>NW_020292048.1:0-600000 GCF_003184925.1 Aspergillus vadensis CBS 113365
CGAGAGAACAAGACATATTAAGAAGAATAATATCATAGATAAATATAATATCTACTTGTTTTTTAATTCTTATTTCACTATCCATTTCCTGCAGTAATTACAGAGATAAGAAGAGGGCTCTTATTATTATAAATATATTATTACCTGCTCCACTATCCATTTGCTCAGCGGGATCGCAGAGATTGAAAAATAATAATAAGATTATTTTTTTTTTTTTTTTTTTTATAATCTTTTCTCCTCCTACCTCACCAGCCGCACAGAGGGGCGAGAGGACGAGGTATATTAAGAAAAATAGTATTATAAATAAATATAATATTTATTTATCTATTAATTCTTATTATATTTTTTATAAAAAAAATATCACCTATGTACAAGGGCTGTAATAAAATTATTAATTATAATACTATCTCCCTCTACTATCTGCTGGCTCGGCGGGATCGCGCAGGTCCAAATATATTAATATAATATTATTTTTTTAATTATTTTATTTTATTTTTATATTATTATTATCTTTATAATCTGCTGTCTAGTACATAACCTCTACTTTCTTATAAGTAACTGTAGGCATGTATACAGATTATCAGGTATTAATATTCTCATAAAAAGAAATATTTCTTAAAAAGTATATAATTTAAATAAAATAAATAATACTAAATATTAAGATAACTACTGGAGTAGATATTATCACATATCAGATACTCAGACTATTTATAAATAATCTCTTACTTTAGGATTTATTATAAAAATATTAATATATTACTTTGTATAACGCTTATTAGGGTAACACTTATTATTGTAATATTTATTTTTGTAATACTTAATAGATTTATTTGGGCTTAGAGTCTGTAGAAAAGGATACTAATCTAATTTGAATTTCTGTTACATGTACTAACCTGATTGAATTTCTGTTATATATATTAACTATATTTAGAAGGAAATACTTTTATCTTCAAATCCTTATAACTCCACAGAATAATTAATTGAAGATATAAAAGTTATATTACTATATTTCTTGTAAAGAGCTCTATCAAATGATACTACTTATAACTTTAACAGACATCATTTGACCGTTGTCCCGTTGTGAAGATTTCCCTACTAGATTCTATTTTTAGCTGTTCTATGGTTAAATATAGGGAAATCTTATACTTAACTATTAATCTGACAGCAGGTATAAATTTTTTTATTAATCTATCCTACCCTGACCGTTAACCACTCTAATTATTCTATTTTGTTAACAAAATAAAATATATTAATTCTACTATAAAATCTGTTAAATATCTATAAAATATCTACTAAATTATTAAGAATTTTTATTATTATTATTCAAATAAATCCTAGCCTTCCTCTTGTAGGAGCTCAGATTAATAAAGAAATATTATTATGATATAAATTATAAAATATTACTTAGACTAACTGCCCGGGTATATAACCCGCAGGAATATAAATAAACCAGTTTTCTAGATTTTATTTATAGTCTTAAGCTATATTTTATCTATTATCCTGTATATAGCTTGATTAGAGCTAGCCAGTCTATTCCTAGCCTGTCCTTGCTTTCCATTTAACCTACCTTTCTACTATCCCCCTGCCAGCCCACACCTTGACAATTCTTCTTATATAGAATAAAGCTAGTCTGGCTTTTTGAGTTATTATAATTTAAAAAATTACTAGTTACTTATTTTTTGTAGAGATTCAGTTTAGACTGTTCTTCAGTTTCTTAATAAATGATAGTACTACTAGTTATGCACTTCTAGAATAAAAAATTAAATAATTTAATATAAAAATATATATAATATATAATCAAGCTGTATATAAACTTATAATCTATATAGTATAATGATTTTTTATATAAAATATAAAATATACATATTTATTATATAAATTATCATATAAATTACTATGCATGCAGAACAGCAAGAAAAATATATTAGACAATTATTATTATAAGATAGTAAAGAAAAATATATAAGTAAACCTTTTTATATAAGAACATATAAATTATATAAAATGATAGTAGAATTTATTATTATTAACTAAGCCAGCCAGTATAATAATGTATAATCATATTATAAAAAAACAAAAAAAGTGATTTTTTAGAAAATAAAAAAAGCCTTCTGACCTTATATATTTTATTATTATAAATCAGATATAATAAATAATAAAATTATTCAAAAAGAAATTCTTACTTGCTAGAATATAAGATTATAAAATTATATTTACTATTTTAAATTATGTTCCATGTATAAAGTATTATTAAGTAATACTAGTTTTAAATTAAATTAGATATCATTTGACTGTTGTCCTGTTGTGAAGATTTCCCGACTAGAATAATATTCACAGATAACCCAACTACATTTAGGAGAGAAGAGCAAAAAAGAAAGAAAAAAGATTTTTGGTAAGAAATGATTCTGCCGACCACCCCTACCGCATACAGGCCGACTGATCACCGTTTCCGCTTTTTATGACTATGCTTTGGATGAAGATCCTGCTCGTACACCTTGAAGAAATCTGGCGGCTCCTGGGGGTGTCCGCCAGTAATGTCGTGAAAGGCAGTGGTAGAGATATAGTTCGTCTTACCTTCACGCACTAGAGAGTAATACTCTAGTAAATATTGTATCTCGGAGTCGTCACTTTCAGCCTGAGCATGCAGGACCTTTTTGGCTTCCGCCCTGTAAATCATACCCCTCAGCATAGGATCTCCCACAGAGAAAGGGTCACATACTCAGATATATCTTCGAATTGAAGGTCCTCTCCTATTGACTTACTAGCAGCTGTGGCAAGCTCATCACCGGTAGCAAGCATCGGTCCTATATAGTATAAGTGTAAACCCTTCTATTTTGTAGGGATCTGACTTACCAGTCAGAACTATAAGCTGCCCTCTGTGTTCATCGCTAAATCCATGTTTTCCTTCACCTGTTAGAACATGAGCGACAACTTGTGCAACATCCTGTATAAATTTTAGTGTCAATTTAATATACGGCTGGAGAGGTAGCTTACACCAAGAGCGATCGGCGCGAACTTGTGGTTAGTGCCGATGGGAAGGGGAAGTAAGCCCTCTTCCTGCGCCTGCTTGGAGTAGAGGAGGAGATTCTCCGCGTAAAATCCGGGTCTAGCAAAATTAGATGATTTCAATTGCACCCCACGTGAAGAATGGGTATTCAAAGGACCGTGAAAGGAAGCCTACCGCACAATAACGGGAGAATGACCTGTCGAGGTCGACGGATCCCCCTTTGAGGACATGAACATAGCTTCCAAGTCTATAAACTCACGTAGACGGGGTTGCCTGTCTCGCTCTGCTAGATCGCAGCCAGCCGAGCTAAGAAAGCAAACATTTGGAATATTAGCTTTCTTAGCTGCTTCAATCAACTCAACCGTGATATCGAATTTATCTTGATGTGTCGGTGGAATTAAGCACATCGTATCTGCTCCTATACTCTTTAGAGCAGAAACAGTATCCCTAAGCCGGCCAGGCTTGTGCGAAACAATCTTCGCACCAAGCTTGGTGAGCTCTTTGCAAGAATCGGCATTAGGATGGAGGGACAAGCATGTAACAGAGCCGAGCTTATCGGCGAAGTTAGGGTCTGTTAGACACAGTTCGGCGATTAGAAACCCGGTGTGGCCCTCCGCCGAGGTAATGCAAAGTGAACGAGACATTTTTTAATTGATCTGTGTCGCTGAGATGCTTTGGCACGTCCGGGCTACAATTGGGGTATCTATATATTAACGCGCGGTGGCGGCCGGTGACAATGACATCGACTACTTACTGTCAGCTGGTGAAGTAACACACCCGTCATTGCGGTGACACCCGATTGTAGGGCTTCGCGAATACAACATTTCGTCTTTCAAAGCTGTTAGGAACAGCCGGCAAGTAATCCATAGATGAGTGATACGGGGCCACCACTAACGAGACCCGAGGACATTGTACTAAGGAATTTGGCGGAGGACCTTAAGCCTAGGATTAGGCATGAGCTAGGTATGACGGGTGCGGCTTGGTACGAGTCTCCCCGACCGCATGCGGCGTCCTGTCATAAATACGTACTTGTGGCAATCGGCGGTTCTCGCCATGTGCGATTCCTTGGTCTTTGATAAACCTCGGATAGATGAAACTGGGCGTCGACCTAGGGTCCAGCTCCTTCCGATTCCTTTGAGAAACCTGACCGAGCTAAGCTTCTAGTGCCAGCTTGGTGGAGTTGGGATGGTGTAATTACACTTTTGGGACACCATTCCATGAAAATTCAAATTCCACTCCAAAAGTCGTTACACTTTAAATGAATCACGTGAGAGGGATGGACTCTTATAATAATACTTTTATTCACTAAAATGGACTGAAATATTTCCTAACATAGTAAGTAAAAGTAAATATAAATTAGCGTGTTCTCTAGCTTTACATCCCGAAAAATCCGTTACGTGACATCTTGCCAAGAATCATGAAATTCAGCGAGGTTTATCCGTCAATGATCCCCGGGTGGGGTGGGGCGGCGGGGGGGGGGAGGGACACTAAATGAGAGTTCTTATTGTTAGCCCCACAAGGGTGTAACATAAGACCGGGTTCCAGTTAGGAGCGCTATGAGGGAGCACAGTTAGTTATTTTGTCCAGAAAATGGCACACCGGTTCATCTCCGTCCCTAGCTTCATTTTTCAGCTTTAATCTATGTACAGTCTTTGCCAGGCCGTGTGTCGGCATAGTCCACATTAATTGGTAGGTCAGATATCTCGCGCTACTACAGTTGCATTGGAAATGAAACCGTTCCAATAAGACATGATAACAGCTCCATAATGCTATCTTGATTCAATTCTGTCGGATGTTATCTTCCGCTTGACGCCAGCAGCAGTATGCATGTTCTGGTATTGCGTATTACCCTGGTGGATCCTTGAGGTTGGATCCTCATAGATTCTGTATCAAAGCGAGAATTTACCAAGAGTACTAGAAGCCTACTAAGATAGGAGGGGAAGGGTAGATGAGATTTTCAGTAGGATGTAGTAATGAGGGAACAGCAAGACAATGCCTATCTGCCACTGGAAAGGCAGGCGTCGTCAAAGTCATTTACTAGCCAGCTTCCTCGAGTTGTGTATGGAGGTGACTTTCTTTTATAATTCTGTCGCTCATTCAGACAAAAAGAACATCTACTCACTCTAACATCATTTTGTTCTGCTAGATTTACTCACTCACACATTCATTTGCTATGTCAAATTAGCTGTTTGGTCAGTTCCCACTATGGCTAATTCGGCTGCTACCATCAAGTTCCTTATCTCGACGCTCTTTCTTTGCCATGCGCTTCTTTGCCATGCGCTGGTAATTCTATTTTAGTCTTTCCCTAGCGAGGCCGATGTTATTCTATCCGCGAACAGATCCAACCTGGCTGCAAGGCAGCTGGTCAAAAGATCATCACAATACCCCGGTGTCCGGTACGACTCTAACTCCAGTGCAGGGCAGCAGGAATATCTAGTGACTGAGTTGAATGAAATCCAGACCATGGTGAAATCGTCTCAAGGCAGTCTTGTTGGAACTAGTATGCCACAAAAGTAGTACTTGTATGAGCGGCCCGCATTGATATGTTTGTCCTCTGATGCCATAGTCCCATTGGAAGTAGCCTAGCTCTCCACAAGCCCCAGTCTACCCAAAGCTACTTTAAACCACTAGACACGACTCCATGGTATGCGTAACATGCAGTAACACGGGTAGAGGACTCAGGAGCTTCTCCAAGTTGGTATTTTGGGGAACCTTCGTCGCAGTGGATGGACATCATGTCAAGATGGAGGGAGATCGAGCTTACACCTTGCTTTACGGTATGCATTGCTGTATTGTTTCAACTTCATTTACTGATATCTTAGTAGCTACACTCTACAAACATCAGCTCACAATTCCCGTAGAATATGTGGCTTCCGTGGCACGAATCCTTCCCTTTAGGCACACACACGCACGCACGCACAAATTTATCTGGTCCTTGTTCCCCACATTCATAAGCTCCCCGAACCTCGGCGAGTTTGCGATGTTTCTAAATGGATTCCGAATTATAATATTCCGATGTCATGTAACCATGAAAGTGCTATTATATATGTTGGAAAAAAAAATTAATAGCGCTGGGTATAAGCCCAGATGGATATAATGTAGGCAGATGAGGCAGAAGAAAATTAACACCCGAGGGAAATAGCAACCCATTGAGATCAAATAGCCTTTTTCTAATAGAGTTTACTGCCCTTGATATGGGGCTTATGTACGGCTGAGCAGGTGATGAGGGCCTATTCTCTACAACACATCGTCGTATGTAGTACGATGCCCTAGGAAAGGATTATATAATTTATTGGAATAGCGGAGGATAGGAGGAATCCGCTCTCACCAGATCAGCTTGTGGACCGACTCGATCCACATTCAACGAAGTTATAAAATACATGGTTCCAATCTCAAGGCCTAAAGCGCATCATGTTGCTGGGATCTAGCAGTAAAAAAGATTCGTATCGAATGCCTTTGTTGGAGACATTTGTTGGGTCACTCATAGTTTCGGTGATCTGAGGCGATGCAGTGGTCCACCCCTGCAGCAACGCTCTCCAGTAGCATACATCAGCAGCTGGAGTCAGATATCGCTCGCGAAATAAATTCACATTGTTGTCTGCAATAGTGCGAGCCTTGATAGGGTTATCGAGAAGCTCTTGGATCTTGTGCGGTAAATCCGTCCAGTCCCTCTCCACCTGAACAAAGTTCTGCTGCGGACCGGATGAGACAAGAAGATAGTGGTGATGTTGGATATATTGTAATTTGTGAATCACTACTACCGATCGACAGGCCTGGCGATATTTGAGAGACGCTGAGTAGGACCGACCTAGAAGACGTTAGCTGGACTTCCTTGTTGATATTGGCAATGCTTAGACGATGCAATACCCCATACCTTCCACGTGAGCGAAGAACCGGTAATCACAATGATTGTCCATGCTAAGGTAGTTGGCCTTGTTCTTCCACTCGACCTCCTTCACATCTCCCCAGGCGTAATTCCGCGCAATCTCGAGTAGGGCACGTCGTAGCTTCGGGGCGAAACTGAGCTTTCCACGCCAGACCAGTTTGTTCTCTTTCTCGTCCCACGGGAGCTCATGCTCTTCCACGTGTTTGACTACCTCGTCATATGGCCCAATCTGAGTATCAATGTGGTCCCAAGACCAGAAGCCAAAATCTGGCATAAGCCAAACAGATTCTTCAGTGGCCTTCCGTGCCAACACCCAGAGCGGATGATCTGGTCCAGCAACGTCCTCCAATTTGTCTTCAACAGAAATGATAATTTCCGTGTTTAGGATGACAGCGAGCTGTGGAGCCGAGGCGAGGGCGCGATGAAATGAAGCCAAAATCCCTAGAATCTTACGGCGGTGATCCTCCCCCTTCGCCAGAGCTCTAAGGACATAAAGCCGTCCTTGGTAGATAGCCACCCTAGCCATGCCGTCTACCATTTTGATATTGTCAATATCAGTCCTCTTGATTCCATGCCTAGCTGTCCAAAATGACTGGGCGCGGATGGGATCATCAAAAAGGCCCGGGAAGAGAGTGGTGCACTGAGTCTCATTGTAGGAATACTCAAGCGGATCAAAGAAAGTTTGCGTGGGAGGTGCAGAGGACGAGGAAACAGTGTCATGAAATGGCAACTGGGCGGGGCATCGAAGACAGCTGTCACACTCAAAGATAGCAGCAGTGTGGCAAGCACAGTGGCCAGCGGGGATTAGTTGATTGAGCAGTGGGTGGATGTTGTCTCTATCACTGTTAACTCCTAACCATAGTGACCAGATAGAGATCCCAAGAACCGCAGCCAACGCCAAAATGACTATGTGGAAGGCACTAAATTTCATACGCCGCCCCATTTCAGCGATTCTCTCGTTGTGTAGTACTGAAAGGGTCGAGGGTACACAGAAATTTCAGGGAGCAATAGTGGTTCGCCCCAGCAGACGGTAAGCTGTCAGTGGCTAGTAGGGGAGAGGGGGGAAGACTCAACGTCTCTGCTAGTGGTAACGAAGGATTACTCACCTGCAATCCGGCCAACTTCAAGTGATATAAAATACATCACTTCGTGAAGCTTTAAATAAAATTACCCGGACAGGACATTATTGACCGAAACATCCTTGTCACAATTCAAGCCTGTTGCGATATCCACAATTCAAGAAATTCTACGGAAATAGAGACGTACTTCCGAGGCTTCGCTTTCTTTGTTGTGGACCCTTTGGACCCTCAACGGACCCACTACAGGTACCTTCTTGGGAAAAGATCAATTTGTCCTAAATAGGCCCTACTACTACTTAGTCAAATGGCTTACCCTTATACGCACGGTTACTGCGCCGCATGGGGCTCTTAATGCCCTACAGGGCGTGCTCAGCTGAACCCCTTGCCATATAAAATCTATCACTTATGGTCCGCCTGTGAAAAAGTACCTCTAAGCACACTAATTCACCCTAGTTTCAGGATAATTTATCTTCGCCATTATTCCCAACTCCCTGAGTTGCAAATAGCAGTACACAAGTGACGGAGGTATTCACCACACATCTCACGCCCGCTGCACCCTGTTTATGTTGGTTTCCTCATTCGACGGATCTGTAAAGAATGTCAGCCCTGGCCCCATTTCAAGCAATTACCTGGTGTACGTCGGGGCGGGCCACTAGACTAGTTCTGGCAAATGTTGTGGGCGCTTGTCTTGGTTCCACAACGAAAATAATCTATGACATTCGACGTGTTTGCCTCGTCCCATAACATAGTTGGACCCTATGGAATCTTGTCCGTCAAATATGAAAGTATCGGTTAAAATTGGTATTACCGGCAAATTCAACGTGCAGCTTTGTGGTCGAGAATTGTATAGTAATTGATGATCTCCTTCTTCGGTAGGTGTAATGAACCTTGCCAAAGGGAAGAGTCAAAACAAGACCATGGGGCTATCATTACCCGCAGATACTCTGCGAACCCCTAGAATCCCCTATATACTTAGGTACGCACTGGGAGGAGGAGGATATCTATGCTTATAAGGACTCTTTTCTTACAGTAGAACTAGAGGTGCAATGGGGACCTCGGCAAAATATTGGAACCATGAATAGTGTAAAGCTAAGCAAATGTTTAAATTCCCTATTATGTACCGTACGAATATTCCTTTGCTCGTATTCTCTATTAAAGCTAAGGACTAGGTAAAGAAGGGTAAGTGTTGCATGTCTGTCTCACACCCAGTGTACGGATGTAAGATTAGAACCAATGTTTGGAAGGATGCTTAGAGATTTCCATGCGACCCAGCTTGTTCCGGAGTCATGTACTGATTAACCACATGGCAATCGAATCGAACGGGAAGAGTTCGAAGCCAAAGAAGAAGGTGAAGATGTTGAGACTCGACTGGCCACCCTTGGTTATGCCAGCCTAGCCGGACGTCGAGGCAGCGCAGTGCCGGCGCCTTCAGTGCCCTTGGTAATCTGCTTAACAGGTTTTGTCATCACTGTACATATAACATTAAATAGAACATAGCCTCATTTTTGTCATACAAGTAGTTCAATGAACGTAGATTTCTGTTTGGGCTATCAACAAGAAACATAGACTTGGATCCACTTACCACAGCAGGTTATTTCTTCACAGGTCATAGACAGTCTGAAACAATATCATGAGTAAATCTACCACAAAGCAATATATATTAATTAGCCGCCCATAGCAATATCCCTCTCGTCAGTTCAGGCTAGTGGACCATTCATGATTGCTTACCAGCCTAACAGAAAGCCTATCTGTAGTATCAGAATACCCCTAGATTAGTCCGTCCAATTAGTTCCTTCCCACATAACAACATTGCTGCCATATAGGAGCTAAGATTCAAGACCATAGATTCGAGTGCAGCTGAAGTATCGGTAAGGCAAGACTAGGAATATTAAATAGACTACTCTCTGTGATAGCAGCAAGCTATCACCATGCTACTATACTTAGACAGCCCAGCTTCTGGAATCCCGAGCCTGAATACTTAGTTCTCATAATAGGACCCGGAAGCTACACTTCTGATGTGTACTTACTCTAGCCGACCTCTGTAATTACACTAGGACTAGTGCTAGTTGACACAGTGGTTATATACAAAAGGCCTCGCCATTACACTTCTAACGGTTTATAAACTAGACTTTCAACGGGATATTCGATCCTCAAAGAGTTAAAGATAAATAATCAAGAACAACACCTTACCCGCATTTACATGAAACATTGTGTGCGATTGAGAAATATGGAGCGCGGAATCCATGTTAAAAGGTGGGTATAGGTCACATACATCCATGAAGAAATATAGCGATGGAAGAAAGTATAGATCACGAAAGGGGTCAGAGAATAGTACCTCTGTGCATGCTAATATCTTTTGAGATCTTCTGTAGTCTTCTAGTCCGCCTCTCATTTACTGTTAAGCTTACTGAACGTCTTAAGGATTGCAGTCCTTTTTGCAAAGAAAAAAAAAAAATAGACCATATTCCTCACAGCATCTTCCCTGGGCTTTCTTACTGATTCACATTATCTCACGAATACCAGAGAGCAGCGTCACGTTCGATTCCCTTTATTAGAGTCTTGCCTCAAAAGGCGACGAAGAGACTCGCTGCAGCTTCGTTCAGGAAACAGCTTCAGCAGTCCTGTGTTAGGGCGGAACAAGTTACATAATCGGGAATATATCCCATGCCTAGCGCTTGCAGTACACCCTTTTCCGGCTCCCCGCAACCTATTTCAACCCACGATAGCGTCTCTCAATCACTTGGCCTCAAAATTCTTACACTGGATACCTATATATTGAATAATCTAATGAAGTAATACTGTATTAGTATTCTCATGCAGATAACTGAGTCTCTATATCAAATATTATATCCACTTTTTTATAAATATGATATTTCAGCTCAGCCCTGTTATGGACTGTCTTCCAATTATAGATACTAATATTACTGCATATACTTCTTCTGCTTGCTCCATAGAGAGAAAGATCAAAAAAATTTTAATATTTGAACTCAGAGGAAACCTCTGTTATATAAAGTCTAAGTTAAGCATATAAATATCCTAAAATTACTACTAAGAAAACTAGAGCAGACCAGTCAGCATCATCAGTACAGTTGCACTCGGTCCTCCATTGGACACTGTGCCAGAATAATGAAATTCTGAGTCTGTCCGGAGTGAGGCGTCGTGGGTAGTAGAGGTGGTGGGGTATCTGGGGGTTACCTGGCTACTGTGAATTTCTTGATAGTTGATACAACTAATTTACTTGGTAAGAATAATTTGATCTGGACACTTTTTTCAGAAACTAAAATATTGCATTATCCTGTAGTATTGTCTGTAATGAAGTGCATAGTGTTGTATACTGTCTTTTGTCAATGTAGAGCTGTCTTCAAGGAAATCTAATGAATACTATATAGTACTATGACAATTACCATAATATCTACACCCATATCCACATCCATGACTAGCAGTAAGATGATATTATTAGAAAATCTATCTTTTATTCAGTCTGGTCTAATAGATGACTATTTAATCTCTTATCAAATTCAATATAATAACAGGTGTTGATCTATTATTAATAATAACTTAAATATATTATCTTAGCTGATACACATAGAAGAGGCGCGCCGAAGTAAGTAATCTGTTTGATATATATCTATCATAAGTTTGAGAGATTTGAAAGTGTTCAAAATTACATTCTTACCATAAACATAGACCTGTATACTTAGCATCTAACTAAGCTGGCTCATTAGGTATTGAATTGAATTGACCTGCTGGCTACCACGCTCTAACCATTATATTTAACCTGGCCTGGCCTGGGTATTAACCACTTTACCACCAATGTCCCAGGCCCTAAGTTGATGATATATACATTGGATAATACATCCATCATTTCCCCCCTGGTAATTCGGTCGGTGATAATGGAGATGCTGATACCTCATGAGGATAGGTTTGATGATGATTCGGAATGATCCCTTGCTGTAATATTGGTTGCAGCAACTGGCCAGCAGTACTCTCATGATATGTGGTCTGCAGCCATTTGCGCTGCGTTACCTTCCTTCCCCAGAGAAATCCGGCTCCTAGCATGGCAGCTGCTATAGCGGTCAAAGGAATGGCAACACCAAGGCCAATTGCGATCTTAGTGGACTCATCTGATGAGCCAGAATTTGTACCGTTCACGTCTGCTGAGCTCGTTGCTGTAACAGTGGTTGTAGCTACAGCTCCGATCGTGACAAGAGTATCTTTGATGGAAAAGACATTGTCTCCGCTGCAACATGAGGGATCATCGCCGCAACAGTAATCAATACCACTGCAGGATGTCATATAGTATGTCCAACTTGAGTTTCCTCCTGCCTATACAAGAATCAAAAATTAGATTATACATATAGCGATAGAGAGTGTTAAGACCCTCAACGTACCGTAGTGTTGCAGATTGATTTTGATAGGCAATTCGGGGTATCCCATGTCTCATCAGTACAGAAGTCTCTCCAATATCCTGCGTACCCCGTCTTATTTGTGTAACAAAGGCCATCGGCACGACATTCATCGGGGTCTGTGTCATTAATCCGGCAGCACATTGACTGTACTCCTTCAATCGCAATACATGGACGATATCTGTCGTCCTCGATTTGGGTTCCGTCAGGTGCATAACATGACTTTGCAGCTGATATGCGAAAATTCGCGAGAAAAAAGACGCTAAGCGTGATGAGCATCATATTCCGAAGTTTTCTTTCTTTTTTCTTTCTGATAGGGGGCAAAGCTGTTGACAATATTGTGCAGAACTTCAAATGCTTGAGGGGGCGAGGCTATGAAATACGTGAACTTAAGATTACATGGCGCGAACAGAGCCTCGCATTCCCTAGCGGGGTTCTTGGTTGCCTTGCATAAAGCCATTGACCAATTATGTTACTGAGGGGCGCAGCACACGCATAATACTGATCGACCCCTGTCGCGGCGTTTATACTTCAAAGAGTTAGTTTCGCAGCCAGATACTACAGCAATAGTTTCAAACCTTGATAAAGGAGGAATGGCGGCTGTGAGGTTCAGCGAGGACTGCCCTGAAAATGCTAGTATTATTGTCATGATGAGTTGGATTATCGGCGCTACTCCAGTGGATATGTAAGGTACCATACCAAGTTTCACATTGCCAAAGCTTTTCTACTTTCTACGAGTACTTGTGTATCTCCGCTTGCCCCTCTTGACCGGGGGAGAGAGACCAATGACGCTTGGGCAGGCGTGACCCCGGGCATACCAGGGGGACCGTGCAGGTTTTCACAAGTTGTAGGCAGCACGGGCACACGCCACAACCCGTGGCGAGTTCCTGCAATTCATAGTGCATCAGAGCGTCAAAATTAATATACGGATTCAGTCTAACTGTGACTAACATGATGTCTGGTGCTTCGGAGGGCTGGGTCATAGTATGCGGCGACGGATGGCGAGTCTAGAGACACGATATGTCCTGATTTTACCGCGATAAGCGACCCGGAGCGGGTTAATGCGGCAGCTGGCTGTAAAGCTCTGTACACAGGATATCACTGTGGTGGAGCCTACATCAATATTACCTGGTCAGACACGCTCGCCATATGCTGAAAGAATATGCCTCTAAACTACCACGTATCCGTGCGTGCGTGTAATGCACCATAGTACTGGGGATAAGCAATGATTCCTATCCTAACAATCTCTCCACGCAGATTAAAAAAAATTGCTAAGACTCCCCCTAGGATGCTGTATCTATGGTGCTGATATAGAAGACCTATTTTATTAGCACGCGGCCCAAAGGTTTCGGCTCGCGAAACCTGCACTCCCCAGGCTTACTAACTCCACCCAACGTACGGTGCAATTTGCCGCCTGCTGATTGGCCTATTCTTGATATCCCGCCGTGCTCTCGCCGCCCCGCATGCGTATGCCGAAGCGGGCCCTCTCTCCTACCCTCGCCCTCTGCAACTTTAGTGCTAAACCTATGTGCAGGAGCCTTGGAGTCTGCCTTACAATACACAACTAGCGATTTACATATTAGACTGTTTTTGCGTCGCGTTAAGTGGACAGAAAATTTGGATTTGTAGTTGTCCTTGCTGTCAGTTTGCAGTGTCACCGACAGTTCTCGCTCGCCATCTTCAGCGATAACATCCCGATCCTTCGAATGCAGCTACACCGACTCAGTGTCAGGCAATCTTGGTAGGTTAGTTATACTCGAGCGCGCCTGAGTCAACCCAGAGCTCCCTATCCACTGCAAAACAGCCCGCCAATTCCCGGCTTGCCTCTGTGCTGCGGCTATGGCTGCCCGCACTCTAATCACATATTTCCTTATGTGAAGATGATGCTCAAGCATCGGTCGGAAACTCATCGAGACCATGATGGCTCTTGGAATCGCGACCGGCTATTGGTTATCCAGACCCTAATTCAAGTTGGAAACCGCCTAGCCGACCGAGTAGTAACCTGCCACATGTCCCAATCTAGACTACAATTGGCCGGCTGTCTGCGCGAGGCCCAATATTAATTTCCAGCTCCGTATTTGACCCACATTATCAGCCGCAGCTCAACCTACAAGCCCCGCACAGGCGCTTATTCAGGCAGCCAATGATGACCCTAACGGTGTCATCATATTCCACCATCCTTGCTGTCGTCAGTAGATGTTCCCAAACCCCGTATGTTGAAGGGTCATGTGTGGAATGTAGCACTTGTCTATTACAAGAAGATTTGTATCTGAGCAATGAAATATAGCTTACAACAGTCCCAATCTGCTGCTTCAAGAATAATTATCAAAGTGTGATAAACAGGAGTTGATCGTTCTGAACATGAAAAAGCATTTGTGTTGAATCGCCGCTTGACTAATTGTTTTGGCTGTGCAAGGCAACCAAAATGTCTGGCTACGCAAATCTCTCGGCCACTCTCGCGTGTATACGTCGCAAATATGTCGACCACGGTCAGTCAACAACTTTTACGTAAATAACCATTAAACTGGAGTGTCAGCCAGGCGGTTTGATCCCTGCGACCAAAGAGGCAGTGTCGGATTATTTCGTTATCTGATGAATATAATGCTTCGAGACGAATCTAACATGTCGAACATGGCCCTCTGTGCTCTGCTCTCTCGCGCTCACAACGTCAGTGTACAATTCTAACAATGCATCAAATATCAGCTCAGGGTCTTCTTTGTATACAGAGTAGTCAATTAGCCCTTTTTCCTACTTTCTTAATGAGGGGTTTGTGCCTTTCGGGCTTCATGCGGGCCTAATTGTAATGAAGGCTGATGACGAACAGACATTATCTTTGCATAGCCTCAGGAGAAGGAAGAGAAATCAGTGATTGGTAGGTAGCCCCGCACCTTTTCCGGCCGCCAGGACGGACGGAATATACGCCTAAGGACTTATCCGGGGAAACCTCGGATCTAGGAAAATACTTCTTCAATGCGCACAGGTACGTACTATGAATCCGTCGCGCATAATAGCCCAGCGGCGCAGTTTGAGTTGCGCCACTCGAGGACTTCGTACCACGCTCGTCTTAGGTATTACCGCCTTTTGGTAATGTCTCTTTGGATCAGATATTACTCTTTTTTACCAGCTGAAGATCGCTGGTTCTCCAAGAGTGTAGGCCTTTCCGCAGCAGTCGCCTTCTTTCTTATAAATGATTTTCCTGCTCCCGTTCCTTTTCTCCATGTGCATGTGACAAAGCAATGTCCGTATGTGTATAAAAGAACTGGTGCGACCGGGAGGCTCTCGGTCAGACGAAATACTCTGGTTAAGGGTTTCGCAGTCTACTTACCAGGAATCTTTGAGTACCCTTAGTCTTCTCTTGACCCCAATTTGTTGCTGATCGCAGTCTCTAGTTACCACAGTCCTTCCTGCCTGCAATCCTCTCCCGCCCACAGCCTTCTCTTACCTACAGTCTCCTATCACCCACAGCCTCCTATCAGGGCCTCGCCCATGGTGTCCGCTAAGATGAGGGGTTAGATCCGCTCAAAGCTGTGTGGCGCCCTGAATCCCCAGGATCCTTATTGTTTTCTTACACAAGTTACCTACGGAGAAGTGCACCAAAAGCCAAGACGCAGAGCCCCCAATGTAATTGGCCGTCTGCCGCATGGTAATATCACTAGTTAGGTCGCAGGCAGGTACTTTGGGAAAGGGATATACATATAGCTTATTCCCTAAACAGGCAAATATGGAGCTTTAAAATCCCAAAATCGAAGCCATGCAGAGTTTTGATGCCGTATAAGATTATTCTTGGCTCTCTGACCCTTGAGACAGTCACTTGAGACTGTAATAGCTAAAGAATAGTCTTCAGATAGATTAAACTGAAATATTTTTAGTAATGTAAGCCTCTTTTCCTAGGCTATACAAGCTTGCTATTCTAATTATGAATGCGAACCTTTCCAAACCGTTACACCTATTATAAAGTGGCAGAGTGCGGCATGATGCCGGAAAATGTGTTGCAGCAATCAATCTCCCAAGAACACCGCTTGTTGCGAGTCAATGTGATGTCGATCGCCAGTTTCCGTAATCCCGGCCAGACAGAAATGAGAGACATTTTACGGACATCTTGTCTGAGATATGATTGTTTGGACTAACCTATATCTCAGTCATTTTGTATCAGCTCGCCGACTCTCTGCTCTTAACCCTGGATCTTCATTAGACCCCCCTGGTATGATATGGGCATTGTCAACCATATGAAAATATAAGCAGCACGCAGGTTAACAGAGACGATACGCGGTTACTGGAGCCTTGTCATGACATGTGAATAACTGGACTCCGTCACAATTTAGTATTCTGGGCTTCTCAATGTGCTTTATCATCGGAGGTAAGGGATGTCGGACCGGGGGAACGAAATAACATCAACTCTCCAGCAGTGTCGGACCTCCGGTCAAAGAATTTATTGCTTCTGGTTTTCGAAAAAGAAATAGTCATAATTGTACTAGTATTATACGCTGATACACTCAGTCTGTGATCTAACTTTGAGATGTATATTACCAGCTTACAACAATGATGATATTTTCCCTGCGGCCTCAGAGATGAGCTGGTGATAATGCTATCACTAACACACCAGAACTGTACTGTAGGTTAGAAGGCGGTAGATGTGTCAACCATGTATTCTTTGTATTTACTTAAATGTTTCTCTTCTACATCTCTATTTTTGATAGTCTTCTTCACAACACTGCCTGATCTTCGATTGTCCTCAGTGTTAAATGCGTTGATTGCACTTCACATCCCATTAAACACAACCCATTAAACACAAGCATCTACCCACCTTTTACCTGCTGTAACGGTGTCTCATCTACCTGTTTAGGCATAAGTCAAATACAACCTTTCCACTCGCATGGCCAGTCGCCAGCCTTCCAAACGCCGGCCGAAACTGCTCCAACGGCCACACGCTATCCACCCTTCCCTTACACAGTCCCGACTCAATCAACTCACTGACCGCCCCCAGTTGATTGCCACTTGGTTGCATAACAAAGAATATATCCTTGACACCCCTTGTGCTCGGATTCTTCCATGGACAGACGGTTCTAGGAGGCTGGAAAATACCTACTACCGTGCCTCCCTCCTTGACAGTCCACCAAGCATCCTGGAGTGCTCGTCCTCCTATACAGTCCACCACTACATCCACCAGCCTTCCTTCCTCCTCCTCTACCCAGGCCTTCAGGTCAGTGGTTCGGTAATTCACAGCATCCTTGGCCCCCATGGATCGTACCAGATCGATGTTGTCGGGTCCACATGTTCCGATCACCTCGACGCCCAGCACCTTCGCTGCAAGCTGCACAACCCACAGCCCTACGCCACCAGATGCAGCTGTGACCAGTATTCTTTTGTTTTTCCATGCCGATCTCGCTTTGGGTATATCCATCGCGCCCTCGGGAGGGACTACCCCGGCGTAAATAAACAGAATCTGCCAAGCAGTCTGCGCTGATACTGGCACCGCAGCAGCCTCGACCCAGCTCAAGCGTTTTGGCTTGAAGGCGAGCTCGTCTGTAGTCGCGATTGTAAATTCACGAGCGTTGCCAGGTCTGACATAACTTGTACGAGCATATATCTCAGCCCCGGGTTGGAAAGGGGAATCTGGGGGCGCAGAAACAACGGTACCGGAAACATCGGGACATGGGATTAGAAGGCGATCAGTGGGCGGCGGAAAGTTTCTCGGCCAGGAAAGCTCTCCAGCGCAAGGGGAGCATGCCTGGACATGAATCAAGTGCTCGCCTTTCGTTGGGTTGGGGTTGGCAACTACGTCGGCTTGGAGGGTTAGATCATCTGCATCAGATTCAGCAGTTGGCTGAATCAGAGTACGTGCGGTTTCAATGGGCATGACAATCCGAAGGCCGTGATTGTTCTTTGTCAAATTCAGATTGGGAGAAAGGGTGGATGCATATTCCAATCTCACACTTAAATGGTGATCAGAGGGGTGATATATATTCATGGTGAAGTATGATCCCCGCCCTCGTATTCAGCAGGGGTACACCCTCAGATCCCCGCAGCGCTTCGATCGGATTGGCCGCCATCATTGGAACATTCGATCTAGACGAGCGATTTCTCGTATTCAATTCCACGATGTCCGGTAGGGTAGAGTTCTAGTAATGATGATGAAATATGCTTTGATTCGATCTCAACCAGATTTCTGGCTAGTATTGTGCAAGATTAACAGCCAATTCGGCCGTCCTCCGCGTGTGGCAATACCTCTTATATGTGACTCAGTTGCATTAAATTGAAGGCGATACTTATCAGCTATTTGAGAGAACGAAATCGATACCTGGGCGAATCGGCAAGACTGTTTCCACGCCCCTTTCACAGTGCCAAGACATCCATGCTCAGGCACGTAAAAAGGACGCAAAATATCCATAAACAGCCATATGTCAGCCTTCCATTGTTTGCATGACTGCCTGTGTATAGTGGCTTGGTTGGAGTGACCCTTTCAACCAGCAGCTCTGCCAAGTCCCAGGAATAGTACACTTAATCTTTACAAAGGAATGATATCAAGGCTATTCCCATAGGTACTCTGCTAGGAGCCACTGATAGACATCATAATTGAGAAACTCTAAGAAACGAAACCAGAGATTTACTATGGAATATCTATATAAGAGCAATAATGATCTCCTATGGCGCGAACTCAATATTATACCTGATGAAAAAGAATGCTGTGGAGATAATTTTGATAATGCGAGGAACCAAGGAGCACCTTACCATGGAGCTCCGTATGTAGAAGAACATGGTGGACAGTACTCGTGCGTTTGCTACTGCCAGATGCTGTAGTATATATAGATACATATTGTTTGACAGAAAGCTTCACTGCATCACACTCAGATAGTACTTGAATGTCGACTCCCTTATCAAGATACTCTGGGCCGAATTTTATTGCCGTTAGATACTTCGGTTAAATGTAACACTAAAAAGACCCAGCACAAACCATTAACAAGGTACTGTTACCAGCATGTCATTGACCATAGCTCGACTGGCTGAAACACCATCAACTTAGTTGGCCGAGCATCATATATATTCACTTATGAGTTGCTATCGCTGCTTGGGTAAAGAGCCCGAGTCACAACGTAGATAATGGAGGATAGCCAGATTCTGTAAAAATTACAAAACAATGTCCCCATGGTGTTCGGGAAGTAGAACACTTCTAAGTCTTCATGTTAACTCGAATCAACAAACAAAGCCCTGTCCTACAATTATAAGAGATCTATCCCTGTCGGAGCGAGATAAAGGCAACTCACAAGGTTGGGTTCGATTTCTCACACCGTATTCAAACAGCCTGATTGGTCCGGCCAGGTACATGTTTGGGCATCAAAGCTAAACCATAACCCTTCATCGCAGGTATAAACTGTAGCGGTGCCGGCATAATCGGTGTCGCATTTTATCCATTTTGTGCAATCACCAGGATATGGCATGTTAGACACTTCTTGAGTTGCTGTCGCGCATACTACATCTGCGATAGGGCCGGCAGGGGTGCCTGAAGCATGATCCTGGGCGTTTGCATGGAGGCAGACGAGTGCTGTAATAATGGGGAGAAGGGCGTAGTACATCATGTCCAAAGACACCGGAGATAATGACGGCTAATTGGTTTTGGGTTTAAATCGCCCGGTACGAAATATTAATCGCTTTTATATGAAGAGCATTAGCGATAAAAAAAGCAATAATGTGTTTGGGGTCGGGCTTCTAAACGGCATGCGGCCATTGCCTTGCCGCCACTGGCTATTAGTGTCCCATGCAGGCATGCTTGGTGGATGAAAGAATTATATGCCCAGACGCTAGCTCACAAATTATTCCTCCCTCGCATAATGATGTTCTTGGCGCAATCCAACTATTAGGAAATCTTTTTATTATGTGTTCGGCTAATGAGAAGCCGGTAACAAGACGGTAGTCAGTTTATATGGAGAATATTTGGAGATGTCAAAGTACTGTTTCATATTCTCCTCATTGTTTGATTAGTTCCCATTCACTGGAGTTGTGCAGTGCTTGGGGAGTATTATCTGTATTAAGAGTTCATGTGCGTCCTCGGGATTTGAAGTTCATACTAATGGCGATGGTACTATGGCAACCGGAGTAAATCATTCTCCGGTCACTCAGACGACTACCAATGCTTGCAGTGCCAAGCAGAGATGCTGATCACACCCAGAAACATTTTCAAAACCGCTCTTCCATCGACTGGGGGTTGAGGAAATAGAGAAGCAAGAAAGACACCTGCGTCCTTAACTTACTATCATGAAATATTTGCACTCGATATTGATTGGAGATAGTGACTGGGGTTAGTATTAACATAATAGTTAGTCGGTTAAGCCAGGTGCTTTGAGATGACTCTTCCCGATCTGGATGATTAATGATAGTTCATTAGCCGATCGACACATTCTTATCGGTACAAACTAAGTTTGTAGACACCAGGTGGGGCAATTATATTACCGAACAAAAAACAAAGAGGTACATTCTTCGGTGTCAAAATCAATTAGGTAAGCGCAATATTGATAACTTGTCAGACTATCTTGCAAATCTACTTCACTATCAACTGTGGAAACATACAGTGCACAACATTGATGTTTGTACAACAACTAGCATAGGTAGCACGATCAAATAAATGGGTAAGAGTTCTCATGTCTCAGGGATACCATCAGAAAGCAGAAATCAAAAAGGAAATTTGAAGAAATATTAGAATGGTTTAAAAAATTATCATACATGAGCTTTTTAGTATATATTATAACGAGAAATAGAACGATCAGTGCCCTAATCCATGATTTTAGACCTCCGGTGTCAGTAGTAGAGACAAAGTGTGTTATGCTACTCTGCGAGACTATTCTCCAAAGCCCAGCTGAGAAGTATGCATTATTACTTTGCAGGTGGATCAACACATCTAACTCCCGATACCAGAATAACTATTTCAGGAGCAGGAAGCAAGCCTAGAAATCTCTAAGGTATCATCTGGCATGTGCAAGCGCAGCAGCGCTAAAAGTGCATATCCCATATACTCTAACCCCCACGGTCATTATGCTAAGGCCTAGCAAATCTTGATAGAAGCTCAAACAGACACGATGTCACCTTATGGTAGCCTCTGCCACGGAGTTAGTCTCTTGTACAGCGGGAGGGGGCATATTATGTATACTAGGTTTTTATCGGAGTTGATATATATGGCAGAGGCTTTGTTGTGTCCATACTGTAGCCTCTCATTAGGCCCTGACTTCTTGCGCTGTATCTCTAATCAAAAAAACCTCTTCGAGAGGGCCAGTTGAAATGTTCCATGACCTGACGTATACCAATCCTGTGTAGCTTTCTTTGGGCTACACGGGACAGTAGCTGTAATCATACTAGCAGTCATCTCCGACCTCAGGCAGCAAACTTTATACTTAATCGAAAATTGGTTTTTTTGTTTTTTTTTTTTTTTTTTTTTTTTTTTTTTTTTTTTTTTTCAAGGCCAGGGCGCGTCATGTTTTTCTTTTCCTTCAGCCCCTGACAAGGGAACGCTGGAAATCTTTCCCAAGTACCCACGCGGCTGCATCCCCACTTGCCGCGTCTTTGATTTCTACCCAATCAACCCGTTAGGCATTGCCGTTCCGTTTTTTATTGCGCAAAGCCCAGGCACCAACCTGTTTTGATTTGTTCTTAACATAGGTGGGAACATTTTGAATGCTAGCATTGTGATGGTGGCCGTTGAAATATCAATACCGAGTTCAACGCATCCATCCCTCGTGCTCTGGATCCTCTCGACACTTCCCACCGGTGAAAAGGTGTCATATCGTACCAACAGTCCGTGCCTTCTGCGAAAAATCACACAAAGTTACCACGTGGCACAGCAACGCCGCTTTGGAAGCACTTCCATAACTCCAATATCAAACCTATTTATCATTTGAGGCACGGCTTGCTAATCACAAGGCTACAATTTTCTTCCACCGCTTATAGTATGCCAATTTATTCCACACCCCGTACACAAAGGCCCTCAGGATCAGAAATGTGGCTCCTAAACATCCCGGTTCTACTATTCCCCGATCCCACTGCTTCTTAATCTCCCGTCCGAACAGTGACGAGCCCAGCTCCTGTCCTGTAATTCGGATTGCATCCTCTCCGTTGGTGATAACGTAATATACTGGACCGGAACTTTCAATGTATATTGAGTATGGACTGTCCATAGCTTGCCAGCGAAGGCGTGCTAGAAACCGCCGAATCACTGTCTTTATGACTCGCCATCCATGCCCATACTCCAGGAGACCGACGATGCCCGCGTGAAAGGCGAGAAGTTCTTCGAATGAGACAAGCATTTGCTCAGTGGGCGTGCCGACGTGGTAGACTCCTGCAGATTCGAATTGGATAGAGAAGGTCTGAGCGTCTCAGCGTCGTCAGCGTCTTCATAATAACAGAATCCTAGTATCTCCAAATGTGGAAGAAAACTTTAGGGCCAGGAGAATAGTTACCATGATGTAGACGTGGTATGGATGGTGCGATGAGGTAGTAGTACATTCTGGATAGAATACCGGTGTTCCAGCAGAGGTTGCTCTGGGTCTAAAACAGATGTTATAAGGATATCAGAATCTTGAGCGAGATGGGTTTACTTGAGCCATACTTCATCGATCCCACCCTGACTTCAACTAATCAGATCCCGCTATTGATCTACCCCTATTAAAGGGTGGGGGGAGGAGTTGATAGTTGATACTTCTATTACGAGATGGCTCGGAAAGTTTATTTTTATGGCATGTCTCACTGCCTAATCCATCCTTCAGATGCATCTGAAGCCCTGAAGGCGTTCAAAAAAATCACGTTCTTCTTGGTCATCGCTTAGTGAACTTCATTATTCGGCAACCATCAAAGCTAGACGGTTATCATAAATGTCGCAAAAGGGTTTCTTATAGTAACATATTCTAAAGACCAGCGAACACTGTCTATAACATCACTTAAAGGGTACTAGTTGGTAGACCCACCAACCGTTGCTGCCCAACTTGCAGAAGCTCAGACCAGGGAGGATCATCAATTAGGGGAAGTATACGAAACGTATAGACATGGTCTTTTATATATCCTACTGTTCAATATTTTTCAACATAAGTATACTCTAGTCATTTTATTTGCGGTGTAATCATGCTAATATCACTATGTCTCGAAACTTGGTGTACCCTTTGCTCCGCATGAAAAGTCTGGGGTCGGGTCCGCTTTCCGTGCCTCCACATCGGATGAGGCACTTACGTAGCCAAGTGACTAGTAGTATTGTGCAAGCACAGTCTGGTCACTACCAATGCCATACATCTGAAAGGATTCCGAAAGTCGTTCATCTGCGGACAATGTGGGGAACATCGGAATGTGGGCACTGGCGGTTCATGATCTTCTGGACTGCTCGTCAGACTATCCTGGTTGCTTCGTAAGTTGGATTGTTGCCGGGTTTTTATCAATATATTGAGCTATTAAATTGACAATTTGACACAGCAGTTCGGCCAGCGCTTCAGTGTAGCAGTAGCCGTCTCTTCCATAGCCTACCTATCTCGGCTAGTAACTACTTAAGAATTATGATCAGAGCAACCATGAAGTCGTTATTCCTATCTACAGTGGCAGGCCTCGTCTTCGCAGCGGCAGCGTCCCCGATGCTTGCCGCCTCGTCGATTGACCACCACGCTTCGAATTCATTGAAGGATGACTGTGACCGAGCGTGCATGGCAACTATCGTTGATCAGGTTCTGGCTTCCATGGTAGTGCACAACCCATACACCTTGCCGATGGCTGCAATATATCAGGCTACGGAAAACTCGCACCCCGCAGCGCTCGGGATGATGACCGCCTGGCGAATTGTCACGGAAGCAGGGCCACCCAGTTTGCTCGCAATCGATACCACACAAGGGTCGGCGTATTTTGCCCTGGACGTCAGCGAAGGCAGCGACACCGAAAGGTCCGTCCTCAGGGGTCGAGTCAAGGTCGTCAACCAGGAGATCACCGAGTTGGAACTTTTCATCAATCGCTACCGCGGGGACCACGGCTTCTCCTTCTCAGCAGCTGAGCTTCCCAGCAATTATGAGGCCTTGATGTCACCGCCAGGTAATCGGACAAAGGCGAGCCGGGCAACATTGACAGCTCTGAGTGAGGCCTTGTTTGCTACTTCAAGTAATATGTCGGTGAGGGTCGACGCCAACTGCCAGTTTACCGAAATTGGCTGGAAGGTCATCGATACGGGAACATACAACAATGAAACAACCACCCCGCTCAGTTGCAGCTGGCCTTCAGATCATCCAACAGATGAGAATGCGCGTGTCGGTTTAGTCATTGACGAAGAGTTGGGCTTTGTCGTAACTAGCGGCATGATCCAGGGCAAGGTCTACCCTTACCAAAACGTCTCGGCCTTCATCCCGGACGCCATGACTTCCTCGCAGGAGGCCCAAGATGTGTGGTTGAACGAGGTGAAAGCACTGGGTGTCAAAGGGCTTCTGGCACCCACTGAGGCAACGGGGGAGACCCTTGAGGTGTTACAATACTACAACGATGCGCTCCAAGCTATGCAGATTAATGTGTACATGAGCGGTCCAAATATGACATCGACCTGGCTATAGTATATCTCAGGTATGAAGAAACCATTATCATGGCCAGCACACTGAGGTCTGTGAGGGGCTGATCCGGAATCATACTTTATATTTGTTTGCTAGCTGAGCTAAGTACTTAGTCGACACGAGATATGCTGTCTAATGACGCCGGGGTCATTTGCGTCAGCTCACATTCGCTTTCCTGTAGCTTTGGTACTTAGGGACGTAGTCAGTCACCGACCAGGTGCGGGCCCATGATCTTTTAACCAAGTTGAGCACAGTATATCAGCCTTTATCTTCCGGTCATTGTGAAAGTCAATAGACGCACTGGGGGCGCTTTCTGGGGCCTGATCTCGTAAGTTTGCCCCCTCAATGTATCTACAAGACACGCATCATCCTCCGCAGAACTGCTTCCTATTCTTCCAGAACTTCTTTCACTTGTTTTGGGAGATAATAGTTTCTCGCCAGACCAGGCCAAAGAGAGCCATCTAATCTGACTAACCCAAGATTCATGGCCGGACACCCTGTGCTCTGGTTCCGTAAGGTTTGACGCCAAAGGTCCACAAGGCTTTTGGCACGGAGAGCGTAGTCTTTCGTGGGCGCTTGTACAAGCAGTAGCAGTAGGAAATTAGAGACGGTTGCAAATCCGACACGAGACCCTAGCTCGGTCAGTATATCAGCGGCCTAGTGAGTGAGATTTCCACAGACGTTACCCAAAAGGGACGAGACATACATCTATACCAGTAGCTCGACAAGTCACTGGTAGTCATACGCATCACCAGACGAATTACTTTCGCCGCGCAATTATCGGCTGCGCGGAGCACCGCATTTCCCATGCCATTCTCATCGGACATGTCAATGGCCATGGACGGCTCGATCTCCTCGGCGTCGAACAACTGAGCCAGGAGGTCGTTAAATTGGTTCGTAAATTCCGTCGTCTCGAAGTTCTCCTCGAGCAACGGAGGCGGCGCGGCAGAGCGAACCATTGGCCGGAGGAGGGCGCGGAACACAAATACTTCTAGGAGGATGCAGGCAAACCGGAGGCAGTTTGACTGGCAGTATATGCTGTCCATAGTAGTGGGCTGATGATCGGGCTGACGTACCGATACTGGGGAGCTCGCGTACCACTCCTTGAGCTTCTGCAGAAGCGGACGGGCAATTTCCAGCGTTGCATGAAAATCCGGCGATAAACGCTGCGACGCCTTTAGCGTGCTATGGGGGCAGGGGCTGGTCAGTATGGCATAATTTAATACTAGGGAGACGCTACTGCCACACCAGCTAGGCTTCCTCCACACCAGCCTTCGATCATGCCACACCCTCCGGCTACCTAAGAAGGCAAGGTCCGTTCCCTTTAGGGTGTAGCCTCTTTGGTGCCCCTCGCCGCCTTCCCAACTTGGTAGCTTACTTGCCTGAGGTGCTGGAATTCTGTCTTAAGTATAAGTCTCAAAGGTAGCAGGCGGTATGGTTCTGCCCGTAATAGAACCAAGCATCACCTTAAATAGATAGGATCTTACCTTATAAGGTAGGCGGAGGGTGTGGCATCAGCGAAGGCTGGTGTGGAGGAAGCCTAGCTGGTGTGGCAGTAGCGTCTCCCTTACATTACAATCGTAGTTGGGAGACCTACAAAAGGGAGCGTTGTAATTCATCAGCGATGCGCGACAACCGAATGAGTTGCTGGAATGGTTGAGCAGTGAGAACGTCGTGTGAAGAGTGTGAGGGAGACGGAGGTTCCTGCAGGGCCAGGCGCAGACTCTCGGACATCCAGAAATCATCATCGCTCAGATCTGTGGCGTCCCAATCGTCGCTTCCTATGTAAGATGGACGCCCAATAAGCAAGCAACGCCACTTATCTTCGGCGTAGATGGCCCACCAGAGGCGACGACGAATCCTCTTTTCCCATAATGGAAGTCCCATGAGCCGGCAATCCAACTGAAGCCCAAGCGACATGGCAACGCCGACAAGCATGCCCACCAAGGACCAGGTGAAGGGACTATCAGCTACAGCACTTTCAGTGGCGCTGATTGGTCTGTGAAGGTAGAGAATTCCTGCTTGGAGGGTCGAAAGACGGGCAGTGTGGATGTCCCGTAGCAGAAGGTCAAGAACCATGCGCCAGAGCAGATCAGTCGGGGGAGGAGCGTACGCATCGATCAAGCAGAGATAGTTATCAAACTTGGCGAAAGGTTGTGCTGATGCGTAGATTGCAGCCAAAAGACACAAGGGTGTCCTTTGAAGGATACTCTGGTCGGGCACCGTGCCTGCTGCTGCAAGCCCAAAGTGTGACCGCGAAATAATCGGCAGCGTGGGAAAAATAAATTTCATAAAGCTGGAGAGAAAGGCATATCATGTCAACCACAGAGCGCATCAACGGTGGTATTCTTGTCAGCTTACAGCACTACCAATCTCTGGCCACATTCGGGGGGAACAATGTGGTTTAATTGCTCATGTGTGTTCAGTGGGTCTGGCGGAAGCAGCTGAGCCTTGGAAGACTCATAGAGCTGATCTGAAGAGACCAAAAAATGGCAGGGAATCTTCTCGTCAAACGGAACGCCCCCTGCGTTCCGGAAGTGCACTTGGTGGAAAGAGAGGAAGCCTCTGTCGTTGAATTTGCAGTGTCTGAGAAGCCATGGGTCAGATTCGGCTGACGCGCCATTGACCTGGTAGGATACACCCGCCAAACCATCAAGTGTCTGGATGGTCTGATGCGTGTGTCTTTCTTTGAAGGCAGAAGGCGTGTGCGGGCGAGTGCCGCCTGGATCTGCAGAGATTCTCACCGTGTCTAGCTCGAAGAAAGGGATATCGACTGCTTGATGCGCAACTGGGGGATCTTCTTGGTCCACCACCAGATCCTCGGTCGCTTGCAAGTTGCTTGTTGCGACCGGTCGGGTTTTTGGTGAAGGTGGTTTCGGCGGCACAGTGCCCTGACGAGAGTGAGGCCGAGGGCGAGGGCGAAGACGAGTAAAGGAACAATACTGACCCGCAGCTAAACAGCGCTGACAGCTGCCATGATGATCGGCTTCACAGCGTACTTTTCTCCGTCGGCATCCGTCACATGGGGGGTGTCGTTTTGATCTATAGGGGCGAATGGTAGGAGGTGGCGAGCGAGTGTGGAATTGGTGGGGAGTTGTTGGATTCGGTGAATTTGACGCCATGCGACAGTCGGTCGGCCGATGATTTGCGGATTGAAAATGACGTTTTCTTGGAGCAGTACTTTGTAGAAGGTCAGCAACGTCGATAATCGCCGCTGGGGTTTAAAGGGCTACTTAACTAATCCGCCGAAGTCAATTCGACAGCGGCCAAGAACGAGTTGGCCGACAAGTTCGCCGAATGCCTTGTCTGATTCGTTACCCGCCCAAATGACACCGCCGAATGGGTTTGGCCCGAGTGTCGCCGGAAGGCGCACATTACCACCGCCACTATTATTCCTACTACTACTACCACTACTATTACGACAGCTTCACGCCGTTGATGCTGTTATTTCAATCGTATGCTCCTCTCTTTAATTGTTAAAAATACTCCAGTAGGCCAATAGAACGTTAAATTCCACCGAAATCTCGCAATATGGTACTTCAATACCTACCCCCTCCCTCAATCGTCGATCAGCGAAAGGAAAGCATTGAACCGGTCGGTAAGTATATCAAGAATCTCGCATGAAATTCAAGTTGACCATTACCAGCGGTATCCATTCCCCCTACAACAAGATCCAAAGCATTGATCCCCTATTCCGCGTTAGCTCTTGTGTGGCAATTGTAAGGGTTATCGGCTATGTGTGGCGGTGATTCGAGTACCATTGTAGAAATGAGAGTAGGATGGTGTGGAAGCTTCGCAGCTCTCACTATATGTCGGAGGCATGACTGTTTCATCACTGAATGATTGAAGTCAGCAGAGGGTTTCTAACATCGGAGACTTCGGGTGCTCACTTGGTCGTCGGTGTGGCAGTGGATGGTGTACTTTGCTGCGCGTCTCTCTTGCGTGATTCGTCCACCCTGTCCACAGCAGCTGTGGAACGACAAGATAGTCTGGCTTTGAGGCCGGTCACTTTCTGTCTCCAATCCATGATGTGGAGGTAAATATGCAATGCATTGCCCGGTGAGGGTCACAAACAGCACGAGGGACCAGGAATACTTTATATATACCAAATATAAGACCGAGGGGTTATATCTACGGCACTTGCCGTTCAGGCATCAAGCACCTTATCTTTCGGTTCTGCTCCCTCATGCACTGAATCGAAAACCTTTTCGAGCAAGCCACCTGGCTAATTGAGTGGCCGACAGCCGAGATAGTTGCATCCTTCTTGGAAGAGTGCGGCGATGGGGTACCTGCATTTCGCCGATTTCATTTCCTAGAGAAGCATTCTTGGCCTCAATGTTGACTTCGCCGAGGGTTCCCCTCTTAGACTGCTCCTAAGCACAACAACTGTGGTGGTCGCTGCTCTCAATAATTGACGCGAAAAGAGCCATTAACATGAGAATGTAATTTACTTTGATTTTTCTTTATCTAATTATATTGTCGGTGGACCCAGACGCACCCCTACCTGACAAGAGATAGTACATCGTTTGGTGTTTCCGGTAGCACGTATGTGTCCCACTGGTCTATCGCAGGCTTTAGAACTTGGCTTTCACTTTCCAGCCCGCACAAATGCCCCTGGCAACAGCAAAAGCGACCGCGGAGACCGCATACAACACTCCTCCGAAGACAATCATGCCCCAATATTCCCCGTGATTCTGTTGCTGGATAGCACCCGCGATCGGGATGCCCGTCAATGTACCCACACTGACTATCGTAAATGTCGTCCCGCTCCTCTTCCCTAGATCCTCCGTCTTACAGACTTGCGAAATGCACACGGGGGTGAGACTGATAGCAGCACCGCTCCAAAAGCCGAACAATACCGCATAGCAAATTACTGCGGGCATATTCGCCCCTGATGCAAGCCATAATGCCATGGTAAGCGTCGCACAGATGACCGAAGTTCCTACCATCACGTTGAACCTTCCGAGCCGATCTGCTACTAAGCCCGGGAGGAACCGTCCTGGGACAGCGCCTAAATTGAGAAAGATACTTAGCGCGTATGCGAGGGTGTCATCCATGCCAATGTGAACCCCGTAGGATGAGATGTAGGTAATCGGTATGAAGACGGCGAATTCCACTAGGAAGATCGCTATTGTGGTTGCGGCATATTTCTTCTCTCGCAGGGCGCGAAAGTCGACGGATGCGCCAACGCTTTTCTCATTCAGGACCCGTGTTTTCAGCGTCAGACATGATATCAGTAAAAGAACGGCACTGATAAGTGCAATGATACGCATTGCCCAGGGGAAACCAATTCTGGGTGCTGCAAAAAGGATAATAACGGGGAATATGACTCCTCCAATACCCCCGGCAGTGCAGGCGATGCCGGTCGCATATCCGCGTCGCACGTTGAACCAGTGCCCAATGCAGGAAACGGCTGGAATAAAGAGGGCACATGCAGATAGGCCACCAAGGACACTGAATGAGAGGAATATCTGATAGAATTCTATCGCAACAAGTCAGCATTATCTGTACCACTGCTGTACGGACAACATGTGCTCTCAACCTTGGCTGAAACTAAAGCCAATCAGTGCTATAACCATGCCGATTGACCCTGGAAGAATAACATAGCTGGGTCCATAGATATCCAATATTGGTCCTGCTATTTATCAGCAGCCACAAGAATCCAAGGTGATTGGAGACTTTACTAACCGGTTTGCGCGCCAGCAGCATACAAGAAGAAGCTGTACGCGCCAAATATCCAGCCAATGCTGGACTCGGAATAGTCCTGGAGCTGGTGCTTACTCGTCCATGCATGGAGAATACCCAGGCAATTAAGCAATCCCATGGAAGGGATCATCGCACACCATGCTCCAAGCACCACCAACCAGGCTTCGAGTCCGCCTTCGGGATATCCGTGCCGCATCGTAGTTTCAACGATTGTCGGAGGAGACGCAGACTCGTCTGTCTCAGCCTTCATGGCAAGAATAGGGAATGGTATGGTACTTTTGCAAGCGAGACTGGAGAGGAAAATCACTCTGGCATGTATTACGCTGGAGGAATTTCCAACGAAAGCTATCGACCTAATGGGAGACCGAGGTGACTGATTTCGGGTGTCAGTGTAAATATCTTTTAAGAAGCGCAAAATCGGCGATTATTCAATTTATGGACATCTTCCCCGTTCTAGGCCGACTACAAAATGAGCATTCGGAGGTATTTCTTACTACTAGCACTTAGCACACCATGGGTACTTAGCACATCATGGAAGCATGTTGTTGATGACCAACAAACCTCGGTGTGCTCGGTCGGTGATTGGTTATATGTCCGTCTGTGGAGCAGTGCTTCGGCGAAAGGGCAGCTAGACGATTCATCCATCCTAAAGCCCATAACTAATTCTGCCATGCGTTAGACCAGACACTCATGCCGGAGTGACCTATTCTGCCTGGTCGAATCATTCATGTCATCCCCAAATCGGTGACAGATGCGATAGGTGTCCTTCACTTTCCGGTCAAGAGAGAGGTACGTCAATGCTGCTGAGAAAGGCTCTGGCTGCAAGATAACTCTTCTAGATTCCTATTTGGGTATCCATGGTACGTGTATATATTTAGACGGCGGGAGCGATTCATATGGTAATAAAGGCCTTATACATTGTGGCACTCATTTGTTGTGCACTCTAGTCCACTACATCCCAGGCCGGGGCAGTATTTCTGATACTAAACCTAAAATACATATTATGCCATTTCTGCATATGAAAATGTATCTCCGTCCATGCTTATTTTCCCTGGCCAGCATTCTTCATGGTCCACTGGGCAATGTTACCCGGGGGGTGAGCCGTCGCAATGGTCTTGCCAGCGAACTTGCTGATGATGCTAGTGTCAGATCCGGACATGGAGCCGGAGTTACCGAAGGCGTTGAGCTGGCAGGAGCGGCCGAAGACGGAGGCACACTGCTGGTTGGTGTTGGCGTCCGGGGAGCTGAAGAGCTGGCCGCTGATGGGGGTCTCTACCACAGTGTTGACGTCCTGGAAGACATTACCCTCGGCCAGGACGTAGCCACCAGTGCCGATCTCGAAGGCGTGGCCATCGAAGTTGTGGAAGAGGTTGTTCACCTGTCAGCATAGTAGTCAGCAATGTGCAGATGGTACAGGGGGTAAAGACTACATACGGCGTGCAGCAGAGTGTTACCCTGGACCTTGGGCATGCGGCCGCTCAGGTTGTAGAAGTAGTTGCCCTTGAGGGTCACCATGTCGTTGCTGCCGTCCAGGTACACGCCCCAGTAGTGTTGACCGTTGCAGGTGGCAGAGTAGTCGGAACGACCATCGATGAGAGAGTAGGAGATGGTGACGCGGTTGTCGGCGCTGGTGCCCAGGACGATGTGCTGGCGACCAATGCGAGCAGTTGTCACGTGGTCGATCCAGACCAGATCAGAGTCATCGACAGTGATGGCATCACCACCCCAGACATACTTGGGGTTGATGTCGGTGACGGCAATGTTCCTGGTCGTTATTAGCAAGGGTGGATTCACATCCTACGACCGATGGTCCGCACTCACTGGATAATGACGTTCTTGGCGCCGCTGACCACGCGGAGACCCTTGCCCTTGATGACACCCTTGGTGCCCTGTCCAACGATACTCTTGTTGGAGTTGACCGTGATGGGGAGGATACCGGCCTTGTCACTATACGGCTATCAGCATGGCAAGCGTCTGGGCATCAATCGAACGGGGGCAACATACTAAGTCACGGATACCTTGGGGGCGCTGGCCTGGTAGTTGTCGCACCAGCTGTGCAGGTTGATCGCCACCTGGCATTGGGAAGCAGTTCCCCAGGGGGCACATCCGGTGGTAGTCTCGGTACCCTCGGTGCCGGTAAAGTCGAAGCTGAAAGATCAACATATCAGACAATTGTCTACCCCTGTATCCCAAATCAACGGATCGACCTACGTTCTGTCCAGGATAATCACACGAGGCTCATTATCTCCTAGGTAAGAGACCAGCTCATCAGTAGTCGTGGGATAGACGGGGGAAGCGCTGCCACCGCCAGTGACGCCATGAGCAAAACCCTCGGCGGCGCCTACAACGCCAGCGGCACTGACAGCGCTGGCCAGGGATGCCGCGGCAGCAGCGAAAAGCAGCTTGTAGTGCATGTTGGACTGTCAAAGTATAGAAGATATGGAGGAAAACAAAAAGAAAAATCCGAAAGAATGAAGGTCTTGGGTGTTATCAAAGAATGACAGCCTGGAAAGAGTGACAGGCGTGTTAGAGAAAGAAAGGAAGGTGATGTCTTCTTCTGGATGGTATTGGAGAGGAAACGTTTCCAGGTATATATACAAGCTGGAACACATGATGGTGGAGCGGGCAGTCAGACCGGCGCCGTTTGGTCCCCTCAACCATGTTCTGGAATGAGACGAGGGACCCGGGGACAGGACCTGAAATGGATGAGAACCCAATCTATGTGGCTTGGCAGGCAGGTCTTGGTTTCTTCTACCGGAGATTAACCTGTCAGTGGGTGTGGTGGCTTAGGTTTTTACGATGTTAAAGTAGCGCTACTGCTGCCCAGATATCGCCGGACTCGCGGAACCAACATCTCCAATTTCATCTTCTTGGGTCTACGAGTCATGACGTTTATAATGCGAATGGCCGAACAAGTCAGGAATGAAAAGCCTGCGATAAAGCTTGTCTGCCTAGATGCCGTTAAGATGACAGTCGGAATTCTCTTCCCAAGCAGACCTTGGGTTCAGGGCGGACCCGGGAACTCCGGTGAAAAACGAGGTCTGCTTGGCGGAGCATAGGAATGGTGAGAAAGAGGATAGTGGTCCACTTCAGGATGTCTTAGAAGCAATCCGGCTGGCTTCCGAAGGGGGGTGGAGGTTAGGGTCCCATGAACGGCCCTGACCTATATTATTCAAGGCTTGCTTGGTAGAGGGAGAAAAGTGGTACCGGCAGTCTGACAGTGAGACATTGCAAAGAACTGCCCCAAGAGAGGGTTTATTATGTTTTGAGTCCCAGTGGAAATTACTCGACGCCAAGAAGCCTCAAAAGGGATTAGCTTGGAAGTTACGTGATAATGCTCGGTCACGTTATAGTTTGTCTTGTTTGTTTAATTGCTTGGGTCACATGATATATATTGGCTTCATGCCTCAGGCATGACATGTGGCAGCCTGGAATCAGGCATCCATCCACCGCCTCCTCATTTCTCTTCCCTATTTATTCTCCGAGGAGGTCACATCCATCTCCATCCACCATCCCTTGACCATATCTCCCGACGCTTTCCTTGTGAATCACACACTGTTACAAATGGATATATATATTCTTTTTCTCTGCGACCAGTAATTGCTGGACTCCAGATGATGCTTGCACACAATGGTGACCCTGCCAATGTTTAGAGGACGTCAATTCGACGGTGCGTACATTCAAGTACTAACTAAACATGAACTGAGGGAACCAGCAACTGTTGTGTAGCAGTGTCTCTACCAGTAGTGCTACTAAGAAGTGGCGTCGGTGTTAGTTTATGCTCATATCTTGAGTCGTCCATCATTTCAGCCCGCGCTGACTTCCCCACGCTGGCAAAGACGGGGTCTGTTAGTTCCACTAGTACTAGTAGTAACCGTAGTAAATATATATTCCCCCGGGGTCACGCTTACAAGTAGCAGCCGGGTGTAGTAGTAGTTCAATTAACTTCATCATTTCCAATCATCCTTCACATTCCCGACTCCGAACCGAGCAAGCAACTGGTAGTAGCACTACTAGTCCTATCATCATTACCATGTTACAACTCCTCCCCGTTACAGAGGCTGACCTCTCCTCTATGGTCGACTTGTGGTACGACACCTTTGGTGACCCCATCAATCGGCGGCTGTATCCCGATACCCCCGGGGCGCGTTCCTGGCTAGAGGACTACCACCGTGCCAGTCTGCAATCTCCTGATCAACACTATCTTAAAGTTGTCACGGAGAGTACCGGGTCGACCTCTCCCCTCGTAGCATTCGTGAAATGGGACCTCAACACCACCTCTCCAGGTCACCACTTTCCCCCGCGCCATGTCGATTTCGACCAGGTCTTTTGCGACACGTTCTTCGGGGGGCTGGACCAGGCGCGACAGACCATGATGGGCTCGCGCCCGCACTATTGTATGCTCCTTTCCTCGATATTCTGTCTTCTTGCTTCTATTCTCTGACATCCTCGCGCCTGTGGTGATGCGCCCGCTAATGATGACATGTTCCAGATCTGGATGCCCTGATCACCCACCCGGATTATCGCCGGCAGGGAGCGGCATCAATGCTCATCCAGTGGGGATGTGACCGTGCCGATCAGGACGGGATCCCCATCTGGGTGGATTCCAGTCAGGAAGGGGCCCGGATCTACCAGCGATTTGGGTTTCGCGATGTCAGTGTGTCGGGGGTGACTCCGACCGGCGCCATGTCCATGCTGCGGGATCCCGTTGATGGTGATGCCGCGTAGTTGCTAGCAAAGTGTGGGATTCTTCATGTATCTAGCTAACCCGAGTAGTTCTATTACCACCATCGCTCTCTTACAATGGTTCTGGGCCCTTGAGCGGCTGCATCTCAATATACTCGGTTCGTAGACTCCACTCGCGCGTCTGGTGGATCACCAACCCCCCGCTCGCCTCCTCCAGATTCTCCTCGCACTCCCTCGCTCCCCCAGTCGGGATCATGGTAATCTCATCATCTGCCGGATATGGACGCGATCGGGCCTTGAATGGAGGGCCCTCGCTGGTTTCCGACCGCAGATAGGAGCCATCTTTCTGGCCACCCTGACCCCAGCCCGTGTTGAAGGCGATCACAAACGGCTTTAGGCAGGGCACCGTCGCCGCCATGAGACTGCTGTGCAGGAGTACTTCGGTGGCGACCACCACATTCGATATGCCCAGCAGCATATTGTTCAACCCAACCCGGTTGAGGTAACATTGGCGCACAATGATAAGGGCGACAATCCTTGCCAGCGGTCAGCTAATGTGGCCTAGCCATATACGCGGCAACAACAGGCAATGAGTGTACGTACAAAATTCGAGTGCCAAAGGCACCTATCACCCCAGCCTTTTGAGTTCGACGCATCTGCACTCCCCACACCAAACGAATACTCAGGCCCACCAGAAGGGCCTCTGTGATCACATCGAACGCTGTCATGGCACGCCATCCCGTAACCTGGCTCTCTTAGCATGTATTCTGGTCATCATCCGAATGTGGCAAAGGCAACTGACGAAAGAGTGGCATTGCGTGAGATTCCATGGCTGAGAAGGTTCACATTGAAGTCCTACTGCAAGAAGCGAAGCGAGGAACCAGAGGACGAGTACCGCGAGGCCCACAGTGCAGAGTCGTATATAGGCGCCTTCTCGGCCCAGGCGCCGAAGAAGGAGGCAGACAGATACTTTGGAGGCGCCATGGCTAGCGAGGAACAGGAGATCGGCTGTATACAAAGCCTGTCATGATAACCCCGAGTCAGTAACCAAGACAAATGACGCATCCCGATGAGAAGGTAGAACTTGCCTTCATGGCACCCTCTTCGTCGGTCGGATTGATTCGTCCCAGACCCTGCGATACACCCTTCATAATAGCGCCCACATTCCCAATTCCTATCGCCTGTCTCATTGAGATCGATCAATTCAGGCATTCCGAGCGGCAATGAGGTCAGGGTTACTTACTCCACCGATCCAGACTACGACATCATCCGATCCAGACTACGACATCATCCGATCCAGCTGGTCCGTTCATGGCAACCCTCATATAGACCCGGAACAAGGACACCAGCACCATCCAAGACATGAACAGCGTTGCGGCGATGACGATCACCCCGCTGCGGTCCGTCGGGCTGATCCCATAAGGCGCCGCCATGTGTCGACGGGGTGAGGCTTGAGGGGATTCGGGACGATGGACAGAGGCATTGCTGAGGCTCTCAACCTGCCGGGACTTACTTTATAATATATCAGGCGCTTCAGAGGACAGGGAAGTGATTCCTAGGATCAACAGGTACCCTGGTCGGAATGTCGACTGGGGAGGACAAGAGGGTGAAACAGGCTCAGAAGCGACCACACCCAAATTTTCCGCCTGGACGTCGGTCGGAAATGAAAGCCAGACGACATTTTTCCATCCGATCCCGGTTCTCAGTGTTACGACTACTCTATATTAGGCCTGACGTGGCCAGGGTTTAGGGAAGGATGGCTACGGTGCTGACTGGCGGTGACCAGCCCTCCTTTGGTAAGGCTGGGATGAGGGCACAACCAACTGACAGGGATCACGGTCCCTCGTCTGAGAGGATAATAACCTGTCAGTTGGACGATGTAACGGCGGGTTACAGTCTAACCGGGGTCCCTGGCAAGTGCTTCGGCGGTGCCATCTCTAGCTTGGGGACTAATGCTGCTAACTGCTGCTAGTCTTGCGAGCCACGGCAGAGAGGACCGTGACGCTGCATCTGTCCCACGTATTGATTAACCCTCCGATCCCCCCTTCATCTTTTTGGCAGCCGAAACTTTTGTTCAATCTTATCGAGCAATACATGTCAAGCAAAGACAAATCTTATGATGTGGCTGGAGAAAGGGAGTAAGTCGGCCTACACCACTGCGCCGGAGGAGGGCTCTTTGCCCTCCACCAAGGGCGGAACCACTCAAGATGGCCGCGATATGTGGCGTGTGGGACGCGACCAGGAGTTGAATGTGAGTAGACATTTGAGAGGTGGCTCCAATTTCGGCTCCCTAGCTGACTGGCACAGCGCAATTTTCGATTCCTCTCGGTGCTGGGTTTCAGCGCCGTGCTGATGTGCACCTGGGAGGCAGTGTTATTGTAAGTCAATATCATACGAAGAAGGCAATCCTAAAATAGGTACTGATGATTGAATAGCGGTGCCTCATACGGCTTGACAGATGGAGGAAAAGGTGGAATGATTTACACCTACCTCGGTGTCCTCTGCGGATTCAGTTTCGTAATTCTCTCCATGGCGGAGATGGCATCCATGTGTGATAACCCTCGAACACCGAGCTTCTCTTTCCTATCTTTTTATTCTGGGGCTTTGATGATGGTAGCTGTTCCTAGAAAGCGGCTGTTGACTTTGGATAAATAGGGCCCCAACCTCCGGCGGACAATACCACTGGGTGTCCGAGTTCGCCCCGCCCAGTTGCCAGTGCCTGTTGAGTTATATCACTGGCTGGGTATGCGTGCTCGGATGGCATACGGGCATTGCTGGCTGTAGCTACACCGTAGCAAACATGCTAGTTGGCCTCTTAGCAATCAAATACCCAGATTCCTACGAATATAAGCCGTGGCATGTCACGTTGTTGGTGATTGCAGTGGCGTTCGCTGCACTGCTCTTCAACACGCTGTTGGCACAGAAGCTGCCGCTAATCGAGGGGATCATTTTGATTGTCCACTGCTTTGGATTCTTTGGCATATTGATTCCACTGTGGGTGCTGTCTCCGTCGGTTCCACCATCAGACGTCTTTGGATCTTTTGTCGACCGTGGCGGATGGGGGAGCAACGGCCTGTCTTGCTTGGTCGGGGTGGTTGGACCAATCTATGCTTTGATCGGTACGTCGCAGATGCCAGAATAAAAAATTTATACTACGCCTTGAAGCAATGCTAATTTGTAGGCAGGCCCTGACTCGGCGGTACATATGTGTATGACCCTCCTGACGGGACAAGTTTCCCTTGATGACAGACTAACCATATAAGAAGCCGAGGAAATCCGCGATGCATCACGCGTGCTACCCCTAGGCATGGTTTGGACGCTTATCTTGAATGGCGCCACCGGGTTCGTCATGATCGTTACATTTGCCTTTTGTGTGGGAGACATCGACAAGGTCATGGCTTCCACGACCGGCTTTGCCTTCATTCAGGTGTTCCTAAACTCGACTGGCTCAGTGCCCGCAGCAACGGGGATGACGGTGGTGATCATGATCATGCAGTTCTGCGCCACGATCAGCAACGTAGCCACCACTTCGCGACAGATCTACTCATTCGCTCGTGACAAGGGCGTTCCATTTTCCAGTTTCTTTTCTCAGGTGGCGTTCCCTGGTGCTGCACCATTCCTGGCGGATCATATCGGACTAACCCTATAGATTAGGTTAACACGACATTCACCGTACCACTGAACGCTCTCTGCGTCAGCTTGGTGATTGTTTCCCTTCTGTCCTTGATTAACATCGGATCCTCCGTGGCCTTCAACGCCATCATGTCACTAGGAACAGCGGCCCTGCTTTCATCCTACCTCATCTCCATCAGTTGCGTGCGGCTACGACGGTGGCGCAAGCAGCCTCTCCCACCGGCCCGTTGGAGCATGGGTCGGTTCACGCCCTTCGTTGATACGGTGTCCCTCTTGGTGTTGATTGTCGTCTTCGTCTTTACCTTCTTTCCCCTGACAAACGATACTGCACCGTCTGAATTTAACTGGGCCATTGTCATTTTTGGCGCCGTCGTGGTGTTTGCCTTGGTGTATTATGCTCTCTATGCCCGGAAGGTGTACAAGGGGCCGGTGACGCGGGTGCGGGTGGCACAATAATGGGTATACAGACAGGGGCGGGTGGACGATTGAGAGACAAGAGGGTGTAAATGGTAACATGTAAAACCAAAAGTAGATGAATTTGTGCAAATGGCCGTTACAACCGAAGTGAAGAGCTTGGCACCTTAGCCACTCCGGTGCCTGTATCAGTTACACTTTTTTACAGCGCGGAGGCGAACGATCCTTTGAATTCGAGGTGGAAAACACCACCATTTAGAATGGCTGGCTATTATCGACTGAGCTATCCTGCGTCGACCTAACAGAGCTCTCAATGCTCACAAAGTGAAAAGTCGCCTCTTTCAAATCCGTCATTTTGCGGCCCTTGTTTGGCTCGTCTCTCGTCCATCAGCGCTACCCGGTATTCCCGGGCTTCCTCCAGGGTCATGGCAAGCGCGGGGATGTTATCAGACACCATCTGCTGTAGTTCAGCCGGTAATTTCGGCGCAAGCACCTGCTGAATCGCATCCCGTCTCTCGCGGTCCCAGGTCTCTTGCTGCGGTGGTACATTTGCAGTGGAGATGATGCGCCGATGCGGGTCCACCAAGAACAGCGCCAGGATCTTGCGATGGCCCGGCCGCGAGCGGTCTGCCAGGGCAAAGGGTGACACCCGATGCTGCACTATATTGGGAAACGTAAGTAGTCGCCCTTCGCGACAGACCACGCTGCCAAGGTGCTGGGTGATCTGGGATTCCCCATTTCCGCTCACGTCGGGACCAAAGCCATAGACTGCGTGGATGAATTCATGTCGATCTTGGTCGTAATCCACATCGTACAGAGACCCAGCCCGTTGACGGAAGGAAAGCGTGCTTTCAGTGATGTTATGGCTGTCGTAATAGTAGATGGCTGTCGCACAGATGCGTTCATTCTAGTCCGAATATATGTTAGTGGATTCAAAAGATCCCCGTGAATCCGGAAAATTGGAATGCTTACTAGCTGTCCCTCGAGGTGCCATGTTCCTCCCTCATAATCTGGCCGCTCCGGAGTGAGTTCAATGTTAGCCAGTTTTACGATCACTTGCAGCCCCGTCTCGTGGAAAGACTGTCGCAAGTCCACCCATCCTTTCCAGGAGGGCTCGGGGGGTCTGAAGCGGCCTGGCTCCGGAAGAGCAATGGGACGAGCCTTTTCCCACGCATTATAGCGCTCTGAAAACTCCTCACTGTCCGAGTCCTCATCTTCCTCGGGCTTCGGTTCTGGGTCAGGGTGTAGCAGATAAGACACCCCGTGGTAGGGAATGCGCTCGTTTCCTTCTTCCCGAACCTGCGTCAAGCTGTGTTCCCAGAGCGGAATGGCCGCATCAATGATTTGCTCCACCACGCGGTAGAGGGGCCCATGCTCTGTCGGGTGCAGGTTGTTGATGTACGAGACAATGCGACAGCCACTTTCTGTGCCCAATTCTACATCGCAGGGCAGCCATTGAAATTGTCGGCTGAACGCGCGCATTTGCTCCACCTGCCATCTTCTGTACGGAGTGTTTGCCTCGGCGGATGGCCTGGCCTCTTCCTCCGACGGAACGGGCACGACCACTCCTTGACCAATACTGCCGAGACTGTTGTCCGACGTGATCAAACGATCGGGTAGAATGCGCGTGCGCCCATAAACCAGAGGAAAGAGCGAAGGGTGAACGAGGTCGACAACTTTCTGGTCTGAGCCGGGGTGGTAGTCCTTTTCATGGGCGGGTATGTTCTCGAGGGGCGCAACGGCTTGCTGCAAGGCCGTTTGGAGTTCCTTCGAAACCGCTGTGTCGGAGCGGACGACCCCGACATCGAATATCGAAAGCAGGCCTTCTTTCTGAAGGTTTCGAGCTTTCCATTGGAGTTCTATGATGATATAGTCCATCATTTGGGGAGTCACGTCTTGACCGGATGCCAGCACCTCCGTCCGCCATCGTGACGTGATGCCTTCGTCGAACACCTTTTCTGCATCAGTCGAATGGCAAGTCTCAATGAATCGTGAGAAGTGGTCATACCTTACGCCACCATTCGGGCTTCTCCGAGATCGTATTCATGACCTGCATCATGATTATTTCACGCTGAGTGCTTAGATGGCTGCAGAGTACGCCTTTAGTTTCGCCCATTTTGCTGGCTGATACGTAGCAATTCGGGGAGTCTTACCCAACGTAGCCATCATTGATATCTCCATAGTCTAATGCGTTGGGGAAAAGCTCCGTTTCCTATGACGAACGAAGTGTTATGTTCTGCCCCGGGCACCATGTGGCGGGGATGACAGGTATTTACCTTGGGCTGCCAGTTCAAGGGAAGGTTGAATCCTGGCAGTTTGATGGGTGAACTAGGCTTCGAACCCATATTGGCCCCGTGTATTGTTTGCTTGATGTCTGACGGAGTGAGGGAGGGATACATATTGTATTATATAGAGTGAGTCACTAATCAGAAGGTCTAGGCAGCCGTCCCGTTAGGCAGACCTCGGCGACTAAGGCAACTAAGTCACTAGTAACTACTTAGGTTGTTGCCTGTGCGCTAAAGAAACATGGCTGTGGCGTTAAGGTCCCTTGTGTCTCGCTGTCCCACTCTATGCGAAAACAGCGCCGCGCCCTACATCAATGATTTATCCTGAGTCGGAACAGTCCGTTATTGCATTATATTCACCGTGCCCGGCTATCGTGGAATGAGGTATGAGAAGACCATGGAAGAAATGCGGGAGATGGGCTGCGACTTCCGACGAAGCCTTGAGCAATGCAGCCAAACCAGGTATAACCTGCAAGAACCGAGTGGATAATCGCCATTCTGAGGGGATTTTATGATAGCAAGATGTACCCTATTCTCGCATTGAGGAAGCGATGCGACCGTGGGGCTTGATGATTCTCTCCGTTGCCGTGGCCTAGGACCCACGGCTGCACCGATACGAGGGGGGATATCCTGGCGTTGCGCCAGAGTGTCGGCCGGGCGATGGTCGACTGCGCTCTTCCAAATGCTCGAAAGTGGCCGGCAACGTTATGCCAATGTGGTCAAACTCCTACAGAAATTGGGCGATCTAGCCCGTCTCTTGCGCAGCATGCGAGAATCTGCCTCATGGACAGCATTAACGTGGTCGTCATACTGGAGTAGCTACCGCTGCAAAACGAGCCACTGTCGAAGGTTTATATCAAAGACAGAAATATGGTGATGCCCAGTTCAGTTGCCTTGACAGGTGGGTATACAGTATTGGGCGACCGCAACTACGTGGTGCTGGTCTATGAGCAATTTAGAAAAACAAGAACCGGAATCGCCGGCTGGCCCCCGACGTGGCTGTGGTTGGAGATACCGTCGCGACGGAGACACTGGACGATTCCTTGCCCGGGAGAGTGGCAGATGGGGAGCTGGTGCCGGTCACAGCTGGAACCGATGTCACCGTAATGACTGCAGAAGGAGTGGGATAAACGGTGAAGCTGGATGCCGTCGTCGTTTCCGGGCCGCCACCTGGGCCTTTGCCTGGACCACCATCTGGGCCATCGCCGAAACCACTACCAGGGCCATCGTTTGGACCATTCCCGGAGTTGTCGCCCGAATTGCTGTCTCCATCCCCATCATCCGTGTTGTTGTTGTTGTCGCCGCCGTCGACATCATCGCCCGTGATATAGGTCTGGTGAACGGACCAGAAGCCATTGCCTCCACCTACATGCGCCGCAATTTAAGCGTTAATGATACGAGGTACCTTAGAGTGATGGGTATGGAATGGCGACACTTACAATGGTCCTCTGGAAATCCTGGGCAGTTGACATTGCACTCTGACTGGGAGACGAGGTTCGCGCTCGGAGGCAGCGAAGAGCCACAGTAGCAGTCAACGCTATTTGTGGTAGCAGCGTATCTCGCACCATTGCGACCGCAAGTACTTGTGCATAATCCCGTGGATTGAAATTGACTGGAGCCTTTGTTCACCAAGCTGCCGGAGGATGAGTAGCAGCCCACGAAACCGTTAGATAGAGCGTGTGCGGAAAGAGAGAGCGCCAGAATGGCGGAGAGGCTGGTAACCTTCATGGTTGGCAGCATAAAGAATGACTCGTGGGTATTCCCCAGTAGCAAAAGAGTGAAAGCTGGTTTCGCGAGGAGAAAGGAGAAACAAAACGAGAGAATTGGCGGATGAGGGGGGTGTGAGAGAATAGCGAAATGCGACAGCCAAGTGTTTTAAAGGGACTCATGAACGGCGGACCCTGAAAAGACCCTGCGATCCTGGTCCATCCTGTGGGTGAATTTTTGGCTCCCAAGCAGTCTGGGAAACACACTAACAGCACTAGCTTTGAAACCCGACGTATCAACGGCCTGCCCTGATCGGAGAAGACCCACGAGCCTCGGAGAAGTCTGCTTGAAGTTGGGTCGAAGAACCCGAGTCGAGTTTGGCCCGGGGGGCAAATTTTGCACTAAGTGGGAATGCTGGCTTATCAATTCACATATTGTTTACTCTTGGAGGCAACGTCGCGCGAGGTATCATCCTGTTATCGCGAGTTTCCAGCTTACCCTTTTTGAGTTTCTTCCGAACCATGGGTTAGTCCCACCACTAGCCGGTCTCCCGCCGGCCTTGACAGCAGGGGAAAATGAAGAGGAATGATAGATGCGCAAGTCCACGACATCCCGACTACATTGAAGTAAATTAGAGCAATCGTTCGTAGCATCAACGCTGCTCTTTGGTGAAAGATCTCTGGTCCTGCTAGGATTGAATAAGGAATAATTACTGTTAAACATCTCTGGGTTAACGGGCAATGAGAGACCGTGTGGCCTTTTTCATGGTCTGCAGTACAGGACTTCATCGTTCCAGACCCATGCTTTGGACCGACTGGTGGCCCAGTGGACCTTCAGTTGGGAACCTTAAGGTAATTATGATATTAAGATGCCGAAAAGTGATACTGCTCTCGTACTTCTGAGCCGTTCCGAGGCACCAGATGTTGAGGTCATTATGAGCGAGGAGGCCGGGAATTTAGTGCCTCCAGAAAACACGACCATAATACAAAGAGTAGTGAGAGAAACAAGATGAATTAAACAGCATAATTAACCGCACAGTCGACAAAAAATGCAGGATCCTAATCCAGATTGGCCATATATTGATGATGAGCGTTATCCATATCCACTGTATAAGAAGCATCCATTCTGCTACATCTGTTGCAACCTTCTTTCATGCAACCCGTCAGAGTACTCTCCTGGTCGCCACGCCTACTCCAAGCCAAATGCTGGTGAAATATCGTACTCAGCCCGTGAGATAGATGATTTTTACACCTTCACTTTTCCTGGATGGCGCACCCTGTACCGGCTCAGTACGTATCCTCGGGCAGCAAAGATAAGCACCTTATTTGGTTCACTCTAACTTTTCCAGTCATGTTTAATCCTAAAACGCGATGCTACAGGATATCCGGGATCGCTCAGAATTACTGGCCGTGTAGCACTTTTCACGCTCCGTGGAATGAGAATAACGGACTCCTGTCTGTCGGAAAACACAAGAGAATCTGGCGCCATGGGCTGGCGGCACCTAAGCTGATTCAACCCAAGGTGAATATCGAGAAGCAGACCACCCTGGCTGGATATATGGTGCACGCTATGTGCTGGAGAGAGCTGCTCCGGGTCATTAAATGGCCGCATACAGAAGAAAATCTAGGCATCCTCTCGCATGCGCTGCGAACACGCTGCATGAAGGAACGTTTAGATATCAGTTATGACGAGCCCGTGGAATCGCAGCTACTGATGGATCCTAGAGGTGAGTATTCATATACGCAATCTGTAGTTTTGATGAGATAACACGCTAGACAATCCAGATCCCATCGGTATGACATCCGTTCGACGATTTGTAACTCGATGCAGATCTAGAGCTACCAGGATGTCAAAGGTGAGCCATACATCATGCTCTACTGATTCATGGCTCATCCGTCTTCCGTTGGAGCTGCAATACATGATCATGGATAATCTTGAGTTTGACGATGTAGGCTCAGTGCTGAAAGGCATCCAATGGTCAGTAGACAAGGGATATTGGAAACGACGGCTTAATCTAGACCTGTTCAGCGAGATACGGGGCATTTTACATGAGGATTTGGACTGGCGGTGGCTCTGTTTGAAACTGGAGGTTCTTGAACACAGTCAAGCGGGGACAGATAGAAAGCGATTTTATGAAATACTGAAGGAAATCGGGATTCGGTATGGACTGGTAAAGGCTGATGTGCAGTGTGGTCTTATTGGAAGTCGTCCCCATGCTCCATGAATGTAAGGGATGAATACGAATAACCCTCTTTGTTGTTCAAGCCAATGACCGCCACCTAATACCACCAGAACCTGGCCATATGTTTGTTTGTTACGGAGTGTTGTCTTGAATCTTGGACTATTACGAGGGGAAGCAATGCGCATCCACAGTTACTTATATGGTAGCCGCGCCGACAGCTGAAATCTTTCCCCACCGTGAGAATAGTGGTCTTTTTTGCAATTTGAAAATCACCTAAGACTTGCCTGAGAATCAAAACAGGACAGTTCAGAAGGCAGTGATCCATGATATGAGACTAGAGGCCCTCTTACAAAAGCAATATAGTACCAGTGGCAGCGTATCCACCAGGAAGGCTGTTATATCGCTTGGCAGCCAAGGGTTGCGGTGGCCCATAATGACATGAGTATCTTCATTGACATTGGGTAAAGGCGTGTGCAGAACCCTGAACCCCTAGCGACGGGTGCGACAGTTATCTTCTGTATCTGCCGCTTCTCCAACTGTGAAAGGTCCGTCCGAAGATTGTTCCAATCAATCAGCTCACCTTTGGGAACGGTATATTGACCTTGTTTTAAAGAATAGCATCCCTCATGAAGTGTTACTTCTAGAGGATGGTATGAAGGACTTCAAATAGAGTATCCAGTCAAGTGGCCGTTCCGTGACAGTGAATGCTGTTCATTGGAATCTCATCAGAGTCAAGATTTTACCCTCAGCTAAAGTTCACTGCTCAACACGTGGACGTTGCCTCAACTTTTGCACCACAGAAAACGCCAGAATAGGAACGTAGTGTTTCTTCATTTTTTGTGCTTCTATGCTTAATCCTACTTTTTACAGTTGCACCTTCGGGGGCCCTTGGGTGGCGCGAGACCTGTTCCTCTTTATATTTCAACTTAACCAACCCAGGTAGATGTCGAGAACTAACAAAGACAACTCTTCGAACATACACCGATCTTCCAAAAAGACACCAGAGCATTGAGCGCCTCTATAACCAGCTTCATAAACAGCAAGGACTGCAAACCCATACTCAACGTAAGAAACTACTTGGAACATACTTCGCTTGTGTGGAATGCTCACGTCCTTCCGAAGATACCCCCGCATGCGTGAACAACACTAGTCAGGGGCGAGGCTTGGCTGCATACGCGATGTGACAGTCACTCCATACGAGACAAAAGCACTGAGTTTATAAATGGAGTATGGAGTAACGATAATTACAGTTTCTTTGAAGGCACCCACGAGCCAAGACACTACGCACCTATTAAGGAACCATTGCTGCTCCCTGATCTCCCTTTCCTCCGTCAACTTGCTCCTTGTGCATAACGCCCTACGACGAAGATGAACTTGCGTACTCGAGGCTGTCTTTTCCTGATCCTCTCTCTTGGCTTTGCTTACGGGCGGGCCTCTATCACTCCAGGAGTTACAGAAATCGACTTGATCTTTCCGCGTAACGACAGCTATTCCCCGTCGCCTCTCACTCCGATCATGTTTGCCATCCAAAACCCGAGTCTCCTGTCAAGTTTCAACCCGACGATCTCCTATAGCATTGAGCAGGAAAATGTCGAAGCCAGGGAAAGTTATATTACTTCGGGCCTGATCCACCTCGTGAACACCAATTATACGAGAAGTGACCCTTACTTCCTCTATTGGAGCGTCGGGAATCTGGATATTGAAGGCACCTTCGTGTTTGCCTGGGAGCTTCGGATGTTCAACTGCTCCCATTCTCCGCAGAGTGACGCCTTGACCTTCGGATATCTTGACACGCTCCGCCATCAGTTGCGCTTCTCGATAAAAAATGGCACTTCGCCACCAGACATCGCCGCCGCAACCAAGGATAGTACGTGCGAGCAGTCTATAGCCCAGGCTATACAAGTCCCAGAGTTGTTGGACGTGTCGCCTACGCGAACCTGGGGAGCACCATCCTGTGCACCGACTGTGGGCCCATCCCCGACTCCCAGTCCTTGCGAGGTCAAGATCGATTCCACAGCTGCCGCAAGTATCTCCTCGGCTTTGACTTCCAGTGCGTGTCGTAATCCTCTCCGTACCGGGCTCAGTTGCCCAACTCCATCCCCTGAGAGTAAGGCCCCCGCGACGCAATCGCCGGTCGGAGGGCTCCGGATCTTGGCAATGGGAACGCTTCTCGCTTACAGTCTTGCATGATTAAACGGACTTTCGTGCTGAGGCATGCTGGTCTTCTCTTGAATGGATAATGCAAGTTGTTTAGAATCAATACAAAGTATTACAATATTCATTATGCCCCTTTTCGGGATTCTAAACTATTTTACTCATAAATATAGCACAGAGGAGTCCCAGCCGTGGTGTCCAGCACATCATGAATCTCCCGCGAGACCGTCAGGTTACCCATGTAGAGAAGGTCATGAATAGTAGCGTTGGGCGATGCAATCAGACCATCAATAAAGTCGGGTCCCTTGACGACGTACGTGCGGTTAGCAGGGTTCAGGTTCTGCCAGATCCAGAAGACGCGATCAATCATAGCGTGGTGGACATAGAATGCCGGATCACCGGGAGAAGCGTACAGATCCTGCAGAGTTGAGTTAGCTCCATCACATCGCAAGTGAAAAATATGCAACTTACACCACCCGGATCACCACCAATGGTGAAGTGACCGGCCGTGTGAACGCCCAGGAAACCTTCCTCGAAGAACCCTTGCATGGTCCACTCGAAGCAGGAGATGTTATCGCACTCCTCAATTAGGCTCATGACATCGCTAGTCTTGGTCCAGCCCAGAGCGGTCCAAGGAGAGATATCACGACGCAGGCAACGGGGGTTGTAATCCAAACCGCTGCCGTTCTGGGCTACGAGGCCAGGGATCTGCAGGGTAGGATCAACCGGCCCCAGGTTGACGGTCATGCTGATTATCCACGGTTAGAATTCATTCTCAGAGTGAGCTAACGGAGAGGACTCTTACTTTGCGAAGGGGCCGTTGCGGACACAACCTCCACCCACACCCGGCGGGATGGTGGTATAGTCAGTCGCAGGGGTGCCGTTGTGGGGAACGAAGTCACCGTTGCCAGACATACTGTACTCGGTGCCGTCAAAAACGGGCGAGTTGATGGGGTTGGCGGCGTACTTGTTCCATGCCCAGTATGGCTGGTAGCCATCGTAGCCACACTCTGTACGCAGAGCATTCTCATAGGCCCAGGTGAAGTAGCGGTGCCAGGTGAGGAAGTTGCCCTAGGCAGTAATGTTAGCAGTGTTTCATTCGAACTGGCTTGGCAGTCACTACACACCGTGCCGTGGATATACAGCGTCTGATTAATGTGAACCGCCACGAAGTCATCATAACGGTTGCGGACACCAGGAGCCCAATTTGGGTCAGACTTGGGGGGCTTAGACATCAAGCAGAGGACAGCATCAGTGTACTTCTTGCGGTCCTCCGGCGCGAGGGAGCCCCTGTATGAGAGGTATTGTCAGCTTCGAAGCCCGAGAAATAGTCGATACCAGTGGCTTTTACCATTCTTTGCGAACAGCCGCATTGTTGATGTTGCAGCTGGAGTTGGAAGAGCCCTCCGCCGCCAAATAGGCACGCTTGGTGGCCAAGGCCTTGCTAGCCAGCACATCGACAGCATCTTGCGTGTCTGCCGACACAGGAGTGATAGTCAGGGCTGCAATAGCAGCAGATAGGAAGGAGAGACGCATCCTGCTTGTCGGTGCAACTCGCTGGACCAGGGGAGGACTTGGTGTCAAGCTGGAGTCGTTCAAGAGGGACACCCGGTCCGCCTCGACCTCTATATACTGCTTTTCTCCCCACCACGTGCATAGCTGCAGGCCAATTCAACGGCTATCGGCTCATTTTGGCGAGGTGCCATTCGGAAGTCGGAAGGCTAGCCCTCAGACGATTGGAATAATAGATTGCACGCCGTGGGCGCGGTCTAGTCCATGGCTAGCAGTGTTTTCCCTAAGGCGTGGTGGGGAAGGCTGAGCAGTAGTGTAGCCTTGCAAGTTGGCTATTGGGCCGTTGAAAGAAGGGTCAATATAATGAGCACGCTAGCAATTGGAGAAACTAGACTGCTGGCAGGTGTTGACAGTCTAGAATGATGCCCACGATACTAACCCGCTTCGTGGCGGACCGGCGCGTCTCTAAGCGAGGCCAAGTGGGGACTGAGGACAGGGTTGAATGACCCACGACTGACAGGCTCAAAGGGATTTATTTGGCTCTGTGGGGTGCATCGAATCATCACAACCATATGCGCTATTCGAGAAATCCTGATGTGTAGTGCTGTGAATAGATATTGAAGCCAGGGTTATCTTTGCATGACAAGGATCCACCACCATCCCACGCGTGGCAACGGAGAAAACTGCCACACGAGACTTCGGATGTGGATACATCGTTTGAAACCGGCTTTGCTGCCAAGAGACCCCGTTAGAATCGGGGCAGCCGCCGGAAGAGGTCCGCGGAGCACTAGAGAACTGGTTGTGTCGTGGTGACTGGACATTTAATCTTGAGATGCTCCGTGAGAATCCCCACCGTCAAATATAGCCTCACCGGGTGGAGCTCGCCAATCTCCGACCCTCCGAACTGCCTCCGATTTCCCGCTGGGTTGCGTCCCTCGAATGTTCATTCTCTGGTCTGTGAGTCGGCTCCTCCCCCAGAGTGATCGTCGCGATCAGCTCCCTACCAGCGTCTTCCACATGGGACTCCAGTGATAGGCAGTGTGACCTTCTTGGCAGACCAGTGTCTTAAGAGAAGTGTTTCTCGCATCACTTCTATTCTGTAACCTTCGCAGTGAATTTTTTTATTGTGCTACTATGCCGTGTGCAGAATTCCGGAGATTATCGCTTACTCCGTCAGCACCCAAACCCTCTTCGATGACACTAAATCCCGCGACACCCCTGCTAGTCGCCTAGAGATTCCGTAGCGTGGCTCCATTCTGACTTTGCTGAATCTTGACGTTTGGGTAAATTAATCTATTACCCTTCCACCCGAAACTCGGCGCTGATACGACTGGTGGGATGTCGTCCTCTCCATCCGAAATGCCAGGGGTATCCATTTGTAATAGACTCCCAGGAACCAAAGCCTCCTTCGAGACCCCGGCGCTATTTCTGCAAGTGCCAAGTCGGCCTTTGGGGGCTTCCACAGTTTTGTGCAGTGATGACAGATCTGTCGAAAGTAGAAAAGGCCGCTGCAAGGCATTCTCGACACGGGAACATGGTTGCGTCGAGCTTCAGTCCGTCCTCCGTGACAGGGCCAGCAGTTCGCGGCCAGCATGACTCCTCTTCCCGGCAGAGCCGGTGACCCACGGCAGATACTTTGGCTTCGTGATGAGTCGGGTGGCTCCAATGCCCCTGGAATTCTCGCGGCAGTTGGCACACTGACCGGCCTGTCAACATTGGTACTGTGGCTCCGTTGCTATGTGCGAGGGTATCTCCTGCGACGATTCAACGCAGAAGAGTACATTATTACCGTAGCGTGGGTGAGTCATGTGCTCTATTCCATCGCACATTCGAGTGCTTCTTAACTTACAGGTAAAATAGCTGTGCGCCGTTGGTGTGCTAGTCTGTTTTGTGCTGGAAGCTCAACACGGTGTGGGTCGCTTCAGCAAAGACATCACCGATGAAGATGAGCAAGACTTGTCTAAGCTGGTATACTATCATTCAATTATTGTCATGGTCGGGCTTAGTCTTGTGAAAATTTCCTTGGCTGTATTCTTGCGACGTTTCTCATCAACTATTTTAAGCAAGGCGCTAGTTGGATCGATCAGTGGGTGCACCTTCGCAAATGCTCAAGGCTATGTTCTGGGTGACAGCAATCTAATGAGCGGCAGTTTTTCTGGTGGCATTTACCATTGCCTGTGGTCTTACACTGATTCTGCAATGCATTCCTGTAGCGGCAGCGTGGGATACAAGCTTGCGACCTCATGCCCGCTGTTTCGACAATGATACTTATACAGCTATTGGCCTCTGGAACAGTAGTAAGTTTGGCATCACCTTTTCGGAGGTGCAATTTCACTTTTCGAGTCAATTTATCTTATAACTTGATTAGTTACGAACCTCGTCACCGATGTCATCTTTGCAACTTTGCCAATTCCCCTTTTTATAGGGATTCAGGTCAACTGGCGAACCAAGTTCTCGCTGATAGGAGTGTTGAGTCTTGGATACCTGTCAGTCATCTCTACTCTTTCTCCAATGGTGGTTACTGACCGTCGACTAGTGCCTGCGTCGCGGGAATTGTCAAGATCATTTCGCAGGTCAACGTACTAAAAGAGCAAAACATGTATCGGTAAGAGTTCCCACGGGACTACCCGACAAAGAGTGCAATCTTCTAGAGCTAATCATCGAAGACACGACACTTTCATGATTTGGAACTGGTGGGTGACTCTTGAAGCCCAGACTCCGGAGAAAACTAACTTGTCATCTCTAGTGCGGAGCTAAATGTCGCTATTCTCGCCGCCTGCCTCCCTAGTCTCAAGCCTCTACTGAAATCGGTCCTCGATGGGACCCGCAGCCTGACCACGGGGCGCCGCAATACCTCTGCCTACCGCTACGACACCCAGGGATACTATGTTCAGCGCAGCACCGACATTGCCATGAAGTCAATGCCCCGAGTACCACCGACTGTCTACGATGTCACAGCTGCAGGAAGCTCCGACGGCGAATCCGGGAACTGGAGAGAAAGTGACGAGCAGAGGCTGCATCGGACTGAGACCGGCATCATGAAAACGACAGAAGTTGTGATTCAGACACATGGAGACTAATATTGTTTCATTTGTACATTTCGGCCTTCTGAATATTACCAGGTTTACATTCAGCTTCCTGGACCCTTAGTCAAGCCCTACTCTATGTGTACTGGTAGACGTCAGTCTAACATTTTGCAAGCACAAGTCTCAGTAGCAACTCGAAAGCTCGACGTATAGGAAGATTCAATTGAACAATAAATCTCGTCTCTCATGTGTCGCCAACCGATTAATGGCACTAACTATCATATATTTTCAGCTCTAAACCTAAAGGGCGGCTACTCTGGAGCAGCACACTCACTAATCGACAATAACGACACATATTATTCCTGTCTTATGCTATGGCAATGACACTTATTGGACGTGAAGTCATTGGTCGGCAGTAAAGCTCTTGCAGCAAGTTTCGCAAGCCAACCGCAGCCCTCCAGCCAGATTACAGAGGGCCGCCTCGAATATGAGGTGCTTGCCATCGCGTAATCCTTGATATGAGTGTATCTTTTAAAGGCACCGCAAGTAAGACTATTTATTGTGTCTATCTTGCGGATAAATAAAGCTTGTGTCAATGGTAAACAGCAATTTTCAAGACGTCGTAGGCCGTTGACGTAGGTTCCTGGGAAGTTACAGTCAGTTATAAACCTTATATTTAGAGAGGGAGGAGAAGGAAAAGTGAAATAAAAATAAAAATAAAAAAGTTAACATTTTGGAAGAAGCTTTTTTCAAAAATTACTTTATTAGAAATTGAATATTTATTAAAATATATATCGAGTTAGCAAGAAACATAGCTGATATACTCAAAAATGAGATTAAAGGGGGGAAAACAAAACAGATGAAAAAAGAAATGTCAAATGGTAACTTAAGAGCCGTTATTATAACTGGGTTATTATATGCCACTTTTGTGTAGTCTTGATGATCGTGAATAACTTCTGATGATTTATTCACAATACGGGATTACTTTTACAAACCATTGATTATATCTGTATTATTCTCATGATGTTTCCGCTGGGGCCGCTATTAAATCTGACTTTAGAAAATATATGTTGAACTGTGAAAAGGCGCAATGGTGCTTTCACGGGGTGGCATAAATGTTGTTGCTCGGAGCCCTTTCCTAAACGCGACAATGGCACTTAATAGACTATGGATAGAGACAAAGCCATTGCAAAGACCGGACTGTTGTCCGTCTTGCATTACCAAAGTAAAATAGGAATAATGCTTTAATGCTCCCGCACATACTTTTGCACATTTTTGTGAAAACAATTAGAACTCCATTCAAATACGAAAAATATGAGGCCGATATTATGATAAGAAGGCCCCAGTGGGAATTATCCACTAAATAAAACCTCTCCTAGACCTATCAATAAGGCATTGCTTCTGGGGACAACGATTAGTGGTTGTGGTGGCCGTGGCGACGGTGTACATGAGAGGCTTGAGCCGCCAATGGTGTAGTAGTAGCGTCACTTTCGAAGTTCGTATATTGATGTAGAGTATGCTGCGGTAACTTTAGTTCGGTCAGTAAAATCAGTCCAAAGGACCAGGCACATGATAGAAGAGCAAGAAATATCATACCACGGATGAGAGCAGAACTGAAGATGGAGTAGGAGAAGATGAAGGGTAGATGTTGGTATGAGGGAAGACAGGCTTCTTTATCTCACGTGCTTCTTCTGCTTCTGCTCCTTCTTCTTCTACCATACAGAATCCGGAGACGAAGAGTGGGTTCGACGAGTGGAAGACAGGTTGGTCGCGATACAAATGACATTCTTGTCCAGAAGTAGAGTACAGCCATGCTTGGCACTGAACTAATTCCGCACAGCGATCAGCGCATGCAGCAGTGTTTTTGACGCCATATGAGAAGCTCATCGGAGCATGACTGAAGAAAGTGATCGTGTTGTTGACAATTGAGTGCCTACAGGCAGTTGTTGAGGACGACTGCGGCGGTGCTGGTGTCCATGCGGATGCTCTCGTAGAGAGCAAAGCAGTTAGAGTTGAGAGGGCGAGGAGCATCGTTGAATATTTAGGAATGAAACGGTGCGATAGCGATAACATAGCAAGATCCTGTGCTTGTACTGTGACGGAGAAAGACAGAGAGACTATCATATAAGAAGTGGAAGATTACGAAAGGTGCAAATAAGGGGGGATGAAATTTGGCCCTGTCAGAGACTCGCAGGGCCATCGTAGTCTTGCTAGAGAACTCGGCCATATACCGACCGGACGTAAATGGAAGGAACTACAAGGGCGAAAAGGGCCCGAGAAGCTTGCTAAGATTCATTAAGCTAGAGAAGTTGCTAATTGGCTCTCCACCTAATTCTGACTCGAGGTCTCAATGAAATGTAGTATTGGGAGGATATTCCGGCCACTTAGGGTGGACTTCAGGACTGGTGATGTTTTGGGTCATGGTCTGTACAGTATTTTACAACGGCGGGTCATTTAGTCTTCCAATAGTGGCACGTCGGACCCTTGGACCGCATATCGGACGGCCCGCACCACCAAGGGAGTAAAGCAGGGGAGAAAAATCTATCCCGACACTAGCCAAAAGTTGGACTTTGAGCGCTGAGCTAGCACGACGGGGGAATGAACAAAACGAGTACGAAGAGAAGGACAGGGGCTCGCGTTCGAGAATCAACCAAGTGAATGTCCCTCTTATGTTACCGAAACACAAACATACTTCCTCCAATGAATTTAATCTTCACTGAGTTGAGACCTGTTCTTCATCGCAATAATGGATGTCAACAGATTTCCATATGAGCTTCTATCCATCATCAATTCGTATGCAGCGGATTGGGTTGGCTTTGAAAGTCTTTTGGAAGTCTCTCCACAGTTAAAGGATCTTTTCAATGTTGACCCAAACACGAAGGCGGATCTTGAAGCCGTACGCCTGGTTGAAACGATCCTTCAGCAGAACCCTGTTATGCGCTATGAATTGCATTCCATATTTCGGATGGCTCTAAAACTCCGCCTGCATTCCACACCAAAGGTCGGTCTAGCTGAGTTCATGGCTCAGGATCATTCTTTGTCGTTGATGACCTCCCCTCCTTCGATCTCCCGAGCCGTGCTCAAGGAGATGGTAAGCATTGCGGCCAACATTCAACGACTTGCGTGCGCCTGTTTGACTACTCTCTTGGAGCGTGTTCGAAAAGTTCAGCCATGGTGTTGGAAGAAGGTTGTTAGGGATGGCACAGAGCCATATCAGCCGCGTGAGGCTGGCCCACCGTCATGGATCGAGGAGTATCGCGTCTATCGTGCGCTCTGGCACCTACAGTTGTATTCTGATCTTTCAGTCACTGGGGAGCGTTTGAATTGGCCTCCAAGCGAGATTGAGGCCTGGTGGTTCGAACGCATGGGCTGGGATCAAGTGCCCGTGGTGTTGGGGGAAGAAGTCCGCACCCTATCAGAATGCTTGGAAGGTCTATGCAGAGTCAATCCAATACTTCGCCATACGAAGGCCGGGGGTCTCAAGTATGATAGCCAGAAGAAGTATCTGTTCGAGATATGTTTCGTCTCTCGCCTCCCACACTCATCTCAACTGCGTCGCGAGTTTCATGTCTGGGCCCCTTCACCTCCGCCTGAGATCGCCATCGCCGAGGATGGCTTTCCCATGGATAATTGGGGTCAGGGGGTGGAATCAATCCATTGGAATCGTATCTCCGCTATTTTTCGAGCCTGTCAAGTTCGCACAAGCACCCATCCCGCTAGGTATCAAGTCTGCCGGATTCAAGATTCCCGTCCATGGCGAGGACTAGGTATGCCCATCTGGGACGCCTGGAGATGTTACTGCCTAGGCCTATGCTCGTCTGATAATTGCCGCGGACTCCATCCTGGTCCAATTCCGACTCCTGACGGATCACACGTGCCAAAAGGCTGCATTCCCATTGCCCGGGGATCGGAAATCGATTACAGGATTTCGGTTTTCATCCATGCCATGATGCAGATGGAAGATCAAGAATGCAATTAGACAGTGCCAGTGGAAGGGACGTTAGTTAGGAACTTATTGTTACATCTTCACTCATTGTAGTCCATCTCTAGTCCCATTCACAAGTTTAACTCGAGTGTAAAACTTTCTCAATGAAGATCATGAACTGAATTCAAAGATCATATGGTACCAAAACTCCTCATTCCCCTTTGCATCAGTACCCAAAGTCGTCCAAGCTGTAACCGATACCGGTGTTTCTCCTCCCAGTAGCTGCTTGTGATTGATCAGCAGCCAAGCAGCTTCTCCACATTCAAATTTTTTTTTTTTTTTTCACAACCAAAATAAGCCCCTTGCTATGTGTATGAGTCAATTTATCATAAGTCAAATCTGTGAATAGATTTCCAGCTATCAATAGAATTCCAGGTAATTATCTTTAGCAGTGACTTGGACGGGCGGATTGGATCGCCTGCGACCTTGGTCTGGAAGAACTGTAGTATGTTGTTGATTATGGACAAACCACACACCCCACGAATTTGCCGAGGAGCTGTATGAAACGATCTGCATAGGGGCGGAAGAGCATGGATCGCATGCTCAAAAGGACCAAAACCCCAGACCTTGTCCATTCCTTTTGCAGACTAATGAAAGGCCAGGACACCGACCACATTCATTCATCACATTCAGTCCATCCAATCCATCCAATCTATCGCCCGGGCTGTCTCTTTCTCCCCTTTCCCCCGCCAGTCTAGCTTCCTCCAACCACATCCTCATTTCCCTCTCTTCTTCACGCCGTGGCCTTTCCTTTCTATTCATCAAAAGACATCATTACGCTCCGTACAATGCAATGCTACAGGCCCAACCCTGCAGAACCAGAGATTTCTCAGTGGGTGATTGCCAATCCACATCGTATCAAGACACGAGGACGAGTCCGTCCGTTGAGGCCAAAGCACCGCCCACGGGTGGAGATAATGGAATGATATACATCATAACACTCGTTTAAAGCATACGGATACGGGTACTCCGGTGCTTTCTTATACGTGGGAGCCGACTTTGGATGATCTGGACTTGTTCTCTAGCGAATTCCGCAATATGTGGAGTTGGTGATTCTCTGCTGAGCTTGTTCAGTGGTTATTCCCACCTCTCGTGGATCGGGGCCGTAGTTACTCTAACGCGGAATAGGGGATCAGTGCTTTGGATCTTGTATTTTTTAGTCTGCCGGAGGGAACACAGCATATACACTTTGTACTAACTTTATGTCTACGATTTGGGAGAAGGACGTTGATTGCAAATTGCATCTCAGGCTGAAAGCTTTGCAAAGTGCTTATTCCAAATCCATCCAACCTGATCTTGACGGCAAGCGATGCTAAGATCCGAAGCTTTTCTTCGAAGCCGGAGTCGGCGATGTCCGCCATGAAATCGGCCAGTCTACCCGCATGGGAGACATCAGACTTGGTAATGAACAGTTCAAACTTCCGGGCAATGAGTGTGGATCTCCACAATTGACCAATATAGATCGGTTATTTGGTATATCCCCTACGCAACGCAACCTGCTCGAGGGAATCATCGACTGATATAGTAAGGTTTCCGCTAGATCGAACAGCATCAAAGGTTTATTCGTGATAACCTCCTTCATGCGATCGCGTTCTCGACCAGTCTCCTTCGGCACGTCCACAAGCTCCAGGGCACCACCCATGCCGAACACGCCGGTGCTTTGGCGCATTTTCACCCTCCAATTCAGATTCGGCATCTGACCCATCATGACTCGATCGCCCTCTCAATCTTCGCCGCACTCTCCGCCTTGCATGATCGTCGAATTGATTACTTGGTTCGCACGCGTCCGATGCACCTGAACGAGCAGGCTACAGATGCATCCCTCAACTGAATTTCATCCCAACACTCAGCCGGCAACGTGTACCACTACTAGACTAGCTACGGATGAGCATGTGGAGATAAGCATGGAAGTGTCGTTCCTTACATTCAGGCACCCGAGCAGGAATATACACTCGATGACAGGTACTTATATCGGTGTTCCTAGACGATTGGATCCCCCTCCGCTTTGATGCCATGCCCATGCATAGTAATGAATGCAGCAAACTTAAGCCAATTGGAGATGTTCCGTCATGTCTTGGCAGAGGAGTGATTGCGTATACCGTCAGACCTCGGATTGACAACCTTATTCGGCTCCACAAGATGCTCCCGATCGACATTAACAAGAACTGTGAGGAGGACAAGTTGTTTGTCCACGTGTAGCTTCCATGGTACTCTATGTTATTGTTGTCAACCCCGCCAAAGCATTAGAGACAATCCGACAGATCAATTGTTCCCCACTAGAGTCCTCATTGCTAGGGTTGGGGAAGTCACAGCTCCCGCAGAGGACTAATCCAACACGATGCCATAAACGGCTCCACACTTCCTGAGCAATTATCAAGGATGGTGACGTGGGCGACAGCTTCACGGACCTTCCAGTATGGACGACGGGTTAGATAAATAGGCCTGTAGGTACACTCGATGTACCTTGAAGGGCAGCTCCAATTTGAGTCATTTGTGATCGTCTTGTTGTCTCCTCCCAATTACCTGCATAATGGCATCTATTCGACTTCTGTTGGCCTGTCTGCCGCTGGCCTTAGCCACAATCACCGTTTTAGATCCCAGCGACTACGCTGATCTGGCTGCCGACGCAACCGATAATACCTTGGAAGCCGACTACACCACGGACAATGGCGGGCCACAATACCTTCTGTACAATATCACAGGCCCCTACTACTATAGCGATGAGGATGGCGAAATTGACCACCAAACCTTGACGGTGGATGCGAACGATACCAGCGTTCTCGTCGTGACAGAAGGATCGGCAGTTAATGTGTCGTATACTGATGTCATCAAGAAAGGCTACTCAACCTGGCTCAATCAGGCCAGTTTCTTTGGGGTCAATGCGGCCATCAATGTAGCCAACGCCTCGACAGCCTACATTGACCACAGCAACATCACCGTTCACAATGGTGCGGCCAACATCTATGCCTATGGGACCGGGACCACCGTGTACGTGAGCAACACCGACCTGTACAGTTCTGGTCCGGTGTCCCACGGTCTCTATGCGGCCGGGAACGGGACCGTCTATGCCTCCAATCTGCGACACTATTCAGGCGGGAAACGCTCATCCTCCTTCTCGGGTGACAGCCCCGGCGGGTACATCTATGTCACTGATGCCATCGCTCACACAGCCGGGATTGGCAGCGCCATCTTTTACACTCTTGGTGACAGCTATGGCAAAGATGTTGTTGGAAAGTCCGAGAATGGACCGAGCCTGTTCTCTGACGGAGCGCAAAGCTCTGTCTTCGAAAATGTCGATTTCACCGCTGGCCTTCTGGCAGGGACAGTCATGTTCTCGTCCTCTACGCGCAGCAGCGGGGCATCCCTGTCGTTCTCGAACTCCCGACTCACTACACTGGGAGAGGATATGGCAGCACTATGGTTTGGGAATCTGATTGCATCAGCCACGCTGCATGCGACCGAGCTGAATACCACGTCGGGTATTCTCGTGATTGCCAACGCCTCCCAAATCACTCAATCCTTTGATCACTTCGTCGGCTGGGAAGAGAATTCGAGCATCCAGCCTGCGCAAGCTACAGTGACGGTCACTGAGTCCACACTGAGCGGCGACATCGTGGCCTACAACGGCAGTTCCATCTCTTGGAGCCTGGCTGAATACTCGAGCTGGACGGGAACGGCCTCCACCGGCCGAGGGACTGCATACCTGGCAGTGGCACTCGACAAGACGTCCACCTGGACGCTGACGAAGAATGTCTATCTCCAGAACTTCACCAATGCCGATACCACCAACAGCAACATTGCGAGTCAGGGATACAGTATCTATTACAATGCCTCCTCCTCTGCGAATGCGTGGATCAAGTCCGCAAACACAACCCTCCCTGGTGGTGGAAGTCTGCAATCGTATTAGGAAGGTTACTGGGCGCTGACGGGGGGTTAGTGTGCTTTTGGCATAGGCACGACGGATCACATTTTGTGATCAGAAGGTTTGACAGTATTCACAATTGATGGAAGATGTAGCTATCGGTAAATAGTCATAACTTTATCAAGGATGTCAGTCTTGGCTTATCCAATGAAGTTCAGTTCTAAAATGAAAACGTGTGATAACGTCTGCAGATGCCCGGTGCGGGCTGGACGAGAATAGACCTTTAGTTTCAAAGGCAGTTCCCCTTTGTCTTGTGATATGTTACCTATCTATTACTTGAACTGTTTCATCGTAAGCCGGAGCTGTAGCTCTGCCGGACGTCCAAACAAGCCGCAGGATTGGGCTAGATTGCAGTGGCGTTGGTTTCCCGACTCTCCTGCCGTACTAATGGACTTCACGTGCAAGTAGCCACGAAACCATATTACGCAAGCTGTGATAATAGACGATTTGAATTTTATCTGGCCGACACATCGTTGCCGTCGTGGGCAGCCGACCCCATACAGGTCGCTCCCTGGTGCGTGGGAGTCAGAGGCCGGAAGAAGATCCACGCCGTGCTAAAAGGGCACTCGTGCTGGGGTCTGAACAGCTACCAGAGTGATAAGTAGTTGCCGGCTTGCCCCCCTCTTTTTCAATACGGACAGAAAGGGGGAGGTGACATTGCAAGCCGAAGTGAACTGGCCGCACCCGAGATCTCCCCCACAACCCTATTCTTCTTACCCCGGATTTGGACTCCACATCCCTTGACAGTCCACGTCGATCATTTGGCCTCTGACATCTGCACGAGCCACGAGCCAAGTGAGGGGCCCAGCCCGCAGCTTATAAGGAGCTTGGCCAGGAGGATCTCCTCAGTGTCCCCACCCGCTACATTACTCACCCGACAATTGTGAGGAGACGACATCACTTTATGGCGACCAGAGACCCTAAATCCTCGGTGGGGACGGTGCAGAAGATTATGGATGAGGATAATCATCCTCATCGTTCGTTGGGCCATGTTCGCCTGCGCCATCATGAAACCAACGAGGTTATTCTGGTCCCTACTCCGTCGGATGACCCAAACGATCCACTACGATGGTATGTACAAGCTCGCCCTTGCATACAGTTCGTCGCTCATATCTTCCGCTAGGTCTACCTCGTACAAGATTTATATTGCCATTCTTGTCTCTCTCGCTATGGTGATGTGCAACTTCATGTCTGCCGGTCCGACCGTCGCTATGGTGGATGTCGCGGCAGATTTCAACTCGAGTGTGTCTCGCGCAGCCTACTTTTTTAACAACAGTGCGCTGCTGCAGGGCGTCTCCAACTTGATTTGGGTTCCACTCCTCAACAAGTACGGTCGGCGGCCCATCTACATATCAGCATACCTGCTCTATTTCTTCATGATCTTGGGAGCCGGGCTGGCAAAGACCTATGCCGGTGAGCTCACCACCCGTACCATCCTGGGTGTCGGTGCAGGGGCAGGAGAGTGTCTGGCCCCGGTCACCATTGCCGATGTCTTCTATCTCCACCAGCGCGGTTATGGCATGGCGTAAGTGAATGATTCAAATCGATAAGCAAGCTCTGAAGCTGATTCTCCTCCGCTCACTAGAATCTACAACTCCGCCTTGAGCGCGGGTGTCTCCTTTGGCATCATCATCTCTGGCCTGGTGACGATCAACCACTCCTGGCGTGTGATATACTGGGTCGGCTGCGCACTTGTTGGTACTCTGTGGATTGTGGTTGTCTTCTTCTTCCCCGAGACCGCATTTCGTCGAACCGATAATGCGGATGATGTTTACAACACGCAGAAGCATGCCGAGCATGTCGAGTCCCGGGGAGAAGAGAGACTTTCCCGCAGACAGAGCTATCTGCAGAGTCTGCGCTTTTGGTCCGGTCACACATACACAGACGAATCCCTATGGCGGATGTTCATCCGACCTTTCGGTCTCATTCTGCTGCCTCCGATCTTCTGGGCCACCATCGTCATGTCCGTGACAATCGGCTTCCTCGTGGCGGTCACATCAAACTTTGCCACTGCTTTTAGCGAAACGTATGGGTTTGCTGCCTGGCAGAGTGGATTGTGCTTCATTGCCGGCATGCTGGGCTGTTTCTTCGGTACCTTTGCGGGAGGGCCCTTTTCTGACTGGGTGGCCGACTATCTCACCAAGCGCAACGGTGGTATTCGAGAGCCGGAAATGCGTCTGCCCGCTATTATCCCGAGTGTGATTGCTGCACCACTGGCGCTGCTGTTGTACGGCTTTGGAATCGATCGCGCCTGGCATTGGATTGTGCCCACCATTGGCCTAGGCTTATGTCTGTTTTCCCCCTTGAATTTATGACAATAACTCTTGCTAATGCAATTACACAGTATCATTTGCCATCAGTCAAGGGACAAATGTCTCGTTCGTGTATTGCGTTGACGCTTACCGACCGGTGGCTGGTGAAGTCGCCGTCACTCAGCTGGCTTTCAAATGTAGGACCCATCTTTCTTGTTCTTTTAGGTTGAAGTAACCGTATGACTGACATCTCAGTAAGCCTGCTTCGGGTTCCTGCTATCTTTCTATACCAACCCCTGGATTGCCGAATCAGGCTATGCGGCCGCCTTTGGCGCCATGGCGGGCATTTCGGGAGGCTGTCTGCTGTTCTTTATCCCGTTGTATTTGTGGGGACGGCATATTCGCATGGCATCGATGAAGTGGCCCTTCGTCCAATTTGTGTTCTGGAAGGATGATCGGGAGGTTGGGGAGTAGTGTGCAAGATGGGGGAAAGATGAGGAGTGAAAATAGCCTTCCTTTGCTTTCAAACGGATGGAGCAGTTGTAGCGCCTTCAATTATGTGTTTGCGTCGGCCATTCTTCCCTGAACAAAATAATTTCAGATTTTACGGCGTAGTCTACGACCATCATGATCAAGGCGATATTATAATGGACGCTATACGTTGTTTAAACAGCCAGGAAATCCCTTGCTACGTTTGGAGCTCAGCTTACTCCACGAGCATTATGGATCAGGCCAATCTGTGGACTGGTCCCAGACTCCCTACGCACAAGCCCTCCACCAGGCCCACGCCCCAAATCCCACGCATGTAATCCAGTGTCCAAAGGCCTTGGTCTTGAGCGCCTCGCCCCCATTCGCCCAGACAACGAACCCATCGGCAAGGCCAACCAGCGCGCAGACGCCGGCGAAGATGGTAACGGCGGTTTCCTGACCGTAGTACTGCAGGGCAAGCAGTGTCAGACCGTAGCTCGTCTCACGAATGCCCTTGATGTACATGAGGGGAGAAACTGCGCCGGGTGGAGGTGTGCGTTTGTTGCCATGGGTCGAAGCGGAAGAAGCGGTGGGTTCGAAGGGTAAGCCGAAACGCGGATACTCGGGGCCAGGGCGAGCCAGTGCATGGCAGCCCAGGGCGAGGGTCAGGCTACCCAGGATGTAGGCTGGGAGAGGACTGAAGGTGGTCATGTCGATTGCCAGTTTGGAAAAGGTCACGATCGATGGTATATGTATCGGAGTCTAAGACGCTCATCGAGCGGGTCAGTCTGTTTCCACTGCGGAGAGAGTATTTGGCTGAGGGGAAAGAGGAATGACTGTGGCTGGAGTGACACTTGGTGACCCACCTTCGCGCCGGGAAGTGAGCGTAAAATCTCCGTGGTAGGCACAACACTCCAAGTGTGGACTATGAGGGTTTACTCAGAGCACAGCTGACCGTCAATGGTGAATGGTTGAATCCGGAGGAGATTGAGAAAGAAATAGAAAGACTTTCATCACCATGTTGGAGCTGGTGAGACCTAGACAGTAGTACGTTGTAGGGTATTAACTGGACGGAACACAAAGCAGCTGACAGGGTCAGTCCCGATTGGGACTAGTGCTGATGCCAAGAACCATATCTGGTTGTGATTGGTGGGATTGGGCGGCGCATCCCGCTATCCCTCCTGCCTGCAGGCCTCAGGCAAGCAGCACAGTTCGCATCCCTTTCCAACACCCCTTCAACATAGTATTATTCCTACATCTGTGAAGCTGATGATGCGCGAAACTGTAGACGCTGGTATATTGCCAAGTTCCAACCGGCCCCACTGTCACAACCAAGTTTAAGAACCCCTCCTTCTAGGAGCCAGCCCTACTAGCAAGGGTATATATTTTGAACTTTACATTACTATAGCTACTAATAAGCACACTAGCAGCCGGCATCAACTGTCTTGTAGCAGTCGCAGCAAGTATTTCTAAAGGCACAGTAACTGTTCTTACTTATGATTAGTTACTGTACAATTGAATGCCAGGACCCCTCGATGGTGAAGTTACTACCACTACTACTGCTACTTTGGTATAACCCGTATGCGGGATATCCAACTCCCGAAGGAGATCTGAAAGCCGAGGCAGACATCACGTGCTCCAGTGTCATTCCTTTCCTCATTTTGGCTGGTCCTTACAAAGTAGTACTCGTTCGTACTAGTTGACTAACTACTGAATTACTGGGCATCAACTGTGAAGATTTTAGTCATGTGGGAGATGTGGGGATCAGAGATCCCATTTTCATTTCATTAAGTACAATATGATCGCAAATAACCATCAATCTTGATAACAATAACAACAACAAACAGTTTAACACCTGAGTCATATCACTCCATCATGGAAGAAATCTGATAGCACTTTCCTAAAAGAAGAATAAAATTTTCACTGCACATCCACACGCGTCACCATCACCACATCCGTTTCCACCTTGGGCAACTTGATGTTCAACACTCCATTCTCCATCTCGGCCGTGATGCCCTCGACATGCACCTCCACGGGCTGAAATATACTGCCCAATCGTACCTGACGGTCAAAAGTCCCCACGCGACGTTCATCCAACGCCAATGTCTTCAACAATTCCTCATCGCCAGGACGCTCAATCGTTCCGCTGACATTCAGCTCGAACTTCTTCGGGTCCCACTTCACTTCCACCGCTTCCTTCTTCGCTCCAGGAAGCGAAACATGCACTAGAAAGGCCTCAGTAGTATCGAATACATCCACCTCGGGGTGGAAAAAGTTGCCGCGCTTGTGATGCTTGCCGTGATGATGGTGGCCGAACTCCTTGAATCCAAATGGGCCAAAGCCACGGTGCGGTCCGCCCCGACCACCATGCTTGAAGCCACCGCGCATGTGTCTACCCCCGTAGGGCCCGAACCGACCATGCGGCCCATGGCCGAAGCCGCCATGGGGGCCAAATCCACCGTGGGGTCCATGAAAATCAGCTCCCCAAGCTCCAAATGCCCCGGGATGAGGGGGGTGGTCGAATTTCCCCCATGGACCGCGGCCATGGCGACCGGGTCCATGACGGCCCTTGCCGCCTCTGGCATGGAAACCGCCGTGGCGACCATGACGCTTGCATTTCCGGGGTTCGTCATGGTCTTCCTCGTCGGAGGAGGAAGAGGAGGGTTCGTCATCTTCGGCAGTTTCGGTCTGGGTAGGTTCTTCGTCTTCAGTCACAGGCTCTCCGCGGCGGTGACGGCGGTGGTGAGGGCCATGGCGGCCGCGATGGGGCAGATCGAAGTCTCCAGCACCGGCAAAGTGTTCGCCATGAGGCATGTGGTTGTGATTGTGACCGGCGAAGAAAGGGTGAGCAAAGCTTGGTTCTTCCATGCTGGCGACAACTTCCCAGTAGGGAGGGAGTTGATTGAGATCACGAATGTTGGCCATGTTGGTTCTTATGTGATACTTGTTGTGGTTTGGGTTCTTATGATTATACGAGGTTTCGGCTAATGCTTGAGTGTCGGATTGTGTAAAGAGGAGAAGGTATTGATGAGAGGGAGTGATTTGAATGATTGTAATGATGAAGCGAACTTTGTCAGGTTAAGCTGTATCCCTTATATAGACTTGTTTCAGGCATCCATGATAGCTACTCTACATGATCTACGCCACAGGCTGTTGATAGTCGTCGTAATCCTTCCCCGATTGGCATCGCCACAGCCCGGAGATTAGCATATGCCGACTCGGATATCCTAATGCTCTTCGGGTTTTTCCCAATACGTCACCTTTACTAACCCGATGGGGTATGTTCTGATGAGTCATTATCGGCTTTGCGGAGCTAGTTACCCAGTTAAGCAGCCCGGGCTTTAAGTCCGACGGTGAATTGCTGCGCCACAGCAACAGCCACAGCCTTATCCCCGCAGTCCGAGCCTCGCTGTCTCTGCCGGTGGCGCTTCATGTGCAAAGGATTGAAGCTCATTCATGGCTCCATTGGACCAGACCTTGCTCCCTGCCCCATGAGTCATGAGTTATACAGGTGTTTGATGTTAAGCCAAGCATCTGACGCTGCGGTTCTCAACGTGGCGCCGTCGAGACCACTCTTTTCGGGTGGTTCCTCTCCGACTGGTCGTCGGACTAGGCTACACCCAAACCCTGCCATGGTTGATCGGACCTTCAGCCTTATCGGTGGATTACTTCGGGCTGTTGAGGTCCCGAACGGCCGGCCAGTCATTTTTACATCGTCATAGTTTGCAGAACAGCTATGCACCCTTCGACTCAGGAGATACTTTCGATATGGACTTTTAGTTAGAAACAACAGAAGTTAGAGCAAGAGTTTGAGCGACTGGCTCAGGGGATTATAACCAGCGATCCACGCTTCAAGTATTACTTATATGAACACCGTCGGCAATAGTAAGATGTGTTGGCTACACTGCAAATCGTGCAGGAGGGCCTGGAAGAGAACTTTGTATACGATGTCTCCGAGCCTCAATGCGGATAAAAGTATGTGGGTGGGAATTGATGATTTCGGGGATGACAGTCCTCATTGATTGTAGCAAAGTTCGAAACCTATAGTCATCCAATAGGCTACATCTTCTCCCTTGGTAGGGACACCATACCAACCCTGGCAAATTATACTATCCACAACCATTGACCAAGAATGTATCCATTAGGGTGAGATAGAGGATAAGCTAGGATTCTTCAGTCATTGACCAGTGCTGATATGCTATCTTGCATGACGTGCGAGTAAGCACTTAACCCAAAGTGGATGTGCCGATGATATCCAGAGAGATAACCAACCCACATGAAACTGCTGCCTGTCAGTGTAGGCTTCGATGATTACATTTCTAGCAAATAGATCCAGGGGATGAGATATCCTTGATTCTATCAAATACATTGTGCTCCAAAGACACCAGGACGATTGGATAAATTCGATAGCATGGATGAATGGGACGTCCTAACCGCAACGGCAACTCAGCTTAGCCAGCTGTTGTACCGGGGCCGCACAACTAGTGTGAAGATTGTCAAGGCCTACCTCGCTCAAATAGTCCAGCACAATAAATCTGGCCTGAAGCTGCATGCAATAATCTCCGTCAATGCCGAAGCTGCTCTTTCTCAAGCCGCAGCCTGCGACGACGAAAGATCGCAGGGCAAGATCCGAAGCCCACTTCATGGAATTCCAATTATAATAAAAGATGCGATCATCACGTCCGAGTCCCTAGGACTACCTACTACGGTCGGCGCCGCTGCGTTCAAGGACACCTACGGACGGAAGAACGCATCTATCATAGAAACTCTTCTAGATCGTGGCATGATCATCCTCGCCAAAGCCAGTCTGACGGAATTCTGCGGCCTGAAGGCGACGTGCATGACCGCCGGTTGGTCAGCAGTAAATGGACAGACTCAGTCAGCTTATATCAAGGGTGGTTTTCAATCGGACGACCTATTTATCGGTCGCTCTGGACCGGGAGGCTCCTCATCCGGGTCTGCAGTGGGCGTTTCAGCCGGCTTTGCGCCGTTATCGCTGGGGACGGAAACTTCGGGTTCAGTCTGCATGCCAGCAAATCGGGCGGGATTGTACTCTATCACTGCCACTCGAGGGAGTGTCCCCATGGACGGAATCTTTCGCTTAAGCAAAGACTTTGATAAGTTGGGTGCTATGGCTAAGTGTCCCGAAGACCTAGGTCTGTTGATGCCACTTCTCAATGGCACGCGCTTGGATTCTGCAAAGTGGAGCGACGTCTCGGTCGGATTTGTCGATCCAATTGTATGGGATGCGTTTGGTTTCCAAAAGAGCCAGGACAAGGATGTGGAAAGTCAGATTGTAAGACTCATTCTATTCTATGGTACGAGCGGGTTTCACCTGACGCTTGATAGCTCGATAGGTACGATTGGGCAAGAGCGCAAATATCTCTTCGAGGAGGCCGGGTTGTCTACCCCGTAGATTTGCCGACGATGGAGAGCCTTCGCTTTGAAGGCAAAAGCGTAAACTACACCGTTGCATGTACGCTTATCGCCTCCCCAAAATGATTGTCGACAATGGCTCATGAGTATTACAGTCCATGAATTTCCAAGGTTATTTGAAGAGTATTGCTCCCTCCTGGTAGAGCCCAAGGTCACATCGGTTCCAAAACTGATCCAATACAATGGAGAACATGCCTCTTCTGCCATGCCGCAGCGTAAGTGATTCCACCATATGTTTGAAAGTCCAAATACTCATATCTCGTAGCACATACAGATCAAACTGACCTCGAGGAGACCCTCAAATCAACATTGACAGAAAAGAAAGCTACGGCAGCCAAGGCCTACGCTCAACACTTGGCCGGTCGCGACGGCATCGATGCGACACTGCAGGAAAATCATCTTAACCTGATAATTGGTCCAGGTGATTGTGCAATTTGTGCAGTGGCGGCTCTTGCAGGCTATCCCACTGCCATGGTTCCACTTGATCGCTTGGAAGGTCCTGGTGGGCTGGGTCAGCCTCAGGGGCTAATGCTGATTGCCAGTGCAGGTGGTGAAGCAAAGATCCTGGCATTCATGCAGTTGTGGAAACAGGTTGTGGGTGATTGGAAAATCCCCCCTTTGCTGCTCTAATGGGAAATATCGCGACCAATCCCGTCTTGTATGCCTGGCCTTTTTTGTGGGCTATCCTGGATTGGTCATCTTCTCCACTTATCGAGGCACATATTGAGACGATAGAAAAGTGGCTTCCTTGAAGAACTTGAAAAGTAGATCATTTCACACCTTGTATGCTCTCATGGTGCTATTTATATAGAGATAGTATAAAGAGCCATGAGAGCTATCGATCCTCTACCTCCACTGTAATGTCCACCGTCATTAACACTCCGCCCCCCTTGTCTCCGTCGGTCAAATGTTTTGTGCTATCACTGAAGCTAGACCTTTTGATGGTTGACTTCCTCTTTACAGACACGACGGAGTCAATCGTCGCCAATTCTGTGGGCCCTTTCCCTTTACTTCCATGACTTCCAAGTGTAGAATTCTGTCCGTAAGGATGAGTATGTTTCAGCTCAACCTCATCGGGCAGTCTGGTGGTGATTAGGCCAGAATGTAAGCCCGCAAAAATATGGTATAGCGTGGGTAGGCAGACGATGGTGACGGTTGAGCAAGTCATGGCTTGTTGGCAGATCGTGGGGTTAACGACGGTCCCTAGAGTCGAGGTAAATTCAGTATGAGTGGGTGGAGAGTATGAGAATTGTACTAACATGTTACATCAGTCGAGAGAAGGTATGATGGTAAAAGGGTGAGGTGGGCAATTGCCAGTGCTACTACACTGTACCGTTGGTCAGTGGCTCATAATTCCTAGAGATTGGGTGGGCAAGGTACATTATGCGTGCTGAGAAAGCAGCTAGAATCTTCACCCTTGTCGTGAGTGTCAATTGGACATTGCGCATCATGAAGAATGGGATGACCACGATGACAAGTTCTGTTATTATGTGTGTTATCGAGATAGAATAGAGAATCGAGCGCTTATGAAAAGTCAGAACACACACATCCTAAAATTCCTGTAGTATGCATACCTGCCCAGCACAGTGAGAGGAGCTGTAGAGCCACGGGTCAGGCATCTCGCATTGGAATGCAATCCCAAAGACGGCGAAAATGGTCCAGGCCCCGACAAGGCCGACAGTGATACGACACGTTTGGCGGATGCCGCGATGGGGTGTCAATTTCCATACGAGCAGCGTGGTAGAGATTTCGGATAATGAGAGGACGATGACATGGAGGAGCTGCGCAGCGTAGAGGTACTATATCACAGAGCCAAGTTTGGTGACTGCTCGTTGGAAATGCTATGGAAAGAACTAACCTTGCTAGCTGTCTGGATGGCTGTGTCACTCAGACTGTCAATATGTCGGCCTATCCCACTGTCAACACCTTTTTGTATCACTGTCACCTCGACAATCAGTAGCACCTAAGTATAATGACTGGTTAGAGGATTCTGTGCTCCTTGGGCCGTTAACCACCCACCAGAGCTAGCCATACGGGTGTATGGACAGCAGACCGACGCTGTTTGAAGTAGAGCAACGAGCATAGCTTTGCTGCCACAAAGATAATGGCGACAATTAAAAGTGCAACAGATACGAGAGTTATGAGTGGTCCATGATTGTCATCTGAGAGTGTCTCGAAGGGAGCTTCGGTCTCAGCCATGATCACGGTGATGGAAGGACATAATCGAATAGTCAATAATTTAGAGACGGGGTCGGATGACAGAGCAGATTATAGCGAAAGTAAAATTTCGAGAAGAGGATATCTGTTTATTGGCGCAGTAAATGGAGTATGCTTGGCTACCGGGATCATAATCCTTGTCGTGCTGGTCGGCGTGTAAACGAGGTGGACGAGACCTCATGTCGCCGGTTCAACACTAGTCCCCTGGAGTCAGGCACCAACAATTGATCATACCATCACCCCTGTGTTCGATGTTGCAGAAAGACTCTCCATTGAAAATTACGTTTTATTGCCACTGTTGACATGCCTAACACTTCCAAACTCTAGGATTGTGGCCAAGGAGCCTGGCTGCTATCTGTGATCCAACCCTCGTAATTGTCCTGGCGAGTATAGATTTTCCCGCGAGATTGCTCCGCTGAAGCTAGCTAATTATTTTGTCTTTGTCGCAACGGACGGAGTCATTCTAGGCGCAATTTACGCTGTGGGGGATCAGTGGTGGATTCTCCGATGGTCCGAGCCCGGAGATGCTGCTAATGCACCCTAAATGCCTTCCGTGCCGTTAGTCCCATTAACCGGCGTCGAGACCCCATGTCACTCAATCTAAACGGCGGGGTCGCCCTCTTTTAGTTCGATGTTCTTGTCCATTGTTTGCTTAGAATGCTGTTTCGCTCAAACGACAGTTGCAGATGGTCGCATGCCGCGTCACCAGAATCGGCCAGAGTGTCTGCAAAGACACAGCGCCATCATTCCACTTCCAGACAATGTCCGGAGGGTTCCCTGAAATCGGCCTGCATGGCATCCCTGCATTTATTTGAGCCTACCCCGAAGTCGGACGCTCAAGGTTCCAAAATATTTCCCAGTCCTTTTGGTGCCATCTGTCCCTATTCAGAGAAAGTTGCATTGTGGGCGATTCTTCCATCAGCACCGCCACTTGATGCACTCTTTTCTGAAAACTGATATCATTGACACCGCTTGTATAAGATGCTAGATGAGGAGGTTGAAATGAAAAGCGGCAGTGCCGTCCGATCCACGGTTGCTGATGGAAGCCCGCGTGATGCTGCAAGCAGCAGCGTCGAGTACCGTCAGCGACAGAAGCTAGACGTACATGATTGCCCTCATCTGAATCACCCCCCAGTTTTCGCATGCTAACATGGCTTTTCCAGCGATACTTGAATTTCTTCTCCTCCCTGGCGTTCTCTGCGACTCTTCTGGCGTCATGGGAATCGGCTGGAGGCAGCTTGCAGGCCGGTCTTTTCAACGGAGGTCCTGCTGCCATTGTGTATGGAATTATTATCAGTGGTGTGGGGAATCTGGCAATCGCCACTTCACTGGCTGAACTCGCGTCAGTGTACGTGGTCCCGGTTTCTTATAGAGTTGTTTCAAGAACATATTGCTGATCAAACGTTTCGATCCTCTAGGCACCCGACGGCTGGGGCGCAGTATCACTGGAGCTACGTTCTGGCACCGCGCTACCGGCGTTTCATCAGTTTCTTCCAAGGTTAGACCTTCACAGTTAAATCTGTATCGTGGCTGGACATAATAAACTGACTAGTCGTGGATCTCTACAGGCTGGGTTACCGTACGTTTGTTGGCCCCTCGAGCACTGTACCTTTTCTAACACAATCCAGTTCTTCTCATGGGCTGCACTGGTCTGCATATCGCCCTATTTCATCGGCACCGAGATCGAAGGAATGGCTATCCTGGCCTATCCGGACTATGATGCGAAACGGTGGCAGGGAACTCTGCTCATGTGGGCAGTGGTCTTAATTCCGATCGTCATCAATATCTTCGCCCGGCGCCTGCTCGCCATCATCGAAGTCGCAGCTGGGGTGATGCACGTTGTCTTCCTTCCCGTGATGATTGCGACATTTGTTATCCTGGCCCCGCGCAATTCCAATGCTTTTGTCTGGGATACTTTTGTGAGTGGCCTCAGTGGCTGGGAAAATCCAGGAGTCGTGTATTCCGTGGGACTATTGGGCGTCATCACCCCCTTGAGTGGTACCTCTACTCCGCCCTGAGCATACTACGAACCAACTAACCAATCTTTTTAGGAGTCGACGGCATCATCCACATGTCGGAGGAAGTCAAGAACGCTAAAGTCGTTATCCCTCGGTCGATGATCTACGGCACCATAATCAACTCTATCATGGCATTTGGCTATCTCATCGCCGTCCTTTATTGTATGGGCGACTACACCGCTGCCCTTACGAGTCCGACAGGATACCCCATCATTACCATCGCCTACCAAGCCACCGGCTCCAAAGCGGCCACATACGTGCTTATGGCCATGGGCATGCTTCCGGGCTGGATTGCACTGTTCAATGGTCTTGCTTCTGTCACCCGACTTACATGGGCCTTCGCGCGAGACAACGGCCTTCCGTTCTCTGATTTCTTCGTCAAGGTTGATCCACGATTCAAAATCCCAATTCGGGCATTGTTCCTCGTTACAACATTGGTAATTCTTCTCTCCTTTATTCAGATCGGGTCATCAGCCGCCTTTAACGCCATTCTCTCCTTGAGTACGTTGGGGTTATATATCTCATATCTGATCCCATTGGTTCTTCTGGTGTGGAAAAGGTTCACCGCACCGAAAGACATTCCACAGGGGGCATTCTCTCTGGGAAAGTGGGGGCTGCCCATCAATCTGGTAGCAATCCTTTTCGCCACCTACTTCTCCATCTTTTTACCCTTTCCGTCTGAGGTGCCGGTCACTGGGGAGACCATGAATTATGCTGGGCCGGTGTTGGGCTTTGTGATGCTATTTGCCATTGGGGATTGGCTGGTGCGAGGCCGCCATAAGTGGAATGGCCCAACAATGTCGTATTCGCGAGAGTGATGGGGTTCTCACTGGGCTGAAATCGAAAGTGTCGAGGTTATGAGGCAGTTGCATCATGGTCGTGATCATCGCACAGTCGATATATATGAATGTACTCAATGTATACTTATACAGACACTCCTTGTCAAAAATATATAATCATGACAATAGGAAGTCTACTTCAGCACGACTGTTTCACGACCTAGAACCAGTAAGTTGAAATTATCCTAGCCAGTGCGTATGTAGAAGTTGAAGTTGTGAAGATTACTTGGTTGGGTATACCGCCCTATATTGGCATTGGGTACTTCAGATTTCACCCATATCCAACCAGCCCAGCGAACCTTTCGCTTGCAAGGCGTACATATTCTATTATATTAAATGTTCATGAGACAAAAATCTCGCTTAAACGTTCATCCAATCCTCGATGGTCTAACGGTCATGATTTCCGCTTGTCAATCCCTTTCGGGAACAAGCGCGGGAGACCTGGGTTCGACTCCCAGTCGGGGAGATTCCTTTTTTTTTTTTTTGACAGCAAAAATATACTGCGACCGCTAGTTTCAGCACATTATCTTGATTCTCCTTTTCTTCTCTTTCATATCGTTTGTTGTTTATTTATCTTTGTGTTTGGGGGTTCCCAAACTAGGCTGCGTAGGTATAGCCGTACTGATCGGTGTCCGGCTTTCTCTATATCACCTATATCCTTCACATAATGCGACGAAATGACTTTAATGATTAGACATTAAATGTCTATACACGGCAGGTCCCAAAAAATCCAATAACTCAGGTCAGTTGGAGAGCAGCCAAATGATGAACTTTCCACTTCCCATTAAATATTCATTAAGTATTAACCTGCTTGGACGCACCCATCATCAGAACTGTCATCATTTGACGTCCGGATACCTCTGTCGCTTGAAGGTAGGAAGCTGCAGCACCCTTTTTACCCCGGCAGAGGTTCGGAGCCGGCGGCTGTACATCCCGTGAGAATACAATTTTCGTGGTCAGGTTTGCAGTAGAACAGCCTAGACTTGTTCGGGTACAGAGTTTGATCTTGGTGGGGAACAAAGAGACCCTCGTATTCGAGACCGGGTCACTGAGAATCAAGCTTAAACAAGCATCTTGTTCGGAACAATTAAGCTTCGCTCGGCAGCGATACGGAGAAAATGGCTGGACCCCTTCTCTAACTCGTAATCAACATCGTATCCCAGCCCAATCCACCCACGCAGCTGCCATGGTCGTCTGCTGGGATTATGGTATATCTGAGATCCCCTCCCCTAGTTTGCCCAGCTGCAAAATCCCGCGAAAGTTCTACAAAAGGATAACTATCCCACTAGTAAGCCTTGCCATCAAAACCACGACATCAAAATGCCTTTCGGTACCTTCGAGCTCACTGGGGATGCCATCCCTCAATACGCACCACCATATCCCACCGGCGACTGCGACTTCACCGGCTCAACCATCCTAGTCATAACCTACCGTACGACCGCACAAAGCGTCGCTCCCTTCGTTCCCAACATGCTTGAACTAGAGGACGAGCCTCTCATCACCGTCCGCCTCCTCCGACACAGCATGACTTCCTTCGGCCCATACAACGAGTACACCCACGGCGTGGACGTGCGCTACCGCGGGGAGAAATATGAATTTTTCCTCTCCCTCATCCTTGACAACGAGTCCCCCGTCCTAGCTGGCCGAGAGCAATACGGCTTCCCCAAGAAGTTCGGTACAGTGGAGTTCAACCCGTCTGAGCCATGTGGGACCCGAGTGATGCGCGGACATGTCGAGCATCCTCCACACCAGAAGATCCTACAGATGAACTATAGTCCCGTTCGGAAGCAGGCGGTCCCGGATGTGGGGATGACGGTCGAAACACGCTGTATGAATCTACGTGTGCTGCCTTCGCCGATTGCGGGACAGCCTCCATCGGTGAGGGAGTTGATGCCTCTGGCGCTTAAAATCACGGCGAAGGAGATCTGGGAGGGTGAGGGTTCAGTGTCGTTCCCCGAGCCGTCAGAGGTGGATCCGATGCATCTGATCGAGGTTGTGCGGTATGAAAGTGCGCATTTCTTGCGGGAGGCTAATCTTTGGCTCGGTCCGACGGGGGATGTTTATTCTGTTTAGCAATGGCGTGCTACTTAGCTATGTGGGTAATGGGAAGTCGGACCGACATCAGGCATTCTCTGGTTCCTTTCCTGATGCAAACGCTGTTAATATCTCACCAGGAAATTTCAATGTGCTACCATCAATTTGAATCACTCCCAGTTATGTTTCTCAAATTGTGTATGGACCAAAGTCTCTATGGCAATGTTACGATATGCATGGAATCAGTGCATCAACCTCTGCAGGTTGATTAAAGTTCTATAGTGTGGCTGCTCTCTAAGTGCGAACTAAGAATTCCGCAAGTTAATGCAAAATAATCCTCTTCATTGATATTAAGCGTTGACAAAATGCCGCAGGTTTAATCTTCTATACCCCGTTTAAGGGATAGGTGCATAGTAGCTAAACTTGCCCGTAGGGTCATACTTGGCCTTCAATGACCGCAGACGCTGCTGACGCCATCCCTCGCTGCCATACAGCTGCTGGGGCGTCTCATCACCATGGGCATAGTTGACATACGCGCGGATATCCTCGCGATCAGTCCCAGCAAAGAGAATATTGCGCAGCTCCTGGCCCAAGTTAGCCCCGCGGCGATCAAGCTCGGCGCCGTCAGGGAAGTAGTTAATCATGGGAGCAGCCAGCACGTTCTCATTACGGAAGGCGAAAGCGCTCGACCGGCTGTCGATATCATGGACACCGCCAACAGAGTATCCCTCGAACATGAAGATGGAGTTGTTGAACGCCGAGGAGCCGCGGGTAGCATTGGCGTATACGTCCCATGCCTTCTGCTGGGCAGTGACGTTGTACGTTCCGAGGTAGATCGGGTAACGGGGGTTGGCCATGCCCATCTTCTGGCATGGAGCGGAGTCAACAGCAACCTCGGTCCAGGCAGCGAGATCCTTGTATGTGCCGTTGTTGGGAGACACAGAAATGGGTCCAATTTTACGGAAAGGCGCGGTGTAGACGGAATCTACGGTCTTTACTCCCTCCTGGATGATGTAGAAGATGATGACCGGGTTATTGGGGTCGGCATCCGCGTTGTTCATCCAGTACGACCAGTTGATCACGCCGGCAGCCTGGGTGCCGTTCTTGACCAGGTAGTCGTTGGCAGCCTGGTAGACCTCGGCAACCTTGTCGCCACTGAAGGTCAGTGTTTCGATGGCCCAATCGCTGTACTCAATGTCATAGACCTTCATCGTGAGGGAAGTGACGATGCCAAAGTTGTGGCCTGCACCCTTAACAGCCCACCAGAGGTCCGAGTTGGCGTCGATGTGGGTCAGAGTGCCGTTGGCCAGGACGATGTTCATCGAGACAAACTGATCCAAAACGAGACCGTGGTGGCCTTGGAGCCAACCATGTCCACCACCAAGAGCAGGGCCGACAAGACTGACACATTCACAGGTTCCAGTCACGGTCTGCTTTCCTGCGGCCCAAAGCTGGTCGGTGACCTCCTTGGACATGGTACCGCCTCCGATCGTGGCGGTCTTGCCATCAGCTGCAACTTCGACACTGCTCAGCTGGCCCATGTAGATAGCGATGCCATGAGTCATTTCTCCGAGGGAGATGAGTGCACCATGCACACCATTGTAGGTCAGGAAGGGAACATCCTTCTGATTGGCGAATTTCACCTGCAGATTCAATCAGCAACATATTAAGTCATATTATCTTAAAGACACAGGGGGAAATAAGAAGGGGAGAAACAGGTAAATCAAGGAATGGATTGGAAGATTGGAGACATACAATTTCAGCGACATCGTTTTCGGTGCCAGGAACCACGACAACATTAACCTCGGGTTCATCGAGAACGGACCACCGCGTGGTGGCATTTGTGAATCCACTCGAGCCTGGGAAATAGACCTGGGAGGTGTTGGACAGTCTACCCGAGAGAGTCTTGAGGTCACTTTCCCAGCTGGAGGAGCGAGGGATTTGCTGCGAGACCGTGGCGAATGCCCAGGCGGCGATGGCCGTGAGCACCTCCATCTTGAGTCGAAACATGGCGCCAGAGGGAGTTCCCGATCGGCAATGTGATGCGGTGGGAATAAAAGAAGAACGATGCAAAAAGAAAAAAAAAATTAAAGCAAGGGGATCTGGCAAGATGACTGGCCACGCGACCGCCCTTCTGCTGCACGTCGGAGGACCCGGGGAATCCTTGTCAGATGGACTGACCCTGACCCGGCAATTGGGGCACCTCGTTTATTTCTAGCATTCCTTCGCCATGCGAGATTACGGAGCACACTAATCTGACTTTGCCGTTACTTTGCAAAGTGAGACAAGCGTCATATGATACCCATGGTGTAGCTCCACTCGATCGCTGTTTTGCGATTTTCCGATCACGAGTTATGCAGCACCAAAGAGCGCCGCGTGCGGTCCTTGTGTAGTCTCCCGGGCCATCAGCGCTCGCTTGGGGAACCGGTCGGTCCATCCCGTCCAATCTGTTCGGTGTTCGATTGAGTACGTGAGGGTAATATGTGGGTCGAGGCAGCATCGGGGGATCGCGGGAAAGCTGGAAGCTCGGAGGGACTAACTCTCTCTAGGGCTTACGGGTGGACCCAAATAGACTCTGGGGTGGAGCAGGGTCAATATATTCACGCCCCAACTTATTAAAAAAGAATCGGCCGGTCGCCGTTCAAGAAACCATACCCCCTGGAGTCTCTTGATGTCAATTGGGCAGCGAGCATGTTCGGAGTACGAAGGAAGCCTGGCAAACCTTACTTTCGCTGCCAAGGCTCTCCTTTGTGGGAGTAGAAATTTTCAATGGCTGCAGAACTCAGCTTTGTGCCTGGGCTACAGGAGGTCTCGCTGCATTTTCGGTCGGGGTGGTAAGAGGCGTGAACTGTTCCGGACATTGCAACTACGCCTGCCTGCATTGCAGGGCGGAGTCCGCCTCAAGATATGTGGACAGTCATTGATTCGAGGGATGAGGCATCAGAAGCAGCCTACAACAGCAATGTCCAGCTATGGACCCTCTACGGGATCGGCTGTGTGGTGACGCTACTTAGGACATACTCACAATGCAAAGATCTGGGCTGGAGAAGATTGCGCCTTGACGATATTTTGATATGGGTTGCTATTGTAGGCACCTTCAAAGCTGACTGTTTTTCTTATTCGAAACAATGCTAATACACTCGCTTTCCGTAGGTATTTTACACAGCGCAAGTGGCATTGGCGTATAGTGTCGGAAATGCAGCCCACGGTCTCGCAAACAACAGCATGACAGAGGCCCAGAGAGCTGCACTGGCTCCAGACAGTTCAGAATATCGAGAAAGGTCAGCAATTTCGTACCGATTAAGTAACTGGACGTTGACAGAAGTGGCCAACAGGATAATTGGTTCCAAGATACAAATTGCCGGTTGGGCCACATATACAGCGTTGATAAGCTCGCTCAAGTTGTCGATGCTAGTGTTCTATACGCGACTTATGGTAAGGCAATTGATGATCAGCCATGATTGAGATGATAACTGACCCCTCTACAGGACGGTCTCGGCCGTCGCTATCGCGTGCCAATATGGATAGGATTCGCCCTCGTTATCGGGAGCTTCATTGCCTGCATGATCACAATTCTGGCGGCATGCCGGCCCTTCAACAAGAATTGGCAGATCTATCCTGACCCCGGCAGTAAGTTCGCGCCCCGAGATCCTAGATCCGGATGTTCGCTCATGGCTTCTCTACTAGATTCCTGTCAACCTGCTATTTCCAAACCGGTGATCGCCGCGACTTTTGCTGCAAATCTCGCCACAGATCCATATCTCGTTTTGATACCAATTCCCATGCTTTGGAAATCCAGCCTAAAGCTCATGAAAAAGATTGCGGTGACAATAGTACTTGGCGCGGGGATCTTCATTCTGGTGTGTGCGACAATCAAGAGTGTCTTTCTGTTGGTGGTAAGGCATTGGCAGCATCCCTTCGCTCGACATACATGCAAAGCCGCGGCTCATTTCTATCACAGGAACCCAATAATGGAGCATCAATAGCAGACGAATGGGGCACACGAGAGACATTTGTCGCCGTGATCACAACGAATCTCCCTATGATTTTCCACCTGTTCCGAACCTGGCTAGCCCGGGGCTTTGGCAGCGCCTTCCAATCATCTCAGCGAACCTACCAGCTCCCGTCAGGAGGATTCCAGAACACCGGTGGCGGGACGACTCGGAAACGAGGCCGAGGAGGCACCAGCAGCCGGGATCCGATTACTGTCGGCTTGACGTTCACCGAAAGTGAAGAACGGATGATGCAGGACATTAAACTGCAGACGCTGGAACCACATGAAGGCCCCACAGCTGGTGCTATCATGGTCTCGAACCAGATTGAAGTCACCCATCAGACGCGAAATAGTCATGCCAGGGAACCACCTGCACCAGGGGAAGTTGTGAATTGGTAGCATTCGGACCGTCAACCGAGAATTCCACACCTATTTTGCTTTGGATATAAGTTTGGAAATGTGTAATATTCAGTACAAGCGGGGTGCTCTTAATCAAGCAGAAGAGGCTGACTGGTGAGGATTTTTGGCCCTAGTGACGCCGGCGTCGGCGACTTGCAGGGCACTAGCGGGTGAACTCCGGGTTAGCCTCGGAAATGATATCCCGTGGACTCCTCTAATCCCTTTCCCCTTGCATCAGCACAGTCCAGAACGGTGCGCCGCCAGAACGTGGCAGGGGACGCACTTTCTGGAAACAGTACTGTAATCGGTGAAGGGGTTTTATGGTCGTATCGTCGAACAAGCCTTGAGACTGCCTTGTATGTCTGTTGTTCAAGAGTGGGATAAACATTCCAGGCAACATCACAAAACTCACACAAAGCAACTAGTAGAGCAAAGACGATTAAGCTTCTCGAGTCAAGGAGAGTTGTAAGCTGTAACAACAGGCGCCCCACTAATTTACTGTTGGCTGAATGGTCAAGTCTGGAAAATAGTGAAGAAATAATAAGGTTTAGACTTTTCTCTAAAACGAGCAATGTTCTAGAAGACAGGCTAATTTAAAACACGCTTAATAACAAAGCTTCTGGTGATTCAAAAATGGAGAGTTATTCATACATTGAACTCGGTATACTGGAAAAGACAGATCTTGTCTATAGTTCTAAGCTCTTACTGAAACTTCATGCAGTCTAATGATTGGCCACTGGGGACAATGGGGACCATTTCTGTCTCCGCGATTAGCACGTCGAGCAGAGCAACTCCATCACAGCGTAGAAGCCAATCAATGCACTCGGGCAAGTCCTCTTTGAAGAAGCAGCGTTTTCCCTGACAGTTCATGCTGCGCGCGAGTCGAACGAAGTCGGGGTTGTCTTGCCGGGCGTAGCAGGTCCTCCCTCCGTAACTTTCGCGTTGGAGCTGGGTAATCATCCCCTGTTCTTGGTTGTTGAGTATGATAACTTTGACAGTGACGCCATGCTGTGATGCAGTCAACAGTTCTGCCATCGTCATACAGAAGGAGGCATCTCCATCTATACAGATTACTTCATTGTTAGGCCGGGCAGTCTTCGACCCGATAGCGGCTGGGAGTCCATAGCCCATTGTCCCGAGGCCACCAGACGTGACCAGAAAGCGACCATGCTTCCAGTCGTATTGCTTGGCCGCCCACATCTGGTGTTGGCCGACGCCAGTAGTGAGTGTTACTAAATATTGCAATGAAGCCGTCTGGCGATTCAGCTCAGTGACGACTTCCTGAGGAAGGGGCCGAGGGTTCTTGTGGTCGGATAGTATGGGTGGAAGAGGATACTCTTCCTTCAGCTGCTGTATTAGGCCTAGCCATTCTGCGCGCTCTGTCCTTCTTAATCGCGCGAGGAGCGCGCCCACCGTGTTTGAGAGGTCTCCGAGGATGACGCGAGTGGGAGTAACAAATTTCCCCAAAAAGTGAGGACTAATATCAAAATGGATGATCCCTCCTTTGCCGTCTTTGGCTTTCTCGCGAGCGTAGGGTGCAAAACCAGATGCTTTGCCAACCGCACGCTCGTCCAGTCTGGCACCCATTACGAGGATGAGATCAGCGTTCTGGATCGCATGGTTGGCACACGCCGTCCCATAGGTCCCGAACATTCCTAGAGAGAGTGGGTCGTCGTGGTCAAAGCACCCTAGCCCATGGAGCGTGGTAGCTGCAGGAATGCGATAGTTTTCGACCATCTTTCGCAGCAGCGTCACGCCTTCTTGAGTGGCAAGGGCACCATTCCCAGCGCATATGATTGGACGTCGAGAATCATTGATCATGTCCGCAACGTGATCTAGTTCTTGCAAGAGGTTTGCGGTATTATTGCTGGGAGAATCGGGACTTGGTGCCAGACATTCATCTTTCAAGTTCCTGTAGGCTTCTAAAGCTTCCTCGTCGAACGTTACTTGAGCAATGTCTTTCGGGACTGAAATAAGTACTGGGCCAGGACGGCCTTCCACTGCACGTTGAAACGCTGAGCGAACAATCATAGGCAATTCCCACACTCTCTGTACAGATGTTGACCACTTCGTACACGTACGTGCGAGTTCATCAATGTTAATTTCCTGGAAAGCTCCCTTGCCCTTGGCAGCTGTGGGCACTTGGCCACAGATCACTACAATGGCCGTACCATCGAGCAGGGCATCTAGCATAGGGGTAACGGTATTCGAACTCCCGGGCCCCGAAGTCACCATAACCACGCCGGGCCTTTTGCTGGTTCGGTAGTAGCCTTCTGCCATATGCCCCGCTCCCTGCTCATGATGTGCAAGTATGAAATCAAATTTTTGGGCTCGGTAGAGGCTGTCCACTAACGGGAGAGACGCGCCGCCGGGGTAGCCAACTGTAATTTTCAGCGACAGTACAGTCAAGTAATCAACGGAATTGGGGAAATACAGATATGCTTCACGCCCTCTCTTTCAAGAACCTCGCATAAAACATCTCCCCCCGAAAGTCCAACAAATTCGCGTCCATCCATTTGCGGCGAGAGATCAAAAATCTATCAACTAAAGATGGAGGGCGAGGTTACTTGTCTAGGATATTTCTCTTCTATCTAGCTTTCCTCCTTTTATCGGTAGACAGTCACTGTAAGACGCGTCATCGATGGCGACTTCCCAGCATATGGCGATAAGGAATGGTCCTGTGCTTGGACACGCATGACATGGATATGGTTCCATGCCTGCACTCGAAGATCCCTGCCCATTTTCCTTGTACAGGGAAACTTCCCGAAGGCCTAGTAGTAGCTTTGTCCAAGGATAAGACATTCTTGGAGGGGAAGATCTCAACCTCACAGTAGTTCTTCCGGGGGGGAGCTTGTGTTGCACAGGAAGCCGGTTGTGAGACCTTAGCCTCCCATGGCTTCTCGGAGGAACTTTAAATCCTAACCATGTAACACAACCCCCTGCAAAAGCATGAATAGTGATGCCCAGAATAGTAATACCCATGGATAGTAGTACCCAGTATATTCAAAAATGTTAGAATATACTCAAAGGTTGTTAGACAGCAGCTGCACTAATCCACAAAGCGAGTATGGAATACTGCCGCCCAGCTCCGCCCTGAGGTAGAACATCTACTAGCTGGGTAGGGTAGTGATATTATCCCATCATAAACTTTCTTTCAGAATGCTTCCGAATATGTGACGAAAGCCTAGTTGAACGGGCTACTCTCGGAAAACCTTCCGAGCAAGGAACGAGGATACGCATGTGATCGCCATTCACTTGATGTCGTCAAGTTAAGAATACATTCCTGCTAAACCCAGGAATCAAAGCAAGGGATTGAGGTACGGCTCTTGGTGGAGCTTATCTGCCAACAAACGTCACTTAGTTACCGAATGAGGACAGATGCGTGTGGGACTATCTTGAAGTTTCTTGATAACCGGGTTGCAAGCATGCAGTAGACTCCTAATGTTATCATCAAAAAGGATCTTCTCGTATGTGTTTATGGTAGTACAAGATATTTGGGCTGCGTGTTGCTTGCCAGTTGCATCAGTTGATCTCGAGAGGGTTATCTTCTATTGCTCCCTGATTGAGGCAGTGTTGGTACCTGAAAAAGTCTAGAGGCAAACTGAGGTGTACCGTATCTGTTTTGAACAGGGACGAATCCTTAAAATAGAAGTATCGTCAGTAGTTTATCTTCAATCCAAATCCGTTATTCCTCCAGGTACCGCCATGGCAAACTGCATATACCAATACTCCGTACTAGGAGCTCTCATGAACGGCATCTGTCAAGATGGAACGACGGCGCAAAACATCCTCAGACACGGTGACCATGGTATCGGCACCATCCGCGGTCTTAATGGCGAGTTGGTGATCATCGACGGGGTAGCGTATCACTTCCCAGCGAACGGACCCCTACGCCCTGTCGAGGCCACAGACATCATCCCATTCGCAATGACTACCAGGTTCCAGCCCACGCTGACCAGCCATGTTCCGTGCATCTCCATGACTTCTCTGTTTGACTCCCTGTTACCTGTATTTCCCGATGAGCAGAACGTCTTCCTCTCAATTCGACTTGTTGCCTCATTCTCACGGGTCGTCTTTCGCGTGATTCCGGCCCAGTCCAAACCACGGGAAAGCCTTTTAGATCTGGCAAAAAGGCAGGAGATCCGGGAATGCACACGTATACAGGGCACGCTATTCGGGTTTTGGTCACCCAGGTATACCAGTGGGTTTAGCATCCCAGGATTTCACTTGCATTTGCTGTCCGCGGATCGTACTGTGGGTGGCCATGTTATTGATTTTGATGCGGAGGATGGGCAGCTGGCCGCAGCAGTGGTGAGAAACTACCAGGTGGAGCTTCCTGCTTCGGAGGAGTTTCGTGAGGCACCCTTGAACTGCGTGAAGGAGCAAGATCTGCACACTGCTGAGGGATCTCCCGCTCCTCGCCAAGCTTGAATTGACTGTGGTTGAGTGGTTACTAGAAGGGGCAACGGAGTACCTAGGTCTTATTGAGTACACACCAGCCCACTTGATTGTACCTAGCTTTATAATGCAAGTATGGGGTTTGATAAGCCGGAAGATCCCATCTTGCTATAAGACAGAGTTGAAATTTAGAATCAGATGAACACGTTCATCTTCGATTGTTCTTTTCCTATAGCAATAGCAGTGTCCAGTTACAAGACGTAGCCTGAGGAAGCAAGCAATCAGGTGTTTCAGCACATTCGGGGGATCGTTGCCGCACTCATTTATTCAAGGGGCACCCGCTTACTAGCCTTTTCGTGAGGCACAAAACCCCAGTCTAATAACGAATGGAAGAGCATTGCGCCCGAGATTATCTTATCAATTCACCCGGTAGATATACGCTCCACAAAGCGAACATAATTACAAGCTGATCAAGACAAGGCCGGGAGAACCCAAGTAGTCACCGATTCACTGGGGATATTTCCGCTCCACTCCTCTCCGCTCTCCGTCGATAGAGTCAAATAAATATCATCACTGAACATATTTTCAATGACAACTGTGCGCGTTCCGTCCGGGTTCAAGGAAGCCACCGACTGTAAGCCTTCGTCAGTCGAGTAGGTATAGCTTCCCGTTCCGTTCAACACGGTCGCGCCAGGAGGCATGAACTTGCTGAACTGTGCCATCATGTAGTAGGCAGTATTGAGGGTATAGCTGTCGTCGTCGTTGATGGTGACTAAGCCCTGGCAGGTATCACATCCACCAGTGGTCAGATGCGGGCCATCATCAGTGTTCGTGCCCAGAGTCCATGCCATTACCCCCGACGCATAGTTCTGCAGGGGACCTATGGTGAAATCAGCAGCCTGGTGCCATGATCCGGACGCTGGTGTCCAGCATTCGGTCATGTATTGCTTGACCCCAGGGTTGGCGCTGTAGAACTGGCTGAGAACACTCCAGTCGACATCCTTGGCATAACAGTGCCAGGCCACAGTGTCGACGTATTCACTTGCTTCATCAAGCACAGTCTGAGGGTACGATGTCTGATCTGGAAATCGATTGTTAGCACTTGTCAAGAGAATTGTCGCGAATGAGATGCCTACCAGTATTGTGGTCGTAAGCCCAGATTTCCGTGCTTAGTCCAGCGTCGGCGAGAGCCGGTCCAATGTATTTTTGGATCAGCTGCGCAGACTCATAGTCGTAAACATACATGGTGGGGTATCCAGACTGACTATTCAAGGGTTCGTTTTGAATAGTAATAGCATCGACCGTAGCGCCCAAGGCTTCGTATGCTTGGATGTATTTCACGAAGTACTGGGCGAATGCACTGGAGTAGCCGGTGCTTCCCGTACCACCACTGGTAAGGTAGCCATCGTTGAGGTTATTATCGGTCGTATTGCCATCAATCACACCATTCAATTTCATCCATCCGGGTGCACTCCATGGGGACCCGAGTACCTTCAGATCGGACTGCAAGGATGCCATCGTAGCCAACATTTCCGCCATAGCAGTGCCACGGTCGCCAAGGCCAAAGCCGGAGAGCGAGGGATCTGCTTCGTTCCCATTATCGTCGTAAGTGTAGACCGGATCACCAGACAGGTCAGATGCGCCGATAGTATGGCGCATGAGAGAGAAGTTAGCACCATCTGAGGTCATCAGCTCATTGAGGAGCTGTTGGAGGGTCGAGCTCGACAATGTGTTGAAAGACGTGACGGTCGCATCGGTCACAGCAGCCCCAAACCCAGTAATTTCCTGCTTGTGACCGGATGATGTATCATCGATACTTAGCTTCCAGGTAGATTCCGAGCCTGGGCTTCCACTGCCCTGGATTGGGGCCGCGATCGACGAGAGCTTATAGGTGCCTGATGAATCGGAGCAGTATGCGGAGGCATCGGTGGCGCGTTTCTCGAGAGAAGCATGGCCTAGGGTTGCCAGGCCAGCTACAGCATACCACAACATCAGACTCATGATTGTAGGGGAAAAGGTGACCATGATGTGTAGTCAGGTCGAGAGTGAGAGGATGCGAGCAACCAAGAGCTTCAAGGATAGTAATATATCCTGCGCCATGTTTTGGCCCCCAAGTGGCAGTTTCAGGGATGCCCTGGTCCCGTCTGCGGTTGGGGGCACAAGTCCCAAGCATCGCCGAAGCTACTGTAGCAAACATGTGCTAGTTTTGCTGACAGGAACGAACTCTAATGTAAGATAATTTGCCTAATTGAGGAAATGGTAGGTGAGATTGTACCGTTAGCGAGAGGTGCTGAAAGCTTATTCGCCTGTATAATTATCGCTGGCCGCATGCACGCGAGTTCCGCACACCCCGATGCAAGGGGGATGGAGATCGCTTCGGGCCAAGTTAACCTGATGAGAGTCACTTGATTGCCGAGGCCTTGTCAGGCTCACCCTGCAGTATCTCAGCTTGATTAATACTATGGACGTTAGTTATAGTGTTCTTGTTTTGTGGCTGATGGGCTGATGAATTATTTTTCTGACTGAAACTGTGTTGTTTGCTGTTGCTGCGCATAATGTCTCTTGTCATGTAAGTCGTGCATAAAGAAAAGATGCCTAGTAAAAGGGGTAGTATACTAGCACGAATAGCTTTAGGGTACGGTCGGTGTCAGTCATCTAGCCTTCATACCCATCCTTCTAGGAAACAAAACTAATATCAATTTAGTCTGAAGCATGTCCCAGGAACGTGTGGATACAAAACATTGCGCATTTCACAGTTCTAGCCATGGATAGGTTGTTCCGGCAAAAATCGGGCAACATGTGGTTGTGTGGGGTAGTGGTCATCCCTTCGGATTTTGAAGACTTCGTTGTTTCCAGAGTTCCGACAACCCCGGTTCGAACCCGGGCACGACCTATCTTGTTTTCTTTTGTCTGGCTTATGCCACAGTTATGTTTCTTTTTCTTTTTTTTGGGCATCTCCCTGATAATAATTTGATGTTTTCAACGATCTCTGCCATATGTTACAATAAGCTTCTCTCACTCTAAGATTAGCTTTCAGCGCTGACAGTAGGAGGTAACTTCCCGCGAGGCTACTGTAACCACCAAGTCAATCCCCGTCCCACCTTCTCCCTCGTCGATAGGCAGCTACGTCTGGCCTCCCATCTCTGTGCAACATAAATATCCTGTATCTGCCCCTTCTTTCGCCAGTCATACATATCTGTTTCCATATCGTCTTCTTCACTACCACTGCCATCACCGCCATCAGCAACCATGGATGAATCCAGGCCGGAACAAGATCACTCCACCACTTCGGATCAGAGTACCCTGGCTGCCATGCGGAACTTGACAGCATCGATACAGAGCCTAGTGAGATTGCTTCACCAGGAAAGTGAGCGACGAGAATGTCAACTGAAATCAAAGAACGCTAAGGACAGTGACCCTGTCCTGAAGGCGCTGAGCGAGGAAATTGCAGCCGGGCGGCCAACGCACATCCCAGAGGAGAACCCTGTGGAGCTCATGTCACAAGAGGAGATCGATGAAAAGAATGACTCGTATAGGGAGAAATACACAGGTATGTATTGCCCCACAACACCCTTCAATACTAGGTGAATCTCGAAGAAATAGTGAATCCGAAGCAATACTAACTTGTTGCAGCCTTCTGGAAGGATTTGCCGTCCCCTCCAGCTGACATAGAAACCACTGACAATGCTTACCAGTGGGCCTTTGACCTATATCCCCAGATATATCACTCTCTGGGATGGCATAAAAATGAGGATATCTTTTTTGCTGCAGATATCCTATCCAAACACCGTGACGACCTTCTGGAAGCACTCTTCGCCGTTGAAGCATATCGGCGTAAGCAATTTGATTGTCCTCTGGAGCCATCACGCGCGGCGTTCGAATATTCACGCCTACCCCGCCTACTGCTGATACTGGCTCGTTTGGAAGCCCGACGAAACGATGGTCTGGAATGCCGCAACGGAGCCTGTGTGGATTGTCGCTACTTCGGCGCCGACCAAACCCTCCAGGTTCTCATTGAAGTGGGTCGAACAGTGCACCACGACAGATACTGGAGTGCGAATGACACAACTTTGCAGGAACTGCTGCATCGCTGTTATGCTCGGCGTATTCTATCTCAGCCTAATGCTGATAATCCTGATGTTTTGCGATACCAGTTCCATCTCGTTTACGACTGCCTGGGTGCGTTGGACTTTACGTCGCGGTTCCTTGAAGTTCGAGATGCGCTTTGTCTCACCTTCTATACCAGATATCAAAGGGAGCCAATCCATAATATATTTGGCATGGAAAAATGTCACAGAAGCTCTATGAAGGGCATTGAGGATTTCAAGGAGCTTCCACTTGAAGAGTTCCCTGGTCCGACTTTCTCCCCCGACACACTCACGGTTCAGTACCTGCAGGACTTTGGCGGCTTGAGGATTGAATGGACGGATAATCTGGATGATCATCTCAAGATATTCACGGGCCGCAATGCGCTCAGGATCTTTGCTCATCCCACATTCTTCTACAATTGCCGAGATCTCGTGAAAAGAGATTATATTGAGCCCTTGCACCTTGAGTTATCTCGGACGTACGCCCTTCTTTTTAGACCATCATCCCGACCGGCACTGCGACTGCTGCAAGAAGCGACCAAGTCAAACGAGATCACTTGGCTGGGAAGGAAGATCGATCCGAGTTGCCATCGGCCAGGTATGGAACAGGGCACTAGCAAGTCGTTTGATGTCGATCTGGCCAAGCCATCAACAACCCGTATCCTGGAGAACTTCCATCGCTGCTCGCTTCCCCCCAGCATTCAAGCCGCTTATAACGTTGCCAACCCTTTTGCTAGTATTAAGGATACTAGCTTCTTCAATCAACACAAGTTCACAACCAGCTCCATGCGGCAGATTCATGCCCTCGCTCCGTACTATCCAGAGGACATTATGTTTATGATAATGTCTATCTTTCAAAACGATCTCCACTCAAACGAGGCTTTCATAGACTATGAGTACTTTGGTCCTCGATTGCGTCGCCTCAAAACATACCTGGACAACCAGGAGCCCACCACACTGAAGCAGCTGTGGTTTGACAGGAGGGACGCTCGAGCGTGGTGGACTTTTTGGGGTGGTGCTTTTTCTCTCATTGTGTTTGTGGTGTTGGCTGCTCTCAATGTGAGATTACTGGCTTCGAAATGAGTCGACCCTGCTCTGAAGCCAGAGTGACCGAACCAGCAGATAGAATTATAACAGAAATTACGTATCTGCTGTAGTTGAAAGTCGTTCCTTGAAGGCACGTAAGGTCAACAAAACTGTTAATCTGGCTTATTAGGGCGGTTCGGTTCCTTGATTTTCACGTCTGTTTCTCATAATTGTTTAAATACACCCACATGATGCCGTAGGAACGATTGATGTTAGTCCCAAAAATGAATGTAAATCCTTCACGAACCGTGCGCGTTCATTCCATTCAAGTAACAAGTCCACCGTCGCAAGGCTGATTGGCCAAAAGCAGGGGCCTAGAAGTTGAAAGAAACGCGCCATCTAGTTGTCTACTATTCTTATTGTTGCTTAATAGAACGATGGTATAGAAACCATTTCAAAGTCACTCAAAAAGTTCATTCGCAATACAGCAATATTATTAGGACTTGTGGAATCGACACTAAAACGACTATCTCAGCAGCTGATTACAGCTGAATCGCTGAATATTGCTTTTATATTGGGTGGACACTTTGGTGTTCTTTTAAACATCTTGTATTTTGAGTAATATTTATTGATAGGTATGGTTCGGCCATGATACAGATATTCAAATACATAGTAATGAAGAGTATAGCTAAGTGAATTATCATAAAAGTCAAAGTCAGCTTTTTCCTAATTTTAATCGATAAGAAACCACTCTTTTCCCGCATATGTTATATGAAACCATTACAATCGCGAGCTTGGTGTGTCGACTTTCTCCAAGTACTTTCTAGTCTGTTCCCTTGTTAGCGGTTCTATATAATTGATTATCTCTATTTTCTCTTCTTATATTTACGGCCATGGAATGCACTCGAGCCGAGGGGACACAGACTCACTTGTTCAAAGACATCATAGTCGTGGGCCCACTTGAAAAACGCAGGGCTTCTGAAATCTGCAGCAGGATCTGGTTCGATATCTTTGATGGACTCCCAGTCGGTATCAGCATATTTTTGATGCGAGGCCGCGTGATCTTTGTGCCCGAGAAACCTTTGCGTGTTCCAAGCAGCAAAGGATTTGATGCGTTCAACACGAGGCTTTCGAATATCTTCCCAGAATCTACTTATCACTGAGACATTCAGGTAAGGAAGTGACGAAAGCAATATGTGCAATACCCCAATATCCTCGATAATCTGCGACAAGCCCTGTCAAGAGAGAATTAGCGTATGACTCTAGTGGTGGAGTATTTCCAGTTATCCTTGAAAGTCTCCACGTTAGGCTAACCTGTGCTGCATTGGGCTCCATTGCATGGGCGGAGTCACCCAATAGGATGGTTCTGCCAGTCCTACTCGTCCAGCGGGGAAGATTTGGTATTTGGGCAATCTTCCACCTGTCGCACTTAGTTGCCAATTTGAGAACTGCAGAAAGTGGAGGGCATATCCCCTCAAAACGCTGCCTCACAAATGCGATATCTCCATCCTTGGTAGTTTTCAGCGTATCATAAAGGATTGATCGCATAGGACTAGACGCATACCTCGCTCCACATGCTGGCATGGCCATCATCATGTTTGAGGCCGAACAAGCCGCTCCAGAATTCCATTTTTCTGGGCTTCCGACCGATGACAAAACGTTCATCGCCTGCCCAAACACATGTATCGAATTCCTGTAGCAATAAACTGGCGTCACTATCCGATTCTAGTTCTTTCTGTGGCACTGTTACGCCATAGTAGACCGAACCGCTGACTTGTGGGTTTACCGACCAGCCCGCGGAAACGTCAAATAAAACTTTAGTACGCAGGTGTGATTGAATCCCGTCAGCAATGAGAATGAGATCGCCAGCTATTGTTTCCCCTCCTTTTAATTGTAAGCTTGGACTTACGCCGGGTTCATCTGAGAAGTCTTCTACGGAACTGTTGAAGAAAATCTCGGCCCCAGCGTGCACGGCATGTTGGTAGAGAATATCCTGTAGAATGGGCCGATGAATGCCCCAATCTGGATATTTGGTGAGAGATGCTGGCAAAGTGCGTATCTTGTCTTTCCCGGTCTTCAGGTCTCGGATGAGGATCGGGAGACAGTTGTCCGCGACTTGTTCAATGGCATTTCCAAGGCCCCAGGATTGAAGAATGCGAGACGCGCCAGGACGGATCAGCAGTCCACTCCCCTTTGGCGACAATTTCTCTCGCCTCTCAAAGACCTGCATAGGTTTATCATTAGATGGATTACAACTTCAAGGGTGGTCTACTTCCCTGGACATGGTGGCCGTCCTTGGCAAAGCAGTACGCAGCCGCGAGGCCGCCAAGACCTGCGCCCACAATGAGGATCTTCATACTTTTTGGCGTTTGGTTTCGATCCTAGTATTCGAATAGACATTGAAGCAGGAGTAAATGGAAAAGTCGTGAATATAAGGGAGACAGCAAATGATCATTTCGGGAATGACGTCTGCACCCGCACACCCGCACAAATCAGCATTGGACGCCTGACCGCGGCCAACCAACCCAGAAAACGAATGGCACGCCTAATCGCCAGCTAGAACGGAATTTGAACCTGCAGTAAGCCCCGTACTTCTCCTTTGTGCTTATAACAGCGCAGCGAACTACACTATAAACATAAACATCTCTGTAAGGCAAATCCTACCCAAAGCGATTTCGCTAAAGGGAAATAAAAAGCATACAATTTGATGTAAAGTAGAAACGAACCTGAAGACTGAATTATTATAATACGATTCAGTTTTCGATTAAAGCACTTGGGAAGACTTGTTAGTCGTTCAAGATTATCAATATCGCGCTCATTGCTGGTCTTGCATGGGGCAGTGAATAGTATACCCGTGCCCTCCAAACATGCCTTCGAGGTGAGTGCACCAGAGGTATGCAGTAGTAGTACTCAGTAGGCTGATAGTTAGGGATCAGGAGTAATAAATAACATAACCTCCTCGTTATATGAGGAATCATAATATCAATATCGATGACCTCACCACTTATCTTCCGTATCTCTAGTAGTCAATTATATACCCAGCTGCAGGATTTAGTGCTCGCAACTTATAGGTAGTGCACCAGCATGTAATTGCGGATACCAGTGGACTGCGTACTGTTGTACATGTCCTTGCAGAACGGACCGTTAGTCAAAGGTTGATTTAACGAGCTAGACAAGTCGGGCAAATTCCCCAACACATTTTCATTGTTCAGTGAAACAAGTAGGAGGGACAAGAGATCAAACTCAGGCTAACTTCCGGGCAATCTATACAAAGAAATGGCCGCATCGCTGCGTCAAACAACCCCAACAAAGGCTGAATGTCAAAGACAGAGCCATCATTGCCATCGCAGAGCCCGCATCCCAAACAATCGGCGCATAGGGAAACTGGTTTTATGGGTTTCTCGTATGAATATTGTCTGCCATAAAATCTCCAAAACTGTATTAGCTCCCGGGTGTATATAAAGGTCCCATAGAGATGCCCGTTTCTACTCACCAATTGAACACCTTACTACCTTCTTCTCATTACATTAGTCACCAATTATATCCAAATCACGTGCCACTGAGTAACCTATTTCATGACTATCATGGAGTCCAACGGCCGTGGAGACATCGCCCTCCTGTGTCTGGTATACAGCGAAACCCTCGATGACAACTACGAATCGCTCATTGGGGAATTGAGTAGGCGATACAACTTAGTACGGTTACCAACAGCCTCACTTGCACGCACATATTTAGCGAATCACAGCCTGAAGAAAATCATCGTGACAGACGGGGGCATAAGCGAGCCAGAGAACCAAGACATAGCGAGAAGGTTAAAGGCCTATCTTGAGGATGGTGGACTGGTAACATTCGCGCTGGACTTTGCCAGCTCTATTTCTGGAGAAGAATTCAACAATCTCTTTGGTCGGAAATTTGGCACACCCTGGGAGTATGACGGCAGCTGCAAGACCATTTGTAGATTCAATGGAAACTGCATTGTCCCAGCCGGAACGGTTCCTAACTGCTCCTATAATATGGAGGCACATCTTATCAAGAACGCTTCACCTATCGAGCGAATTGTTGTTCCTCTGGGAAGTTCCATGGTAAGACTTAAGGAACAGGGTCAAGCCGCGGTAGTTGGAAGGAAGCAAGGCAAAGGATATTTAATCTATTGCGGGAACGAGAGTGTTGAGGAGGGATTGTGCAAGATGTTACTGCTTATGTGCAGTTAGCAGTAGCTCATCTGAAAATTGAATGTACCGGTGGATCTGTACACTGGTAGTCTCAATGAGGAAATGGTATATCTAGGAGAACCCAGGCTCAAAAACCACTTTGTGTGATTATTTTCTAATGCCGCGTCGGGGGTTGCCTCAGGCTCCGCGGTTCATTGCTGGGTAGGGGTGATGACTCTACAACTTGTCATCAGTCCGATCCTAGTTATTCATTAATATTATGGGCTTGGCTTAGCATCGTTTGGTGAAGTTTATTCGGATAATGTTACACCCAAGTGCCAGTTAGTGAATTTAGTCTAGAGATTATTGTCTATGGCCAGTGTTAGCAAGGTAAATTACGATTTATATGAGCCCAGATCTATGCAGATTTAAGTTTATTATGAATACTATCAGTGAATATGACAGTAACTATTGCGCTTATGACGTCCTTAAGCTTTCCAGTTTTTCTCATCTATTACAGCACTATATCGGTCACTGCCGTTCTAATGGTCTGCCACACGTAGGAAGTCCCATCTAGATCGCCACTTGCAACAACACCTTCAGGACCTTCTGCTATATAGTCCTGATCAAGTCCTCTGCTTCTCGCTATACATTGTGAAACCACTTTGCCCTCAGTTCTCCATCATCTTTGTTACTGCTGGGCTCTCTCTTTTCATACAACACCACAAGGCAACATGGAGTCCAAGCGCCCAGAGATCCTTCTTCTATGTATCGCACCCACAGACTATCTTGGGGATCGTGTTGAACCCCTTCTGAAACGCCTAAGAGAATGCGCCAATGTGAAGCGTGCGACAACCATTGACGAGGCATTGCGTGGCCTGGAAGCCAACCCCAAAGTCGTCATCGTCGCTGATGAAGGTGTAACTATACCCGTCAACCGACTCGTCGTTGAGGAGCTAGAGGATTACATGCGCAGAGGAGGTTTGGCCATTTTTGGCTTCTGTTTCCCCGGTTTCGTGACCAAGGACCGTTTCAGGAGCCTTTTCCGAGTGAGAATAGGTTTGCCGTGGATTATAGGGGATGAAGAACGAACCAAATTTGAATTTAATCCTGAGTGCACCCTTCCAGCCGGAACAGAGGCTACCTCGCTCCCTACACTATACAGCATGGAGGCAGTATTCATCAAAAATGCTCGCCCCAAGGAGAAAATTTACATTCCTGTCAAAGGTGCTATGACGGAGCGGACGCGGCCTGAACCTGTCGACCAGACACAAGCTGCGGTGGTAGGAGCAAAGGTGGGCGATGGATATGTGGCTTATTGCGGGGATACCATTCCGGGTAAGCAGCTGGAACAAATCATTTTAGCCCTTTGTGGCTTTTAGGCATGTTGGATAAACTGCCTTCTTATCAAATGGTTTGAATTTTCAGGCGAATGACTCCTGTCAATCACCGGCTTCGGAGACAAATCGATACCACACAAAGGATGAAATCAATTGTTGCGCTGCACTCATTTGACCTAAATACGACAAAATAAAGACATCATAAAGGGTAGATTATTTCCACTAAAGGAAGTTACCAATATACGATTTGAAGATGTGACATATTCGTGTTATTTGGTTCTGATCTTGGCCAGCAATATTGATTACTGCGCGAGGTGTAAGGTGGGTCTGGTTATTAAATTGCAGGGCAGAGTAGTATAACCAATTCATGTAGAAAAGATGCGCATATATACCCTAGACCTTCTAAGTCTGATACATACGACCATAGGGTGTGGAAAACAGGGCTTCCCGTCCGCTCAGCCGTACTTAAGCCACACGCCGGGAGGTTAGTAGTTGGGTGGGTGACCACCAGCGAATCCCTTCTGTTGTATGTTTTTTGCATTCGTTTTCTTTACTATTTATGAATCAGAAAGGTTATATCGCGGATAGTTATAGTAGAGAAGGCATTATTACTACGCAGCGGAACATATGTTGTAGTTCCGACCAAATTGTCACACACAGCCTTGCTACCTTCAGTGCATTGGCGATATCATACTTCGCTCCGATCAAAACATCCGGATTCAATTACACAAGAAATGGTCGGTGACTATCACTCGAGGAAACACAATACATCGAACCGCTTGGCTTCCCTTTTCCCCACGCTTCACTAGCCTCTTACCTCACCCGGTCTTTCGCCCGATTTCCTCCAAAATTTGAACAGGATCCTTAGTCGCATTCTCCCACTCCCTCTCTATGATCTCCTGCTTCTTCGGTTCTCGAACTTCAAATGAGGCCTTGAACGGCCTAGATGCTGCTGTAAACGTCAATTTGATATCCCACGGGTCGATTTCAATTCTCTTCCCACCTTTGTACGAGTGAGTAATATTGTACGCCCACATGAGTCGTGCCATGAGAATGAAAACGCTATTCCAGCCCAGATGCCTGCCAGGGCAAATCCTCCGACCGAAGCCGAACGGGCTGTGTTCAAGGTCTGGGTTGTCGATCCACCTCTCTGGCTTGAAATTATGCGGATCTGGGAAAACCTTCGGATCGAAAGACATGACCCAGATGTTGGGAATAATCACTGTACCACTTGGTATCTGGTATCCCATGTATTCGTCGTCCTGCGTAGTTGCATGCGGAATTGCAAATGGAGTCGGCGGCTGCCAGCGCATAGCCTCATTCAAGATAGCGTTGATGTATCGCAATTGAGGGATATCTTCAGAAGAAGGGAGCCGATCGGGCCCAACAACTCGATCTAGCTCTCGCTGGGCCTCCTTTAAGCACTGCGGGTGCAGCACGATGGCTTTGATAATCAGGCGTAGAACGGTAAGAATAGCTTCGAAGCCGGCTTGCTGAAGCGTCCCTATCACATAGGCAAGTTCTGTGGACGCGATCTGCGACCCCGCCTTTGTTTTCAGGGCATTCTGGACCCAGTTCCACGTAGACGCTGACTTGCCGATCTCGAAATGTTTCATATGGAACTTGGTGGTTTCTTGTTCCACGTTGTCCGAGAACCTCTTCCAAGGTGCTAAGCATTCCGGTAGCTTGTCAAGGACTGGGAACAGCTCAACCACACGGTAATAGCTATTGCCGATGGCATCGAAGGGATGATTTTTGAGAGCTAGGAGTTGGACGGGGATATCGTTGTCAGTTGTTTCCAGTCGGATGCCGTACCCAAGTGTCATAACGATACTACCAGCATAGCGGCGTATGATTGCCTCAAATTCATGGCTATCCAGGAGTTCGGAGAGAGCTTGCTTGCTTTCCATGTTTTCTAGGAGGCAATATCGATTGACTGTAGTAGAGTCTAGCAATGAGCTCATGATACGGTGCTGGTTCTGCCATTCCTTGCCATATGGCATGATAGCCGAGTTGACTCCGCGGGTCATGCGGGCCGCAATAGCAAATTGAGGACGTGAGCTGTAGATAGCACCTCGCTTGGCCAACAGTTCTTGTGCAATATCAAAAGAGCCAATGCTGATGGCCAGTTGTTGGCCATAGCGGAAGGCCACCATGGTGCCATAGTTTTGGTGCCATTTGTGCACCACTTCGATGGGGCGCTGAGTCAACATCTGATGAATGTTGCCAACAATCGGGAGAGGCCTTGGTCCAGTAGGTAGGCGGGCATCATCTCTCTTAATGAAGAGTTTGTACCCGATCAAAATGCAAAGAACAAGGGCTGAAATAAAGACATAATGACTGAACTGCTTGTCCAGCATAGCCAAGCAGATGTTTGAAACTGGCTGAAGCAAGTATGGAGTAGAAGTCATGATGATTAAAACAATGAAAGCCAGTAAACGTGTACAAGTCCAATGCTCCCGACTCAGAGTTCGGGGAACATATTGTCAATTGAAGGGCCGTATATATAGTATTCTACTTTCCCCTTGGACAGGCACTACAATGGTGAGCTGAGTTGCACGTCTGCGTCGCTTGGGAAACAAGTCTGAAAGGAAGGTTTCGGAGAATACATGGATGTGATGGTACAGGAAGGCCGTGTGATAATGCATGGACATTACGATTCTGAAAGAAGTAATCTATGTCGTCACACACGAACAATGCCTGAGTCAAAGCGCTACTTACAGTGGGAGCTGATTATCGGAGAAGTCCGTTTGTGCACATACCTAGGACTGACTGTCCATTCATCTTGGTGTCTACTGATGCATTCTCCTTGCAGCTAAGCCTGTTTTATGTCTGATATCCAATTAACCCCATGGCTATAATGGCATCCGTTCTGCCGTCCAGCGAGTCAGGCGTTACATGTGTGGACGTCGCAAAGACGAAATGGAAGAGTTACTCGGGGAGCTTTTTCTTGGCCCACCAGATTCCCCCCTTGAGTGCCTATCTGATGATACACGCATCAACCGTTGAAGTAAGCTAAGGGCAGTTGAGATCCGATAGCCGCCCAGACGCATCAATGCAGATCACTCCAGGGAAATACGAGTCTGAGACTTTACTGGTGAGGGGAACGGGGTAACACAAGCCCGTCGCGCTATTTTTCGCCAGTAAGATGCCTTGCATCCTTTAAATTCCCCCAAGGTACTTTTTGTTGACTTTTCATTGGCAATTCACTCATAATTCAAGGTTACACTAATCATGTACCAGCACCAGTTGGGTATAATCACACCCCGAGGCCGGAGATATCGGGTATTATGCCACAAAGCTCGGCAATCTTAAAATAATGTATACAGTCGAAGGTACTTTTTTGGTGGTTCAGAATGACACCTTCAGCGTATGCACAGGATCAGCAATGACTCATGTTTCGATCAGACGCCCATCACACGCAATGCTAAAAATCGCGCAAGGCTGAAATCCGAGATCCGATTAAGCGATAGTACTCTCATGTGATGAGAGTTGCTCGTATTTCCAGGACCCCGTCAAAAGGTATTTGATGAGGGTAAATTATCCCGTAAGGTCCTCACTTGATTGTAGTAATAGCTCGCGCGATATCTGTATGTTTAGCACACTTTTGACTCACCGGAACAATGGTGAGTACAGAAAGTCCGTTCAGCATACTGTGAGTGTAGTGACTAATTTCAAGGACAGGACTCCGTCACGAACGCGTTCCTTTTCATCCAGAGGCCTTACAAGAGTCTCTGGTTAAATGGGATATACTTCCTATTCTGGCCCCTCCTTGTATTCATCCTTGTGGTCTTGACTGCCGCTCTCTGGAAGGCAGTCACTCAAAACGATGTCGCTGATATCCAGAAGATATCTCCCGGAAGTAACATCTCCAAAACAGATTACGAAGACGTTGTCAACGGTTTCCTGCAAGACATTTCTTTTCAACCCCCGGACATGATATTTGATGTCGGCCTGAAATCTCGTGTTGAGGACCGCCTGGAGTCGTATGGTATTTCGCGCAATTTTATAACGGAGATTGAATCGTGCATTGCTACAGCGACCAAGATATCCAGCTGTTCCTATCCATATACATCTCCCGAAGTGCTCGAAGCCATTGCCTTATTTTGGCATTCGGCTTTACTGACGTCCATTAGCTCGGAATGCGAAGGGTGCTCACTATGATCGATGATATCTCAAAAGCTTAACGATTATCAGATATATCTCGTAATCGATTCAAATTTCCATTATTTTTTCACGCCATTTATGCTTCAGACAGGTGATCAATGACTCCTAGCATAGCTCTACCGAGTTGTCTTTGAAAGTTCTAGTCAGCTCGTATAGGTGGAAGGGTCCGACATATCATACGACATTCAATCTTCATCGCAGTCCATATTCGACTGAGAATCCAGGTACCATCGCGGTAGCCAGTTGCAAAAGGCATTACGAATGCCCTCCAAATCTCCCTGATTCGTCCCTGCTGATTTCCCGTCGACAAACTCCGACCGGTACCCACCATCAAAATCAACGACCCAGGCATTCAAATCGTAGTCTATGACGATATTTCCCGGATGCACATCGCCCCATATGATATCGTGGGAATGAAGGACCTCCACAATATCCAGTATCTGTCTATTCCACTTGGCATGATATTCCTTCATCTGAATGAGTTCATCGCTCCAGAGATTTCGTGACCCGAATGGAAGCCAATCAATCAATATGCCAAGGAGTATCTTCCCATTCTCAGATAGCACGATAGCATAGAGCTTCGACACATTGATTGACAGGCCGAGTTCGGTAACACGGCTGAGCGCTGACACTTCATTAATGAAAGCACTGATATTGTTGGCAGATTTGAACAATAGGCCGCGTTCCGCTACCTTGACATGTCGCGGTATGTCACAGGTATAGTCGAATTCGCAATCTGGGTCCTGGTAAATGAGCACATCGGCTGCGCTGACTTTGGGGACACTAGGAGGTAGGCCTGAAATTGACGCGCTTATCGTAGGAAGAGTGGATTTGGAAAAGCGTCTAGTAACAGTGGGAACTGCTGTGATTAATTCATCAATTGGCAGCAACTGTAGTGCGTGAGCTCGAGGAAAGGTAAAGCTTTGTAGGCTAATAGGTCCTTGTATTTCTGGAGCACTGCGTCGAATGTATTGTGCGCATGGGACGACTAACCAGTCCCAGAATTCTTCGAAATTTTCGCTGTCGTTGGAGGCTTCTTCGAATTCCGTGGCTTTTTCACTTCCGTTAACTTTCTTCAGCCACCCATTGACCTGCACTTCTAGAGAGGTGCCGAAGAATTCAGAGGCTCGCAGGGTGATTTCGAACAAAACCGCTCTCGATATAATGACAAGAAAAGCAGCCTCAGCACAAAAGTTGTTCTCAATTATGCGATGGTTAGGAACGCTGGTAGCCATTTTGGTGCAGCAATAATTTTTTGAGAAGAACTAAATGCCACGGTTAACTGAGAAGAATATCTCAGAGCAGTATTTAACAAGACGCGTTTGAGGACAATTTTAGCGGAAATAACAACAACATGCGAAGGGGCAGGAACGGTAGGAGTGTGAAGAGTTAATTTTTAGAAGATGTCTGTGAATAAACATAATTAGCAGCAAGTGCCATTGAAAGAAATTAACATCCCGCGTGCTCGAATTAATATTGGTTAATGGTCACAGTAGTATTTTCTACACGCTTCCATTAAGCATAAAGTTCCTGGTGTCCAGACAACCATATTGCATGCGCATTGCAACTGACCAGTCTTCTAAGCAATGGCCTTCGAACATATAGAATGCGATAAAAGTTAGTTAATCTCGAAGCTAGTATATATAGTATACCTTTAGTGATAAATTTGATCCGATGCTACATCCCAACTGGTCATTAATATATTATACATGGTCTTTCTTCATTCCCTTTCCTTTGAATACAACCCATTGACCAGAAGACATCACCTACTCGAAACTATTCAACCACCTGACCAAATCCGAATCCTCATCCATCCACGCATTAAAATCCCCTGATATCCAATCCCGTGCCACAAACTCTGGCGCCGCCCCTCCACCACCTACATCTCCCCTGGTGTTTGCACTCCCATTTCCACCCTCCACCTCCTCCCCCACCTCCACAACAAGCCCCTTTCCCCCCAAAACCCGATCAAGGATATGCCTAATCACAGATTTCGCTTGCTGGCAAACATCATAGTTCCCCGCCTGCTTGGATACCACATACTCAAGATCTGCAGCAAAGCGGCTCAGATTTTGGATGATTTCCGAGCGGGAAAACCCCCCTGCTGACTGATGATTGAGATTGGGGTTCTGAGATTGATGCAGCAGTTCAACAGCCAGGACACCGGCGGGGGGTAGGCCAAGTGATGAGATCTAAGTTCTTCGATCAACGAGGGAGAAGAGGAAGAGGAAGGGGAACATACAATCCAAACAACAGAATTTCCATCCCCCCCACCGACAGCGCGATTGGCAACCAACAACAACAAATTGTCCAACAGCTCGTGCGCGACAGCAATCAATTTCTCTGTGCTGGCGCCCGTTCGCTGGACTAAGATTCGCTGGAGAATGAACTCATTATAAAGTGAGTCCATGTGCACGAAGAGGCAAACTTTGGCTGTTTCGGGGCAACGGTCGAAGTCCGATGGCGTGCTGACACGGTACAGCGATGAGGGGAGCGAAAGACGTGCTTTTGTGGCGAGGGCGGATATCTCTCTGTTGATTTTTCCACCATTCTTTCTTATTAGTCCTCTGCAACTCTTCACTGAAAGAAGACAAAGGGAAAGGTACTTTGGGCAAAAGGGGCGGCGGTGGCATCTCACGTGATTTTCTGCTCCAATTCTGACCCCTTTCCTTCCACGATGTTCGAATCCAGAGAAACCTCTAGTACTGCCTCCCTTACAATTCCCATCATGAAGCATGCTCTCGCGTATGATCCCCGTGTATACGCCCCCTCTGCGTTCCATCCATTATTATCTAGGCGTGTCATCGCGGCGTCGAGAACTTCTGGCGAGGCTATGATATCTGCGAAGGCTATGTCCAGTGGCGGGTCGATGGTGATATACCGACGGATCATGCGGGGTGGACGACCTAAGAATGTGGAGAGCCCTTTGTCCATGGCGTAGGTGGCGACGACCAGGCGTTTGCGGTGTTCCGCGCGGAAGAAAGGAAGTTTCGACGTAACATCACGGTGGTGATAGCCCAAGGTGAAGAGAAGGGTTATGAGTGCAGAGAGGGTTTTGTAGGGACGGTAGTCTGTTTCGTTGTTAGCATTGGTGGGGGGGCAGAGTAGGGCGAGAGGGAAATTTGCTTAGTGGATACTAGGTGATAGGTGTGAAGAGTGAGGGTGAATAGGGAACGGAAGGGAAGGGGTACCGTAATCCCCATAGAGCAGGGTAAGAAGCGAAGCATGTTCCAGCGTCGCCCAACACAGCTGTTCAGAAATGACACCGGTGTAGTCGAAAAAACGAAGACAGATTTCACTCGCGGACACACAGACAGCTGCAAGACCCTTTTTGTCAAGTGGGGGACGGTTCGGTGGGGAATACGCAGCCAGATCGTGTTGCGGGAGGAGACACGCGCTGGAACCAATCACCGCAAAGACTAGCCCTATAATCTCCCAGCGGTTCGGCATAGAGGAAAAATATTCCGTGGGGGTGATGGCAGGGTCTACGATTAATGGTTTGGAGGAGGCAGTAAAAATGCTTCGGGAGAGGAAAAGTAGAGAAGGGAGCGGATTAGCGGGATCGGAAATGGCCCCGTGCAGCATAGTTCGGATGGAAGACAGTATCAGACGCAGGGCAGATGGGGGAAACAAATCGCCTTGGCAGTGGTCGAACCGCGCTGTGGCCATGTATTCGTATAAAGCAAAATCATCGAGCAGGATGAGGAGCAGCTCGGCGCCAAGCTGGATCTGGCTGTCGTCGATGATGGCGCTGGTGTTTTGCTGCAGGGATTTAGCAAAGAGGGCTATACTAGACGAGCCATCGTCAACATCGTCGCGCAGCACGGACAGGTAGCTGGTGGGCCCGAAGACGCCAGTGCTGGGGGTCGAGGTGCTGCGGTGACTACAATCGGCGAGGTAGCCGTCACGGAGATGGCCCGGAGGCAAGGGCGGAGTGACTAGCGAGGGAGGAGGCAGCGGGCTCGTCCAGGCACTGCTGATACTGTTACTGGTAGCAATTTTGCTGCCACTTCCGCACGAGATGGAGTCGGTGGAGCTGCGATCCGTTCTGTTCGGATGCTTGGACATCGGGGCCGGTTGGTACACGCACAGGGCCGGCTTGCGTCTGCGCCGGCATCGGCCGCAAGGGGCGGCGTGGTCGCATCGGATCTTGGATTTGCGGCATGGTTCGCAGGAACTGAGCACCCCGTTAGAGCGCAGTAGCGACATGGTGTGCGCGTGTGGGATGAAAAGGTCGGGGTGAGGAGGGGAGGGAAGACTTTTGGTGACGGACTCGCGAACTTGCGGAGTCGGGTTCGGGGTCGGGGTGGAGATGGTCAGATGCAGGTGAGATGCTCCTGCATTAGACTAATTCAAAACAGAAATAGGAGCTGACTAGTAGGAGGAAGTACCTATATCTGACCAATTGCCATCTATCTGGTTATCTATTAGGCCAGTACACTCCTCTTGTCCCAGGCTAAACCCAATCAGCAGTGCATCCACATCATTCCAACCCTACCCCGATTTTTCCTGTCCGCATCAGGTACTAGGGTAGCACGCAAACAGCTCCCTCAACTAAGCAATATGTGTATCCCGATAGTAACCAGAGATTGTATAGATTACTCCTCAAACCGCTGCCTGCCCAGCTCCTCCTTCTCCATACTCACCTCCTTCGTAAAACATGACGCCACTAATCCCACCCCCGCAAAGACAATCAACACAATCCAAATAACGTGGAACGAATGACTATACACTCCTGTCACCTGGTCCAAGACCTCCTTCCCCACCTGTCCCCTCAGATCCCTCAACTGAGGAATAAACCCCACCGCGGCCTGACTATTCTCTAGCGCGGCCAGGCTATTAGGCAGGGCTCCCAGCGCCTTAATCGACTTTGCAAAAACGCTGCTAAATACTGTCGACCCGATCGCAAGACCGACTAACCCGCCCAGTAATCGGAAAAAGACCAATAAGCCGGCAGCAAACCCCGTGTCGTCGACGCTGGCAACGCTGGCTTGCACCGGGAGAACGAGAACGGTAAAGAGAACGCCGATTCCCAGGGAGACCACGATGGGGAGGCCCGTACGGAATGGCACGGATGAGGCGGGGGTGATGATGTGAAGGAGTCCCGTCCCGACCGTGAGGAACACCCAGCCCGTCCAGATGTTCACGCGGTACTTGCGGAGGTAACTGACCGAAATTGGCGAGACACAGCTGAAGAACAGGGACATGACATTCATGGGGAGCAGAGTAACGGAGGCGTGCAGGGGGGTATCGTAGAAGGCGGCTTGGTAGAAGAGTGGGAGATAGGTGTTGAGGGTATAGGTGACCAGGCCGTGGAGGAAGCCACCGAGAAAGGTGGTGATGGCGGTGGCGGATTTGAAGAGCCGGTAGGGCAGGACGGGCTGCGCGGGAACACGCTCGTAGACGACGAAGAGGGCCAGGACGACCAAGCCGAGGATCAGCGGGAGGAGAGTCCGCCAGGAGCCCCAGGAGTAGAGAGCCCCAGCCCAGCTGAGCGGGAGGACGAAGGCGGCACAGCCAGCAACGAACAGGGCCATGCCGAGCAGGTCCAGGAGACCAAGTTTCTGCAGGAATGTGCCCTCGACGGGGCGCAGGCGCAGGAAGAAGAAGGTGAGAAAGAAGCTCGCGCCGATGAGAGGCAGGTTGATCCAGCCGATCCAGCGCCAGGTCACGTACTGGGTGAACAGCGAGCCGATAATGGGACCAAGCAGGGCGCCGCCAGCCATGGGGATAGCCAGCAGGCCGAGATACTTGGGGCGCTCTTTCATAGTGGTCATGTCAGCGGTGATAACCTCGTTTAGCACGTCAAGGCCGCTGCCCCCGAGCCCTTGAATAGTGCGGCCGACAATGACAGTGGCCATGTTCGGGGCCAGGGCGAAGACGAGCGAGCCGACGATGAAAAGAAAGTATGCGGTGTACAGTGGGATCTTGCGCCCGAGTACGTCTGAGCCGCTCAAGTAGAGGGGCTGCACGACGGACACAGCCAGCATAAAGCAGGTGCTGGCCCAGAAGGACTGCAGGGTTGTGCCTCCGAGATCGCGGGCGATGATGGGGATGGCCACCGCCAGGGTGGTCGTGTCCAGCGACACGATGAACACCATGAACAGCAGGCCCAGGAAGGCCAAATGGAAAGAGAGCGGCTTCCTGGATTTTGTCTCGGGGGAAGACTGTTCCGTTGATCCTTTCTCTTCGGAGGACACATCCATGGCAGATTGTCCTTCCGACGCCGTCTTCTCGTCCACAGGATTATCCATGGTTGTGATTCAGTAAAGCACCGTATTACCCCAAGGATGACAACCGCCAGTCGGACATACTGCGACTCAAATACCCGTGTCAGGGAGATTTGCCTGCAGGATCCATCGGAGTCGGCCTCGGAGTGGATCCTTTGTCAGGATCTCAGCACCGATCAATTTATAACGAGGGGGTCGTGCCAGTGCTGCCCCCACCCCAAGCCGGGACAAGAATTCTTAGCCAGATAAGCAATTTAGCAAGGCTTGTTTTGTCCCTTTCTCTTACTCTTGAAATACGGTGAACTGGCTATAATAATGGAGTTTGGAGGTAATTTCAGGAGCGCCAGATCAAGGCTTGAATACTTTCTTTCTACACGATAGTTCTCCGACTATTTTAACCCATCTACTCGCTCCCATTCAGATTAGCCTGGGCAATCAACGCATACACATGCCGCGCCGCAGCTGGCACCCTCGTTCGATCCCCGCTGCTCTCAATCTCCAGCATCTCCTGGGCCCATTCCGCAATTGCAGCAACCAGGGCCTTAACCTCCGCGTCCGTGTTTGACGCATGGAATATGATCCGGACGCGTTCCGTCCCCTTGGGCACCACCGGATACGAGATGGGGAAGACCGAGAACCCGGCCCGTTGCAGGTGAAATGCAAGGTAAAAGTTGTGCTTGGTGCGCGTCCGCAGCTGGATGATCTGAGTGAGGACTGGCTGGACATCCGCGTCTTCGTACGTGGGAAGGCGGAGAAGCCCGGTGTCGCTGGCCTTGCTCCAGATCGGGTCGGAGGTCATGGTCTCTAGGAAGAATTTCACGATCTCCTGGACGCGGTCCTGGGCCTGCTGCTGTGTCAGCCTCGAGCTTTCGGTAGAAAAGGGGGCAAACCATACCCCTTGTGTCTCGCCACTGCGCAAGAGCTGGTATGTAGCGCGAATCGAGGCCAGCATGGGGAAGGATGGCGCCACGGAAAACATGATGCTTCTGGCGTAGTTGATCAGCATAGTGCGCACGGTCTCGTTGCACAGAATCACAGCTACCGAGTTAAGTCAGTGTCTTGTACAGCAACCCTAATTCATTCGTGTCTTACCTCCAGTCGCAGCCAGCGCCTTTCCAAACGTATGTAGTCGGATCGCCACTTCCCTTTCCAGCCCCAGGGCACTCACCAGCCCAGCACCGTTGGGCCCAATCACCCCGGTGCTGTGCGCCTCGTCGATGACAAATTGGACGTTGCCCTCCGGAAACACCTCTTTGGCCGTTTCAATCAGCTCCTGAAGCGGGCAGATATCCCCGTCCATGCTATAGACCGACTCAACTGCCACCAGGACTGATCGCGTACCGTTGCGGATTTGGGTCTGCGACTCCTGGACGGCCACCAGTGCATCATACAGCGATTCGGCGTCATTGTGGCGAAAGGCCTTGCGGCACAAGGCCAAGCTGTCCTTCATGCCATCGTGTACACTGGCGTGGATGAGCTCATCGTACACAATGGCATCGCCGGGGCGTGGAATGACGGAGAAAATAGCGGCATTGCCCAGGCTTCCCGTATTGACAATCAACCCAGCCTCGGCACCGTGAAATGCGGCCAGCTCACGCTCGACATCTTCCAGGTATTTGGAGTTTCCGTCGGTCAGACGCGATCCATGACTGCTCAGCTTGAAATCGGGATGCTTGGCGAGCTCGTCCAGGTAGCCTTTGCGCACGGAGCCCGAGGTGCTCAACCCGAGAATATCGGTAGAGGAAAAGTCCACCATGGATGTTTGTTCCTTGGTGTGCAGCATGATGCAGCCATGCTGGGCTCGACGCACGTCGAGCTCTTCTTCCAGGTTCCGGTAAAAGACGGAGGCATTCTTCATGTTGGGGGCCTTGGGCTGTTGAGCTCTCGCCCATTCAACGATAAATGAATCAGACATAGTATGAGTGCGTCAAAGGTATTAGTGCGGAAACACAATGTAGATTGGGAGAGGAAAGCACATGCTCAAGGCCTCTGGGGGCTGGCTGAGTAGGCTATATCAACACCTGTGCTATCTGGAGCTGCCATTGTGGTGTCAGCCTGTAATCCCCGATAAGGATATTTCCACAATCAGACCGTCGAATTGCGCCATCCCTCGTGTAAGATACGCTATACAGCTAGTAGTTGCCAGTCTATCCTATCAAGACGGGTCTCAATGCAGTCAGACTGCGCTGGGGTAACCATGCAGGTGCAGGAAGCGGGGGGCAAATGGGCAGTAGCATCCGGATTACTATGTTTGGATAGGAAAGCGTTTCTAGAGCAAGGAAAAGGTGTCCGGTCTAAAATATTGATTGATTGATCGATTAATTTCCTCAGACACGCTGATGTCAGCCCTAGTAGCCGAGTGTAGGGTGGTATCCAATCTAGCAGCCAGTCTTGCATCCAGAGCCAAGCTATCATGTACATTCAAAAATCTATACAACACAAAATGTTTGCACCCTCCAACCCTAGCGTTAATTACCTCTCGGACTCGCTCGGGGCATCTGATCCACGTGGGCTCGCCTGAGGTTCTGTTCGCGGGGTGCCATCACCGCCGAGAGGAGAAGAGTCCCGTGCGGCTATACTGATCGGTCTTACATAGATTCAGGAGAGGGGTAACAGTCTAGAACATACTCGACACTAAAATATCACGGCATTCATGCAGTACTAGTGGTGAAACATGATAAACTTCGTTTCCTGGTGCATCATGCACCACTGCGGCTGGACATGTACCAAATACTACGGGTGTCTACATTTTCATTGGTCCCTTCTTCCTTTGTACTGTAAGAATGTCTCTGGATTACAAAAAGGATTGAAGACGTACGACTGATTTCAATAAAACTCCGCTATCAACGAGAATTGGGGGCCAATTCAATTAGACTAAGAGTCATGCAAGATAACAAGAGTAGATAGGCGAAGAGGACAAGCCTGACATCTTTCGATCATGACATCTATCTCACAACCAGAGAAAGTTGGTAAGGGAAAAGGCAATCTGCCGGACATATAAAGTCCCGTCTCTCGCAATGCAGGCTTCATAATTTCAGGGCTAGAAACTCAACATCTTAGCAGTGAGCCTTTGTATCTTTATATTTCAACATGCCATCCCGAGATAGTGGCCTTTCTGGCTCTGCTCCTAACCCCGGGGGCCAGGTTAATGATGCTAGTACGACATTCTCCCCCATCGCGATATGTGGAATGGCCCTTCGACTCCCCGGTGGACTGGGGAGTCCGCAAGACCTCTGGGACTTCTTGGTAGCCAAAGGCGATGCGCGGTCCCGGGTCCCTGAGTCACGATACAATGTATCAGCCTTCCACTCCCCATCCAAACGACCAGGCACGGTGGTGACTGAGTACGGCTATTTTCTCGACGAGAGCATCAAGCTCGGTGCGCTGGATGCGTCCCGCTTCTCACTCAGTCGGGCTGAGCTGGAGGCCGCCGATCCTCAGCAGCGCCAGATGCTGGAGGTGGTGAGAGAGTGTTTCGACGACGCGGGGGAAGTCAACTTCCGTGCCCAGCCCATTGGCTGCTACATGGGGTGTTACGGGGAGGACTGGCTGGAGTTGCAAAACAAAGACCCCCAGCAAAATGGCATGAACCGGGTGGATGGATATAGTGACTTCATGCTGTCGAATCGGGTCTCATATGAAATGGACCTGCGCGGGCCCAGGTATGTCATGCCTTCTTCCCCTACTCCTTTCTCTTCCCCAAAGAGGATAGGGTTACTGACATAGCACAGTATAACCATCCGCACCGCGTGCTCGTCTGCGCTAGTGGGGCTAAATGAAGCGTGTCTAGCCCTCCAACGAGGTGACTGCGATGCCGCTATCGTTGGGGGGTCGAGCTTGATCTTTGCGCCAGCCGCGACGGCGTTTATGACCGAGAAGGGGGTTCTGTCGCCCGACGGGTCCTGCAAGACCTTCTCGGCGGATGCGAACGGCTACGCGAGGGGCGAGGCCATCACCGCCGTGTTTGTCAAGCCTCTGGCCGCAGCCCTTCGCGACGGGAATCCCATCCGGGCGGTGATCCGGTCCGTCATGTCCAACAGCGACGGAAAAACACCAGGCATCGCCCACCCCAGCACCGACAGCCAGGAGGCTCTGATCCGGAAAGCGTACCGCGCTGCTGGCATTACGAACATGGCCGAGACAGCCTTTGTCGAGTGCCATGGCACAGGCACCCCAACAGGCGACCCGGTCGAAACGCTGGCCGTTGCGCGGGTCTTTGGGGATGCAGGCGTGTATATTGGATCGGTCAAGCCCAACCTAGGCCATTCCGAGGGCGCGTCCGGGCTGACATCCCTGATCAAGGGTGTCCTCGCTCTGGAGAATCGCATCATTCCCCCCAATATTAAATTCACTGCCCCCAACCCGAAGATCCCATTCGAGGCCTGCAAATTGACGGTGCCCCTCGACCCAACGCCGTGGCCGGAATCGCGATGGGAGCGAGTCAGCATCAACTCGTTTGGCGTGGGAGGATCCAACGCGCATCTCATCCTCGACTCTGCTCGCAGCTTTCAGATCCCCAGCCCGGCGCCGGATGATTTCCTTGCCGGCCCCCAGCTGCTGCTTCTCTCCGCCAGCGTGGCTGGATCGCAGCAACGGATGACCGAGACCTTCGAGAACTGGGTCCCGCAACACCAGGACCAGCTGTGCAATCTGGCCTACACCCTAGCTACCCGCCGAGAGCATCTCCAGCATCGATCCTTCCTGATTGCCGGTCCAGACCGAATCGTCACCCCATCGCCCGGCCGGAAGGTGCCCACCTCCGCGCCCAGCCTCGCCATGGTCTTCACCGGTCAAGGCGCACAATGGGCACGCATGGGACGGGACCTCCTCCTGCGCTCCGACTTCTCGTTCCAGAACACCATCCGGGCGCTGGACAAATACCTGAAAGCAGCCCCGAACGGTCCCGAGTGGCGATTGGAGGAAGAGCTCCTCAAGCCGGCCCTGACGTCCCGAGTCCAGACGGCCGAGCTCTCGCAGCCCCTTTGCACGGCCGTCCAAATCGGCTTGGTGGATCTCTTCGCCGCAGTCGGAGTCACCCCGGCGGCGGTGGTTGGCCACAGTAGCGGAGAGATTGGAGCTGCCTACGCTGCGGGAGCCTTGACCGCGCGGGAGGCCATCATTGCGGCCTGGCAGCGAGGTCTGGCCGTTGCAGGGCAAACCCGCCCTGGCGCCATGGCGGCTGTAGGGCTGGGCTGGGAGGAGGTCCAGAGCTTTCTCTCACCTCCCACGGTTGTAGTTGCCTGTGAGAATTCTCCCAAGAGCGTCACTCTCTCCGGGGACACCCAGGAGGTGCAAGCCGCGGTTGCACGGATTAAAAAGGAGCATCCCACGGTCACGGCTCGGCTTCTCAAAGTTGACAAGGCCTATCATTCCTACCACATGCGCGAGGTCGGAACCAACTACTCAACCACTATCGGCCGCGACCTGGTTGGGAGGCGACCCGGGAAGCTGTTCTTCTCCAGCGTCACTGGCAAGCAGGAACAGGATCTGCCTCTGGACGCGGCCTACTGGCAACGCAACCTGGAATCACCCGTGCTTTTCCGGGCCGCGGTCTCCGAGCTCCTGGATCATGTCGACAATGTCGTCTTTCTGGAGATCGGACCACATGCCGCGCTCGCAGGGCCCGTGAGACAGATCCTGACTGCTCGGGCGTCTTCGAACTCGGCCCCGTACATCGCGGCGATGAGCCGCGGTGAGAATTGCGTGGAGTCGTTCCTGACAGCGCTCGGAAAGCTCTTCCAGCTGAACTTTCCGGTCAATCTGAATGCCCTCTACCCCTCGGGATCCTGCTTGCCCGGACTGCCTCGGTACCCCTGGGACCATGGGGTCGACTACTGGCGCGAGTCCCGCATCTCCCGCGACTGGAGATTCCGCCAGTTTGCCAGCCATCCGCTTCTCGGCGATCGTCAGCTGCTCGGCACTGATCTGGAGCCGAGCTGGAGAAACATGATGCGGGTTGAGGACTCTGGCTGGCTGCGAGATCACAAAGTCGAGGTGGATATCATTCTGCCGTGTGCGGGCTATCTGTCAATGATCGGAGAGGCTATCCGACAGATCAGCGGATCACAGGGGAGCTACACCTTGCGAGGCGTGGTGATCAGTTCGGCCCTAGTGCTGCGCGAGGGAACACCCACCGAGGTAGTGACGACCTTCCATCCCCATCGGCTGACTGATTCGCTAGATAGTCAATGGTGGGAGTTTACCATCGCCTCGTACAACGGCCAGACGTGGACCAAGCACTGCACTGGTCAGGCCTCGGGGACGGCGGCGGAGGAAGGGCAGACGCAGACGGCCGCCCTCAGGGATCCCCTGCCGCGAAAGTTGCAATCTAAGAAGTACTACGACCTCATGGACCGTGCCGGCTTGAACTTCGGGCCGATGTTCAAGCGCCTGACAAATATTGAAACGGGCACTCAGGAGAGGTTGGCAAGAGCAAAGGTGACCACGGACCAAGCGGGAGATGAAACGTACTATCACCTCCATCCCACTATCATTGACGCCTGTATTCAGGCGGCTCCTCTTGCTGGCCTCCTGGGCACTGTGGACGCCAAGGCATACCGACGAGTGCCCACCAAGATCGACCGGGTGATAGTCCGGCAAACCCCCACCAGGGTAGATGACCTGCAGGTGTCCGCCTCAGCCACGTGTGTCAAAGGCACCGGGGAAGTGATCGGGCAGGTCCAGCAATGCATCGCAGATGGTACCATTGTCATGCACATGGAAGGCTTGAAGCTTTCGCCTCTCGAAGAGGCCGGCGAGGCAGGAAAGACCGACGACCTTGAAACCACCGCCCGCCTGACATGGGGACCACATATCGACTTCTTGGATGCCAGCACGCTGATCAAGCCGTCGTTTCCTCGGCATTTGTACACGCCGGCTTTGGACGAGCTGGCTCGGCTAGGTATGATCTACGGCAGTCGGCGCATCAAAGATGCTAGCACGCCGGTGGCGCATATGCCCCTGTATCGCGACTGGATGAACCGCCAGGTGGAAGCAATGCGGCTTGACGAAAAATGGTCCACCTTCCTCGCCCTTGAGGATGAGGCCCTTGTGGAGAGGATCGAACGACTGGTGCAACACCTGTCTGAGACGCCCGTCGTCGACTGCGCCATCGGCCTCCAGAAAGTAGCCACCAACATCGCGGCGCTCTTCACCGGGGAAACAGAGGCCCTCGATATCCTTCTCGCGGATGACACCTTGTATAAGCTCTATGTTGTCACCGACGCGTGTGACCGGTCCCAATTCATCCAACACCTAGCCCATACTAAGCCCAACCTGCGAATCCTGGAGATCGGAGCCGGCACGGGCGCGACGACGGCGAGCATTCTGAAGCTGCTACGCCTGCCCGGCTCGACTGGCACCAGCTCCACACCCTCCCTCTTCTCCAAGTACACGTACACGGATATTTCCTCGGGCTTCTTTGTGACGGCCAAGGAGCGGTTCAGTGGGGAGAGCAACATTGAGTATCGCACCCTGGACATCAGCAAAGACCCGTCCGAGCAGGGGTTCGATGGGGAGAAGTACGATCTGATCCTCGCGACCAACGTTCTGCATGCGACAAACTACCTCGGTGAAACCCTCCGAAATGTCCACAAGCTCCTCGACCCGAACGGGCGACTCCTCCTTCACGAGCTGAACTCCCCGTCCAAGTGGCCCAACTTCATCTTCGGCACGCTGGCGGGCTGGTGGTACGGTGGGCCGGATGGAAGACCGGACGAGCCTTGTGTGTCCCCGGCTCGCTGGGAGTTGGAGCTGAAAGGCGCCGGTTTCGCGGGCTTGGATGCGGTGGTGCTTGACGGCGAGCAGCCGCATCAGCTGAACGCCATCATGGTGGCCAAGCCGCGGGTCGATGATGGTACCGACCAGAAAAAGCCTGTCAGTCTTCTCTGTGACCCCAGTGATGACAACTACGCGGACTCCTTGTCGCTCCGGCTTAACAGCCGAGGCTACGAGGTGCAGACATTCCGGCTCGGGGACGAACTGCCCCAGTCCCAGGACATCATCTCCCTCCTCGACTGCACTCGCCCATTCTTTGAAGGCATTGATGCGGCTCGTTTTGCGGCGTTCCAGCAACTTCTGAATACTGTTGGGGAGTCGGGTCTGCTGTGGATCACCCATCTCTCTCAAGTCCAATGCCCCGACCCCCGGTTTGCCCAGGTCATCGGCGCCGCACGCTCCATTCGCTCAGAGATGCTGGTGGACTTTGCGACGTGTGAAGTAGATGACATTCGTTCATCGCTGGACAAGATTATCGACGTCTATGCCAAATTCCATACCCGAGCGAAGGACGAATCGTTGAATCCGGATTATGAGTATACCATTGTGGGTGGGACCGTCTCTGTGGGACGGATCTACCCCTTCTCGCTCAAGGATGACCTTGTCGTGGCGACCAAGCCAGACGACTGGATCGCTCTCGACATGGAGAAGCCTAGCCGCCTAGCCTCCCTGCACTGGAAAGCTTCGAAAGGTAGACCCCTGGCTGGGGACGAGGTCGAGGTGGAGATCTACGCAGCCGGCCTGAACTTCAAGGTAAGAACGTGACCCCCTCCACCATGCATGCCCGATGGGTTACTTACTAACCTCCTCCGTCAGGATGTCTTGGGCGCATTGGCTGTGGTTCCGTTTCCCGACAATGGCCTGGGCGTCGAAGCCAGCGGAATCGTTCGCCATGTGGGCCCCGATGTCAAGCGGCTGTGTCCCGGAGATCGGGTCATGCTGCGCGAAGATGGCACTTTCGCAACCCATGCCATTGCATCAGAGAAGCTCTGTGCCAAGATTCCCTCGGAACTCTCCTTCGAAGATGCAGCAACCATGCCTGTTGTGTTTGCTACTGCCATCTACTCGATGTTCGATCTTGGCGGATTGCAAGAAGGACAGGTGAGCCCGCCCCATCCGTGTCAGGCTAGGGGGCCGCAATGCTGACTTCCAGCCAAGTCGATCCTTATCCACAGTGCATGCGGTGGTGTCGGAATCGCCGCTATCCAGCTGGCCCGGATGGTAGGTGCCACCATTTATGCCACGGTAGGCAGCGAGGAGAAGGTACAATACCTGATGGAAACATATGGGTTGCCGAGAAATCGCATCTTCAACTCCCATGACTCAAGCTTTGTGGAAGGCGTGATGCGCGAAACCCAAGGCCAGGGAGTCGATCTGGCTCTGAACTCCCTCTCCGGCGAGCTGTTACACGCGACCTGGCTATGCCTCGCTGAGTTCGGGAAGATGGTGGATATCGGTAAGCGTGACATGCTTGGGGCCGCTCGGCTCGACATGGGTCGCTTCCTGGGCAGCCGCACGTATTCCTGCTTTTACTTGGACTTGCTGCGAGACAAGCGGCCATCGGAGTGCAAACGGTACGTTGAGACCCCGACATAGCAATAAACCTGGGGACGCTGACTGGACTGGCTTTCATGAAAACAGACTTCTCGAATTGATCATGACGTACTTCCGAGCCGGTCATATCACACCAATCAGGCCCATCACGACGTTCGATGCCACGGCTATGGAGGATGCGTTCCGACACATGCAACAAGGCACCCATCTCGGCAAACTGGTCATCCTCATGCGAAACGCGGATGGCAGCCCTAAGATCGACCCGACATTAGTGAAAACTGCCACGAGCCTTGACTTAGACAGCACCGCATCCTACCTCATGATCGGTGGTCTCGGTGGTCTCGGACGCGCCGTTTCGCGGCGTCTCGTGGAGCACAAGGCCCGCCGTCTAGTTTTCCTTTCCCGGAGCGCCGGCCAGGGTCCGAACGATAACGACTTCGTCCGGGAGCTTGAGAGCATGGGATGCGACGTTCGCCTCGTCCAGGGCAGTGTCACCAACGAGGCTGATGTCAAACGAGCTATCCAGCAAGCACCCAACCTGAAAGGCGTACTCCAACTGTCCATGGTCCTCCGAGACCAAGCGTTTCCCCATATGACGCTGGCCGAATGGAACACCGCAGTCGCGCCCAAGATCCAAGGAACATGGCACCTCCACAACGCCACTCAGGCCGCCGGGATCACCCTCGACTTCTTCGTGCTCTTCTCGTCCACGTCCGGTGTGTTGGGCCTGCCTGGCCAGGCCAACTATGCCGGAGCAAACACTTTCCTGGACGCCTTCGTCCAGTACCGGACCAGACTGGGGCTGGCCGCCTCCGCGGTCGATATCGGCGCGGTCCAGGACATCGGCTATGTGGCGGAAGACGACGCCCTGCTCCAGCGCCTGAAGCAGACGGGTGCGCACCATCTTACCGAGTCTGAGCTTCTCGAGGCCGTATTGGCCACGATCTCTTTCTCCGTGAACCCCAACGAGGCCAATAATGTCAACGACGGCCTAGGGTTTGTAGACAAAAACAATTTCATCCTTGGTCTTCGCACATCCGTCCCCCTCAGCAGTCCCGAGAGTCGCGTGTTTTGGAGAAAGGATCGCCGTATGGCGCTATACCATAATTCCGTCGCGAAGACCAACGTACACGACGTCAGTTCCGACGGTGATGCTCTGCAGGCCTTCCTTGCCCGGGCAAAATCTGACCCGTTTATTTTGAGGACCGGGGAAAGCGCTAGCCTGCTGGCAAGAGAAATCGGGAATAAGCTGTTCAACTTCTTACTCAAGACGGGCGAGGACTTGAATACTTCGCTGCCGCTCTCGCAGCTCGGTATGGACTCATTGGTGGGTGTGGAGATGCGCAGCTGGTGGAGACAGGCGTTCGGCTTTGACATTACCGTATTGGAGATGATGGGGATGGGGAATTTGGAAGGGCTGGGGAAACATGCGGCGGAGGGGCTCGCAAAGTTGCTGGGTATCGAGTGAGCCCTTCTAAATTGACTATGCCAAAGGTATTAGGGAATAGATTTCACGGTTTCTGCCTTGATTCTGATCCTGTGCAGCCATCATCTGTACTGCTGTATATCCTAGTCCTCTTGCCAATTGGGCGGCGGAAAGTACGGGGCTGTTTCGTGATGCTATGTGGATGAAATCTAGATGTGTAACCCGAATCTGGAATAAGATTACATTATAAAGATACAGATGTTAAGCTGAGCTTCTATAACGTGTCAGCCTAGATTTATCCCTAGACTCATAAGAAGAATTATCGTCAGTGTAACAAGTGTTTTTCGTAATATTAATACTTCTCATAGCATTTATACAGTGTTCTATAATTTATGGAAGGGTATGTGATCTTAATAAAATGCTTTGAGGCCTGTGACTGTTCTCTACGTTCATTTCATTGACTCAACCATTGATTTGTATGTCTAATGGAATACTGATAGACTCGGGAATTTATAAGATAATTCTAGGTAAGACAGCTCTTAATGCATGAACAGTACCAGACAAAAATATCTAGTGCACTAGTATGGGGCAATATTATAGAAAAGATGATTTCCCGCTAGCTGTTTATTATGCTGCCGATTGGCCACTAAAGTTATAAGTAAATACAATGCGTTGGACTATATATCAGGGGTTGTGTGTATTACATTTTCAAGTACTTGATAATAACACTACGGTAGTTATACGGTTGCCAAGCCTCACTTACATAATGAAAGCCACCGCAGGGGGTTTTTGAATGACGCTGGCTTCACCAACACCAACACCAACACCATCATCTTCCCCTTCATTATGCTCAATTTAAACGACCTTGGTTTTATCAGGTGCGTGAAGAATTTAGAAACGTCTAGCGTTTTTTATGTATCTCTACAAGGACGACTACGTCTCATGAAGGTGGTAAATGTATCTACTCCATAACCACGCCATCTGCAACATCGTTCGTCAAAACTGTCCTTGACAGCCTTAGTATCATGCCATTGAGAAGTAACCATGGCATCCCACTAACAGAGAAGTTGACCCGTATATCTGCGAGAGCGCTGCATATGTTCGTCTGAAGGGGCGAGGGTTATGCCAGCAAGGGATTGTCCCAGACTTTTATGGGGTGATCGATCAAATAGACCCAAGGCAATGGCAACCTCACTTGAACGGATTTCTGAAGGATAAACATCGCCCAAACGCTATCCTACTGGAGTATATCCCAAATTTGAAGCAAATAGGCCTTGAGACATATACGGAAGACCGTGCCGCAGCACTTCTGAGCATCATTCAAAAGATCCATGAGGCTGGAATCTGCCATTGTGATCCATACCCTCGCAATATGATGGTTCAGCCAGAAACAGATAGAGTCCTCTGGATAGATTTTGATCGTGCCCAAACTGTTTCTGACGAGTCTATCACCGATAGACATCATAGTTGGATGGAAGATGATACATTGATGACCGCTGAGCTGTTAGACTTTCTGGTAAGAGACCTGGCCTTTTTACTGTATCTAGCTGACTGGGTTTTAGGCAAAAGATAGGAAGCTCGGGAAGCTTGACCATGTTTGGGGTTATTATTATCATTACTCATGAATATTGCGGATGACCTTCATAAGACAGCTACTATATAAATGTTTAATGACAATGCACTGAGAACATGCGAACAGCTCCTGCGTATGATTCCGTTGGGCGGTGTTGGCAACTTGCAGGTCACTGTAAGATACACGGTTTTCAGGCATTTCTCGTCTCGTTTTACCGGCAGTACTTGCCGCCACCAGATCTGCGTGGCCGTTAGATTTGGCTTCTCGAATTAGAAAGGCCAAAGCGAACAGCAGATTACCAGCCCTGGCGAACAAAAGCCATTGTCAGTTTAGTATAGAGCTTTATCCTATCTGTCTCGCATTTAGGTAAGAAGAAGACTGCTATACTTCCACAGGCGGAGTTCCACCGTGAAAATGACATTTCCCAACCACTTCCCATAATTGGTGGACGGAATTCCACCAGTGCCTTGTCTGACATGGGCGTATCTTTTCTTCTTCGAACCGGTAATCTTGTAACGCAAAGCTCCGGGGAGTTCAGCGGGGCCAGCAGAGGGTAGTGGGTTAATTGTCGACGCGCTAACCGGTATACCAAAAACGATATCCCGTCTCGTCAGTCAGGCGACGAGAGATATGGGTCCCAATTTTGAATTAATTTTGTAGGCTATGGTTATTGTAGGGCATGTATGAGAGTATCAGAAAAGACGGTCAAGGATTGCTTGTATATCAGCCGGTCGAACAGATGATCTGCAGCAATCAGATTTTCGGCCTGAGATACTCCGCAGAAGAAGCTCCGCAGGAGATGCTGCTTGCAACTATCAACCAGGGCCTATCATCTTATGCATGGCAGTGTGTATAGATACACGTTATTTGAGTCCTTGGGGCATGAATCCAAAAGAATGGTATCAAACATTTTTATCATTCTATCGTATTTCGAGTTATACTTGACCATAGCGTGTCTCGTGCAGTCACTTGACATTGAACTGGAAGACGCTGCCCTTGAATCTATTGAAGTAACGCGAGGGGCTGCTCATTAGACTGCCGGAGCAAGGAGGAATGGGTGCCATGCGAGATCTATTCCGATTGCTTGATCTTTCATAAAGCTATATAATTATTGGTATCTAGACCACAGATACTACCCTGAACTGGAGGTGAAAAATATATATGTGTATTATGTAATCAGTGTCTACCGATCTAGTAGGATTCACCGAAATATATGATAATTCAGCATATACAATATTACAAACAACAAGCACAAAGGGCAGCTAATAAGAAGACACATTTATGTTATGATTTTTTTCTATTGGCTAGTGAGATGCCTTATCAATCAAATAATCCTCAGAAAACTGATAGCATGACACAGAATATGAGAGGTCATAAGATGTGTGAAATACGGGGTAAGTACGGGTCGATGCTGTTACCGATCGAACTGTTGGAATTCCCAACATTGAGCGCAGTCCAGAATAGTACATATTGCAATGTATGATCAACAGTGTGAGAAGATTAGGTGTATTTTAGAGAAGATCTGTGAGCTCGGCAAGTTCTCGGCGCTCGGGATGATGGGGTTGGCGGCTTCCCGCCCCCCAACTATTCTGCACTCATCCCAGCTCCCTCACCCGCAAAATCCGTTCTAGGGATATTGTCGGATTTTCACCTTCCACCTTCCACCTTCTATTACTTGATGTAAAAGTCCCTTTGTACTTTTTTCAGGCCTCCGAAGTCACATCAGAATATCCTTCACCTGATCAAGCGATGGTGGAGGGAGAGGGAGAGGTTGGTTGGTTGGTTGGTTAGTAACCCCCGATTCAATTCTGCGCCAGATAACCAACCAATTGCTTCACCATGATTGCGACCAGCGTACTACAAAGTATTAATTTGCCATGCGACCGGGATCCTGCGGCTTCCACGTATCGAAAAGCGGGACAAAATTTGACTGCCTGTCCGGTGCTGCATGTTGGGGTTACACCAGTTGCGTTATATCGCCTAATAGTAAATTATTAAAATGCTGCAGGCGGCTCCACCCGACCAGGAAACCCTGGAGAGTAATTTTGCTAATTGCTTAGTAGCATGCCCGAGCCGGCAATTAGTTAGTCTGGTTGGACTAATCCTTCAGTCCTCTCCATCCAGTGATTTACGCCATATTAATCTCCACCCCCTTATGCCAGGCCGGACTTTCTGATAGGGGGACCATTGTTCATGCTGCCACCCGGCATCCACCGCCACTCACACAAAAAAGGATTGGTTGCTTTTACTCCAGACCCCAGACTGCAGCGTCTTGTCTGAGTTGTCTCACTTCCCTCCCCTGCCACCTGCATTTTCCTGCTCCCACATTTCCACCAAACTCCGGTCTTCCGTAAGCTTCAGCTGAAAGTTTGATCCCCACGGTGAAGTACTACACCACGGCGATTCCGATCAAAGAAACCCGGGGGGGGATTTCTCTAAGATTGCCACAACCGAGTGCGAGGTCTGTACCAAAGGCACACATATTCTGCGTAGTGGACTAGTTATCCACTTTTTACGTCGTTGGAGCCGATGCGGAGGCCAAGCTTCGTGCTTGGGAAACAAGCAACAGGCCAAGCAACGAGCGGATGGGGCTTAGAGCCACTGAGTGGTCATGCCGTCCATGGGACGGACTGGCCTCGATACTGATATAGGGAGTCCTTTTGATAAGCCCGTGTGCACAGGGCCTCCGGGTTTCCGGCTAGTCTAGTCGATGCCGCAAATTTTTCTTCACTAATTTCTCTTGCCCTGGTCGCCCATTGCTGGTTCATCCATTCGGTGACCCCCGAGACCGTCTCCGCGCCACCATACTTGGTAGTACCACTGTTAGGCACTACTATGTAAGTAATAAGCGACAGTCTTTCGGGTTACGTGCCGCTGCGGCTGGTACCAAACATTCCAGCTGTAAGAGCATTGCAGCCAGGCAGTTCTATTGTGTAAGGGAAATTGGTCCATGAAATTCGGTAAAATTGATGGGAAGCAAGACAAGGGGGCGCTAGTGCAGCGGTCGCATGGTCGCTGTCCCCATCCACTCGGTTCTCCGTCGGCAATTTCAATCCTGTCTTTCCCTTGTCGTCCGTTCGCTTCGTTGATTGGATTACTTATGGATTATGGTAATGATATTCGGATCACTGGCTCCGGGGGTCGCCCTTATCTTCCCACAGCCCGTTACGAAATTGGCTTTTGGTCCGATATGTGCGCATCCACAACCGACCACCCACACCACCTGCTCTTCCCTAGGCCAACATTGGCTTACGGTGTATCAGACGGTGCTTCAGATCGAATTTTGCGATCCAATGATTGACCTGCAGACAATAATCATGGTCAGGTCTCATTGGGCGCGATAACGTGCTTCAGCCAGGAAATCACACTCATGACCATCCTCTTACTTTTTTCCCTCATCATATCAGGTTTTTTCACTAAGCTCATAGGCATCCGACTCCAGCCGCAGCAAGCCTGTGACCCTGGTCTAGTCTTGCAACTCTCCGAGCAAACGAGCGTGCCGACGGTGGAGTCGCCTGGTTCGTGGCAAGCCGTTCGTGCAGCCCACGGTTATCTGCTGTGTTACCCTCCCAACCAGCTAACTCAGGACGCCACCCCTCCTTCGGACCTTCGACAGATGCTCCAGAAGACCTCGTTGTGCCAATCAAGTTCCTGGCTAGTGGTGGTGGCCTTCTCGGAGTGGGGGATGCAGACCGTTTAACTTTCCAATGGACCGTCAATGGCTTTCTGGATGGGTGCCCACCGTCGCTCGAGCATCGCTGCCGCTGGCGTTTATTAAATTGCATCGATTATCAGTGCTGGATCAGCTCATACTGACGGCGATAATGTAGATACTAGCCCAAAGTGATCCATCGGATTCCGCCTGTTAATCCCGCTTCTCCCAATCCCATTCGTTTCTTTAGCTATTAGCTTGTGGGCGTTATCTCCCCGTCAGCCTCCCTTTGACTGGTCTGGCATCCACTGCCAGCTAGTACTTTGTAGACTCGCCCCGTCGCGTGCTTGCTGTTTGGTCCTTCTTAAGCTCCGCCGATCCCACCTCCCCCAGTTCTAGATCTTTGCACACCCCTCAAGTTCGTCCTCTACTTTGTCTTTCTTCCGGCGATTGTGTTCGTCGTCCGCCTTGCTATACCATGGCTACCGAAATCGAGCCGGCGGAGATCCCTCCTGTGCTGGGAGTCCTCCCAGCATACGGACAGGATAAAGAAACCCACCTGAAGATGGTTCCACGTGCCGATGGTGCTCGAGCTCGGTTAGATCCGAACGTCACCCTCGAGGAGTACATGTACTGGGCCAACATTGAGCGTCAGCTGGAAGAGGAGGAGAACCGCCAGTACGTGCTGGAGCGTGGGCCTCTGACCGTCGGCAAGGTCATCCAGAACCGTTTTTCCAAGGGTGTCCACCATGAGAAGAAAGGTGCCCAGAATAGCCCACAAATTGATGGTGAAAAGGGCATGGTCGCATCTACTCCCTCGGACTCGTCTCTGGCTGTTAGCGATGAGGAATGGAGAAATGCATCTCGCGCCCTCCGAACAGCCGGTTGGGGTACCATCTTCTATCTGATCACCACCGACGTGCTGGGCTGGGCAAACGCACCGTGAGTGATTTCCAACCTGTCGAAACCAACCACCATCTCGCATCTTCTCTAACCGGGTGGCTCTGTGATCTAGGTTCGTCTTTGCAAGTGTGGGATACGGTCCTGCCGTGGCTTTGTTCATTGTTTTTGGTTGCTTCGCCGGCTTCAGTGGCTGGATTCTGTGGAGGGTGTTTCTAGAGCTCGACTCGACGCGCTATCCCTTGATCAACTTTGGTGACACCTACTATCGTGTTTTTGGAGCGTGGAGTCGTCATTTCGTTAACATCGGACAGTCGCTGCAGCTGCTGATGTCGGTGTCCGTGCTGGTTCTGGGTAACGGCCAAATTCTGGCACAGCTGACCAATGAGAGTATTTGTTTCGTAGCTTGCATGATCATTATGATGGTTATCGGCATGGTCTGTGGCAGCATTCGTTCCTTGCAACGTCTCGGATGGCTGACCAACGCCGCCGTCTGGTTGAACATCGCGGATTTCATCATGATGTCAGTTTCTCCAGGTTATTTTACAGTGGTCGGGATATGCTAATTGATGAACAGCATGGTCGCGGCTGGTGGCAAGTATGGAATCGACTACAGTGCCGTCACGTCGTCGTCCTTGATCAAAGCCATAGAGCCTGTCAAGGTCTTTGCGGGACCTCCCCCCAACCAGTACCAGATTCAGGCCACTGGGTTTTCGGGACAATTCACTGGTGTTGACCAGATGGTTTGTGAGTAATCGAAGTTGAACTTCTGTGCGTCTGAGAATAGCTCGGTTGACCCTGCGACAGACAGTTATGGTGGCGCTATTTTGTTCATCTCCTTCCTGGCTGAGATGCGCCGTCCGTGGGACTTTTGGAAGGGGTTGCTGTGTGCCCAATTGTTCATCTGTTTGGTCTACATTTTCTTCGGTGCTTTTGTAAGATCCCCCACCTGGTGTTTATTGACAACAGGTATTTGGCTAACGTTACCACAGGTCTACAGCTTCTACGGTCAATACTCCATCTCCAACATCTACAACGTTGTCGAGCCCAAAGGTCTACAAGAGGCAGTTAATATAGTCTACTTTTTGACCACTATTATCGCTTGCAGTACGCTTCATCGTTTCTCATTGTGTACAAAAAAAAACCTCCGCTGACCAGCTTAGTCCTCTACTTCAATATCGGCATGAAATCTGTCTACCAGCAAGTCTTCATGGAAATTTTCAACTGCCCCGACATCTCCACCAAACGCGGCCGCTTGCTGTGGTACGGCCTCGGCCCGATTTACTGGATCATCGCCTTTGTGATCGCCGCTGCCGTTCCCAACCTGAGTGGAATCTCCAGTATGGTCGGCGCGGCCCTGATTCTCAACTTCACTTACACCCTCCCGGGTGTTCTCTACGTTGGATTTCGGTGCCAGAAAGACGCCGCACTTCCGGGCGAAGGGTATGACCCTGCGTCTGGTGTAACAACGCGCCATGATTCTGGCATGCAGCGATACATTCGTGGTTTCAAGAAGCACTGGGTGGTCAATTGTTTCTGTATCTTCTACTTCTGCGGTGGATTGGCGTGCTCCGGTATGGGAATGTGGGCTGCTATTATCGGCTTGATTGAGGAGTTCGGACCTGGTGGTACAGTGGCTACGTCGTTTGGGTGTGCTGCACCTGTTTAAGGGGTGTATTCGGCAGCAGACGAGAGTTATGCTCTTATGGTGGAGCGAGCCATGTTCTTGGTTCTAGATGGTGATGATAGTATAAATGTCTCTCATCTCTATATATATGCCTGTGATGGTGCCATGTCCCATGTGTCACGACATGGATGTGATTGTAATGTTAATGCCATGGTTCTCTACCATGTGTCTATATCCACCCCATTATGTTATTTATCATTATTTATCAGATGTTATCAGTACCTTGAGTATTAGTAACTGGCACTCTTTCCCTTACCACTACTGCAACGCGGATGCTTGGTTAAAAACAGCTCGCTGTGTGCTACTCTTTCCATGGATAGCAGACATCACGCCTGGAGGATATTCGCGCCAACCACTGCTATGGACCGGAGATATTTTGGGGCCCTTGTATAATTTTGCCATAGCATTGGAACGCGAATTATGATACATTATTAGTAGAGTCTGGCCACGCACTGGTTCTTTCTACCTTCGAGTTTCCAAAAGTGGCATCCATTCACTGTCAATAATGAGGTCCCTGCTACGGCCCGCAGAAGGCCCTTGCATATGCCGTTTCGTGTTATTCCACAGCCAGCCTTAGCATAATGTTTCGAATTCACTTCATCACGCCTCTCCTCTTGTTTTTTTCTTTCCTTTCTCTCTTCCTGAATCTTTATTCTTAATCTTCTTGTCCGTTCACGCGTTTTGCAAACAGCTTGATGGGTACCGTGTGATGATGCACATTCCACAACTTCGCCTTTGGCGGTCACTCCTCATCTGTGTTGTTTGGTCTCTCCCTTGCTTCCAGGTCCTGGCGATCGACCTCGATCTCCAGAATGCTGGTGAGTTTCAAGGATCTTAACCAGATGTTGAACCTTTGTCGGAGGCTAATTAATTCTTTGGTGTCAACTAGACAGCATCAAGAGCGTCGCAAGCGACCTCGCCTGGGACCTAGTCAGCTTCTATACAGGCAACAACACCGGCGATGTTCCCGGAAACCTTCCAGATCCATACTACTGGTGGGAGGCGGGGGCCTTCTTTGGCACCCTGGTCAATTACTGGGCCTACACCGGAGACACCACATATAACGAACTGACCGCGCAAGCCATCCTCCACCAGGTCGGTCCCAACCGAGACTTCATGCCCGCCAACCAGACGCGCACGGAGGGAAACGATGACCAAGCGTTCTGGGCATTTGCTGCCCTGCGTGCCGCCGAGCGAAACTTCCCCAATCCGCCAGCCGATCAACCGTCGTGGTTGGCTCTCGCGCAGGCCGTTTTCAATGAACAAGCGCAGCGATGGAATACGCAGAAGTGCGGAGGGGGATTGAAATGGCAGATCTACACGTTCAACAGCGGTTACACGTACCGAAATTCCATCTCGAACGGGTGTTTCTTCAACATGGCGGCTCGACTCGCACGATATACGGGCAACGCTACGTACGCGGACTGGGCCAATAAGGTCTGGGATTGGGTGACAGACGTAGGACTGGTTGGACCCGAGTATCATGTGTTCGACGGGACGAGCGAGGAGAACAACTGCACCGACCTGAATCATATTGAGTGGACTTATAACAACGGGGTATTCCTGCTAGGGGCAGCACACATGTGGAACTACGTGAGTTGGAGACCTGCTTGCTGCACAGCGCATACAACTGACAAAACTGCAGACCAACGGTGACGAGAAGTGGCGCGAACGAGTCAACGGCCTTCTCCAAGCGCAGAACACCTTCCTCTCCACGAACGAGAGCTCCAAGAACGTGCTTTACGAGGCCGCATGCGAAACCGTGGGGACCTGCCAAACAGACCAATTCTCGTTCAAAGCCTATCTGGTGCGATGGATGGCCGACACTGCCCGACTGGCTCCCTTCACCTACGAAACCATTATGGCACGCCTGCAACCGACAGCCAAGGCAGCAGCAGCCCAGTGTGTGGGAGGTAAGACGGAGACATACTGTGGGATGCAATGGACTACGGGAATCTATGATGGCACAGTGGGCGTGGGACAGCAAATGGCCGCCTTAGAGGTGGTCCAGGCCAATCTCCTGCAGGCCAACCCTGGTCCGCTCACTCATACCACGGGAGGATCCAGCCAGGGGAACAGCGCCGCAGGGACACAAACGTCAGATTCGTCCCGAGATCCCAGTGAACTGCGCCCGATTACCACGTCGGATCGAATTGGGGCAGGGGTAGTGACAGGAGTCACGGCATGCTTGGTGCTTGGGGTGACGGCTTTCATGGTGTCATAATAGACTGATCATGACCATTCAACAGCACAAAATGTATGAGGCCCTGCATAAATATCAATTACATAAGAAAGTCTCTTCTCCTCACCGCCAAGACTATCCAGGTTCTGATTGGTGATTGGCTGAGATAAGCAAGGCTCCGATAAGGCGCCTGGGCTAGTCCCTCTACAGTAAAAGATACGCCGGGTCGGTCGTGCGGGCCAATCAGAAGCCCCTTTGACGAAGCGGAGGCCAATACATTCCCAAAAGGGAAGATATGGCAACTCCGCCTGTGTCTCCAATCGGGGTAATCTGGGCAATCTGGGCGGGGAGGAAAAAGTTATATAGCAGCTAGCTTCTGCTGTCTCTCGTTCCTCCCTTCAACTTCAGCAGTGTCTCGAATATTTGGCAGATCCCCAGATATAGACACCATGGCAGTCTCACCACACCCTTTCGACTCTATCACCCCGGCGGAAATCGTCCTGGCCACCAAGATTCTGGCGGCCGCCTTCCCCGGGGTCCCTCTACGGTACAAGAAGATTGATATCCAGGAACCCATCAAGAGTGAAGTGGTTCCGTTTATAGAAGCAGAACGGCTGGGCAAGCCCCTGCCCGCAAAGCCCACTCGGTTGCTGCTGGTTCTTTTTCACCGCATGGACACCATGGCCTTCTGCAAAGCATTGTTGAATGCCGACACCCGATCAATAATCTCGGCCAAGGAACTGCCCAAGCATGTTCAGGTATGACTCATGGCCTTTATCTACGTTACCTCGTAATGTCTCTGACCACAACAGGGACCTGGTGATCCGGACGAACTAGGAGAGGTCGAGCAACTCTGTCTCTCTCACCCCGCCGTGCAGGCCGAGGTGGCCAAATTGAAGCTGCCTCCAGGTGTTACCGTCTGCAATGACCCTTGGATCTATGGCACTGATGATCCCAATGAGACGCGTCGCTTGTTCCAGTGCTACATGTACATTGTTGCCACAGACCATCCCGAGAACAACCACTACTCTGTACCTTGCAAGTTCTCCCCTGTCTTCGACGTTCACAAGCGTGAGCTGGTCCGTATGGACTACCTGCCAGGTGGAGTTGATATGCAAACCACCGAAACGCAGCCCTGGAAGCCGGTTGAGACCATCCAATATGCGCATGACCTGCTGCAGGAACCCTTGCGCACTGACCTCAAGCCTTATATCGTCCAACAGCCTCAGGGCCCATCATTCAATGTCGACGGAAATGTGGTCTCGTGGCAGAAGTGGAGATTCCGCGTTGGTTTCAATAGCCGCGAGGGTCTCGTTATCTACAATCTCACGTATGATAAGCGGAATGTCTTCTACAGATTGTCCATGTCGGAGATGACTGTACCGTACGGTGGTAAGTCCAGAGCTATAGTTCTTCATTTCTAACCGCCCGCAGCAACCAGCCTCATACTGATCTTGCGCTACAGACCCTCGTGCACCCTATCACCGCAAGCAGGCATTCGATGTGGGAGATGTAGGCTTCGGTGTCACAGCAAACCAACTATCTCTAGGCTGCGACTGTCTAGGCCACATCAAGTACTTTGATGGCTACCGGGCTGATTCAAAGGGAAACCCCGTTTTGCTGAAAAATGTCATCTGCCTTCATGAGCAAGACAACGGTCTGCAGCACAAACATACCAACTACCGCAATAACGCCGCCACGGTTGTCCGTAACCGCCAACTAGTAGTGCAGATGATCTGCACCGTCGCAAACTACGAATACATCTTCGCCTTTATCTTCGACCAAGCCGCTAACATTGAGCTCGAGGTCAGAGCCACCGGCATCCTCTCTACCGTACCCTTCGACAACGAGAAGCCCGGTACCACTGTTCCCTGGGGCACCAACGTCGGCCCTGGCGTCATGGCGCCTTTCCACCAGCACATGTTCTCTTTCCGGATGGACCCCGCCTTGGACGGATTCAACAACACTGTCTACTACGAAGATAGCGTGCCACTGCCGGAGGATGAAAACAACCCCTACCTGGTGGGATACACGACCGAGCAGACAGTGCTCCGTACCAGCGGCACAGCAAACACCGACATCAGCCGTCACCGCGTGTTCAAAATCCGCAATGACTCCCACATTAACCCTATCACCTACAAGCCCATAGCATACAAGCTTCAGACCTCGCCCAGTCAGATGCTTCTCTCGAGCCCGAAGTCGTATGGCGCCAAGCGTGCCGGCTTTGCGACCAAACCCATCTGGATTACGAAGTACCGTGACGACGAGCTGTATGCGGCGGGTGAATTCACCAATCAGAGCCGGGAGAGCGAAGGGCTTGAGAAGTGGGTGCAGCGAAAAGATCCTGTCGAGAACGAAGACATTGTATTGTGGCATAGTAAGTGATCCTTCTACTATTGTGTATTGCCGGTCGGCAGCAGGGCTAGAACTAACACCTGACAGCCTTCGGCCTGACGCATAACCCCCGCATTGAAGACTTCCCCGTCATGCCCGTCGAGCGCGTCAGCGTCATGCTGAAGCCCGATGGATTCTTCACCAAGAATCCTGCATTGGATGTGCCGCCTTCGACGCAGTCGTTCAACAAGTCGACGTTGCACCCAGAGCCAGCAGCCACGTGCTGTGCTCCTGCCGAGAGGATGGGAAAGTTATAGATGGACGACCGATTCATGAGAGATGACGATCTATGACAGTGCCTTTTTGATGCTCTTGTTCATAACGAGTACCCAGTAGAATACTGAATTTACGCTCATCATGTCTAAAGCAAAGCACAAAGCGAGAGTCCTCTCTGTAATTAATAACTACTAGTATGACACCAATTCCCCCAAGGTCCCTCCACCATCACACTACCTCCACTTAGCCCTATATACATACCTTTTTGATGCCATCTTCACCTATACTCCATCCCCAACACCAAACTTGCATCATTAAACCCCCACGCACCTCAACTTCCCCGCAAGAGACCGGTCGGGTTTCTCGGGGATCACTCCGGTCGGCGATTCGCCATGACTAAGCAAGGGACTGAGGAGCTATAAATCCGCCTCTATCTTGAGTTTATCTCCTTCCATCGACTTCCATTTACCCCCGCAACCCCTCATACTTTTCAGGGACAAGACCAAGAATACCTCTCAAAATGTGCATGAAAGTCAACTGCTCGAACTGCAGTATGTTACACCTGGCCTATAACCGAATATCGTCACAATATCAAGATACTAATCAATGAATGCATTCAGACAAAGCCACCTGGTGGGGCTGCGGCGCGCATATCCCCTCCGTTCTGGACTCGGTTCCGGAGAGTGAGCGCTGCACTTGTTCGCCGAAGGTGGTGCGCGATGGAAAGGAGTATCCGCCTAAGGCGGAGAAATGACTATCTGCGGGGTGTGTTATTTGTTAATTATGTTAGAAAGATGTTGGTGATGATGTTATGGGATGTTGATGGGGCTAATTCAAGTTTGTTCGGGGATAGGACCGAGTGGTAGTGGGTGCTAGATACGGATCATGATTGATACAATGTTATAAAACTTCTTTTGCTGTTTTGGGGTGTGGTGGTGGAGTTAAATGATTGGTGAGATCCATGTCGTCATGAAGTGGTTGTTGCAAAAAGAGACAGGTAGCTCGTCGCTGGTGCGTGCTGATGTTAGACTTCTGATATTGGGGCCAGCTTTCAGCATGTGCATAGACCAGGAGTAGAAGCATGCCCGGCAAGGTTGTGTGTACTCCGTACATGTTTGTTGTCTCGGGGGATGAGGATATTGGGTTTTGGTTATATTAGCTGGGTTGGGAACACAAAGAGATAGGATGAAAAGGGAAGATTAAGATGAGCATAATTCAAAAGCATGATAGTGGTAGATAATCAAAAGAGAAACAAGGAAAAAACAAAGGATAGAATATATAAATTAAAAGTTGTTGTTGGATTTGAATCATCTTTCTTCTAATGCGGACAGGCGGAAACTCTGCAACGCCTCATATGCGGAGGCGCAAAAAAGGAATGACAAGAGTGGGATTCGAACCCACGCCATCTTACGATGATCAGGAAGCTGTGAAGCTGGGTATTAAGGTGGACCTTAACCTGACGCCTTGGACCAACTCGGCCATCTTGCCTTGAATGAGGAATACCTCACATTTTATGCTATATGAAGACTGCAACTTAGAACACCTGATCTGGCCATAACCTTCCACTTGATGCAGGCTTGGAACTCATCAGCGGTGGAAATATCACACTCTGAGCATTGTATGTATTGTTTTTCCCGTAAATTATATTGTTATTACTATCTTCTTGTTCATGTGCAGCCTGTTTAGCAACCAATGATAACATGGCGTTTTTGTCCACAACTAGTACTACTAATATATATTTATTGGTGCCTAGTATACAGTAAGCAGTAATTTCGTAACGAGATAGCCAGGGATGATAGCCACCACTCCAGAAAACCAAGTGGACCGATCGGAGAGCTTCGTACTCGGGGAATATGAAAACAAGCAATGGATCCAGTAGGAGCCACTTTACATCGGGTGGCTGTATTATATATCCAAGCCACCTGCTGGTCACAAATCAGTTCGGCGCTTCTTCATCTTTCGCCTTCTTCAACCCCTTCAATTCTCCCTTCTCCTCAGCTCTCTGCATCTCCCTCGGACTATCAACCAGCTCATTATTTTGCATAACAAAGGTCGACACCGCAGCGGCAACCAGAACCGACATAGAAAGGAAGAACACTCCACGCGCGGCACGGAGATAGATGAAGATTGCAGTCTGCTTCTCCAAACCACTCAGCAGGTCGAGCCGATTGTAGTTGTGCGAGATCCAATAAGCTAGACCAGGCTGGCCTCGAAAGAGAGATCGGAGGGCATTAACTGACAAATTTTGAAAGATAGCAGCCGAGATGGTCTGGCCGATGGTGGTGCCAGTATTGCGGACAGTGAAGGAACAGGATTGTACCACGGCGAGGTGTTGCTTATCGGCCGAAGTGAGGAGACCCATGAGTCTGGTCACGTACGCCCCGCCGGACCCGGCACCGTAAATGCCGAGATAAAGGAAAGGGGCCCAAGAAGGTGTCGTCTGGGTCATAGTACAGAGCATGACAGCGCCCAGGACGGAGCAGGCTTGGACGGGAAAATTGATGTAGTAGTACTTGGCTGTGACCTTGACGAATAACCCAGCGGCGAAAGATCCAAGAGCAAAGCAGAGAGCCAGGGGAATAAATCGCAAGCCACTCTCGCCTGGGGAGTGACCAAGAACCTCCAAGTACACGGGCACGTAGTACATGATGCTAGTGTTGCCGAAGTTGGAAAAGAATGAGCTCAGTTGCGATGCGGCCACAGTACGTTGTAGTAGGGCTCGAACTGGGATATGAGGGTTCTCGGCTTTATAAAATTCCCAGAAGAGAAATGCCAGGAATCCTACCGCGGCAAGGATCAAGGTGGTCAGCACTGCTGCGCTGTTCCAGGCAAAGACCGAACCACCAGCGTTCATGCCGAATTGGAAGAGGATAATGACGACAAGAAGAGCGACCATGCCGACGTAGTCAACTGGGCGTCTGATAGGACGGCTTTTACCCTGAGGGATGTTGAGATAGAACGCCACCATCGCGATGTCAAGAATGATGAAGGGCACTTGGATACGGAATGCCCACTTCCACCCAATGGCGTTGGCGACGCCACCCCCGTAGACGCCACCCAGGGCCAATGTAACACCATAGGTAATGTTGCCAATGCCTTCAATCAGCGCCCGTTTTCTCATGGACACGAGATCGGTTTCGACAAAAGCAGTGATGGTGCCGATGCAGCCTGCACCAAGACCCTGAATGATCCGTCCTAGCAAGAAGACTGACAAACGGGGCGCCAGTCCGCATAAAAGCTGTCCTACGGCTAAGACCGAGAGACAAAGTACAAGGCCATATCGTCGACCCAACGGGTTGGTCAGTTGTCCGCTGAATGGCTGCGAGATGGAGAGACCTATGGGGTATGTGGTAGCGACCCAGGAATACGATGGAAAAGCATCGTATTCATCACATATATCCTCAATAATTGTGGCAAGCATGGTTGAGTCTATCCTTTGTCAGAAATTGCTTGTTCGCCAGCAAGTTGCGCGAAAAAGAAGATTTTGTACTTACCTAACGCACTGAGCAAGACCCCAACCTGATGACACGAGGTTCAGAATCAGTAGGTAGATCTTTTGTTCATCACGGCGTGTACAGAAACTGCTTACCCAAAGACCTAACAGAACCAATACTAGGCGAGCAGTCGATGGCTCTGGGTCCGCATCATCGGTGCTGTTTTCGGTCTCACAAACCGCAGTATCTGGGGAAGGTTCCATCACCGTCACAAGCTCTATTGAGTCCTGATCGTGACCCCTATCTTCTCTGATGGTGCTCTGTGTATAAGCCATGGTGGAAGAACAATCGATAATGGGGTACAAAGGATGAATGATGGGGACGATTGAAACAATAGATACAACACGAAAATCAGAGCATTAAGAACGTGATAAATTCACTGATGTTTGAGGACCCTTAGGACCGCATCTGACTCACAGTTGACCAGGGTCCAGGGCTTGACCACTGGGAGAATGATATTAAAGTGGGGATTAACAAGAAAATCTTGTATGTAAAATGCTCTCATATACCCCTGTCATGTACATTGACAAGGGATGCTGTATTCCGAGAGAAAACAAGCTTGTATGTAGTCTATTGTCGATTTACCCGGAGTCTGAACCCATGTGTACGCCCTAGCAGAACACTTATGAAATGCGTACGAAGAGGACCTTTTCACTATGAAAAGGTCATATGGCGGAAGACCTGGATAATACACCAAGTGCAGAATGAGCCTGCACATCGCACTTACCAAGCTTCAGGAAGTACTAGTTTGTAGCCAGGCTTCCTCCATTCCAATGTAGTGATTGACTAGAAGTGTCCTGGTTTGCTTCCCAAAACCAGAAACAAATATGAACACCTTACAAGAAATTACATCAGGGATACTTGTCATACTAGTCAGTACTTGTTTCCGGGAGCACCAGATGTCTGCTCGACTCATTGGTTGAGAGATGCAGGGATTCATAGACCTTCTTGACTAGGTATAGTGCTACTGTGCCCCTCATTCCTTCTTTGGGTAGAGGTGAATGCTAAACAAGGTCAAACAAAGACCAAGAAAAGCTTAACATGGCTTAGAAAGAAGTAAGCAACCCCTGCTTCACTCTTTACCTGGAGTCCGACGGATGGTCCGATGCTGTGGGCGCGCCTGGATTATTGTGTGCTTTTGGGCTGCGCTGATGTGGACTGTAAGGGTTGGCCCTTAGTGTGCTTACGGAATGCAGGTTGATCCAAAGTGAGTCACTGGCATAATCGTCTAGAGCAAATCTCAGTTGTTGACATGGTAAAATTCCTGTCGTAGCCAAGGAAGCTTGCTGCTGAAGCTGTTAGAGAGAGTCGTTTGAGAAAGGTGAATATCTTCCGGTTCTCCCACGGTACCAGTTCCGGTATGCGCACCCGTCTGCTCAAATAAGTCCCAGGAATTATCAACCCGAGGCACAGTTTGCCAATAGATTATATGGTTAGTATATCGATCAATCAATGCCGTTGATCGGGTATCGTCATCATTCCGGGCGACTATTTTACCATTCAGTCGGAATCGCATGCCTGAAAGTCCGCGCCCCAAGTGATTTAGAAAATTTTTGGGCGGTAAGCGGCTATTAATCTGTGGCTATTCATTTGTTGAATCCAATGCATTCAATTGAGTTGTCATTGACGAATTTACTCGATATACGGACTATTATGTTTAGCTACGTTTAACTGCCTCGCATAGAGGCTGAAGTCGTGAAAGGACCGTACCCAAGAGGCTTTGCTACCATCTGGCCCAAACATTCAAAAAGATGGGTTCATGCTCTCAGCTACATATGGTGGTAGCTCTGCTCAACCTTAGTTTAAAGCAAAACACGAAGCCTACTGAAAGAGTTTATTGGGGCATGGTTCTATCTCGCACGACTTTCTTTTCCGTCAAGCAAGCTTGCTTCCTTAGTCCCTGGATTAGACATAATTTGGGGTACTACTTCATGTGGAGAATACCGAAGCCAGAGGGATATACCTTTTTCATTACATTATTGACAGATAATGAAGAATAATCCTCTGACGATCTCTTGGCCCTATCGTGTCAAGATTGATAATATTATTATCTGCCGATAACGGGCGGGGTCGCTTACTCAGCCACAGTTTGGTGGGGAAATTGACTTGTTCCCAGCATGGATTCCGGCTGCTTCATTCTCTCCATCATCAGGTCCAGCGAAGAGTTGCAGCAACTCCATGATTATAGGCTAATATTTTAGGGAGGAAGCTTGACGTCGGTGGGAACTTCCAATCAGGGACAATGGACCATTCCCAGCGTCCTAAGCGGACTAGCAATGCGTATGGCCATCTCTTTCCCCGGATCTTGAGACTACTAGTAGTTCATGTCCACTAACCCCACCAGCTGTCAACGCTGTCGCTCACGCAAGGTCAAATGTTCTGGCACCCATCCCTGCGACAAGTGCTGTCAGCGTCGCGAAGACTGTGTCTTCGAGGATGATCGCAAGATTGTAGTGTCTGAAGAGTGAGAACCATGATCTGCCATTACCGAGCGAAAACGTGTTAATCTTCCCAGGTTATTTCTGTCCCTCAAGCGAAAAGTGGAGGCCCTGGAAGGAAGTGGTGACTCTTCCCCGGTGGTCAAACGCCGGCGAGCCTTGACGACTGACAGTACAAATGAATCCAACCATGGTGAGGGAGAGACCCTTTCATGCACTGCATATTCCTATCTAATCAGTGCAGAACGAGCATCGGAGTTGCCCCGAGAGGCATCAATCGATCCAGCTGAGTCCCATCGAATGGATGAACATTTCACCTCCAACCCTTTTATCAACCCGGGCTACCTCAAACATACCGGACAGCGACAGCGAATATGGCGTAGGCTATCTCCTTTCTCTGGTAGGGAAATTGCTGACCTCAGCGCAGTGTTTCTTGGACCGACTTCGACCTGGTCGTTCAGCCGCCGCATTCTTACCATTGTACAGGCACATATCTCGCCAGAGAGTCCACGGGCGATACCTCTCGCGGTCGATGGCGATGCATATCAAATACAGTGGCGTCACGCCAGTTCCGAGGAGGCCCCTGACATCAGCGGTCTGCCCTCGCTGGAGCATGCATTGTACATGGTGAGCACCGTGCAGTTTCATTTCACCCACCTGTATCGGTTATTTGATGAGGATGAGTTCTATCGGCATATGTATGAGTTTTACGACGATGCGGCAGCCAAGGTGCAGGAACGCCGTCTGTGGTACGTGCAGTTTCTCATCATCCTAGCCTTCGGAGAGGCCTTCCTGGACCCAGTGCGGAATCATGCGAACACGGCGAGCTGGACCAAGTATTTCTCGAGGGCGATGTCACTGTTGCCCGATATTACTGGGTTATGGCAGGACCCTACCCTCGCAATTGAGGTGCTGGCTCTCATTGGACTGTATTTTCACTCGGTGGATATGAGGGATACTGCCTATTGCTATGTGAGTATTCGCACAATATCTCGTTGACCTGACTGATGATGTAGATTGGCCATTCGATGCGCATGGCATTGGTTGAAGGGTTTCACAGGGCGCTTCCAGTCAATCAATTAGGACGAAAATTAGTGGAACGCTGCAGCAACATATGGTGGACAGTTTATATCCTAGACCGCAAATTTGCGGCACTGATAGGATCCCCAAACTCCGTGCGGGACGACGAAATCACCACGCTTTTATGGGACCCGCGCACATCCTCTCGCAACGAGGCTACCCTGAGCCTCCATGTCAAGATCACACAAGTTATAACGCGCGTGTTGAACAGTAAGTCACTTGGCGCCTAGTTATCACAGTGCTGACATCCAGTAGCTGTCTACAGTGCTGATGGCACACTGGGAGGAGTCTTTCTTCGCAAGGTGCGATCGGTCCTGCAAGAAATGACCACCCTATCGCGAGAATTGGATGAGGTCTTTTCGCATCGCTTTGCAAACTCAGTCGACTCACTATCTGGAGTTACCACACGCCTGACCCTATCCTGTCATCTTGTAAGCGTCACCCCTATCATAGTGTGTACCGCTGCTAACAATATTAGTGCATCATCGTCACAACGAGACCTCTCGTGCTGAGCTTACTATGGGAGCGTTTAGGCTGCTTCGAGGCAGGTACCGAGTTTCGTACCTTATCTCCGCCCGTGCAAGCATTGCTACAGGCGTGCATCGACTCCGCGACAAAATCATTGCGGATACTTACCGCATTGCGCGACCAAAACCTGCTAGGTTCGGACCCCTCCAAGTAGCGTCACATTCTATACTGAGACATGGATGTCTAGAAACTTTTCTCCCCTTCGACCTAGAAAACCTCTTTTCCTCCTTCTTTATTCTTTCCGTAATCTCCGCCATCCTCCCCGACACACTTCCCGACCCGAGCTACCGTGACATGGGCTACAGCCTTCTTGACGCGATGATCGAGAGAGGAAACCGCGTGGCGCAGCTTCGCAAGTCTGAAGTTGAGCTTCTGGAAGAACTGATTGCACCGTTGATGCGACGGCAGGGTCGATCCACAGACGTCGGAAATGATAACACCGCGCGGCCGCACCTGGCCACGCCTACCAGCCAAGGTCGGGAGCGACTCACCGAGTCAGTTCAACCATCGGGGTCAGGGCTGCTTGGGGAAATAGGGGGATCGGGGATTCCGCCCCCACATGAGATCTCGGAGCAGGATGACGATATACCCCTTGATTGGCGGGGATTGGGGCTGTCGCTGGACTGCATGCTGACGGCGGCGGACCAATTGAATACGAATAATTTGGTGCTAGATGCAGAGCGCGAGGGATTGCAGACGGACCTGTGGTTGTGGGAGAGTTGAGCTGTCATGGGCGGGGAGTTGCAGAGAGGAGTGAGAAATGACCACCGGTGTAGATGTCCGGATGATGAGTCCATGAAACTTATGCATGTGGCGTACTTTTGGGACTGGAAATTTGTAGCTTTTTTTGCAGATTGTTGGTACCTGCATGCCAGGAAACATCGAAGAACAATTAGCCAATCAGCATTCCGTTCCCAACTACACCACCACACCGTCGCCCATTCCTGAAGCCCCTACCGAAGCCCAGGGAGGAAACGCGGTCCAAACAACCAACGCCAGGCTTTGCCACTGTTCAACTCTGTATGCTAGTACCAAATCCCTCAGATAGTACCATTCAACACTTAACAGAAGAACTCTGTATAACTCGCCATTAACACAATCCTGTGTAGCGCCCAAAAGACCGAAAGCAGACTTCCTACAGTGAGAGGAATCATCTCGGCAGATGAAGTGACATGTCCACTCGATGTACCGAATCGGTAGATAGCCTAGAAATCCCACCTCGGAGCGAGCCGCTATCTTACATGCAAGCGTGTGTTGGTGTTATGTTGTGAATCGTGAACCAATCAAGAAACAGTGAACTGCAGATGGGGAAATTAAAGATCAATTCCGTACTCCTCCGCCTATGTTTCCAGGTGGAAGGCAAATAGTCATCCGGATGATACTTTTAGGAGGATCCGACAGTGTTCTCTGGTTCCGTGGACAGGTCGGAACCGTGGTATGTGGCAAATGAGCCACACCCACATCCACATATCACGTTGTTTTATGTTGTGCGGTACACAGTTAGTGTGTGTAGTGCCAATAGATAGTAACATGATTATCACTCAATCATCTTGAACAGAATAGTGGATACAGGGTATCTATGGAGAAGTAACTGGATTGAATAGAGCATGATCTAGAAGTGTGAAAGGGCTAGGCATGACTCTTCCTCGGTAAAAACACCAAACAATAAACAAGGGTTAGTTTGTAATTAGTTCCGCGCCGGCAATGCCGCTGAGTAATGCTCTCCTCTCTCCCTTATCCCTATACACACAACACAATTCTTTCCTCAAAAGCCTCGCCCTTGACTAAGCCCTTAACTAGCCCTAAACAGTCCTACGACCAGCGTCCATCCGTGTTGAATTGCGTATGCAAGCACTACCGCCAAGCAGACTATTTAATAACCATACGTAGGCTTTCTGTTCCTGAGCGGGAGATGTCCGTCTGTCAACACACGACGGAAGTCATCCATGGGCCAAGCCACGGCAAGAAATAAGGTAAATCAAACGAACCGTGGGAAGTCGTCAGCTACGATGGGATGATGCCAAAGAAACTGATTCGAGGGAAAGAGGGCTGGATGGACTATTATTAACTTTTTCTTCTTTTGCCGTTGAGTTGTTGGCTTTTTCTGGTGGTGGTGGCCGAGGGCATACGTAAGTGATGCCCCACTCCGAGGATGAGGCGCCAGCCAGTGGCGTCTATTGCTGCAATGTGATGGATTTTCTTTTCTTCTTAGGAGAGATGGCTGTTTTATGGTGTCAATAAGTTCAGACGATCATGTTTCCTCTCTACGGTTGGCGTTAAAATGCAGCCTGAGGTGGATTGTATGTTCATCCTCTCGATCGGCACACTCTCTCGGTCGGACCATCAAAGACTAAAGATAATACACGTGGAGGGGAGGGATCAATCAATCTTCTGGACAGAGAGAGAAAGGAGTTGCGGTGCTAAGCCAACGCTAGTCGATGCTTAACTCCGCCCGGCGCCAATTCTTGCGTCTTCATCTCTCCACTCCCAGGCGGTTTTATTTCTCTGCCTAGACTAAAGTCTATGTGGCTCGGATCCCGGCATCCAGTCACACACTTTCACACAATCTTTACCTCTCTATCAATCAAATTTGGGAGACAATTTCTTTTCTTTTTTCTGCACTCCCATTGTGTTTGTCACATTTGTGATTTAACACATGGTGTCCAGCAGTATTTCCGTAGTACACAGTATATGCTTCTGACCCACAGCCTAGAACCACTATCGTGGCGTTCAGGATTAAACTTCCCCAAATACAACAAACAGGTACCGGAATGCTACCATTCGTCCGAGCAACCATCCACCAGACCACATGGCGCCCTCCCAGCTGACGGTCCAGTCTTCCAGTCTTGCTGCCCGTCCACTGCAGTTTCTTGCTGCACCACGGGTTGACGACGCAAGGGGGCCGGATTACGTGGGGAGCAGAGACAGAGGATTGGATGAATGGGAGGGAGGGGATGGATAGGATGGGATGGCATGCCAGAGCCGTACCTGGATGGTGGAGCACCCCATCAACAAAATAAGAAAAAATAAGTGAAAAAACAATAACAACATTGGCTGGCGGAATCTACAAAAAGCCCCATCCGCCAACAGAGTGTCCATCGCGCCGCATTCGACGCATCCTCGTTCGCTCGCCATGGCTGTCTTGCGTTTCAGACCATCGCCGCCCTCCGTTTCACTGCCCTAAACGGGGCTATTGACCTTCGGCTTCTCTCTCTTTTAGTTGGCCCAGTCCAGGCGCACAGGTGCTGGCACTAGTCCAGTACACTCGTCAATTTTCCCACCATGGCGGCGCCTGCCTTGGCCCAATGCTGACGATTCCTTTTGCGCTGCCTGTCTCCACTTCCTCTTGATCGAGGCCTCCATCAAACCCACCATCTCCCCAGAGAGAGAAAAGACAGTCAGCCTAGAAGGGGGGGCCGGTTAGGGCGCAGTCCGTCTATATACCTACCCAAGTCGCCCCGGTTCTATTGCAGCCCCTCCCCGTTTTTATACCCTTCATAGCACACTCCTTATTGCTGTTGCTTTGCAGTATTCAGTCACTCCTTTTTGGACCCTGGTTATAGCGGTGTTAGAAAGACACACCCTAAATACCCTTCCAACTCCTTCATTTCGGGGACCGACCACTCTTCTCCCCCTTATCCAGCGGATACAGATTTCACTGATTGACTCACTGGTCTGAACCATAACATTTCTCCACCATGCAGTGGAAGTCACTCCTTCTGTGTGCCGCCATCGCCGAATCGGCCCTGGCTCGCACCCACGGCCACCAGCGCCGTCAACACGGTCACGGCCACGCCCAGGAGGCTCATGCGGCCGCCCGTGACGTCGAAGTTGAGGTGCACACCGTCGTCAACATCGAGCATGTCACCCTCACTACCACCGTCTACGGCCAGCCGACTGAAGCTGCCGAAGCCACTACTACCAGCAGCACCATCACTGAGGCAGCAGCAGCCACCACCACCGACGCCGCCGCCGCCGGAGCCTTCGTGGAAGTTGACTTGGATGAGGACCTCGCCATCAGCGCCAGCCTGGGACTCTCCCTCTCCCTGAGCCTGGGCCTGGGCGACGACCAGACCAGCACCACCACCCACACCAGCACTCACACCAACACAAAGACCCACACCGCCGCGTCCCAGACAGCTGCTAGCACCACCGCTGCCGCCACCAGCACCGGCAGCTCCGCCAGCGAGGCCTGGACCGCGACCCCCACCAACGGCGTCTTTTCGACCGCCGGATTCGGCGAGCGCACCAACAGCAGCAGCAGCGGCGTCACCTACAGCGGCAACGTGGGCAACCCCTGGGGCAGCAACATCCAGGAAGTCAGCGCCAGCGAGGCCTGGCAATACAAGTACGTCATCCGCATGGAAGGCAGCAACACCAAGGACTGGTTCGTCAGCTTCTGGAACAAGATCGGACCGGATGGAAAGATGGACGGATGGTACGGACACTCTGCGTTGAACTTCACTCTCGGCGCGGGCGAGACCAAGTACGTTGCCTTCGACGAGAACAGCCAGGGTGGATGGGGTGCCGCGGAGGGCGACAGTCTCCCTACTGATGACTATGGTGGTTACTCCTGCACCTGGGGCGAGTTCGACTTCGGAGATACCGATAACAGCGGCTGGTCTGGTTGGGATGTGTCTGCTATCCAGGCTCAGAATGCCGATCAGACGGTCCAGGGTATGCGTATCTGCCAGTACTCTGATAAGCAGTGCTCGTATATCACTACTGACGCCGAGACGGTGGTGAATGCGTACACTGCCTCTGAGGCGTCGGTGGATGGTATTGGTGGCACTGTGTCGTCGGGTGCGGTGCGCTTGACGGTTGAGGTGGATTATAGCTAGATGTGATGTTCTTTCTCTTCGGTTGTTGGATGTCGATGTGGATGTAGATACCTCTTTGACTTTCTTGTCTGTTTTGTTTCCATCTTTGTTGATACTGTTGTGTATATACATCGGATCATGGTGGATTCGTGGAAATATACATAGTTTTACCGATTAACTATATAAGGTATCATATCATCATTGGGTGTATGAAAGTAGTGGCACATGTAAGTAGGTATAAGAATAGACGAGAAATTGTGGCTGTCAATAGTCTATATACCTTTCTGTGATTTCGATCATCGGGATGTCTCACATTGAAACCGGGTAATTGGGGACGCTGATCCGATCGCGGTGGAGTGGAGCAACCAACGGTCTAAGTAAAGATCCTGTTTGGATGCGAGGGGAGAACAGTTCAATGCTGATCGAGGATCGGCCGGCGGTGAGACTCGCTGCAGACGATGCTCGGAAGGCTCGGATCGCTGCCGCTGTGCCACAAATTCATGGCTACATTTAGCACTTCTCAGTGCAGATTATCTTCATGGGGTCAGTTGGAGTGAGTGTTCATTGCCTAGACGGTATTATGAGGGATTTACGAACTGCCCCTTATACTAGTACTTGGTAGAATACTTAGATTCACATAGTAATACTACTGTGATTTAAAATTCATCTTTGCAGACAGGGGAAGTGATGGCCGGTTACAATATATACTTAGTACCACCCACTGTAACTTCAAAATCAATCACGACACGTTGAGTAGTGATGATATGACTTGGAACAGGTTATGTATCATATTAGCCCTTAACAGCGGGAAAGATATGACAGATACGACTCTACTAGTAAATAAGTGTAACTCTGCCTGTTCCTCACCATGAGGGTTCTTGTCGATGAGTGAATCGAACCAAAATTTTTGCTGCTGAAAAGATAATTGATTTATGTAACTAACTTAGAAGGCCTTCTTCAACAACCAGGTCCCATAGCTCAGTTGGTTAGAGCGTGACGCTAATAACGTCAAAGTCGAGGGTTCGAGCCCCTCTGGGACCATCTTTTTGCATACCAGGTTTTTTTGCTGGTCGCCCTCCCGCCCCGCAGAGATAAGAAGGCTGCAACTATCCATTGGGAAATTCTAGCAGCAGGACGTACAAGTCTACACGACTCTACCAGCTGGACAACATGATCCCGGTGATTCCCACCAAGAGCTTATCATATCGAGACTGCTACTGTACAACGAATGACAAATTTGGGAGCACAGCCGTCTCATCGACCAGTCACTGAAACACAATCGCATCGAAACCTTCCACCATTCCCTTACCTACCAACACTTCCCCATCCTTAGGAGATCAACCCTCACACAGAAGCTTGGATTATATACCCAAGTCTAGTGTCGAACCACATAGACAATGTCTCGTGGGCTCGAGGCCGTTCCCGGCCAGTTGGTCGTACAAAGGCCCAACTACTCGTTATCGGAGCCCGTCTATGATCAGCTCCCCATCCACCACTACAGGATCAGCGGAAAATAGCAAGTGTGGCTCAAGTTTCGCCATCCCGTAGTGGTGGTGGGGGGAGCTAATCATAGCAGGGGTCTGGAACTGATGCAGAAGGGCCTCTGTACGACCCACCAGTAAGTAACTAGCTTCCAGATCACGTCACTTTGCATAGGTAGTTCACGCAAATTCATGGAGCTCAAGCGGGCGAGTCAAGGCCCATAGCAGCCAAGACAGGCCGCACAGCGTCAACCGAGTTACTATCCAAATAGACAGCTCCGATGAGAGCCTCGACGGTGTTGGCCATGACTTTGTCAGACACCATGCCTGCCTGGGATGGATTGACAATGACCACTTTATCGAGACCCATCCTACGCCCAACCAGTGCAAGGTTGACGTTGCTGGCTTTGGTTTGCAGAATGTTGCTCGTGAACTCTGATATGAGGGTGAGTATACTGTTCTGGGCAATAAGGTGAGGCTTACCTCTGCTTCTTCTGGCTTCGTATCCATCCAGGGTAAGTGCCAGTTTGAGAACGGCATCTCCGACATGGGCAAGCTCCTTGTGGCCATCCATGCGGGTTGGCAGTCCGGGCAGGGCAACCCCAGGAGTTACTAGCGCCCCCATACAGATAGTGGGGTTATCGAAGGTGTACCCAATCGTGAGTTGGGCGGTTTGGACTTTGTCCTCGAGAGACGAGAACGAAGGCATGGTGCCGGAGTTGAGTGACGTGCTGAAGTTGAGGATGGATTTGAGCGAGATTTTGACCTGATCTAGGATGGCAGGGAGAGGGTTATATAACGGTAGTCAAGTTCATAAGAAATGGATGGGGAGCAGGAAACAAATTCGAGGAGGATGGCCCTTTTAACTCCTCCTGCGGGGCTGGGGAGGGGGCTTACCATATGATGTGCTGCATGTGCTGCGCCAACTAGCCTTGCAATTCGTTGATAAGCCTGCGTTGGGAATCTTTAACCCTTCCGTAGTACAACTGGACCAGTATTCATACAAGAAATACAGAGTTACCCTGTCTTCATCCGCTCAAAATGCCAAAACATACCTCTTTCTAGTAGAGTTACGAGACCATGAGTTTATATCATCGGAGAAAAAGAAGATGAAAATATTCTTGAACTGTTGTTCTGAGGTGGACCGCCCGTACCCCCGCAAGTTAAGCGTTGAGCTCAGCCTCGCGGGTTACCCCATTGATCCCGCGAAGGCTGAATTGATGTTGTGCCTAGCAGCACCCCCACCCGAATAGTCTGCCTTGGAGCATGGATTGTAGCTCAATCAAACCCTGACCAACAACACAGTGAAACCACCGTGCGCTAGCTATTGGCGGCTAGAGCCAGCACTCTCTCATCACGACTGTAGGCCCCAAATTGCATTAGATAGGCTTTCGCAGTATAGCGAAGATCCCCACGTCCTTCAATTCTCGCCTAGATAGCCAAAATGGGTCAGCAGAGCTGAACTCGTTGTTGGTATATGAGCAGGGGTGTTGTCAACTCTGATAAGTATTATCTGGTTTCCTCTACACCCATATTAATGCCGCCTACAACGCAGCCTTGCGAGACCAAGAACCAAGGGGTCAGTGGACCACGACATCCGTGGTCTATGAAAACAGAGTACCAAGGAATATGACCCCAAGCACACCCTTGCATAAAACACACCAATAGCACAAGTTGTCTCCATACTGCGTACGTATACTGGACCCTTCTCGGATGGAGTCACATCATGCGTCATTCCTGCTCCTCCTAGTTCTTCTACTCAGCTACTCATGCAAAACTACCCGAGCGACTGATTGAGGTTACTCTCAAGGATATTCAAGCGCTGTTCGGATCGCAGTGAATGGCAAGTCGTTCCATTCCAACCAAGATAAAAGCTACTCTCGCAGGCTTTTAGCAGCAGCGGAGGAAATCAGTAAGTATTGGAACAAGATCAGTGGGTTCCATTCGAGCACAGTGACGCCATTGATAAAGCGTTTAATTAGCAAGAGTGGGAGATAAGATTACACCGAGACGAGACTGGTTTTGAGGGTTGAGTTTTCAGAGGTGAGATTCAACTAGAATAGCCTGATAAAATTGTGTTTTCCGAATAACCACTGAGCCACCACCCATCCAAATGATGCGCCCACTGACCAAGGAAGTCAATTAGCACAGACACGGAAACGCCAGGTACCATACACCACATCTCCGACAATAGACCACACGTTTCACAGAGGACACGGAGAATCCGCAACCGCCCTCTCAAAGGGCTCAACTCAAACTCCCCGTATCCAATAAAGATTGCCACCCCTTTCATCTACTCTCTGACGGCATCTTCTTTTCGGGATGGCGTGAAAGAACGAATTTTACTGAATAGTCCGCGTTTCGGTTTCGAAAATTGCTCGTTGCCTTGAAGTGTCGAAGCGTCGGAAAAGGTACTCTCCGAATCGCCCTTTGATTGGTTTTTCGCCTCTTCTTTAGCAAGTTCGTCGATGAATGTGGGACTGTCGCGCGTGCCAGAGGGGTTCATGCGCATGGATGGAACTCGATTTGTGGGAGACATAGTGATCGAATAATGTGGGTTGGATGACGACTTCAAAGTCCAATTGCCCTTTGTAGTAGCTAGAGATTGGGATGATAGAAGATATGAAAGCGTTAGATGAAGCAATGCTGGATGAAAAAGAAATAGTTGCGTGAGATGAAGCAGCTTATAAGTATTCTGAAGATGAATATTTGAAATCAAAATCTTCTTTGTAGGAATTGAAGAGTGGGATTGTAGAAGTTGTATGAGAACCGTTCTAATGAAGCGATGCTGAATGGAGAAGACAGTTGCTCGAGACGGGGTGGCTTATATATTATAAATGTGGCTGATATATTGAAGTGAGGTATAGATGCTACAAGGCAACAATATTGGCTTCCAAAGGTACTGCCATTCCGGTAGGCGAGCATGTGGTGGACAAGACGTCTAAGAACAAACTTGCCCTTTCTTCCCATCTAGAACGCCCTAAAATTGAGTGATGGAGTAATTTCAGCCAATGAGGCGAGGGCAACTAATATGCAGCCTCACAGAAAAGAAATTGTAGTCGTATCCTAATCATGCGTTTCGAATATCCTTGGCAGACTAGGCACCGGGTATCTGTAAATTGGATGACGGCATAGACACCTTAGCCAGCAGACTATAGCCTAGTTGTGACTCAGGAGTCAGGAGAGGTTCGCTGTTAATCTAATGCATGATGTGGCTTAACGCCTAGACCACAGTCAGCAAGCGAGACCCTTGATTATGGCTGACCGAGGGCTTTAGAGCCCAAAGAACTGCCAAACATTACTACGACAATTGCGCATTTTAAGGAAGATATAGTACCTATAACCTAGGAATGAGGAAAGCATTCATATTCACTGAATATGCCATTTATTCTCCAACGGAAAAACAAATTTCAGATTTCGGATTGAAATCGAACTCAAAGTAAGGTCTTACCTGCAATAGGCGTTGAACACTTGGTGAGATAAATCGCGTCATACATGAATTGCAAAAAGTGAAATAAACAGAAAGAATCATTGTGCGACTCACAGAACATCCCTTCAGATGTTAGAACCCAGACTCTGCACGAATTTGGCAGCCTAAGCGACAGTGGAAGGGGCTATGCACGCAGCGGCTAATTGACGTTCAACAGTTGTTGATTAGGGCGGACTCAAATCGCGCTACCTTATCTATCCAATCAGCAACCACTCACACCATGGCATTCTACACGACATGGCCAATTGGACACAACGGATCTCTTCTGATAGTCACATGGCTATTGACGGGGCGACTTACAGTATGACTCAACGACACGTATATGCCTGACTGACATGAATAGGCCGCTGCTAGCCTGAGAGGCTCAGGCGCATCACGTGTTATGCCTACATGATGACAATTATACATACCGAGCACACCCCTTTATTTGATATAGGCACTCATTATCCTCATAAAGGTTTGAAGCAGAAAAATTCCACGACCTTCATAACTCGGTGAGAAAATTATAGCAGAATCGGCTGTTTTAGCCTTAGATTCATCCCTTCTCATCTTTCGAACAACACTTTGCGAGCACAAATCTTGAATAACCGAACTTACCAATGGCATATCTACCCGCCAATAGAACAGAACTACGACATCAGCTTGGCATCGAGCTTAGCACTCGGAGATATCCGAGCTCTTCCGATGCCAAAGGGTTCAGTGGCGCAATAGCTTCCAGTCTGGACCATCTCTTACGGTGCTAAAAAGCTTCCCGGCCAATCAGACCCACCGGGTACCTGATCCAGATTACTACTGTAGTAAAAAGTGCCGATCGGGTTCGTGAGTTTCCTTGATGGCCACACGCTATTGTCGCTTTAATTTCCGCGATACGAGTGGCAAAGCGGCGTTATGTGGTAGAGATTTTCAACTAGTGTGGATGATGTGTGGGGAGGCACTGACTCGAGACGTAGAGAGGGGTTGGGTCAGCTGTCTACACAGTCTGGTGGAAGCATATTGACTAATTCCTACGGAGGACTATCAAGAGAGTATTTCAACAGAGAAAGGGATATTGAAAGCAGTAAATTCTGACGAGTTATTCTTTATGGTACAATTTTTTCTACATTTCCTACAACATTATCCCTGTACTCCCACAACACGACCACAATTTCCGTTAGACATCTGGATGGTAGCCGAAGTGTCATGAGTAGACGCCTTGGCATAAACAGAAGACTGCGAGCAAGTTGTCGTGTGAATGAGATAGCAATATTTGATGGAGGAAGAAACCGCGTTGTAGTAGGACATGGCGCAGGTGGAGCTCTCCATGCAGCTGACGCAGCAATCATATGCAGAACTGGTGTCGCCAACGGTCAAGCTTTCACCGGGGACGTTGGTGAAGGCAATCAGGTACATGTATTGGCCCGCGAAAGAGCCATATTCTGAGGAAAGAGGGTCGCCAGCAATGTTGCTAGACCCGCATGCCTCGTAAAAGGTGGCGGTGGCCACTGCGGCCACTGCGGTGGTAGTTGAGAACACGGTGGTTGTTTCGGCAGCTGCGGATGTGGTTTCGATGATGGTAGAAGTAGTACTGTAGCTGAGTGTGGTCGAAACATCGGAAGGAACCACAATCGAAGTACTGGTGATGGTGTTGGTCACAGTAACGGTGGAGATAGGAGTGACTGCGGTAGCAGTCGCGGGGGGTTCGGTGACCGTGGAGACAGTTGTGGTCTTGACAATGATCTTCTGGTGGCACTCGACCTCTTGAGGGTACTCATAGTCGTCCAACCAAGAAGAACAATCGTCCTGCTCGATCAAGGAGCGCTTGGCAGCTGTAGCTGTAGGCAGTGTCTCCGCAATCGGAGAGAAGCCCGAAGAGCTAGCTACTGTGGACGTGCTGGTGCTCGTGGTCGAGACGGTGATAGGTACAATGGCAGTGACAGCAGCGGGAGTGATAGTCACAGTTGCAGTGTCATACTCAGTCGAGGTCGTCGAGAAAATATCAGTGACCGTGTCAGCCGTTGAAACGGCCGTAGTTGTCTCATAGTCTGTGACGGTCACAGTGGAGGCGTCAGGGGTCACAGTGACGGTGTCTTGCGTCGTCGAAAAGACAACCACCGGGGTCGGGTCATGAATAGTGCGCGTAATGGTAGTGGTAGGGACTAGTGCCAACGAGCTTGTTCCCAGCTGCGTACGACACGACACCGAGGGCACATAGGCCTGACTGCTTGCCACCGGGGAGCTGGCCGCGGGGGTGATAGCTGCGACCTGACCGAGCAGAAAGCCCGCGGCGACGACAAATCCGTGGATTGGCATTTTCACGGGTTGATAGAATATAAGCTTTGAGTGTAGGGCAGTCACTCAGAACCTCTGGTAGGTTCGGAGTGCCTCGCAATAAGTACTCCGTCCTTTAATCTGGGTGGGAATTGGGGTCGGCTATTTTCGCCGCCGTTGACAGACCCACGATCCAGTGGGCGTCAATAGTGCAGCTGAATACGAAGGCTGAGACAGGAACCAGGTATTAGCTCCGTCGGGTGTGTATTCCTCATTTGTAATCTCTTTGTCAATTATTCGACCGAAATTAGTATCTTGAGGTGATCTATATACAGTGACCCGCGTCTTGCAAGAGAGAATCAGGGCTCAGTTTCTCACACTCTTTTGACAGTTCATTCTCGAAATCCAAGCACAAGTCATTCATTCATGCCTCACGTTATCCGAATAATACTGATCTCCTAAATCCCACTTTCGTTAAATTTTCTTCATTCAGTACTGCTGAACTGAGTCGATCGCTGTCAGGATGGGCCACCTGCTGATGCGAGGATGGATCCTCGCCTCGTTATTGCTGCAAACCAGCATCGCCATGACAGTTGCGATTGAGCCAGCAGCTGCGACTGCTACCACTACTTCATCTGTTATCGCACATAGGCAGCATTACTGGTCCTATACCTCAAGGTCCTTGCCCAGCCGCAGGCCTTGCACACCGAGTTATTCATCTTCTGTTCCTTCTTCGAAGGCAGCAACACCCACCCCATCAATCATCGTGGTGCCCTCATCAAGTGCAGTTTCCTCACCCTCTACTTCGCCAGTAAAGGAGTCGCCAACTCCCAGTTCAAGGCCGGCACCAAGTCGCTCGGCGGCTCCCCACCCGCATTGGAGCTATGTATCCCGGCCTTTGCCTGAGCGAAGCCAGTGCTCGGCTTCATCCGGAGCTATCCCGAGCTCTTCACTCCCTGTTTCCGTACTCTCACAGATCACATCCAGCGCAGTTCCTGCGCCAACTACTGTTCGGACCAGCCTTACCCAGATGGATCTTTCCACATCCTTGTTAGCTGCAACAGTCACCGACTCTTCCATGCTGCAGTGGACCACGTCGGCAGTTCTCTCTACCCGTACGGCCACAATTACTGCATGCCCATCCACTATCCCGAACTGTCCTACACGCTCCAGAACCACCTCTGTGACAACGGAGACCATTGTGGTGTCCACCACAATATGCCCAGTCACCGAGGCCGCTGGTACGACTCGGACGGACTCAGTCTTGCCGACAGTAACGGACAGTACGGCCAACAAGGGTCATGGTAGTGGTGGGCTGGACTTCACAACCTCTACGGTTTTCAGCACTCGCACTGCTACCATAACTGCTTGCCCTTCCTCGGTAACGAACTGCCCGCTCAGGTCGAAAACAACCTATGTGACTACCGAGACCTTAGTAGTCTCTACCACTGTGTGCCCCGTAGCTGACAGCACTGGTAGCAGTGGTGCCATGATTACCGAGACCGCACATCCTCCTTCGGCTACCGTGGCTGTTGGTAACAGCGGGGGTAGCATGGGTAATTCTGACATTACCACTTCGACGATTTTGAGCACTCGTATCATTACCGTGACTGCATGTCCTTCTTCTGTGACAAATTGTCCCTTGAGGTCAAAGACAACTTATGCGAGCACTGAGACGCTTGTTGTCGGCACAACTGTGTACTCAGTCCCCAAGATCACAAGCACCAGGGCGAACGGTTCTCTGCCATCCGCCGCAGGAGCATCCGAGGTCGGACCATCGCTCACCACCTCTACCATACTGAGCACCCGCATTGCAACAGTCGCGGGCTGCACTGGAGATAACTGCAGTGGCTCTCCACCCGGAAGCGGTTATGTCACGTCGGAGACCTTCGTTGTAGCAACGACCGTCTACAGCGTATATCCAGATCACACATCCGTTCCGGTCGAAGGTGTTGATGCTGTGACTGTTACTACGACTTCTGTTGCAAACCACCAAGCTAGCAGCTCATCCGGTAGCACCCCTAATTTTGTGTCATCTGGATCGCACTCCATCTCTGCTGGCGACTCTACCTCTCAGGGTACAGGGTCAAGCGCAGGCTCAAGCGCGGGCATGGGTGCGGAATCAGATGTGGGCTCTGCTGCAGACTCCAGCGCAGTGCCCAATGCCAGTTCAGGTGCAGACAGAGCCGCAGTCTACACCACTACGATTACTGTCGAATCATGCTCCAATGACGGAACCTGTACCGAATACGGCACTACCATCACAATGGCCCAGACCTCCAACGTTGTTCAGCCCACCGTGTCTGCCTCTCCGTATTCGTACACCCCATACCCAGGCTCAGGGTCAGGATGGAACCAGACTGCTCCCGCCTCTTCAGCACATGCATGGCCCCAGAGCAGTCACCAAGCTGGCATGAGCACGGCCGTGACTACTAGCACAAGAAGTGCAAGCGCGGTTAGCGCATTTTATACCGGGGGTGCTTCTGCAGGTATTCGGTGGTCATTGCTGCAGGTGGTCGGAACGGCGATGGCGATGCTTTGGACTACCTTTGTGTAGTTGTGGGTAAACATATAGCTGTTTGTCGCTTCGGGAGTCCATTGTAATTAATTTTAATCAGTATATTTTCTGGATGATATACATTGCAACAATCGAGGTAGCATGGCGTGACATACATTAAACATATTGTTTCATGAATTATGAATTGTAGTAAAAGTAAGTGCATAGACTAGGACATACGTTCAAAGATGTGCATGTCTGCGAATAGACACCGCGCTCGATAACCAAGCGAAAAGTAGATTCATTTTTCATAAACTCCGGTACCAGTAAATAGCAATGGTCAGCAAGAGGGTGAACAGCATGGCATGGTGGAACCCTAAACTGGATTTGTTCGTCTTCCATCCAGGCCCATCCCTTTCCGGCAACGGCAGAAAATTGATTGCTGGACTACCCCGAATAGTCGAGGTTCCTACCCGCGCCGGAACATCCGCCAGAAAAGGGACGACATATCGCCCAAGCACCTTATTGGCAAGCCCATCTCGTGCTTGGAAGCGGGTCATATATCGTGAAGCGGTACAGATGCTCTTAGCACGGCTATAGCGTTTGGAATAGAACTCCTGAAGGAGTACCTGCACTTCCGAATCCGAGAGCCTCTGTCGTCTTGTCTGGAGTAGAGCTGCGTGCAGACAATTTGCCAGGACTACTGCATCTTCCATTGCCATATTGGCTCCTTGTCCAATGTTGGGTGTCATCTGCCATGGAAAGTAAGCACAAGTCTCAAAGCCTGTGAAGAGCACCACGTGCAAACATACCTTATGAACACTATCGCCAATACAAACAATGCGGTCAAGGTACCAGGTTTGGAAGATGTTTTCCTCTAACGGCGTCATAGCAGCAAGCACTCGGGTGTCCCACACCTGACGGAAGGTAAGATCTTTCGTCAGGTGGAGATGAGCCAGTTTCTCACAGGCTTGCGCCGTGTACTCCGCACTGAAGCGGGGGTTGTTGGGATAAGTGTATCTTTGATCCATCTTTTTCATGACGAACCAGAAAGCACGCTTATTCTTCCCAACAAGGATAATAAAGGTGAGGTTGTCATGAAATGCATTGATTTGATCTGCAACCTCCAGTCCTGGTACGCAGGATGATATGCCAAATATACAGCAGTATTCGGTTGTCATACCTTGAGAATAAATGAGCGAAGATTTATACAGTTATGGCCAAAGAAAACTTACTACTCTTCTCACGCTCGGTAACTAACCCAGGCCGGACCGTATCTGCTATCCTCCACATCTCTGAGCGCACCTTACTATGGATGCCATCGGCGCCTACCACTAAGTCACCCGTGTATGTCACACCGGCTTCGGTTATCACGTTGACGCGGCTTCCTACTGGACGGATTGCGGCAACTCGTTGATTTGTGAGGATCTTCGATTGATCCGGGTACTGAGTGTGCAAGATCTCGAGGAGCTTTTGGCGGTCGAAGAATGCAATAGGGTAACCGAATCTGCAATCAACGACCAGATTAGACCACGATAACCTTGTCCATATTCAAAGTAAAAAGAAGGAGTGGATTGTACTGGTCATGGAGAAGCTTCGGAAATGTACTTGAAAATGAAAATCCAACTGGAAAGGTGATGTGTGTTCGATAGAGGGGTTCAATAAGGGGCTCAATATGTTCGAATAGAGACAGTTGACCCAATATTCTACCCCCGTTGGGAAGGATCCCGATTGACGCACCCTCCTGCGGGCACATGTCGCTGCGTTTCTCGAGTACGATGTGGTTGATATTCACTCGTCGGAGGCAATGAGCTAGCGTGAGACCGGCAATCCCCCCTCCCACAATTATGACCGTAAATTGAGAAGCGGTCATGTCTGAGCTTCTCAAATAGTATAATAAGTACAATATAGATGTTGGGAATGTAGTGCACCTAGCTTGCTTTGGGTGTAAAGATGTGAATACATATGGTGCCTGGGTCCATGGCTTATCAAGGGAACTATAATGGTACGTGATACCAGTGGGTCAGAACAGTGCATTGGAAAAACCAATAGTATCTCATCTCGTAAGTGACCCAGATTACACTTATAATCTGATAAGGGTATTGCTTCTAAGCGATGTCTGGCTACAAAAGTAAGATTTCCATTTATTTACTGGGCCGATTGGCGTTCTCATCTCTGAGCAGGCGTGTTTGAATTCGGAAGCATACTGGTTGATGTACCTGTAGGACATAGTATAGCGAGATAGATATCAGATCTAGTGATACCTTTATTTGCTATAAGTCTAACTACACAAGTTATTGGGTGTATGGTGATACTCAACTCTGAGGCCATCAAATCCCTGATTTTCCGTGCGGATTTCGGTGTATGGGCATTCAATCATATAACAAGCCCGATATACCAAGGTTGTGTGAAATGGTCAGGATCAGAACAAACCAGACCAGCAGAGCCGGCTGGGCTTCTTTTACTTCTGTTGATTGAAATGATTGTCGCACTCTATATACAAACTTGTAGCAAGATAAGAGTATCGGAGTTTTGTTCCCCCGGGGGCAGCTTGCCTCGCTTCATCAAGCATTTCCTAGCCGTACGCCGTGGTACTACAAGTAGCGCCCGAGTTACACCAGAAACGTTTAATAAAAGGTCAAGTGGAATTCCAGAGGGCTTACAATGTCTGATGTAGAAAGCAGGATCAAATCACATGCGACGGATACTCTCGTAATCTTATTCATGAAAACTGTTGTTACTCTGTGCTAGCTGCCAAAATTTCCGTTTCGTCAGAAGGCCCTGGGATATGTGCGTCGTCGAATTGGGAATCTGGCGACATACTGCTGGCCTTGGATACGGACGGCTAACATGTTTGCTATCATTCATGATGTGGCGCTCGCCGGCGCCGTATGACGAAACCTGCATTGAAGCATCGATTTTACAGATATGTTGTCAAGTTGATGGAATTACATCTGGGGCACATGTTAAGACTTTGTTTGGAATCTTCCCTCGAAAAACAGGAGTTTTCTCAATCCTACATGGGAGGTGCAAATATTCCACAAAGTAGATACAGTGGCATAATAAATCTAATAATGGCCCGCTATCGAAAAATTAATAGCAATGGCTTTGGCTTGGGATGGTTTGTTTGTGCCATCACCACGATGTGGATTAAGACTAAATACCTATGATTTATAGCCAAAGAAACCTAACTATCCGGGGTTAATCATTGCCTCTGCAGCGTTTAACACTAGGGACTGAATTATTGAGGACGGATATAGAAATGGGGCAGTAGTCAGAAGCTGCATTTGCACTAAGTGAAACTGGACATGTAATGCAGCCGACAAAGCGCAGCAACTTTCATGATAAGCCCGATGTAGGCAGTCAATTTGGGCGTCTTTTCGATACCTAGTCTCTGCGGAGTTGCTGATTTGTTTGTTACGGCACAAGGACCGTCTTGACTTCTTAGCGAGCTAACAGCCAAGTTACACGCGAGGAATAATTTCATCCATATATCTACCCTGTACGTCCCGTGGCTACCATTTGATTTTAATTCTAATACCGAACCATATACCATCTGGTCAACTGAATTATATGGAGCCTTCTCCATTCTTCAATATGGTTATCATCATGGAGCCTCTCCAGCACCATCTTCCGCAAAATCCGCTGGTTTTTCTTGCCTTACTGGCCGTCCCGATAACCGCGCTAGTATGGGATCGCATATTGAACCCACTCCCAACAACAAAACGGGCCTGGCTTGTTGGCAAGAAGCAGCCATCTCGGATCACTTCTTTGGAATGCCCCTACAGCTACATTCGTCAGATATATGGTAAACACCACTGGGCCCCATTCGTCGACAAGCTGGCGCCCAATCTAAAGTTGGATGACCCGCCGAAGTACCGGATGATCCTCGAGATCATGGACGGCATTCACCTTTGCTTAATCCTCGTTGATGATGTAAATACAGTGGCCCCAATAAGAACCTGGACTAAGAGCTAATCACCCCACCAGATATCGGACGGGAGTAACTTTCGCAAGGGTCATCCCGCTGCGCACAAGATTTACGGTCCTTCAGAGACTGCGAACCGTGCCTACTACCGCGTGACACAACTTTTAAATCGGACCGTCCACGAATTCCCTCGTCTTGCACCCTTTCTGATGCAGTGTCTGGAGGAGATCCTGGAAGGCCAAGATATGTCCCTTGTTTGGCGAAGGGATGGCCTTGCCAGCTTTCCAGTGGCCCCAAAGGAACGGGATGAAGCATATCGCCGAATGGCGTCGCTGAAGACAGGTGCATTGTTTCGATTGCTTGGTCAGCTGGTACTAGAGGATCAGTCCATGGATGCTACCATGACTACGGTGGCGTATGTGCAAAGATACCCGAATAGTGGGACCTGGCTGACTGATTTCTGCACAGGTGGTGCTCACAGCTGCAGAATGATTGCAAGAACGTGTATTCGACCGATTATGCAAAAGCAAAAGGCGCACTTGCAGAGGACCTGCGCAATGGCGAATTTTCATTTCCCATAGTGGTGGCATTGGACGCTCCTGAGGGTCATCTGGTAGCGCGTGCCTTGGAATACGGCTCACCCTATAATATCCGTAATGCTTTACGGGTCATCCAGAGAGAGGATGTGCGTAGCGCCTGTTTGTGGGATTTGAAGAAATCGAGTGCCTCTGTGAAGGACTGGCTGGAAGTATGGGGTCGGAAGGAGAAAATGGATGTCAAAAGTGGGAAGGCCTGACCGGAAATCCAGATAGACGCATATGTTGCCTAGTGCCGGGATTTGTTGCATTACTCCTGATTTGAGACCAACTAGTGCTTTCCCTAGATGTGTTTCTATTGCTACCTCCGATAAGCTTTGCACTGGTGCACAAGCATAAGGCATGATCAACAATGCGAGGTTGTGCTGTATAGCCATTCTACATGTTAATTGGCAGCGCTTCAAAACCAGAGTTTAGCTAACCCACTAATTAGCTGGACACAATCACCATTTTCGTGTTCTATGGAGACGGGCAAGGTAGCTGAACGGAGTAATTTTATCAAACCAAAGTTTCCTTTCTCCGACCACCCAAGCGACCTGGTCGTGTTTTGAACTTCCAGAACGCCCTTTAGCAAACATACTGTTAACCACCTAGGAGGGACATACGGACGTGGAGCTAATTGTCTCTACCCTTCGCAAGAATAATATGGTATCTAATGCTCTTTAGATGACCAGTCTCATGACAAGATGCCCTTTGTGATCTTTTGCTGACTAGACGTGCTTTTAACAGCTTGCAGAAGTTGTTAATTCGCTGATGACCAGGGACCAGTAAAGCCGTGCCAGGTAATAGGCAAAACACGTAGCAAAAGGCGATACAACCGTATCACATGAGGCTCATAAGAAAGTTGTGCTCTTAAATGTCGGTACATAGAAATAGTAGTGCCTGTTTATCGAAAGCTCGCATTCATCATTTTTATAACTTTCTTCTTCACCAAGACTTGATTCATAGAGCGCCTTCGACCTGCAAGGAACGAAAGTATGCTGGGATTCCCAATGTTTAACCCAGCTACCCCTGATGCCTGGAAGATGAATACCCCTTACTTTCCTTTTGTTTCACCGGGGTTATTTCCTGCATCGGCACCCTCGTCGCCCATCAACATAGATGCCGAAGCTTCCAGTTCCCAACAGTCGGAAGCAAGCTATCTGGATAAGGAGAAGGTCGGTCTGATATATCCTGCTCTTGGACAACCATTGTCTGATACACAAAAACAGATTGTTCGAGGACCACTTGACTATCTTCTTAAATCCCCTGGAAAAGACATTCGTCGGAAGTTCACCCACGCGTTCAATGAATGGCTGCGCATTCCTGAGGACAAGTTGAACATTATCACAGAAATTGTTGGGTTGCTTCACACAGCCTCCCTTCTGTATGCTCTCTTCATCTCCCAACTAAACCAAACCACAATAAAATTATCCTGATAGTCCACTGACTTCCAATAGAATTGACGATATTCAGGACAATTCCAAGCTTCGACGCGGCCTCCCAGTGGCCCACAGCATTTTTGGTATTGCGCAGACAATCAACTCTGCCAATTATGCGTACTTCTTGGCTCAGGAAAGGCTCCGCGAACTGAATCATCCCGAAGCGTACGAAATATACACAGAGGAACTGCTTCGTCTGCACCGCGGCCAAGGTATGGACTTGTACTGGCGGGACTGTTTGACCTGTCCCACGGAGGAGGACTATATTGAGATGATCGCCAATAAGACTGGTGGCCTATTTCGACTGGCGATTAAGCTTATGCAGTTGGAAAGCGAAACGAAAAGGCATGTATTGCAAATATCTATCCATCACAAATCTTTAGCTCTTCTTGTTACCTGCAAACTGACTTTGTGCAGCAATGTCATCGAACTAGCAGACTTGTTGGGGGTGATCTTTCAGATTCGGGATGATTACCAAAACTTACAGAGTGGACTATACACCAAGAACAAGGGATTTTGCGAGGATTTGACGGAGGGCAAGTTCTCCTTCCTGATTATCCATAGTATCAACAGTAACCCGAACAATCACCATCTGCTGAATATACTACGGCAGCGGAGCGAGGACGATTCGGTGAAGAAATATGCTGTTGAGTATATCAATTCGACGGGGAGCTTTGATTACTGCCGGGAACGGCTCGCTTCCTTGTTGGAAGAGGCGGATCATATGGTCAAGAAGTTGGAGAATGAGGCTGGACAGTCAAAGGGGATTTACGATATTCTGAGCTTTCTGTCGTGAAAGTTTTGATAGGCTGGGCATCATGTTCTTTTGCAGTTGACCGAGACAAATTGAACTACGTACATCCTTACACGCTGGCGTTTATATACAGGCAGGTGCCCTATCATACATAGGACTTCGAAGTTATCAGCTCTCAATGGTGCTAGAGAGGGGAATGACCGACATTTCAGAATAGGAATCTGCCACGGCCGCTGCGTCAGAGATGGTATGGGCCTTACACGCTCGGATTAAAAGATTTCATGCAAAAGTCAAGCAAATAGTCGGGACAGTTACTTCAAGATGCGCTGGGACGTGGTTGTTGGGAGTGTTGATGGACGGACCGTGCAGCGTCGCGTTGAGAATCAGTTTGGGTATGTATGAGTAAATACGCCGTTTTGGAGGATAGCTTGCCAATACAAGGATCAAGTTTGCGCAGGGCAAATTTTGAATTCTTTGCTGAAGTGTTCGTGAGATTTGTTTGTCTTGCGACAAGTGATTGGTTTTTGCTCTCGGTTGCATTGGATCTTACACATGTGGCAGGTTACGGGATAGGGTAGGAGAAAAGGGACGCAGTGCCCAAAAATATGGAGACACAGCAGACCACACATGGGCTGACATATACTTGACTCACTGCAGTTTATACCCACTTGTCGGTAGAGGTGCGTGCTTCGGGCGGTTTCTAAACTATGTTGATGCATGCTTATTCTGCATACATTTGCCGGGTTGGTATCTAGCCTACTCGGTTTCCAGTCCTTTAGGACGCTTAATAATGTCGATAAGTTACCGCATGGGCTATTCCACATCCACCAACAAAATTTTCCCATGTTGTTCACCAACTGTAGTTCATATTTGACCTTTGAAAATATCAATAGCTGAGGTACATGAATCCTGATACCACTGTCTACATGGGCAACGCTGAGATTTACCAAAAGAATTTCAAACGCAGCAGAAATAAAATGTCACATGAGTAAGGAAGTGACACGAGAAAGCTTTGACCATCTAGGCCAATGCACTTTAGGAGGATCTGGTACATCAATTCGCTTTTCTGTCAGGAAGAGATCAGGTCCGACGGCTAACCTGAGACATCAACAATTACACAATCGCTCAAGCACCACCCTCAGACACGACTTTATTTATAAATCGAAGGTTTGTCCCCAGAGAATTTGCCGTGAGCTGGAGGGCCAGATTCCAGCGTGAAAATGTCACGGCGAGAATTCGGGATGGAGCGTTGGAACAGGGATTTTTCCTGGTGAGGCATGCTCTCATATTCCGGCTTTCTCTTCGAACTACTCGAACTCCGTCGGGCAATACTCATGGAGATGTGCAATATTATGCTGGGTGGTGTATATATTTAGCCTTCTGATCTTCCGAAAGATTCAGCAGCATAGCAGAGTTTTGAGAGTCTTTAAGGCCCAGTTAGACGTTGTCAGCTCCTCGGACGGGGAACCATCAGCACTACGCATTCCAGCGTAGCGCATCACTGCGCCGATCTTGGTGGCTTGCATCGACATGGTACGAATCTCGTGCTGACGTGTCTCATCAAAAGCACGACAGTGGGCCCAGAATTCATCCCAAAAGGAACTGATCATGCGTTCACGGCACGTATAACTGTGCCAGCCGCTGAGATCATGTAACCAGTGGATAGTAGCAGAGTGTCCAGTTCCATGCCAAACGGCAGTACTTTAGCTAATGACCAATCAACAAATACCAGTAATCTCAAAGTTGTCCTCGCTGATAAGGATGTTTGCTTGTGAGAGGTCGTTATATGTCAGGACCTGCACATATTCTTGATTGAACAGAGCTGGAAGACTGCATTGAAGTTCCAAAATTGTAGTGAGGAAGAATATAAGAGGTGGAGTGTTCCTTATTTTCTCAAGCCGGCGATAGATTGCGTCTCAATAGCTTGCCGACACCGTAGGATCTACTGATTGTGGATTTTACCAACACCGAGCGAAGTATCTAGAGAGCGTTAGTACTTATGGTCGCTTTATCCGTTTCCGCGAATGGCGGCATAGTATCAACATAGGGGATGGAATAAGAGACGATCTACCTGGCTATGTGTTTGACAAAGCACATGTATCTGGCTTCTTCTTTGGGGCTCAACTCAGTTTCAGTGCTGAATAACTGTAGGCAGGGACTACCTGATAAACAGGCCATTGTATAAACGAGCAAATGTGGGTCTGAACCTGGCATTTTGCTGTGAAAAGTAGCTTCTTGTACCAGATCGCCGTGGATGAATCTTGCCAGCTCAATGACTGTTTGGTCCAAGGCAGACTCTTGTTGTCGAACAGACACGATCAGATCTCGTCGCTCCTCTGAGCTATCTGTGCAGAGAATTGTGTAGCTCAATGAGCCCGGAATGGCAACTTCTTGAACAGTGGAAGCACCTGTGATCCTACGAGCGTAGTCATCGCAGTCTAACTGGGTCGGAGATTGACGATATTCGAAGAACCTATCGACTGTTTGTTGAGCCCAAGATCGCTCATCCATCATCGTTTTAGAAGCCAAGTTGTCTGTACTTGGCTTGAGAAACTGTGCAAGGAAGGCAGTATGAGGGGATAGCTATGTGCAGGATGCTCTGCTGCAACAATGAGAAAACTCATCATCTGCGCGATCGAGCCCTCGTTGACAGAGTGGCTTCCATTAATCACGTGGGTGCCGCATGTCAGAATACACCACATCATGAGAAAGCAATTGCTTCTGGTGGTAAATTGGTTGTGATTTTGAAGGCTAAGATACATTATTCGGGCAAAACATTGTGCTGAATCATAGATTGCACCGCGTCTCTCACACTCTCCTCTAAGCCAATGTAATCCCACTGACTACCCTTTCCCTTCGAAAGTATATCCAAGCTAACCCCCGTATCCCAACCGGTAGGGTGGATTCCCTCAGGCAGCACCTTATCCGGTGTACCAGCTGGTACCTTTTCGCGCAATTGAGGGAAATTCTTTCGGATAGTATTCACGACCAACTGTGGCGTAATGAGCCCTGAGACAAGCACGATACGCTGTCCTCCAGCAGCGGGATTGGTAAGTGCATCTACATGGCTCCTAGCCACGTCGCGCACGTCGACGAAGTGATAGTATGGAAACCGCATGTCCTCAATTTTGGGATGAGTCCCGTCGATGAAACTAGCAATCGCAAAATAATTGCTTTCGTTGATCGATCCCTTCCCTGAGATTGGATGGATCATCGGTCCGGTGACGATAAGAGGGTTGATGACCGTGAAGTCGAAATTGGGACTATTTGCCTGCATGAAATCCCAGGCTTTACGCTCGGCTTGGGTTTTGGAGATGTTGTAACCCAACACAGGGTCGTTACAGTCGATGGCTTGTTGTGCAGTTACCTAGAGTTTCATGAGCCAGGGAATTGCCGATTTCAATTTGAGACGAACTGGATTCCAGCTTTTCTCGGTATATGGGTGTCCTTCTCGACTCATGTCTTCGAAGGAATCGAGTACGGAAACACCGCTGCCCAAAAGGACAATGCGTTTGAGCATGCTTCCACCGTGTTGGTGAGCGCTTTCCAGGATTTGAGTCGTGCTAAAAGTACAAATCAGCGGTTACATCATGGTTGCGCAAAGAGTTCTTACTTACCCCTTAACTGCCGGATCGATCAAATCTTTCTGAAAATCCTCAAAGTCAAACTTGAATGGCGATGCCGCATGGATAACATAGTCAAAAGGAGCTTCGGCCTCCTCGAACAAGGTGCTGAATGGTTTCTGTGAGGTGAAATCCGACACGATTACAAAATTAACCTTCCCTTGCCATTCGGGGTGAGTCTTGATCACATCGTCTGCTTTGGCCTGAGATCGCACTGTCGCAGTTACCGCGTAGCCACGCTGAAGTTGTCAGCTACTACACGTTGCTTGCAAGTCGGACTCACACACCTCAAGGAGTAGGGAGAGGATATGGGATGCTACAAACCCATTTGCCCCAGTCAGAAGGACGCGCTGGCCACGAGTTGATGATACCATGATGGCTAGTGCTTTGGAGACACCTATATTTGGCTGTACGAGTATACTATCCCTTATATATCAGCCACACTAAATTCCGACTGCTATCCAACCCCAGATGTCTGTATGGCTTTTTATAAGTCTCACGATTATGTCATGTTCTTTGGGTTGGGAGATGCACCATGGGAAGACCGCCCGATTGTTATAAAGTCAATTATGATCAGGTTTTGGGCAAGTGATTGATTGGTGGCTCATCTCGGTCTATCTTGTCTGACGAAAGTAAAAACACCCTCAACAACTTTCTAGTGTTCTCCATCTCGTTTGTCAGGTGCTTGTTCGAGTAGTGCCCACGGATGGTCTAAAGTTGTCCCATCTTCACAGATAATGGCTGCCAGGGAAGCATTTCGGTACTCTATCTTTCTCATCCATATTAAACATTCGGCTATCCAGATTCGTAAGATAACAGACAAAATTCCCACGAAGAGTCGCCAGCTACCACTGCCCTTAGCTGGCTCGTGTTTTCCCACTCCGCACAATAGCAGGTGATGTTCTGGAAGGTCACCGTTCCATCTTTATACATATTTTCTAGGCTTCATATGCAGTCCTTTTCATGAGATCCCTGTCATCGTGTCATCGGTGTCCCATCGTCTATATCGAGCACAGTATCATTCAGTTTAGGTGTATTTCAATGCAGCGTACGACATGGTAGCATATATGGCTAAAAGTGGAAAGTGATCATCTAGTATTCAAGAAGCCAACCAGCAAATATAATTAAATCAAAGGACACCCACACCGGTGCCAAAGACATGCATTAATTGGAAACCAATAGTACAGGCCGAATGACATGCCCGGTCTTGCATATTAGAGTAAATGGGGGTCTAAATCACCCCTAGCCAGTAACTTCCAGTGGAAACAAGTCCTTGTCCAATTGGGTCACCAGAGTTCAACCGGAGGAGGGATTGACCTCCAAACACTTCTCATCACATCCGGCTAAATTTCATGGAATAGGTGAATGGACCTGGGCGCCAAGTACAACTGCAGACAACACTCAGTACCCCGAAGGAAGACTATAGTGAGGGCCCATTGTACCTATCTCGGCAGTTGTCGGCGCTCTGAATTGCCGTTGTTACATGCACTAAACGCTGCAGGATGCTAAGCGAGGACGTCATGAACGACTAGTCCAATGTCCAACCAATGCCAAGATGGTTATTAGTAAAGGCAAAGAGGCTAGCCAGACCGCTCCGTCCATTCAACAGCGTGCCACAAGGACCTTAGATCATAGATGGCTGTTATGGTTATGGGGCGGGGCATCTGAGACATGTCCTTCATTTCGTGGGATGCTTGTGCTTCACATCGGCGCATCAGGGTCTAGACTAACGAAGTAAAGTACTAATGCTACGGCCCCACCGGTGGGGTACACGGCAAAAACTACTCCACAGGGATTATACTAAGGAGAGCTACACTGGAGGTGCATGCTTCGGATTTACTGTCAGTGCGCATAAAAGAACGATTGTATTGGATACATGTGCAAGAAGTACAGAAGAACATTGTCGGAGGAACGGCAGACAATTCTTTTCGGGTAGTGCAAAATAAAGCGTCCCTACCTCGGAAGGCTATATCTTCCCGGCAATTCGATCAGAGTGGTTGCCGGATCTAGAGAGCATTTGCGATAGCAGTATATGCAGGCTTCGGGTTGTAGTTGCTGTCAAACAGCAGAGGAGTGGAGCTGGAGCGCCAGGAGTCCTGAATGAAATTAGCTCAAGTCATAAGGCTAGTTTTATTATCCGGACTGCAGGGGTATTTACCGGGTCAGCAACTCCCCACACGGTGATACCGATACACTTGGGCTGGTCAAGGCAGGCTTCTACGACCTGTGGATGCAGAAATTAGTATCAGTCAATCACACTATGTACTTGGCTTGTCGTGACCTACCTCCACGTAGTCGGTTGAGCTGGCGCCAGCGATGTCGAGCTCGGTGACCGCAATCTCCTCGGTGCCCGCACCAGCGAGAGCATTAAGAGCTGTAAGGGGCTATCAGCTACCGTCAGGTTGCATAACGGGGAAGGGGTACTTATCCAGAAATTCCAGCACCTCCACCAGCGCTCAAGTGGGTTTGGGAGCCTTTGAAGAATGGTGAGTAATGGTAGCGGGATAGCATTAACCACAGGGGCCTTACCAATTCCGTCGATAGGAATACCGGCTGCGATCCACTTCTTGACATGGCTGACCATGCCAGTCAACTTAGGATAGGAAGCGGAGTCCAGGCTTTGCGGAATTTAGCATCCGGTTTGGAATGGAAACTAGACAGTCACGGCTTACTTGTAATCGTTGATGTAGAGCTTTGCGTTGGGATCCGCAGCTCGAGCAGTCTCGAAGGCAATCCGGACGTAGTCCTCGCCGATGACTTTGTAGAAAACGCTGTCGCGGAGGGAGCCATCTTCGTTGAAAATTTCGTTGACAACGTCCTTGCAATCATTAGTGATGAGACTTAGTAAAAATGAAGGTTTTCAGTTTACCCAGGCGTAGATCTTGCCCTTATAGTGCTGCATCACTGTGGTGATGTGATTCTTCATAACCTCGATGAGTGTATTCTTGTCCGTGATGGCTTGAACCCAAGAGGGGAGCTGAGAGTGCCACACTGGTTGAGTTAGCTTCACTATCTTGGTATAGTTTTCAGTTCAGTCAGTCAAAAACTTACCCAGCGTGTGTCCACGGATCAGCTTGTTGTTAGACTGGGCAAAGTTGACCTAGGTTTTGTTAGCCTCGAGGACGGTTAACGTAGAGGGTTGGGAAATTCTATGCGTACCAGATAATCCGATCCCGAGAAAGAGAACTGTCCACGGCTGGCTATAATTCTGATTAGGTCTAAATAACAACGATAACTATGAGAGATTGTACTTACGCTCAGTGGCATCCCACTTCATGCTGTTCTCCGGGGTCAAGGCGCCAAAATCGGCCTTGATAATTGCCGGTGTCTTCGAGTTCTTGGTCAAGGTGTACTGATCACCAATGTTTCCCAGATACTTCTTTCCGTGAGCCTTGAATTTGGTGTCGATGCTCACTGAAGCCTGACGGGGTTCAATGGGTTCTGAAAGTACATGGCTAGCGAAAAGCATCGCCAGTGCAGCTGCCTTGATCTGAACCATGTTGGGCAATAACGACCTATTTGCAAAATGAAGATAGAGTCAAATGAAGATGATGTTGGATTAACAGATTATAAGATGAATTCTACAAGGAAGAAGAGAAGTTGAAGTATTTATATACCACGAGACTCAACGTTTCTGGGCGAAGAGGATGTGAAACTGGAACACAACCAACCGTGGAACCAAACATCCCGCTCGAGCATGTCTAGATAGTAGAGGATTGAATTCATCTGCCTCATCTAGCTGTCTACCGAATTTCCCAAATTGGGAGGATGGCATCCGAACCAGAATTAGCCTGAAGGGATGAATAATGGCGTTTAGGCAGGCTATCCGGAGCTCTTGACATGTTTGGTTAGAACAGGCTATGTCCTTAGCCGACACATCGAGAAGCAACCGTACGATAGTGTTGTAAATTGGAAGGCGCCGATCTACTCACCAGAAATCAAGGAATTTCAGGAGTGGAGACACTTGTTGCACGGTCGTCCGATTAACCTGCAAATGTCCGTCCATCAGGGTCCAGCGTCTGCCTCGGCCCCAAAAATAGTTTAACCCTGCAGAGATGGCAGTCGGCTACAGCCGATCACCCGATCCATACTGGGTGTTGCAACTTGGAGAGAGCCTGCAGATGCTCTGACGAAGGTCTGCAGATAGCACTGGAGTCTGGTAGTAAGTATACCAACTCGTAAACTCCGTATATCCAACCAGTTTGAAAGTACGAATATCTAGTTAGATTGATCAGAATACTTGTGGCGTGTACAGTGGCAGCCAAATTATCATCTCTTCTACCCATATGTGTCAACTGACCACCGAAAGTACCGGAAGGTCGTGGTGTTTTAAGGTGAAACACTATCAGGGCGGCAATGTGTCAGGGTAGAACCAGTTTGCTTAGCGCCATCAGGGTCCACGCCTAGACCCTCGATGCCCGGGAGTTATCCGTCCTGTCACAGCAATTATTTCCCCGAGTCTACTGCCGAAGAAGAGCTATTGTGGTGTAGTCATGGATTTACCCACTTTGTAGGGTAGTTCTGAATGCCGTTCTAGACACGGCAACGCTCCGGTGGAAGATCGTTTCTGGCTAATGTACTCCGTAGTTTAGGCAGCAGGCCGATCATCTTCCCCCATAGGAAAGGACCCTGAATAGTGCGTCAAAATGAGCTTGAGCAAAGGAATGTTCTCTCCAAGCCAAAGTGGGGGAAATAACCAAGCAGCCCACTTTTATCCGAAACGTTCCTGGTGTCATCGAATATGGATAAATCCCGATTATTCTTCAGCACATATCAGTATTGTCATAAGCGTAACCACATATATTTGAACATGGGTTAGTCCTCCGTTCAAGTTATTCGTTCTCCTTGGCCAACGATTTCAGCCATCGATCTCTTTTGTTTCTTTCCCCGCGGATAAGCCCATACGAAGATGAAGTTCTTCAATGCCAAAGGCAGCTTGCTGTCATCGGGCATCTACCTCATTGCTTTCTCCCCCCTTGTCAACGCCAAATGTGCTCTTCCGTCGTCCTATAGTTGGAGTTCAACCGATGCTCTCGCAACTCCAAAGTCAGGATGGACCGCACTGAAGGACTTTACCGATGTTGTCTCGGACGGCAAACATATTGTCTATGCGTCCACTACTGATGAAGCGGGAAACTATGGCTCGATGACCTTTGGCGCCTTCTCAGACTGGTCGAACATGGCATCCGCTAGCCAGACAGCCACCCCCTTCAGTGCCGTGGCTCCTACCCTGTTCTACTTCAAGCCGAAAAGTATTTGGGTTCTGGCCTACCAATGGGGCTCCAGTACATTCACCTACCGCACCTCCCAAGATCCCACCAATGTCAATGGCTGGTCGTCGGAGCAGGCCCTTTTCACCGGCAAGATCAGCGACTCAAGTACCAATGCAATTGACCAGACTGTGATTGGCGACGATACGAATATGTATCTCTTCTTTGCCGGCGACAACGGCAAGATCTACCGATCCAGCATGTCCATCGATGAATTCCCCGGAAGCTTCGGCAGCCAGTACGAGGTGATCTTGAGTGGCGCTACCAACGATCTATTCGAGGCGGTCCAAGTATACACCGTCGACGGCGGTGAGGGCGACAGCAAGTACCTCATGATCGTTGAGGCGATCGGGTCCACCGGACGTCGTTATTTCCGCTCCTTCACGGCCAGCAGTCTCGGTGGAGAATGGACAGCCCAGGCGGCAAGTGAGGATAAACCCTTCGCAGGCAAAGCCAACAGTGGCGCCACCTGGACCGAAGACATTAGCCATGGTGACTTGGTTCGCAACAACCCTGACCAAACCATGACTGTCGACCCTTGCAACCTCCAGTTGCTCTATCAGGGCCATGACCCCAACAGCAGTGGCGACTACAACCTCTTGCCATGGAAGCCGGGCGTCCTTACCTTGAAGCAGTGAATGGTTTATCATTAGTTGCAGATCGTTTTTTCCTTCTTTCTTCGGGTAGTTTTAGTTGTGGAAGACATCAGAATGTGGTCACTATCTTAGGTTCAGTTGGGGCGGCCTCCTGCCACATTGTGTTGATAGGCTAGTAATGTGCGCATAATTCAGTTCATTGGCCAGGAGTGCGGCACGAATACCTGTTTAGAAATTAGGCCCAGTAGTTATACTCCGTACTGGGATAGAGTACTCGTAGTAGCAGGATTGTGGGCCTCAGAGGAATGACCAATACGTGAGTGGATCACATCAGCTAGTCGCGTTCCACATAGGAAATGTTCAGCCCTGAGGTGAATTTGGGCTACTTTGAATGATGGCCTATTGAACCGCGCGTCTCCTCAATTGCATTAAACCACAAATTGCCAGGTATTGGTATTCACTCTCCGGGCTATGCGGGTGCCGGCACGAGACGTCTCCTGGAGAAACTGGGCAACGAGCAGACTACGGATATGGGAGATGGTCGACGATAATCTTCTTGGTAAATTGAAGCCTCCAGGGCCTCTAAAAAGACGGGAATCTAAATCTCAAGTGCTCTAACGTGTCCGACCACGGTGTTGATCAACATCCATTGAATCGGACAACAACCTTGGTTCGGAAATTGAACAAGCGGCTCTCCAACGACACTCTGGATCCTGATTCAAGTTTATAATGAGTATCCTTGAACGTGCAAGGGATGCGTCGGCACTTTTCAGGGGCACACTCCACTCCCCTGGCTATGCATCTGTCGGCAAAGGCGTGCCTGTGGAGTCTATACAAAGCGCGAGACACGACGAGCTTGTATATGCACATCTTACCCCAATCCAAGGGGCGTCTGTACCCATTATGCTCGACAGCCAGGGACTTTGCCGACAGTTATTTTACAATGGTATAACTGAAATAGTCAACCTGGTGTGCATTGGCTACGCCTGAAAGACACTCGTCCGACCGCATGGCCTTGATATTGACGAGATGCTTCAACAAGCGGCCAATTCGCTGCAAGCTGTTCATGGGTTGGATGTGCTACATAGTGACCCGATTCCAGGAAACATATTCTGGGACGAAGGAAATGGCCGCGTCAATTTCGTTGACTTTAAGCGTGCAATAATCCATAATAATGACGCCTGCTATTAAGCGTCATATGCCCTAATAAAGATATCAAGTCAGCCCCCCAGTCCTTGGCCCTTACCTGGAGACCAGATATGAATTGTTTTGAACGAGAGAAAAGACGCATGATCAATGAATTGAGATAAGTCCGTCTGTGAAGCTCGTCAGCTGCTATCGCAATCATGAGACTGTGCAGGAAAGCACAACGTTTAATTGTGACGAAGCTACGACCAACCCCCATTAGTTTGGCATTTGACTTACTCTTCTTTTCCTTCCTCTTCTTTTCCTTCCTCCTCTTTTTGATTTTAAGCTACCCGTACCCTCTCCAAAAGATAATGTAATGACTGGCAATTCGATGTGGAGGCTTTATTAGTTCCATGATGCATCACGTCCCATAATTTGCATGGAATACACAGTGAAATTTTGCCACGAGCCATAAGCCTGTTGCTGCGCCTAACCACGAGCCTAGTTGCACTGATAGTCCTTGTTTCGAAAGATACACATATAAAAAAGATTGGGTTCGGGAAGGTGGGGGGAGAGGATACCGGTATACATTCTTGACTAGACTAACTGCAGCAGTAATCCTCAGGTAATTGCAGATTCAACCGAAGATAACCAGTGGAATGTTGCAAGCGTACAAGTGGTGGGATATATTGATACCTATTCCAAGATAGCCAGTGATAAAGTGCGAGTCTGCTCGTGAGATAAATCTAGCCTGTACACCCATCAACTAACACTCCCGACAGTCCACTATACAAACGCACATGGTAAATAATCAAAGCAGCGGAGGGAAGAACAGATAGCCCCCAAACCAGAACTCCGACCATGCAATTCTAACCCGAAACATCGCTAATAAAAACAGACAGCCACCTAGACCGCTCAAACAGCTTCCCAATCCATAGCATCGACAATGAAATCCCAATCAGCATCCGATTCTCCCTGCAACAACCCATCCATCTTATCCGCCCCATCAGATGCAACCACATGCTCCTGCGCAAGCAAATACGCATCATCGAAGCCCTGGAAGATATCCGAGAGGATCTTCTCGATATCATAGCTCGCCAACGGCATAGCCTTGCCCTTCCGCCTCGCAGCCCACTTGTCCTCTATCTCCAGCTCTTCCTTGGTCAAATCCGCCGTCTTCCACCGATTCCGCAACTCTTTCGCCCTCTGCAATTGTTCGTGAACCTCGCCCTGTCCTAGCACAGAATGCAAGGGACTGTTTTCATCCTGCAGCGCTTCCAACACATTCGCATGATACCGGTGAGTCGAGAGCGGAGCGGAGCCGTAGGCGGCGAGGTGATTGCGCGCAAAAGCAGAAGACACAGAGACACCGAAGACGCTGAGGAGGTGGACAATTGCGCGCTCGAGGAGGGAGTAGTATTCGTGGAAATCGAGCTTGAACATGATCTCGGCGTGGGAGACGTCGAAGTCGCTACTGGCAGGGTCGAGGGTCGCGAGGCGGTAGCCGTAGGCCAAATATGGGAGTTTCCATTTTAATCGCTCGACGATTTTCATGAAGCGGGAAAGGTGGCTCGAGGGAGAGGGTCGTGGGGAGGACTGACGAGAGGGTTGCTTGACGGGGGATGGCGTGCGTCTGGTGGTGGGTTTGGGAGTGGTTTTGGGGGGGATTGCTGGGGTGGTGATGGGAGGAACGGCGGGTCGGGCTTGAATCTCGCTTGGGCTGGGAGCCCAGCGAGACTTTAGCAGGTCGCTCATGTCAGTGGTGGATATTGCATTGCTGGATTGCGATTGTTGACAAGAGGAAGTCAGACAGTTGCGGGTGAATTGGTTCGAATTGGAGCTGAAATCAGCTGATCGACCGATAGCGATAAGCAGTCACTTAGTAAGCTGACCCGATCGGGGTGTGGTTAAGTATACTGTCAGTTAATTCTTTCTTGCAGCATGCAGGGAGCCGCTCGTCCTGCAGGAACAGTGAAATCATGTCGAGTAGGTTCAGAGAGACAAAAGAGGCATTATATATTCTGTACAGTGTTTTCGAGCGACATTGGGTGAATCGAGTCTTCGGTAGATGCAGTAGGCGGAGATCGTGATTCAATGTGAATACCTCGGTCAACACCATCAGAACTTTGTTGATGTAGGACAAGGTTTGTGGGTCATATATATTGTGAGGTTTTCATCAGAGATATGGTGAATCCGAATATATGCCTTTCGTTGGTCAGGACCTATTTACACAGTACCATGGTAAATTCCGGTCAATGGAGGAGTATTGAGATCAATCGCCGTGAATCTCAAGCCACAGGGGGATATGAACAGACACGAACCAAGCATACTATGGAGTAAGTAATTTAATTTAATCTGCTGGCAATTTAAGTATGATAATAAGCATAAGCTGGCGGACTTCCCGCTTCCCAGACGGCTTCTATCTTGATACATGATACACGATGGGATATGGGTCCTCGGAAATAAATGCCACATGGCTGCACCGTAGTACTCTTCCGTATGCTCGTCTCGCAGAGTGACAAGAAGGAACAGCCTGTCAGAGGCAAATTTTAAACTTGTTCTAGTTGCTGTTAGTGGGAATGGCGGGTAATTGTCGGGGGAATTCAACGTCTACCGGTCATACAAAGCGGGTCCACCTATGACGACGACGCTGGATGGTTGTCACTTAGGAGGCAAATTAATCATATGAACAGTTGACTAGCTGCATGTGTGCAAAGATTTATAGACAAGATCTGGTGAGATCCCGTAAGACCAAAGGAGATCTGATCCAGATTCCCTGGTAGGTGCATTGTGCCACGGAGAATTTCTTGATGGATGACAAGGCTGGTACCAGCTAAACGAACCCCCTAATTGAACAATTTGCTCAGAAGTATCACGAGATAAATTGTAAGTCCTTCTAGTATAGTCTTAGTGGCAGTGAAGAGAAACTACTAGGCAGACTATACCGACTTCCGCGGAATAGATATATATTAACGGAGTACTCCGGCGCAGTTATTTTTGGTTGATCGACACATATTTAATATGAACTAATTTGGTATGAGATGCACGGAGATTAGAGGAGATCAGAGAAGTCTAGTCGTTGAGCCAAGCAAAGTGTTTGGCAGATGTGCTAGATATTTCGCAGAATAGAACTCGAACAGCGAGATGTTTGTGGGTAAACATATGAGAGATGGATGATGTTTCTGATAGATCAATGACCGCGTCACTCAGCCACTGCGATGCTGAGTAATGGGAAAGAGATCCTCAGGCAGTGAGGCTGTCCACGTGGAAGCCAGTCCTGTCTGGGTTAGCGCAAAGATTCTGACTGACACTAATCCTAGAACAGCAAGCGGTGTTCACAAATACATCAATTTCAAACGACGAGCCATTTGGCGCGCTAACTTGAGCTTAAAATGATATTATTTCCCCATTTTTTGGCACGCACAACCGCCTCTCCGTGCCCTAAATCCAGGGATTGCAACGTCTCTAGCCTCTACGCCGCTACGGACTAGGACCGAGGTTCGGAGCTTTTTCTTGAAAGTTCGTGGAAGGCGGTCCACGTGCCTTCCTTGAGTTCACCCACAACCCATGAATAGGGCTCCGTTTCACCACCAAAGTCACTTGCACATTAGTGCCTGCACTGCAACCAACTACAGCCAGGCGAGATGTGCGTCGAGAACCCAGAACGAGTCAGAATTTCTCGCCTCCGCAGCCATGAGAATACTTCCCAGCTGAAATGAGAACCCCATCTTTGTCCCTCCAAGGCTCTAAGCGATATGGCGTCAAGCTGGGCGCGGGAGACGCACAGGGTCGTCCGGTCCTCTGAGTCAGGAGAAGCGGCATTCCAAATGCTCCGTCGCCAGATGATTGGAGAGAAGTGGTGGGCATCGGCAGATGATTCCCAACTGGTGTCTCAGATCCGGCTTCAAGTGGACCGGGCAGTAGGATCCACTCTAATCTAAGTTTCTACCGGACGGATGCAGTCCTGCATCCGATCGCCCAGCCAGCCATGCCCCCTCGGATTGGTCCCCTCCTCGTGGAAACGCCCGTGTCTCACCGAACCCACGGTCCTAATGCAAAATGGATCGCGCACACTTCCGCCAGTGCAAGGCATGTTCATCCACAAAATCGAGCTGCGTCACTGAGGGACGCAAACTCAACTCGTCCATTTAATCGATACGCTCAGAGTTCTCCATCACAATGATCGCTGGACAAACCGGGAGTCTGGACCACACATATCCTGGGAAGGGAACTCGGGCCAAGCACGCCCCCGTGTGAAAAAAAAGCTTGCTCCTGACGAATATCGACTGGTGTTTCGAAATCCACATGGCGTAGATGCCGAGGGAGATTGATTATAAAGGGTGACCGAGAGAAATCCCTTTTCCGCTGACTGGCTTCCTCATTTGCCTGTTGCCTTTGTCCTGGGATGTTGCTCCTCTGAGTTACATCCCACATCACAATGAAGATACATCAGCTGTTATTCACGATATTGGCAGCATTGACGGTGTCTGTGTTCGCCGTTTCGTCGAATGCCACGGAATTTCCAGAGTGTGCGGTAAGTGGGATTCTCTCTCGGGGTTACGCTTTTAATGACCATGTCCCCAGGTGTCTTGCTTGCACCAAGAATCTCCAAATTGTACCATAACCGATGCATCATGTGTATGCACCGGCGATGCCAGCAAGTCGTCGCTAGTGACTTGCGCATTATCTAACTGCAGTGCACTGGAGTACTATAGTGAGCATCCAGTTACACTCCACTCACACTGTCGTTTAGACATGCCTAACATCCCACAGTCACGAGGCATTTGTATGAATTGGAATGCGACCAACCCATCAAGAAGGGCCCCCCTCTTGTTGATCCCTCCACTCTCGCACCGGCTATCCTTGCCACGATATTCTTCTTTATTCGGATAGCGGCGAAGCTCGCAAACCTCGCTGGTGGTTGGGGACTTGACGACTATACTGTCACGATCGCATGGGTAAGCACTCTTGCAGTACCTGGCACCGTTATGCTTCTAACAGCTAGTAGGTACTGGGAGTTGGCTTATTTGTCGTCAATACATACAGTAAGTCACCATCTTTCCACACACTGGTATGAGGCATGATCTAACAAAACAGTGATCAAATATGGATTCGGAATGAACACCTGGGATATTTTACCCTTTCACCACGTCACATTAGTCTTCCAGTATTTCGAAGGATTGGCTATGATGTACAAGATCCAAATCTCGCTCTGCAAGATATCCGTCCTACTCTTCCTGCTGCGGATCTTCCAGTCCCGTGTTTTCCGCATATGCGCATACATCCTCATCGGCATCAACGCCGCCATCGGTATCACGTTCGCCCTCGTGGATCTGCTTCGATGCATGCCAGTCCATCTGGACTGGGACTCTTGGACCGGGGAATATGAAGGCGTCGGCACATGCATCAATTTCATCGCGGCAATTTTAGTCCACTGCCTTGTCAACATTTTCGTCGACGTCGTCATCGTCCTCCTACCGATCTACGAAGTGAGCAAGCTGCAGCTGCCATGGATGAAGAAGATCAACGTGGCACTGATGTTCATGATGGGTCTCATGTAAGCACAACCTATTCATGCACTGCGCTTTCGCCTTACTAATAAGACTCTAAGCCTAACCATCATCGCCATCATCCGTGTGGTCGTATTTTGGGAAAACCGCTGGACTACCAACTTGACCGGTACAACCTCCCCACCTCTCAACCATCTTCAACCCACCCCACTAACTCTCAATCCTATACAGCTGGTCTCCAACCCCTCATCCACTGGTCCGTCATCGAATCCCAAATCGCAATCATGACAACCTGTCTACCCGCCGCCCGCGCTTTCATAAATCACTACGTTCCGGGTCTTCCCGGCAGCACACAGCGACGGACCTACGACCGAACCAACTCCTTGTACCGCAACGGAGGCGCCTCTTCGGGGGTAACGAACAGCAAGATCTCGAAGTCAGTCAATATTTCCGTTGATTACACGACGCGATCGGAGAGAGATTCGACGAGTGCGGTGCATTTGGTCGAGATGGATGGGAGGTATGAGCGGTTTTAATACATCTATAAATATTTCTTGGGTGGTTATGTAGTATCGGTTTAGTGTTTTTCCTATGTTTCTTGATATCCCTTGGGCTAGGCTTTCTGATAATGTTCATACATGAGACAATAAATAGACAGCGAATGGTCAACTTTTGACAAATTTCTCGAACGTTTCTCTGTAGTTCAACATATACACAGAATATGAGTATCGTAAAAATAGTAATAAATGGAATAAATAACCATTCATACTCGTCTACACATTATCCTAGCATCGTAACTATTTCCACACCAGACATATGTACACCCTTTGAGCACCTATCATCCAAGAAAACACCATGGGGCCTAGGGCAGAGAGAGGAACAGCTCCCTCATCAAGGGGTAATTGGGCGTACCCAAACCACTGGCGGGATCCCATCTGTAGTCATCAATTAGCACATACTCTTACAACAATTAAATACTCCGCACTTACCCCTGGATAGCACTAAACCCATACGTTCCACATCCAGCATTAGTACCATTAGTGATATCATTCAGCACCTGCGGGTAAGCATAAAGCACGGGGTTCACAAATCCCACAGGGCCCTTGCCGATAGCGAAGCGTTCCTCGTTAAGCTGCAAACAGTTGTCAGCATCACCATCCCCAGGTAACCCTCCACCAAGTAAGATAATAAACTTACCAAGGTAAGAACCGACGCAAACAAAGGCGACGCCAAACTCGACCCATACCAATGATAATCGTACCCGTCCATGTAAGCTCTGAAATGGGCTCCATTGGCAGAAACATCCGGATAAGCGCGACCAAGCCGATTATAGAGGCCCTTAGTCGTATTAACATCAACCTCAAACTCCGAGTAGTATGGGTACGACAAATTCGCAGACTGGAAGTACTGCTCCACAGCAGCATACTGATACGCCGGCTGGGGGAAGTAGTTCGAGAATCCACCAGAAGTACTGAAGTTACTTGCGGTCCCGCCAAGGTTGACGTGCATGACGCTCTCGCTGTCGTTGACGGTCTGGTAGCCGTACAGCATGGTACCGCCGACGGAGGTGACGTAGGGACAGTTGGAGGGGTACTGCGGGTTGAAGATCTTGCCCTCTGGGCCGAGACAGCCGTTCTCGTCGCCGTCGCCGGCGAAAGATGCGACGCCGTAGTCGCCCGAGGCGAAGAGGATGGAGTGGCCCTGTAGACCGAGTTTCATGAACTCGTTGCACTGACGCTTGGTGTAGCTGACGGGGAGGTCGGCTTCGGATTGGCCGTAGGAGGCACTGATTACGTTGGTGGGCTTGTAGACGCCGCATTGGAGTTTTCCTGGCGTGGGTTAGAGTGGATTGTAAGGAGGGAAAGGTGGTATAGGGAGGTACCTTTGTAGCCGCCGGGGCGGGGGTCGGGGTATACGGGGTCGATCGACGGGTCATCGCCGGTCTCGCCGTAGGCACTGTAGGTGCAGTAGGACTGAAGTTGTTAGAGGTGTAAGACTGAAGGTGAGATATGAACTTACACCATCGAGAGCGTCGAGGAAGGTGTTGAACAGGTTGGTTGTGTCGACCTCGACCGGTTCGTAGAGCTGGTCGTCAACCTGGTAGAGGGTAACTTGCTGAGGATAGAGGAGGGAGTAGCTTCACTACATTAGTATGAGGCTGATAGTTTAATGCGGGACTGACTCACGCCATATCGATATCAATGTCGGATTCACCCGTGTTCAGGGAGCTGTAGGAGGGAACAGAGTAATTCGCGCCATCTATCAGGGCCGGGATGGGGTAGGTACCCTGGGGAACCCAAGGCGCATACTCCTTGTAGAAGAGGTCGAGGTCAGATTTGGCAAAGTAGTCACCCTGCTCGTACAGACCGAGGCTGTTGTTCGGGGTCGCCGTCGTGGCGTCGGGGATCTGGTACAAGGCCTTGATGCATGACGGGGTAATGTTGTAACCACAACCGCGGAGGTCTTCGGGCAGGAACTTGGCCTTGCTGGGAAGTGGCTGCGAGACTTGAGCAGCAGACTTGGCCTTAGAGGAGTGAGCTAGTTGGGAGGCACGCTTGACCTTCTTGGTCCTCTTCACGACTTGGGTGAGCTTCACTCCCGGGGTGACGTAGTCGATGTGTTTCTGGATGTGTTCGGGGACGTGGTATCTAGATCCTAATTAACGATTGCATTGACCGTGGCAAGAAGTCAACTTACTGGTCACATCCAACTCTGATCTTAGCACTTCTGTCACTCTCGTGCTCGTGGAATTCCGTCATGAACAGCCTCTCAGCTTCATGGGCGTAGGCGTCAAAGGCGAGCCAGCCCTTGTTGTCGGAGTGCACCACCCGCGACGGATGGATACCAGAGGCGATGAGCCATTCTCTCACAGCCTCGACAGCCTCTTCGGATGGCTGAAAGATGTCGTGCACCTCGTCCGCCGACCAGTACTGACCGTACTTGGAAGACTTGGGGTCCGACCTGCGCAGTATTCATATCAGTATGCTTCATTCTTCAAGGGCCTTCATTGATTCAAGGACCGATTCAATAGCAGAAGGGAATGTAGGTTGAGACTCACACTTCCATCAGGAAATCGTAACCCTTGTCCAAGTTGTTCTGGGCAAGGCCAATGCGCACAGGGAGGACCGCATCGCTCTCAACGCGCGCACCCTTCACCCAATCGGATGCGGGCTTGTGACGTTTCTCGTGCAGAACATGCTTGATGGACGTCGGAATGGCATCGGACAAGGCCGCAATAGCCAGAGCCAGGGCAAGCTGACGGACCAACATGTTGGGATTTAATCTGCGCGATTGCAACCAGACACAATGGCTGATGGCCGACAGGTCGCGACGGCAGATTTAAATAACAACGCCGTAGAGCTCCGGGAGTGGGCCCCTTGCAGTGAGGGACGATGCGAGAATTAATTGCGACATCCGACCTGCTGTTCTCACCGCCGCTAGTCATATATCGTCCATGGTTTGATTGGAGGAGAGGCAGGTTTGCCGTTGCGATGGTGCCTGGATGGACGGTGTCGAGGCGGTCTTGCGATTGCGGGGGTGTCCACCGCGTCTCCAGTTGCTGATAGGCACTGGTCAGCCCACGGAAACCTACCCTCTGCAGCTTATCGGCCGCGTCTCTCCATGGTCTTCCCACGCTATCGAGGAACTAATGCCGTCGCGTCGGTTAGTCCTGGTGTTATCGGGCACTAGCCGGGCGAGGATGGCAGCTATTCGTCGATGCCAAATTAGGGCCACCGGGGGAGCATCGGAGAACCGACTGAGCTGCCGTGATAAGCCTTTCGCCGGATACCACCGCGCTTCCGCCGGCCAGCTGATTTCTGTTTCTTATTCTCTGTGGTCCTAATCGCTCACCTTTTTGACGGGGCTGGTGAGTCTTTCGTTGGCTGAAAGGATAATCTAACACATTGCTGAGGCCTTTTCAAGATCGCCTATTGAGCTTGTTGAATGCCTAGCGGATACGCGGGTCGCCGCGGATAAAACGGCCGTGGCTACAAGACACGCGAGACCGACAGTATGCGTGTCTGAGACATGCAATATCTTTCAATCCTGTGTCGCCCACGGCTACGCCGATGAAAGAAAAATTCTGGAGATAAACCCAGTCCAGTGTCATTGTCACTGAGTCTCATGAAGCCTCGATTCTAGACACAACCGCCCGTCTTTGTCACAAGTCTAATTCGTTGCATCGTTTGAACTTAATCAGTATCAAGCAATTGCCTGGTAAACACACCCTGCGGATCCCATTCTCTCTTGAGCTGTCGAAGCTTTTTTAGCCGAGCCTCCCCCCGATACCGTCGCTGGATAGGACCCGTCCGAGTCGCATTCTGGAAGTCGATGTACTGTGTTTCGTCCGGGCCCCGCATCAGAGCAACGCATTCATCGTTGTATTCGTCCACCTTGCGTCTGTTCTTCTCATCCGTATGCCAGATAATGTTGACTCTGGAATACGTCCACAATTAGCGTCGCAACGTCAGAAGGAGCGAAGAAAAACCTACTGCCAGTAGCGGACATCATGCGATGACATGGCAGACTCCTTCTCGGGCGTCTTAACCGCTCGTGAGTCCCACTGTAAGTTGAAAGCTGAGTTTATGGCATCGGGACACTCATGGATCAATTTCTTCCAGACTTCAATGGCCTGCACGAATCCGTCGATGCGAAATTCATGCAAGCCCACGATACCAAACCTCTTGAAGTCACCTTTGGCGCATAGAGCTTCTCGCTCATCATTGACGTTCTGGATAGGCAGATCTCTGCCCATGGTAGCGGTTGGCTGAAGGTCATACAAAGCCTTAAACGGCACCTCCGGGGCCTCATCGCCGGTATAACGGGCGGAAATCACCAGAGATGGAACGCGCGCGGGTGGCGGGGCAATGATCATCATGAGGCCCGCCGTCGCGTGTTGGGGATCATCCATGATTTGCTTCATGACTCGAGCCACCTCCACCGCCCGATCAAGTGGGAAGATAAAGGCCCCCACCCATATCAAGCCCAGTCGTTTCCGCAGTAGCGACAAGGGGTGCGCACGAACCGTAAGCTGAGTGACTAGGCCGAAGAATTGACCAGCTCCTTTCAATGCCCAGAGCAGATCCGGGTGCGTCCCCTCTGTAACTTCGATCAGCTCCCCCTTTGCTGTGATTACACGCGCTGCCAAAATCTGATCCGATCCGAAGCCGGTGATGGAATTGGTGATCGAGCCCCCGCCACCAAGCAGGTACGGGATGGCACCAACGCTGTTGCCATTCCCGAGTGCTGTGTGAATTGACCGTGTTAGAATTGAATTCAGATAGGTCCAATTGAGCAATAATAAATGGTTCATATAGTATACCTGTGAAAAAACCCGCTTCTGCTAGACGCACAGACACTTCCTTGGCCAAAACACCGCCAATCACGGTTGCAGTTCGCGCACCCGCATCAACTCGAACTTCAGAATACAAACTGAGATCAATAATGATTCCCTCTGATCCAATGGTTGACCAGGGACTATGACCGCCGCTTTTCGGCACGAATGGAATGCTTGACTTGAGAGCCCATTGCACCTATGCCCAGTGTTAATGGTTGATCTCAGCGTCCGTGTACTTGTAAGGCTCATCTTACCGTCTTCAAACAGGCATCCTCTGTGCGAGGAAGAACAATGGCAGCCGGAACTTTCCGGTCGATATCAGTCCATCGAGCTAAGCGTTGCTGAAACCGTGCATCATTCGGGTCGTGCAAAATCTCACAGTCGGCGGCCACGGCGCCTTGGAGAACTGGAATTTGAGACAGGACGTGGTCGGACATGGTCATGCGGTGGCTTCACAACCTCCAAGATAAGTTGATATGTGGTAGTTCATTTGATGGAGGGGTACGAGGGTCGACTTGGATGTAGATGTAGGCAGATCCCTCCAGCAGCTTGGTAAGCTTGGGGGCCAAGACCCACGTCAGCTTGCCTTGCTAAGCCGTAAGCTTACTGAGAAGTGACAAAATACCCATCACTCATGGCGCCTCTTTCCAGCGTTTCTACCCCCATGTCGACAAAGAACATAGCGTTTAGACTGATATCGTGGGGTTGTATTGTAGCAAGGGTTGTCGATCTCGGTCAGAGGGACGTCATAAGGCAACCCATGTTGAGGTCCGAACACGAGTCCAACGACAACCATGTCACGATCTAGATTAGACGCAGCATCTATTATCGATTAGATTAGAGCTAAATTGTGCAGGTACGACCAGGGTAGTGAGATATCATGCTGTCAGCAACTGCAGGTTCTCGGCTGACACTAACCGGTCCCCCACCAAGACTGGCTTTGGACGCGGGGTGTCAGACGGAGAGCAGAAGTTTCAGAAGGGTGAAAGAGACACCCGCGCAAGTGCCTGTAGCTAAGCAATGACAATCGTGATAATTACATATACTCGGATGCTAGTGAAGTAGATGGATAATAGGAGAAGATTAGTTAAAAAGGAGCGAGTCGATGGGATGCCGGTTTGGGGGCAGGAATGGGTGGGATGGCCCGATTCGGCCTGTTGGATGCCTTATGGATGCCTTGCGCTTCTACTTTCTTTCTCTCATCCTTCATGTTTCTTCGAATAATTATATGCATCTATAAGTTTGAAGTTGTAATATTATTCAGAGCGAAATATTTCCCGAGGCGCACATGAACTTCCATCAAGACGAAAATCCGTGAGGTCTCAGGGAGTGAGCCTTTGAAATACTCACTCACCTTACAACAGGGAGCAGGTATGTACTGAGGACATCTCAAGTCATCTTCTGATCTAGGTTACTACTTAATCAATCACCATATTAAATCTTGATGTAATAAGGTTGTTGGGCCTGTCCATCATTAAGAGAAGTTGTTTTCAGTGTCAAGCCCCAGTTTCTGGCCTTTACCCAACCTACCGTTTACTCAGTAGTACATGCGATGACGTTCTTACCCAGCTCGAATATTTGATTTATTATCCAGTCGCTCGTGACTATGATATAAATAAAAAGGGCAATATGTTCAGTCTCTCTGCAGATCTGCAGGATCATTAAATCTCCATTTCACCTTCCTTTATTGGTGAGGTTATAAGAAGGCAGTCAGGTGAGCACAAGTTCAACTATTATCGAGCGGAACGGACATGGAAATGTGAAGAGCCCATGCTATGCCTCAGCCCTTTCCTCGCAAGATCCCTTCCTCTTCAAAGCGTCTACCCTACTGCAGCAATGGCCAGCTCCATCGGTTAATTTCCTCTAATGGCTTACCCGCCAGGGCGGGGCATGCATGCACCCTAGTAAGTAGCTTCAGCACGACCGCCCACGTCATTGCACGAAGAGAAGATCAGCAGATACAACCCCCGCTCGGAGAACACTCTGCAGTGACCTGATTCTTCTATTTTCTTTACCAATCACCCTATCAAGGAATCAATATCTGTTGTCGGGTGAGTAGTTAGCCGGCCAGCAGTCATAGAATATCGTGTGCACTGTCTTCGGTTAACAAGATAGACTCGGAGGCAAACGGATTTAGCCAGTAAGTAGCTACTAGAGCGTGCAAGATCATTGTGACCTGCAGTTGATGCTGAAGTAATCCAAGACAGGAGAAACTTTAAGATCCATAGGCGGATAATTTCTCCCCGCAAATATCGCTCAGGCACTCCTCCCCAGTCGGTTATATTGCAACGCGTGTTGCGTAGACCGACACATGTTTGTCTTGAATTTCCCCGCCTGAAGAACCTGACAATCAAGGCTTATCCACGGACATGTCCGCGAATTGCAGACAACCGGTCCGGAAAAGGCTTTGCGCTACTGTTCTTATTGGCGACATCCTCAGGAACTGGCTTTGATCATGCGGTCATCATCAGGGGCTTCGGGGATGTGCATTCACTATGCAGAATTCCGGGAAGTCGCATGTAACGCGTTTATATAAAGGGTCCTTGCAGAACACCCCGAGGGGACAAATCGAGCTAACTTCAAGCAGCACCTAGTACAATGCATCTTGGTAACAGCTTGAGATTGCTCTGCCTCGCAGCACCAGGCCTCGTCGCCTCAATTTCTTCTTCTACTCTATCCACCTCAGGTCGATGGATTGTCGACACCGACGGGAACAATGTCACCTATGCGGGGGTCAACTGGCCCGGTGCTGAGGTGGCCATGTTGCCTGAAGGGCTGCAGTATCAATCCATCGAGTACATCGTCGGCAAGATCAAGGATCTAGGCATGAATGTCATTCGCCTTACCTTTGCTATCGAAATGATCGATGACATTTACGAGACCGGAGCGGACATACCGATTAAAACGTCCTTGATCAACGCTCTGGGCGAAACAAACGGAACCAAAATCTACGACGATATCGTCAGTAACAACCCACAGTTTGGGGAAAATACGACACGACTGGAGGTAAGCCGCATCTCTCAGAACTCATTACATTCAATTTTAAAGGTGTCTAGGTATACGACGCAGTAGCCGAAGAATGCTACAACCAAGGTATCTACGTGCATCTAGACAACCATGTCTCCAAAGCAAGTTGGTGCTGCTCGACTACTGATGGAAACGCCTGGTTCGGAGATACTTACTTCAACGTAAGCAACTGGCACAGAGGTTGGAAGTATATGGCCGAGCATGTAAGCTATATACCCGTCCCATCTTCAGCCTTCAAGCCTAACGCAAGTCCGATACAGGTCAAATCCCTGCCCGCCGTAAAAAGCATCGGCATGCGCAACGAACTTCGCAGCCCTGACGACAACACGACACTTGCAGACGACACGTACAACTGGGAAACATGGTACAGCAACATGGTCGAGAACGCGAACCAAGTTCATTCCGTCAATTCAGACCTACTCCTCTTCTTCTCCGGTCTCAACTACGATGTCACACTCTCACCGATACCGACGGCCTCAGACCTCGGTGACGGCACCGTCTTCAAGAAGAGCGATTTCGACTTTGAAGATAAAATCGTACTAGAGCTTCACAACTATGACTCATCTGCTACAAGCTGCAGTAGTCTATCGTCTAGCTTGTTGAGCGATGGCTTCGATGCCCTAGAGACGGACGACTCGAGCATCGTAAATGTGCTTCCGGTCGTGATGACAGAGTTCGGGTACGAGCAAGATGATTCCACCTATACGGAAGTATATGCCTCATGCCTGAGAGAATGGCTGCTCAGTGTTCATGCCGGGTGGATGATTTGGGTGCTTTCGGGCAGTTATTACATCCGACAGGGAACACAGGATTATGATGAAACTTGGGGTAAGTTGATCTTTTTCCATTTATGAAGCGGACAGTTCGTGATGAGTGACTAACTATCATCACTAGGTCTTCTAGATCATACGTGGTATGGCTGGCGATCAACCGAGGCAATTGATAATGGCATCATTCCTATGGTCAACGCGAGTCTGGGATAGGCTTGGGATACTGACTGACCTCGTCGGTATATCGGTGTCCATGTAACGGAGGGCTTTTAACTTGGTCCTTCGAGCGTCCAGCAATAGTAATCTACTGATTACCCATTCGCTCTACACAATCAGCTTTTTTCGAATATTAGATTCGCAAGGTACTGCACAATTACATATATTGTAAGGCCTGGTATCAAGTACCTCTGACATCGTATAACTTCAGAGCCGAACCGACTTCACTAGATCAGAATATTTCAATATCGATAAACGGTGCTTTCCAAGGAATATTTCCCATAATCTTTCTTCATATTTGTGTTCTCGAGATAGGCGTGTGATTGGCTCATCCAGCACGTCAATAATTGTGAAGCAAATGATGCTAATTGGAAAAGGTTACAATGGGTGTCAGGTTTGCGCTTCATATGGATATAATAATAAATTGATAATAATCTAGAAACAGAAACCTAAGTAATACATATTTGCACAATTTGAAATACCGGTCTTAGCAACTGTTCCAAACGCTGAATAGCAGGCTATCATCAATAAGCCAAGAGCACCAGATCCCGCAATCGCCAAATCCGTTACTCATCCATTGCCTATTGCTGACAGACCGTGGCTCAGTTAATGTAGCACTTGACAGACTGGACACGGTTGGAGGAGATGCTGTCGCTTCCAGGGGACTGGATGTCGCCAGTGCCACCGCCGTTGCAGCGGTCGGACCTACAGAGCAAGAAAGAAGCACAAGTCAGCCAGGGATGTCAGCATCATAATACAAAGGAAGAATAACATACTCCCAGAAGCGGCAACGGTATCCCCGGGGGATGGAGACCGAGTGGACATTGTCGTTGACTGGCTTGTCTTCCAGATTGACTAGATGCAATCAAAAGATCAGTTATGAAGGCGGACAAGAGAAAAGAACGGTGTTGGACAATTGCCACATACAGCAGTCATGCTGGGTCTTGATGGAAATCTTGGTGCAGGTTCCTCCCAAGTTCTGTCCGTCGCAGGCCTTGATCTCGATGGTGTCTTGTCTCTGCTCGAGAGCGCCGGGAGCGGCAATGGCGCCGGTGATGGCGGTGGCGAGCATCAGGATGGTAGCAGTGAATTGCATTTTGAATGATTGGGATAGACGAGATAGTCTTGATAGATTTGAATAGATAGAGAAGATTGTTGTTAGAGAAGCTGTTTGTTGTTGCTGATGATGAGCAGGATACTCCATGCCAGGACGCTGTATTTATACCTTTTCCTAGGACTTCTATCTCAAGACTCCAAGACTCATCCAACTCTACATATCGTACAGAAACCAACAATATGCCTCCATCCTGGGGCCAATTCTGCTTTGTGAGCCTTGAAAATGTGTATGAATCGTAGGATAGCTAACGATGGGCTTCTTTTACTGGTCTCTTCGTTTGGCCTCCCTCATCCGGCCCCAGCATCTGCATCACAATCCTGGTCTGTGATGGCGCAGCATGAATAGACCGACCAGCCAGAATGTAACATTAGGATTCCTTCAGCTTTCTTCCCTGCCATTGACACCTGCCAAGGTACTCCGCCTCCAGTTATTCTCTTTGTGCAGTGTGGGGGGCTAGAGTCCTAACATCTAGAGATGAAGCGCCCCACAAAGTCAGCTCATCAATGCAGCCGGGTACCTGAATCTAGAAGCTTTGAAGCATAGATGAGAGCCTTGTGTCGCAACGCATCTACTGCATTGGGTAAATGTGCTGCTCTTATTATCCACAAGGGGCTAACATAAGTCTCGGCACATTCCCACGTTTCATGTGCCACTTGATGATGGGCCGACGCGCCACATCCAGATTCCATGGGGCCTGGAGAACATTATCAGACTTTTAAGCAGTACTTGACAGAAACAAAGCCCAGGAAAAGTACAATCGAAGTGTTTTCTAAGCCCAACACAGTACCTGACCTAATAATACTTAGAGAAAACATTATTCATTGTTCCTTGACGGGAACAAAAAGGTAACAGAGTAGATTTCGAAGCTGCAGTTTAGGCAGCATAACACATGTAACCACGCAGTGCTACTAAAGCCTTTGGGCCCCATTGTCGGCATATGACGAATGATGAAGCCCGAAAGGATTCTTCAGGATTTCTTCCTCGCCCCACAACCTTGAAGCCAAGAAGGAAACTAACTTATTTAGGCTGTATATTTGACTGTTCCTGAGTGGATGATTGGCTTGCTCGGATACCTGGACCGTGCGTAAGCGGTGATTGCAGGCTGGTCGTAAACCCTCATACCTAAACAAGGTATGCTTCTTCTTGGCCTACATAGGGGTAGTGCTGACATATATGCATCAAAATGTAAGCAAGCCATATACAGGCGCTCTGTCAGTTACTAATCTGTCGATTGAGGGCTAATGTCTGTCTTGCAATTGAACCTTTAAACACGCAGGACAGAGCTTTGAGCATGCTCTGTCATCTATATACAAAATTGCTATAGTACAGTGTGGATAAAACTTAGGAAATCGCTCACTAGTTGAGAGTCTGGAGTATCATCCAGAATCGCCAACATAACTATCCACCATCTCGATGACACAGACTCAATGATAATCCTTTCTGTTCTTGTCTGTTTAGCCTGGAAGTTGCGAGCCAGTAATCTCGACATGAACGTCTTGGTCCCTGTGGCTGGGCTCTCAACTTCCTGATCCTTCGAAGGAATTGCCAAGCAAGGTCAACTTCAAGCCGTTCACCAATCTTTATTCTCCCTCGTTGTTGGCTATGTGAGAAGCCATGAAGGAACGATCATGCCATAAAAGTTCATCGAATCAGCTGGCTTACGGTTTCAGAAGGCATATATATTATGATCCGGATCATCTCCGCGTCATGTCGGTGTCTCATAACGGGGTCTCCAGTGTGTCCAGGTCGGCACTTTCTGAATGTGTTCGAGCAGAGAATTTTCTTATCTAACTCTTGGTGCTGAATACATCAGACTATCCGAGCCCCAAGTGAGCTTTTACAGTAGATACGCTTTTATAGTAGATACCTTTCGGGCTTCCTAGGCTCACTCTATGAATTGATCAAGTCTGTCACCCTTGTAAATTCTATGTCTTAAGCTCTATCTTTGGTATTAAAAAAGCAATCAGCACCTTCGTAGACAGATGCTCGTGGCCACAAAACGATACTCTTGACTATAAGTCTGTGACTGAGATAAGCTGTATCTTCGTTGGGATAATTCTGGTAATGTAAGAATACTGTGAGTTTAAAGTTAAGTGGATATACAACAGCTAGAAAATGAAGGTATATCTATTATGTGGAGAGAACCCCCTTGTAGAAAGCTTGGGGGTATTCTCAGTTGCTACCGGTTGATACTAGTAGTGGATTTGGCATTAGAGATGATAACCGATTCACACAATATCATGTCTTAAAGAATATGATATAATCCATAAGAATATTAGATTAAACCTTTCTTTCATAGGAAATATCATCAATCTCATCAACTTTAAGTCTCCGACTGGAACTTAGGGTGTAGTATTCTCAGATATGCCGGTAGCATATCCATAAAATATATATATATATATATATGTCCATCATAGTAGTGCCCAACTCCAGGGCTCCAAGTCCGTGCATGACGTCGAACTGAATGTCGGTCTATGTTAAGCAAATCCTTGAAATAAAGGTGGGAAATGAATACTTTCTTAAAGCTCTTCAATTGATTGGGTACATGACCTCGCAGAGGAATGGCTTCTCAATTGGATAAGTAACTGACAATCGCGTCGGCAACTCCATAGCGCCAAAACAGGCCGTAAAAAGTGTTCTGGTGATAGTGTGTAAATTATACATAGCATATAATCATTATTTCCCTTTCATGTTTCACTATTACTTATACCAAGATGATAAAGAGCCCATGAGTTCTGATATACTCAATCTTTGCCAAGCGCGGCGACTTGAGACGGCCAGCTCGGTCGGAGATAATTTTGCAATACTCGGTAGCTGCTCCGCTCGTTCTGTTCCGCAAATGACTCGCGAGCTCGTCGGCCCCCAATGATCTTTTGCGTTCTTAATGTTGAGACTGGGATATTTATGCTATTTCCAGATGAATGTAAGAATATCTGATTGGGTATCTTATGAGCCGTTTATAATATTATTATCGCGTTATCCTGATCCCCTCAACCCCCAAAACGCCGTGAATGTTCGTAAACCAAAAGATACCAAATCATTGAACAACAACAGTAGGCACTTTTGACCAGTCGCGACACATTCCCAGAACAGTCCGACAGAATTTGCCGTACTCGACTCTCACGTCGAAGGCCCTCCACGACCCCTGTGCCAGGTGCCTTAGGCGCGCGGATGGGTCGGTGATTGGCTTGGAGCCCATATTGCCATACGTGCCACGTCCCGGACTATATCGCCGTGTCAGTTCTTCTTCTACGCTTCTTTCAATGGAAGAGGCGATTAACATACCTGAACCCAGTAATTGGAAGAATAAGCACATCATCAACCAGCTTGCTCTTCCCCCCGTCCTTCAGACCTGACAGTGCATGCCAGCGTAAGCCAGCCACCTCTTCCAGTTTACTCCGCACGACGTCGGTGAAGGCAGCAGGTCCGGTAAGCGTGAGTGGATCAAGATTCATAAGCTCTTGTCGAGCAGCTCGTGATTGGAGTGATCCACCATAGCGGTTGGAGATATCTCCTATCGTTGCTGATAGCCGGTCGATGAAGGTCTGCAGGATAGGATGACCCGGGGCCCAGGCAAACGCCCACTGCGTAAGCTGCACGGGCTGCGAGTAGCCCATACGCCAGTAGCTATCGGACCCCTCAGGGCAATCAGCCTCGAGGCCGACAATCGCGCGTACCGGAGCGGTCGAGTTATAGGATGTGCCGGCCCGTGTATCGTTCCAGGCATGTAGATCGGTCGGGGTGATCCAGTCGGCAGGTTTGCGAAGCGGTTCGGTATCGATATCGCCATACTGTTCTGATTAGAACTATATTCGGAGTTTTGAAGTTGTTCCTGCACCTACCACGCCTCCAATCCATTTCGATATCACGATGCGAAACACATCTGATCGCTCAACATTGCGCGCCAGATGCGCATAGTGGCTCTCCAGGTCCGGCTCAAAGTGGTGAATAAATTGTTCCATTCCCTCGTCCGTCCACAAAAAGTAGGCCATCTCGCCTTCGGCAGTCTGAAGCCATCGCTCGGCGCTGTGACGGATGATTTGGGGCCAGGTGTCGATTCTTGTGTTCTTCCAGGTTTGATGTACGATCATGGGAATCGTTGAGTGAGGAAGGTACCCGTCTGGGGAAGCTCGGGCGGCGCTAAGAGCTAGCTCGGCCGCTTCGACAATATTCTTCGGGGGTGGTTTAGATGCGCTGGTCCATTTTGGCGGGATATACCATGCTGTAAGAGAACAATTGGGTCAGTCAGTCAGTTGTGTCCACAGAATTGTGAACGATCGCCTACCTCCTCCCTCGGTAGTGTGTGTGTGGACATGACGGTACAGTAGTGGGTACTGATCCTCAAGATCTATCGGCTTAGTATCGAACTTGGTACGTTGCTGGCAGATGCAAATCATTAACACCGCGCCGATAAGGGCGACGATGGCCAAACGCCGCAACCGAGTTGGTGCCATACCGTAGATTTATCACAGCATTTTCATCTTCCGGAAGACAGATGAGAGAGATATGTAGGATGATGAGGGGGAAAAGGGGCTCAGCCCCACGTGACGGTAGCCAGGCGCAGCCAGAAGAAGAAGCCTTGGAAAGTTCCGAATTACACTTTTGTGATTTTTTCAAAAACAGTTCACATGTATGGAGTACACTAGTACAAAGTAGTTGGTTACATGTCGAAAATATTGTGATGTGGCCCACACAGTGGGATCCGCCATAGTTTTGGGGCTACCGCTTCCCCCTCTAGGAAGGTATGAAGCCATTCTACATGATCAAAACATTGATCTTCCTTACTTTCTCAGTGATCTGCTGGCTGGCAAAAGCATTGACTAGCCATCTATTTCAATCGTGAATGCGATTGCCTCTCTATAACAATCATACCGCAATAACAAGCCCTTGGAGACGGCCGCGATGGAAAGCGCGCCCGACAAACCGGCCCCCAACACCCACAGCACCCGTTGGAGCATAAGTAGACACGAATACGAACCCCCTGTCACAGAAGCAGCGGTCCTAGGCTGCTACTTTCGGTACCCCTCTCCATTAGTTGCTGGCGCAGCAAAAAAAAAAAAAAAACCTCTCTGCCACATCGCTGGTATGTTTCAGGGTTTCCCCTGCGTCAATTGGACGTTCCGAAGGGTTGTATCCGTGCAGCTCAGGTCAAGGGGTACAAAGGGCTGAGCAAGAGATTTCTCGATCGGGAAGAGCATGCGAGGCTACGCTAAACCTTATACAAGACATACTAACCTTGTGTGGCATAGTTGGTATCTTTTAATAACCAATTCACAGCCTGATGAAAGAAATCCTGATTCCTGATTGTGAGTGATCTTCAGTGCAAGGCTGTGACTTAGGGCTGTGTCGAAGGGATCAAATTAAATCTCCTTGAAACGCAAATGCCTGTTCCATCTCACGTCAGATGCAATTGCAGGAAATGTATTGGGGAACTGCAAAAATCTGAATTGAGATCCGCAGTGACAGAGGGACTGAAGAGCACAGGACGGTTTTGGGGACGAGGGACCAGCCTTGTCTGGCTTGGCGCACCCTTTTTTCTGTTGATCATGAGCCAAGCGCGGATCCAGGGTCATTATCACGTGATTGTAGCAAATCCTTGCTGCCGCTTACATAATTTAATATCTGGTACACGATTGGCCACTGCGTTCTGACGGAAATTTCCCGGCACGCTAGCAGAAAGCCAGCAAATAGTCCCGAATTAGCCAGTGCAATAGTGTCGGCATTTATGCTTATTCTGCCACAACATGAAAATCTCGATTCTGCACAATCATCACATTCATTGGGGGGTCATTCAGGGGTTGAACATCAGTCTTTGAAGCGGTTGGAATACTTTTTTGCGATGTGTTGTCAACAATTGCCATGCTGCCATCACACCCGGAAATTGAATGAGGAATTGTGACAGACTGTGCAGGATCAGTCGGTCCTTCTTGGCAGGGATTGTGCCTCTTGCTAACTGCTTCAGGTAGGAGCTGTGGTCCACGTCACCTGTGTCCTACGTAAGATATTGCAGTACTGCCCATGTCTGTGTATGCGGCCTCTTGTCAGCACGGGATATCTCTTTTCCGCTGCCAGCCCCGCGCCTAGATGATGAAGAAGTGATAAGATGATGGTCGATGTTGAAGGTTGTCACTACACGTATATATGGCGCTGCTCAATCATCCATTCATACTCATTTGTAAGATGAATTAATATGTATGAGTCGGGCTGGTTGAAGTATAGGATTAATATGCGGAAAAGTAATCAGTAGATAGTGGGGAATTCGACTAAGAAGATTGAGATGTCTCCTGGAAAGGTTGCAAGAGAGGCCATTCTGGGGAGATTGAGAGTGTTCCTGAGACTAGTAAACATCGCCGGCTTTAGCCTCGCAATACCCATAGATGCATCCTGCCATTGTACCGTTTCCCAACACAGTGAGAATTCTTCTTGCATTGTCCACCAGGTCTACCTTCGCAAACTCCACTGATACACGACAGACAACCATGGTCATAGTCACAGTCAGTATTATTAGTACGCCACTCGCCTACGATGTTTTTTGAGCCTCCGTTTTCTGTGCACCGTTACCGAGATGGTAGCGTCTCCATTCTTGAGCTAGTAGCGGCTGCGGTAGTTGCAATGCAACAACCAGATACATCCACTCCATGGTTGCGTATATTGTGATGAGCCATAATCTGAGAGTTTATTGGGATATATAGCATAGAACTGGGATTGTGTCATATGTTGGAACTTCACGAAAGATCGCGCTCAAGACCGTGCTGGATGAACTAAGAATCGATCCGGGTTCCAGCACTCTCTCTATAGTAACTGTGTACTAGTACAGCACTGAACTCGCCATCAGAAAATATGACAAGTTATATTAACTGTAAACTGCTAGAGGGTCTGTAGCGCGAACAAAGGTAGTGTACTTCTACCACTAGAGTTATTCTTACATGAGTTGCAATGCCGGAAGTATTATAAGCCATTAAAGCGAGTAGTGCAATGTCGGTTTGTGTATATGAATAGTAAGTCTAGGGAAGCGTACCACTATAGACAATGATAGTAGTATAGATCACTTGATCAAAGAAGCTAATTCCCCCTCACTGTGCTAGAATAGTCTTACTTCAACGTGGCGGCTGCCATCACCCTAAATGAAATAATAAGCTACCATGTGGGCCGCCGTGCAGCCAAGCGGGCCGAACACCTCGGGGAACAATACCGAGATAGCATACTGGCATCGGCGCAACACCCGAAACATTATCACTGAGTGCCCTAGCTATGGCCAACTCACGATATTTGAATATACCCCGCACTGAGTATGGCAAGCTATGACACTCTCCTAAGGTGCAATGTGCAAGTCATACGATTGCTTGGTCTTGCACCGTCATCATGTCATCTGCTGAGGAACCGAGCGTAGCATCGGTGTATACTTCGAAATGGAGAGATACTGTCAAGGATCTAGTCGCAGGAGCAGCGGGTGGTGTTGCGCAGGTGGTTATAGGTCAGTGTATTCCATAATCCTTATCTTGGAGATATTTGAGTGCTTGTGATTGTACTTACGGAATAACAGGACAACCATTTGGTAAGTGCCATCGTACTCTGTATAGATAGATTCCACCTCATCGCCATAGCTGCTATTCCAGGAAGCTGAACATTATCTAGACCTCGTCAAAGTTCGCCTCCAAACCCAGGGAGGCACAAACAACAATGCTCTCTATCTCACCCAGCAGATCTGGAAACGCGAAGGCCCGTTATCATTCTACAAGGTGCGCTGCTCACCACAACTCACCTATAACCATTCTAACCTTCTCCCTCACTCCAGGGCTCACTCGTCCCTTTACTGGGCGTCGGCGCCTGCGTAAGTCTCATCCCATATTATACTCACAACAAGCTCTCGCCCACTGATCGATAAAATAAACAGGTAAGCATCCAATTCGGCGCCTTCCACTACTTCCGCCAGCTCATTGAGCACCACAACAACCAAACGAGCCCAACCCTACCTACCACCCCCACCCTCCCTCAATTCTACCTCGCGGGCTGCTTCGCCGGCCTAACCAACAGCCTCATCTCCGGTCCGATCGAACACATCCGCATCCGCCTACAGACCCAACCCCACGGCTCCCTCGCCCTGTACACCGGTCCTTTCGACTGCGCGCGCAAGATAATCTCCCAAGCGGGAATCCTCCACGGGTTATACCGGGGCCAAGTGGCAACCCTTATCCGCGAAGGCCACGGCATCGGAGTATGGTTCGCGTCCTACGAGGGGTTCTTGGGCCTTGCGGCGCAGAGACAGGGCAAAAGGAGGGACGAGTTACCGAGTTGGCAGATTGCCATGTCTGGGGGGTTGGCGGGGGAGATGTTGTGGTTACTGAGTCATCCGGTGGATGTTAAGAGTAAGATGCAGAGTGATGGGTTTGGCAGGGACCAGAGGTATAAGGGGTTTAGGGAGGCTGTGAGGATGACTTGGAGAGGGGAGGGGTTGGGAGGGTTGTTCTTCGGGATTGGACCCGCGTTGGCGAGGGCGATGCCCGTTTCGGCGGGGACGTTTTCGGTGTGAGTTCTTCTCGCTTGTTCTTCTGGTTTGTTTATTGTGTGCTGATATTTGTGGTGTATAGGGTGGAGGTGGTGAGGAAGGTGTTGGTTTAGGTGGTTGATGGGGTGGAGATGGCTGGGTAGATTGATGGATGGATTTACGTGATGGAATGGAATGGACTCTATAGACTGCTGTATGAGATATAGCAGCAATAACCGCTAGATTAAAAACGATATATCGCGTCTAGTTAGCCAGGCAACATAGAGATATGTGTCTCAACATGAGATAATGCTTATATTACTATGTGGCACACTGCTTCTTTTATTTGCTCTTCAGACACTCGGCAATCGAGCGGCCCACGTACTCCACATTCTTATCATTGAGTCCAGCAATAGAAACTCGCGAGTTGCTTGCCATGTAGATATGGTATTGCACTGCATGGAATGGAGTTAGTACTAAATCGCGAAAGTCAACCTGGAAAACATACCCTTCAGATCCTCAACCACATCCGGTGCAAGACCCAAGAACCCAAACATTCCCGACTGGCGGAACAAATGATCCCAGTTACCAGGTGCACCTGCACAATCATTAGAGATTGCTCAAACGCATATCAAGATTCACTCACCATTGTTATTCAAGGAGTCGTACAGAGCCCTCCGCATCGCCCGGATCCGGCCACTCATGGTCTCGAGATCCTTGTACCAGAGCGCTTTGAGCTCATTATCCGACAAGATCGTAGCAGCAATTTTCGCTCCATAGGCGGGCGGATTCGAGACTTCGGACCGCTGCAGCATCTCCAGCACCGACTGCGTATTCGTCGCAGTTTTGTCTGTCCGAGCTACGAAGAATAGACAACCCGTGCGCTCTCCTAGCGAACTATTAGCCAAGGAACAAACGACAGCATCCCAAAAGGTAGAACAATCTCACCATACAGCCCCATATTCTTCGCAAAAGACAAACATACACCCGCCTCCAGGTCCAATTCATCAACGAAATACCGAATCGCAAAAGCGTCATCGTCAATATTTCCCGAATTGAAACCAAGGTACGCTGCATCGAAGAGAGGGAATAGTCCCTTTTCCTTGATGATACGACCGACCTCCTTCCATTGCTCTTTGCTAGGATCGCAGCCGGTCGGATTATGCGCGCACGCGTGAAGAATAACGACCGAGCCGGGTTCCGCCCGTCTTAGGGCAGAGTAGTAGCTGTCAATATCTAGGTTCTTCTGCGCGTCGTCGTAGTATCTGAAGGATTCGCAGGTGAATCCGAGAGAGGAGAAGACTTGGTGATGGTTCGACCATGTGGGACTGGGAATGTAAATCTTCGGTAAGGGGGCACGGCAGCTTCGGAGGAGTAGGCCTGCTAGATGAAGAGATCCGGTGCCGGAGAGGCCTTGACAGGATGCGAGCTTCGATGATCATGTCAGAGGATGCGATAGGTAAGATGTATATGCGAGTTTCTGTGACTGGGACCTACCCTAGATTGAATCCTCTCGTACAGTCCCGAGCCTAATGCCATCTTACTCGCCTCCTGGCGAAACGCCTGAAGACCCAAGATCGGCAGATACTCATGGTTCAGACCCTGTCCAACAAGCATCTCGCGACTCTTCCGCACCGAAGGCAGAACCCAGGGCTGTCCATTCTCATCGCGGTAGGTTCCTTGCCCGAGGTTCACTTTCTGGGGGAACGTGTCGGCATTGTACTCCGCAGTTAGAGCAAAGATGGCATCGGGAGGAATGAATGGGGCTGTCTCGAAGAAGGAAGAGTGAGTTGTTTCCGTCGGCGTGATTGTGCTGGATTGAGTTGTCATTATGCCGGATTCTTCTAGATGAACAATTGAGAAATTTGGGATAATGCCACACGTCAAATGATTATTTCTAGTGATGTGTTCTAAAGCTAAATAAATGTTCTTAAGCACTGCTCGCAAGGCCACTCGGCCTTGTCCTCCGAGATGTCGGCTCTCTCGCCCGAGTACATTTTTTGTCGCGTTATCCAAGCAAGCTGGGCGATAAAGGATGCGTCAAGATAGCGCGATCCGCTTATCAGGGATATTTATCGCGCAGTGGGTCAGACTGGATGTCAGTTTGACCATTAGTTGGGATTGAGTGGATGGCTTCGTGCGGGGAATGAGGGGTTTAACTCTATTCCAGTTAATTGAGGGGAGGCAACTTGAACCAACAAAGACTGCCTGATCATTATGCCTTGTCGCGGGCGGAAATTTGTCCGCGGAGGTTAGCAAAGCATTTGACTCATTGACTCCTGATTTGTTCCCGTCTGGGGAGGTGCATTGAGGGTGGTTACTCCAGATGCTGCTGTGTAATCAAACTGACGATAGGACAGACGCTATAATTTAGTGGAATTAAGCGACTACATCGGGTGTGCGTCAACATCCAGTGTAGAGCCATAACCTCTGCTATCGCCCCCAGTCTATAGCTCAGCCTATTATAGGAAGTAAAGCACTATGTATAGAAAAGCTGCCTGCTGTATGCTGTGCGTCGCCCCACGCGCGATTTCTAGCGCCAAATGGCTAGACCACAATACGACTAGTAGTGATTTGTCCCCCCAGTATTAAGCATCCTACACCTCATCAACCTCCTTCGTCTTCCACAACATCCATGCAGCTGCAATCATTCCCTTTAACACTACAGCAGTCCAAAGTGCGCCCGGCAATCCAACCTCACTCCTCGCCCACAAGCCACCCGTCACAATTCCAATCAACATCCCCACCACAGCCCCCAGCCGCCTCCACTCATCAGGAGCCTTAAGCACACTGCAAGAGGTCAGTGCCGGCGACGAGAACAAATCGCAATAGATACTAGTAAGCACAACACTCGTCAAACTACTACACTTCAACACGCGACTCGACACAGCCTGACCACTACTCTGGAACGCGACCAACGCCAACGGCACGCCAATCTTCCACGTCAGAGGATCGGTCTTGCCGGTGTGCTGCACGGTGACAATACTCGCAGCGGCCGCGACACAAGCCATCTGCAGGGAGAAGGACAGAGTCAGGGCGGACCGTTGGCGCGGCGTGTGAAATAGGCGGTGTAACACGGCGAAGAAAAAGGAGCCGATGCAGAAACTGCCGATCGAGATGAGCGATTTAAGCCACCGTTGACTCTCATCCACCCCGGCCAGCCCTAGTCCAAAGTATACCGTGTTGCCGGTCTGCATGCTCACAAAGGAACCCCAGATGAACACGGCAGAACTGTCCAGGAGGCCCGTGATGACGTAGCAGAAAATGAGGAGAAGGTCTGCTCGGTGCGGGTCGACTTCGGTGCGGAGATGGCGGCGCAGTTGGCTCAGGGGAGAAGGTTTGGAGCCAGGTCCCCGGTGGCCCAGAAGAGGATCGTTCTCATGGGCGGGAAATTCCTGGTAGTGCGCGGTTTCGTGCGCCATGGTCGAGAGTCAGGGTTGGTGGATGGTCTGTGTGTGTGTGTGTGTGTGGGGGGGGGAAACACGAGAGGGGAAGGGAAGAATTGGGGGGCCTGGGAGTGCCCGATCGCACAAACTAGGCAGCAAGTAATCTTCCAAATGAGTGTCTCAAATAGCGATGTGAATAGTGACAGCTAGCAGGGACTTAATAGTTCGTCCACGGTTAGGACGGCAGTGGGAGATGAAGGGGGGGAGAAAGAGTTGGAGATGAGTGGAGAAAGAAAGAGCGAAACTGTGATCCATCGCGCGTGACGTCGGCGCAGATCCAATGACGTTGAGTGCCCGGCCCTGTAGGGCTGAATGGTTGGGGCCAATGGACTCCCCCTTCTCCCCAAACAAGCATTGCTACCAAGCTTTGTTCGGGCTTTTTGACCCCAGACGAGGTTCCACCCTTGCGTCTGTTTCTTGCTTTCTGGTTTCCACGTCACTGGTTGCCCGGAAGAGTCGGATATGAGAGAATTTCCATTGATATCAAGCTTGCTCTGACCCACCCCCTCAGCCAAGGAGTATAAGAATGGCCCGGTTTCCACGGTCGCAAAAAAAGAGATAGAGATCTGGAGACCAAGCATTCTAGTAGATTGCAAAGATGCAGCTACCTCTGTCACCACGTCAGCTGTTGCTGAGTTTCGCGACCGTGGCCGCCCTCCTCCATCCCAGTCAGGGAGGCCCGGTCCCTAACGAAGCATACCAGCAACTATTGCAGATTCCCGCTTCATCCCCATCCATTTTCTTCCAGGACAAGCCATTCACCCCCGATCATCGCGACCCCTATGACCACAAGGTAGATGCGATCGGGGAAGGCCATGAACCCTTGCCCTGGCGCATGGGAGATGGAGCCACCATCATGGGACCCCGCAACAAGGACCGTGAGCGCCAGAACCCCGACATGCTCCGTCCCCCGAGCACAGACCATGGCAACATGCCCAACATGCGATGGAGCTTTGCAGACTCTCACATTCGCATCGAAGTAAGTCATTTGAGTTTCTCTGTATGACAAGCGATAAGGCTAATGCATTGCAGGAGGGCGGCTGGACACGTCAGACTACCGTACGCGAGCTGCCAACGAGCAAGGAGCTTGCTGGAGTGAACATGCGCCTGGATGAGGGTGTTATCCGCGAGCTGCACTGGCATCGGGAAGCAGAGTGGGCGTATGTGCTGGCCGGACGTGTACGAGTCACCGGCCTTGACCTGGAGGGGGGCAGCTTCATCGACGATCTGGAGGAGGGTGACCTCTGGTACTTCCCATCGGGTCATCCCCATTCCCTCCAGGGTCTCAGTCCCAATGGCACCGAGTTCTTACTGATCTTCGATGATGGGAACTTTTCCGAAGAGTCCACGTTCTTGTTGACCGACTGGATGGGTATGTCCACCGTGCTTGCTGCTATACAACCTCCCCAAAGAATATTAACAATGCCACACAACAGCACATACACCCAAGTCCGTTCTCGCTGGAAATTTTCGCATGCGCCCACAAACATTCAAGAACATTCCGCAATCTGAGAAGTACATCTTCCAGGGCTCCGTCCCGGAATCTATTCCCAAAGAGCTTCCCCGCAACTTCAAAGCATCCAAGCAGCGCTTCACGCATAAGATGCTCGCCCAGAAGCCCGAGCATACCTCTGGCGGAGAGGTGCGCATCACTGACTCGTCCAACTTTCCCATCTCTAAGACTGTCGCGGCCGCCCATCTGACTATCCGCCCGGGAGCTATCCGGGAGATGCACTGGCATCCCAATGCAGATGAATGGTCCTACTTCAAGCGCGGTCGGGCGCGAGTGACCATCTTCGCTGCTGAAGGTAACGCTCGTACGTTTGATTATGTAGCAGGAGATGTGGGCATTGTTCCTCGCAACATGGGTCATTTCATTGAGAACCTCAGTGATGACGAGGAGGTCGAGGTGTTGGAGATCTTCCGGGCGGACCGGTTCCGCGACTTCTCGTTGTTCCAGTGGATGGGAGAGACGCCACAACGGATGGTGGCAGAGCATGTGTTCAAGGATGATCCGGATGCTGCCAGGGAGTTCCTTAAGAGTGTGGAGAGTGGGGAGAAGGACCCGATCCGGAGCCCGAGTGACTAGACGAGGATCTACGCGTGTATTTGCTCTCGTGTTTTACAGGGAAAGGAGCAGCCATAGGCTGCCTGGCATTAATGACCATAGTTTAGTTGCTATTACTTATGATGTATTTAGGATCTCATTCAATCAAGGCAACGGGATATAATATTTAAAGACAAGAGTGGGCTACTTGTCTAAGAACTAGAATATCAAGCAAGCCGTGATCAGTAGGTGGGCTTGATCAACAACAACGACTGTAGCTGGGAGACATGGTTTACCTGCAGCAGCACATTGATTCCCACTCACCTCACCCACTAGCTAGGCAAGATGATCCTATCCTGAAGAGTCCATCAATAATATCCCGTCGACCGTCACTTGGACTAGAATCGCGATAGAATCGAAGTGTCTCGCTATAAAGTTCCGGATCACTTTGCGCCAGCTCTCGGGCATCTTCCATGATCACGTCGTAAACGCTAGTTTCGTGTAGTTCAAATGGCCCATCACCATTGTCGCGCAGATTGGTGTAGATACCATCTTTGGCGCGTCCATCTATATGGTATCGCGCCCAAATTGCATCACCATAGCGTTTTTCAGCGATGGCTGTGCAGTACCGAGATGCCCATGGCTCGACTAGTTGTCTTTTCGTCGTTTTGTTGATGACGTCTGCGATGGGAATGTCGAGGAATATCTGTTCAGGGAGGGAGGATTCCATAGTCACTGAAGATCTTTGCAGGGTATAGTATTCTTGTGATGTTTGAAAGGAATAAGAAAGGAAGTAAGAAATCTTGGGCCAAGATGACGCTGTGTAGCAGCCAGTGCAAGTATTTGCATTGAGGGTGGGAACAAGGAGTCATTTATGTTTCCGCAGATTAATACGTACACCCGCTTATTCGATTGGTGCCTGATAAGCGTCTCTGCCTAGACTCTCCTGGGCCCTGCACTCCTCAAGTTTGACACCTCTCTAACAGTTACTGGTCAAAGGATAAGCTATGTGGCACCTATAAGGCTAATTTCTTCTAGTTCTCACCATCGGTATAAGTGAGTGCAAAATCTAAGATGGCATGGGATCAGGCACTAACAATGCTCACCGGCACACTGATCGTTGGTGGCCAAGATGTGCCCGTCTTACCCCCTTGTAGCGTATCGATAGGTTTTGCTACCGCAAAGGGAGGTATTACGATTGAGCTAAATAGAGGGGGTTTCGCTTCGCCCTATGAAGCCTATTATCTACTAAAGGTTGGGGATAATAATAGATATGTACCTGGCTCATGTCGCAGTATTCTCGCTACATTCTTTCATACTATCAACCTCTGAAGTAACAACATCTTTGATAAGTACAATGTTGCAATATACCAAACAACCTTCAAGTAACCCCTACTGGTGCTCCGTTCATATTCCTTCAGCTGTCACGTGGTCCAAGGGTCATTGGCGAGGGACCGGCATTATTCAGGTCAAGACGTCCTATCCAGAACGTCAGTTCATCTTAATGGTCAAATAATCAGATGGGCATGTGGTTTTTAGAAAAGTCCGAGAAATGACATGGTGATTCTTACCTGCAAACCAGATATCTTTAGATCGAAAAAGCCGCATCACTAGCAACCAGTGGACTTCGAGCTCAAACACAGCTTGCGGTGCCCCGAGTTCTTAGGCGAGTAACCCGAAACATATACGGTTGAACAACAAGCTTTGGTTCGTGGGCAATCATCGTATATAAGTTTTCCAACCGCATGTGCCTTATACCACGTAAGATCGGCCCCACTGCCATGAGGCCCGACTCTGAACCAGCAACCACCATAGTAGTCAATTGTACGCGTTGAGCCAAGGTCTGTTTGGTACTGGTTCATGTCCTGAAGCAACTCGTAGCAAGAACTACGTGAGGCTAGATTTGAGCTGCTGCACTTGATGGTGTAGGTCACATCCCGCTCTTCGAGAGCCTTGAGGTCTTCACCTAGAACACCGATGATGATGTCGACAAGTTCCCGATGTCCGTCGTTCGAGCTAGTGGTGTTGTATCTGGTGGCCACTTGGTTGTAGAGTTCCGGATTGCCGAGCCTGTAGCCCGTGGCATCGTCAAGCAGCTCCTTTGTCACAGTAGTGTTGTCTGCCTCGATGATGTTGCCCACAGCTCGACCATCCATATGATACCGCGCCCATACGGCATCGCCGTAACGACTTTCACGTACGGCAGACACATAAGATTCACCCCACGGGGCTTGAATCCACGAACCTGCCGTTCCGTTTGCAACTTGATCAACATCAAGGTCCAGAAATAGCTCATCAGTCTCGCCACTGAATGCTCCCAGCACAATGGCGAATAGGCTAAGCCATTTCAAGATAGATTGGGAGTTGCCAGCCATGTTGAAGGTGATATTAGAAATGAAGTCTGATGAGCTGGAGAGGTGTATACCCTCTGGCTTATTTATACCTTTCATGATCCCATAATCACTAGTACGATGGAAGAGAGATTATCTGAGCTAGTCGCTCATTAGCTATCATGTCTTCGGATAGAAGGAAGAGTATGAACGCCTAATATTTACAGTAGGTACTTTTACACGTGAGAGAGAAACCCCTGTCAGTTGGCTGATCCCTCCAACAGCTGCTGCTTCTCTGCACACGGTCTGTTTCCTTATCAGGTGCATCTGCGACTCTCATTGGATGACTGACTAGACTTGAACATGAAATAAGCAAGCTATATGCTCATGTCAGATGTATCTCATAAAGACATGCAGTATCCGTTTTGCATTTGCAGGTACACCATCCTTGTGTGAGTGATTTATTCCGGAATTGGCCTCCATTTGGTCTACTTGTAGGCTTATCTCAGCTCCGTATTTGCTCTTATAATCTCACTCCACTTCATTCCAATGGCCGCTGGCCCATTCTCATTGACAATATTGTGGGCTGCTTCTATTACCATGCCGATAATGCACTTACAGGGATACTAGGCAAACAATTTGGCTGCCTAGCTTTTACTTGCCTCTTACGGCTAACAATCTCCAGAAAAGCTTTCGGGCGATCGGAGTTCATATGTTCTGGTTAAGCCCTGATTCTCAGTCCCTTTACCTGTGTAGATCCTGGTTGTGCTGAAAATTGTATCCAGTTGGAGTGGCCGAAGCGCTCAAATGACCTCTTAACTATACTCAATCCTGGTAATCTACAGTACTATATGCGAAGCTTAGCCGTGTCGTAAACTGAGCCCTATGTATTATGCAACTGAGCGACTGGTCACCTTGCCATGATTTCTAGTAAAGAGAAATTCCTCACGCTAGCTTGCTACCACGGAAAGGATTAAGGCTTGATTGTGTGCCTGATGTTCCTGACGAGGCTAACCAATGGTAGGGCTACTGATAAGGTTAGTTTGATGGCAGGATACGTAGACCGTGCCTCATTTGACAAGTCTGAAGATAAGCATTCTTCGGGGCAATGCCTCTAACGCTGTTATATCCAAATACGGTAACCACCTCGACACTAAGGTATCAAGATCACATCTTAAATATAGATAAATAGTGGCTGACTGCTATAACAGGTTCATCATGCCTTTGTGAAGACAAATCAGGTGGGTATAGCTTTGCTCCCGCCTGACTTCACATGGTTGTTTGGTCGGGAAAGGAAGATCTCCCGGCTGGTTCACACATCACCATGCTTGTTCTCCCATGTTAGCGCTTACATCAGACGGAATTGCGACAGAAGCAGCTAGATAGCAAGTCTAGGCTTTTGCGCTTTTGATTTCGGCAGCCTTGAAGATCATCTTTTGCCTATTTGAGGCTGTAAGACATCTATTATGCTATTTTAGCCAAGTAACCGTATCTAACGGATGGAAAAAGTGCATTTTGGGGTGAGATATCCTTTTTGTGTATGTTGAATAGTACTATTACTGGATATACAAAGTAACTTATTGTCAATGATAGCAGACATAATGAAAGTATTGCCATGCTGATCTAGGAAATGGAAGAGAAGACTCTCCAAGACATAATACAGAATACATACTCGATGGAGATAGATGTAATATGAACCTCGAGAAGCAAGAATACAAAGATAGAAGAGGAAGAAGAATGGAAATTTTATGGAATCCAGAGAGAGACCGGATGCTGGAATTGAGTCTAAGGCTGAAGACACAATGAGATATGGAATAAGAGTGCAGAACGTTTAACCATTGCAACCAGCAAATGGCCCTCCTCATGCAGAGAAAAGCCCAGAGGGAACCATCTTAGGCGCGCGTGCATGAAGTCGAACGTCAAGGGCCTTCAGCGACAAACGAGGATAGAAGTCGAAAGTGCACAGGGAGGGTCTTCCTCAGGCAGAAACAAATATCCGGGTATCGCGTTTCAGAGTGTCTTCTCGTCCATGGAATGGTTGTTGACTAACACAGCCCCTTCAGCCACAAATGCCATCTCCGTCCTAAAATGTAGCAGCCTAGTACAACAATAAGCAAGCAAATACGATTACGACATCCCGAAGGCTTAGCCACTTAAAATAGCGGGACCCGCGGGTCGCAGATGCCCCGCCATTGTTGATGCCTTCAATTTTGAGTCTTCCGTCGCCCTACGTCAGTCATCGCCATTTTCAGTTTACATATCCTGTTTCCTCTCTGCCTGTCAAGAATCACACATAAATATACCCGTCCCCCTCTATAGACCATTTCTTCCTCAATATACCCTCCTATCCCAACCTACCCACCGAATACCCTCACAATGTCACAACCACCCGCCAACACAAACAGCCACAAGATGTGGGATAAAACCAAGACCTACGGCAAAATGGGCTTCGACAAAGCCTGGGGCGCCCTCGACAAGCTAGGCGCCCCCGTCAACCGACTCAGCAACAAGCTGGGTTCCGAAGCCTTCTGGCCCATGACCCTCGATAAAGAAAGCGAAAAGGTCGCCCGTATTCTCCGCAGTTTCTGCAAAGATGGAGTCTACGTGGACGAGCCAGCCGCGGACACTGCGCCTCCTGTCAACAGCAACGAAGCATCATCATCAAAACAGAAAATTGACAAGCCGCGCGGAAAGCAAAAGGTGTTGAAAAAGATCCCCTCCGAGGTGATCCGGCAGGCAAAGGGAATAGTCGTGTTCACGGCCATGAGAACGGGCTTGTGGTTCAGTGGAGCTGGTGGCAGTGGCATTCTGATTGCCCGGGTACCGGAGACCGGGGAGTGGAGTGCACCTTCCGGGATCCTGTTGCACACAGCTGGTTTGGGATTCCTTGTTGGTGCGGATATCTACGACTGCGTGATGGTTATCAATACCTACGAGGCGTTGGAAGCATTCACCAAGGTTAGAGTGACACTGGGCAGCGAGATTACTGTTGCCGCGGGCCCGATTGGCATGGGCGGAGTGTTGGAGTCGGAGGTGCACAAGCGCCGGGCGCCGATTTGGTGTTATGTCAAGAGTCGAGGTTTCTATGCGGGGGTGCAGATCGATGGAACAATCGTTATTGAGCGAAATGATGAGAATGAGAGGTTCTACGGTCGGAAGATTCCTGTCAAAGAGATCCTGACGGGCCATGTGCGCACTGATAACCCGTCCGTGCGAATGTTGACGCACACCATTCGTTCCGCGCAGGGTGATGCGAACTTTGACCAGGCTCCTGCTGGAGTGCAAGCGCCCATGGGACCGAGTCCTAGTGATTATGCACCTGAGGATCTTCAGCATACTCAGATGGTTCATACTGGGGCGGCTCCAGGGGAGGGAGCACCATATCAACCAGGTCCTCAATATCCGCCTAGGCCCGAGTCTGGTCCTGGTCCGCAGTATCAACCCGGGCCCCAGTACCAGTCTGGGCCTCAATATCAGCAAGGACCTCAACAAGGCCCTGGTCCGCAATATCAACCTAGTCCCCAGTACCAGTCTGGGCCTCAATATCAGCAGGGACCTCAACAAGGTCCTGGTCCGCAATACCAGTATCAGGGTGATCCGCAGCACCAACATGGTGCCCCAAATCAGTCGAATCCTCAATATCAGCAACCGGGTGCGCCATACCAGCCTGGTCCCCAGTATCACCCGGGCCATCAATAGCCTTTCGGCTGCGATTGATGAAATGCGCCCGCAACATATCCTTATATCTGCTTTTTCCTTCAGCGAGACAACCTGATTAGATGCCCTATTGTTAAACCACTCTAAGATAACGAATCACGATTGACAACAACGTCTTTAATCATAGAACCCTACTCGTGCAAATCCTGTCTATCCTCACTTCGTATTAACAATGCACATAAGATACTACGAGAGTCCTTCCACACCCTAGTAGCTCTAACAATCCAGCCTGATGAAGATCAAAGTGGCAGTGTCCAGCTAACCCCGATATCTCCGACGACCTACCATTATATCTACACCAAACAACACCCATTTACGACAATAAGCACCATAATATCAGACTACATCACCCTCAAGCTCGTTAATGTAACTGCATTATAATGAAAATAATTCTCACCGGTAGTACCGGCTTCATCGGCCACGAAATTCTCACCCAATGTCTCCGAAACCCGCACATCACATCCATCATTGTGCTGTCCCGGCGCCCGCTCCCTACCAATGACCCCAAGCTCACGGTCAGACTCGTGGATGATTTCCTCACATACCCTGAGAGTTTATTGCAGGAGTTAAAGGGGGCGGAGGCGTGTATCTGGTATACCTTTCCAACTCATCGCCCTTACAGATTTATAGTAAGTATATCTATGATGCTGATAGAACGGATAACGAAACAGGGCGATCGGGGTGAACAGAACCCGAGACACCGAAACATCCCGGAAAATAAATGTCGAGTACACGATGGCTGCGATGAGGGCCTTTGGCACACATTTGTCTTCCTCAGTTGAGGGAGGGGGGAGAAAGTTCCGCTTCGTTTATCTGAGCGGAGGGATGTCGGAGAGGGATCAGAGTAGGTCGTTGTGGATGGCGGGGGAGACGAGGAAGATTAGGGTATTTCCCCTCTCTTTATTTGATTATTCATACGAGATACTTCGGGTGTTCTTATGGTTTACGTTGGGTTGAAGGGCATGGTACTAACTAGAAACGTGGACAGGGACAAGTTGAGAACGCATTGACCGACTACGAAAAGGATAACAACAGCAGTGTAGAAGTGTATATTGCCCGACCGGGGATGGTTCTTGCACGGGGAATGAGTCTTAGGACATTAGTCTTTGGAATGGGCCCGTCGATTTGGGTGGATGATTTGGTAAAGGTATTGGTGGATGTTGCTGTGAAGGGGAATGAAGATGAGGAGAGGGTCTTGGAAAATGAGAGGATGCTTCGGTGGGAGTATTGATTTTATTATTGTGCTAATTGTGGGATCTAGTAATTGAATACTCTGAGAATGTTTTTGGTTTGTGTATTTAATTGAAATTTCGCTAATAAAAATTTGCGATCGCTTGAAATTCATATCTATACTGGTGGATGGGGACGGGACGGGATCATTCCTAGCAAGCAATCATGTTAGCCTTTGCTTTAGTTGACACGATGAGTGACAAGGTTTGATTGGAAGAAGCCTGTCAGAGACCCGTCTTGAATAGGTACAATTCTTTTTCACCACAGAGAAAAAAGTGAACAATATTTAAGTAAGGGATGTCGGACATCATAGGACTGTAATGGTGTTGTTGATCATGGAGAGAGGGGGAGGCGAATAGTGACATACCGACCAGTCGGGTGGCTTCCCTGGTTTTAACTGAAAACAGGGAAGCAAGAACCTTCCTAAGGAAGTTTGAGTTTCTCTGAGCAAAGTGCTTCTTTTTATATCAAGCTGGTATGGTTTGCCGTTCGTTGATCATGATAACGATGGCTACTCGTGTAGGGAGTATAAAACCCTCTCAGGATGTCCAGCTGTGATAGTTGCAAGAGCTGCATTCTATTTTACGGTCGCATTTAAATAGTTACCCCTTGTGTCGAGACTAGGGTCGTGGCCCTATCCCCTGTTTTCATTGTTTTCAGTGTTTTCAACCGTGTTTTCAATGTTTTCAGTAATGTTTTCATTGTTTTCAACTCGCGTGGACCATGTGGTCACAGGCACCATGATGGCGGTTTGCACTGTGATGAAGACTACGGAGACAGCCGGAAAATGGTTCCTGTGCCATTCTGATTTGCCTATTTGGTCTGCCAGTGGACAACTGATAATAGTTTGGAAGGTGCATATTGGATACTACTAATCAATGTCTATCGTTATTATATGAGTTCAACTTGAAATCTGCTCGCATGATTTATGATTCCGTGTGGAACAGCTCATTTTCCGGCCTTCATCCCACTGCCATATCCGCAAGACAACTACTCCCGAGCTAACACTGGCATACCCAGTCTCAGGCATTCTCCTTATATATCTGCCGTATCAAATCCGCCAATTTCTGTACCTCATGTGTGTTCCATGGCATGGCGTGATGGTAATCGACCTCGTACAATTTCTTGGTTTTCGAGTCATAGTATTTCGCGTACTGGAGTCGGCTGAGCGGCAGTACCCAGTCCTTGAGCCCGTGGACATGCAGTGTAGGCAGCGAGACTGTGCTATCTTCAAAGTTGAAGTCTGCGACACGTCAGTATCTTCATGACAAAAGCTGCCAATGTTAGGGAGGAACAAGACAACACTCCTCCCCACGGGCGATCATAACTCCGTGAAGAAACGTTGACTGATCGGAAAAACAAGCAAACATACGTTTCGAAACCCCCGATTCCAGAGGTGCACCGGCCCCCATGCAACAAACCCCGAATCTCAACTGAATCCCCTCATTCGCATCCCAGCCCGAGGCAGCTCTGCGTTGCTGATCCAACAACAATCCACCCACCACTCTGGTTCCTTGACTGAATCCCATGGCACCCACCCACGGACCGGCTGGCTCATCTTGCTCCCGATCATTTTGTACCATCAGCTTTAAGACCCTCTCGATCCCGTCCCGGCCAACATCGTCATATCCACTTCCATCAACGAGTTCCTTGCCGTCGCTGTCATTCGTCACCCATGATTTGTATGGCTCGTAGCCACGGAAGGCGGGGAGGACGCCGGGACCGGCGTCGCGAGTGTAGGGACCGTCGAAAAAGACGAATTCAAAGTCGTTTTCGAGCAAGCTGGCGAGGCGCGAACATTGAATCTTGTAGATTTCGCCTTTGGAGCCACCGCCGTGGAAGCAGGCGATGCGGGGTCGGGGTTCGGGAGGGAACATGCTGAAGGTGGCGTGGAGTGAGGAGTATTAGTGTGGGAGGTTAAGAGAATATAGTGCGTCTCCCAATATAAGCAGCAAAAGAATAGAACTTGCGATGCTAGAGTTTGCGAGTCGAGATAAGTTGTTGCGAGACGGTGAGAGACCGCGAGGGGCATGGATGGTCATGTGAGATTTTAGCTGCAAGTTTCGGGGGCCAAACATTCTCATTGGCGCCGGAGTATCTTTCTCGAACAAATCCTGCATGGCGATCGGATCCTTCTGTCAGTCAGTTGAAGATATGTCCTTCCGGGTATATAACTACAAAGCAACATTGTTACGGACTACGAAGTACTACGCTGTGGTATAATCTACAATGGGTAATGATGGTCCCACCGCGAACCAGAAGTCCAATAAACCACCCAAAAGCCCTTTCCCCGGACATTCCCCGACACCCCACGAACCCCCGCACCAGCAACAAAACCACTGGGATCAAGGCAGCAGCAGTTCTTATTCACAACATGTCCCAAACTATCCCTCAACTTCATAAAATCACCCCTTCACATCCACCACCATGTCCAAACGCATCATCATCACCGGTGGCTCTGGTAAAGCCGGCCAATTCATCATTGCCCACCTCCTCGCCCAAAACTACGACATCCTCAACCTGGACCTGAACCCACTCCCCGCCCCCCTCAGTAACAAAGTCCATACCCTCAAAGTTGACCTCACCGACAACGGTCAAGTCCATGGCGCCCTGCACTCCCATTTCCATCTCACCGAACCCTTCCGAGAACCCCTGCGCCAGGTCCCCGATGCCGTCATTCATCTAGCCGGGTATGCGCGGAACATGATCGTCCCTGATAACGAGACCTTCCGAGGCAATACGCTCTCCACCTATAATGTGCTGGAAGCTGCATGTCAAATTGGCGTGCCGAAGATCATAACTGCCAGTTCACTGTGCGCGTACGGGGTTGCTTTTGCAGAAGGAGATGTCGATTATCCTTCGTTCCCGGTTGACGAGGAGGTAGATACGAACCCGATGGACGTGTATGGTCTAACAAAAGTAATTGGGGAACGTACAGCACGGAGCTTTGCTCGGCGGTTCGGGACCGATATCTATGTCATGCGACTGGGCGCTATCATTGCGCCGGAGGAAATGCGAAGTCGGTTTGAGGAGTACGTGCATTCGCCGGAGCAGTATAAAGTGCATGGATGGGCGTACACGGATGCCAGAGATATTGGGTTGATGTTTGAACGGGGCATTGTTACTGATGGATTAGGGTTCCAGGTCTTTAATGCGGTGAATGATGAGATTACGAATACTGCGAGCACGACGGAGTTCTTGCAGAATATGTGCCCCAATGTTCCGATTACCAGGAAGATGGGGGAGAAGGAGGCCCCAGTGACGAACAGAAAGATGAAGGAGATGTTGGGCTTTGAGCAGAGACACCGGTGGCAGGATGATTGTCTTCAGAAGTGAAGGGTGGGACGGCAGTGCAGAATAAGGGTATCCGATGGGGAATTAGGTCATAGACATAGATATCTGCCTCATAATGACCATCGCAGTGGCTTAACGCGGTCCTCCGGGTGGACAAGATATCATAGCATATGTCTGCATAATTATGATCTTACCTCGAGCCCTTCATTTCAGGTGCATAAATGTGACCCTGTCAGGCCCACTAGCAGCTCGGAGTTAACAATCAGGCCACGCAGCAAATAATATGTGTGTAGCTGAGACAGTCCGAGGCACTTTGATTAACGGTAAACCTAAAGCGGAAATCACTAAAATAGCCGCGGCTCAAGGCCCTCTTTTTGGCGGTTGAACCCGATATTGCCGAAAAGAGAGGATGGCAGTGCATCGATGCCAACGAGATTTTCATGAGCTAAAAAAACTATGCCGGGAAATTGGATGTACAGATGTCGACTACAATCCTCTATATTCCTATCTCATCGCTTTATCATGATATGGCATATCTTGAAAGGACATCCCAATTGGGTTACCGGAGGACCCGTGGCCGACACCGATGACTAAGCGGCAGGACCGAGCCGGATGTCTCGGTGGCGCGTCGAACCTCAAAAGGGATTGTCATGTTCTGCTGTGCGGATATGCGCGCAGCCCCATTGACATCCCATTGCTCGGTTTAGCTCTTGCTTAGGCGGTCCCATAGCACCTGCTGTCATTTTTGCTGATTGGTCCCCACTCGCGCTTTTGTCCCTGGGACTCCCATGGATCGACATTGTAACATGCAGGCGCGCGTGCCGGAGTCCAGCCCTACCCCCGAGGGGGATCGGTATGTGCCCCTTCGGCGTACTGCTCGGGCCTGTGACTCGTGCCATCGGAGAAAAGTAGGTTGCGCTTCGGGTGTCCACTTTCAGTCCAATTTGCAATAGTCTATTAACCTTTCCCGCGGGTCAGATCCAATGTGATACATCTGTCCCCTGTAATTGGTGCCGCCACCATAACCTGGATTGTACCTTTGATAGGCCTGTTGGCGGGAACAAACGAAAGAAGACCACTCAACCCGCCAATCCAAGGTGAGCTTGTATGTTTTGTTCCATGTGGCATGCCACTAACTACTCAGACCCCTGAGACGACCTCACCAGGAAGACCTGGAGGACAGGGTGCGGAAGCTTGAGGAGCTCCTCACACGGTCGATCTCGACTACGCAGCACCCAAGGAATTGTCTTTCTTTATTGGAGAAAGGCCATCTCGATACTGAACAGTCTCAGAGCTTGGCTGAATCGACGCAGCTTGCTATTCAGACGGATAATCCGGCTTCCAGTAGTGGCCTACTGTTCGGGAAGATCCACTTTGCCGGTCACTATGTGGGTGAGGTTCGGACATACAGTGGCATCCCTTGCTTCTCGCAATCCGGCCAGGAGTGGGTGCGATCCTGTACGGGGGAGCCTGGCACATTCGAGGATGTCTGGTCGCACAAATACCCAAACCAGGTCCCTCACCTGACGACTCCCCATCCGCAGAATGGTTACAACCACTCTGTCACACCGGATCTTCCAGACCGGTCGTTGGTGGAACAGTATGTGAGCCACTTCTTCACTTCTGGTGAACGCATGGTCTTTCCTGTGGTGGATGAGGTTCTTTTCCGGGATACCGTGGAGCTCGCGTATCGACCATGTCAAGGGCCTCCGCCTGTGGAATATACCCGGTCTAGAGCATGTATTCTTGCATTCCTTTCATTCATTGCCGAGCTTGATCCTTCCCCAAGTCTTCCCCCGGTCGATCCTCCGGTCTACGCTGCCAAGGCACAAAGCCTCCTCCCGTATATTCTGCACGATGTCAGTGTACCTACGTTACAGACCATGGTCATGCAGGTGAGGACTGACCCCACCCACTCACGGCCAAGCACCGATCTCATTGATTGCGATTCCAGGCTATATACCGAACATTCACTGGCGAACTACAATTAGCCAACCAATTTCACTCCATGGCATGTCGGGTCATGTTCATGCTTGGCGGAGAGACAAGCGAGACGGTAGACGCGTTCCGAGAGTCATCAAAAGATCCCCAGGACCGGACATGGCGATCTCAACGAATGCTTCGTCGCTTATTCTGGCTCTGTTATGGCTTCGACAAGGAGATATGTTTCCGGTCCGGCCAACCGCCAGTTATCCATGATGAATACTGCGATCTTACACTTCCCCCGAACTATACCGAAATCCAATACCCCAGCACGGAGGGCAATCCTATCCGCTACGACGACATGACCATACCCATCTTTCCCGGAGATCTACGACTAACGATGCTCAAGTCCAAAACCTACCGGACACTCTACTCTGCTAAAGCGCTGCGCAAGTCTGACGCCCAACTGCTACAGGACATCCGCGAGCTTGATGACGAACTTGAGCAATGGCGCCTAAATGTGCCACCAGGGCACCGTCCAACCCTCGGGACTTTCCAAGAACAGCATCCAATACCAGTTTACCGCATGCAACCAATCGTCATTCGACTGGAATATCACTATATGATGTGCACCATCCATCGCGCCAGTGGAAGATGTGACGCCTGGGGCCAACAATGGAGAAGTTGTAAGAACGGAATGATGGAGGGTGTGAATTCAAGCATGCTCCTAGCCGTGGAGGCTAGTCGGTCCTCGCTACATTTTCTTCGTACGGTCATCGGCTCAGTGCGTCCTGAGGCTTTTTGGTGCGTTGTCATATGGTTTATCATGGCCCGATCTGTTAGTACTAACATGGCACCTAGGATGATTATCTTCTACCCCATGTCTGCCATCCTCACCATATTTTGCAGCATTTTAGCGAACCCACTAGATCCGTATGTCGAAGAAGATCTACATCTACTGAAGGTGGTCCCGGACCTTGTCAGGGACGTGCGACGACGACGCACGTCGGAAGTCGAGATTGCACATATGCAAACAGTTACGAATTTCGTGGCCGAGTTGATCCGACTTGGGCACTGCGCTATTGAAAAGGCTCGTCGGAGCCAGAGGCAGCTCACCCAATCGTGATGTCCCTTTCCTCATTTTCGCGTTTGTAGATGTTCATTTTCTTGAGAGCGTTACAGTTCTCCTCTTCCTGTTGATATTGCTTACTGGAGTCATTGCTCAAGATACCCATGTATTATGACTTTAAAAAGTCACCGCCATATAGTATGGCGCATATGCGCGAGTGTATATTGAGTCAGGTTTGGATATTGGGTTGCAATGTTTATGCTAGATTTGTACATACAAGTAGAATTTTACATAACTCAATTCTGTGATTTTGTCTTCTGGTCCTGTGAACTGGTCGGTGACGAGGACTCGCTTAATCCCAATTTAGGGATAGATGTCCTCGATTTCCTTATAGCGTTCCAACATGTTTTGGACAACAGAAAGACGATTATGGGCACTATGGCATAACATTGGAGACTTGAGTCACCATTGGGTGCCTACATAGTGCTACTGATCCAGGCCATCTGTTTCTTCCAAATTCCTCATTCTTTGCCCTCGCTACCCGCTTTGTCAGCTTCACCGACACTTGGCCGAGGGATACCCACACTTGGACCCTCAGCCTTGCTGAACAGCGCACCCGGATCAACATTCGCGAGCTAATTATATGTGTCCACTGCCTCAGACATTGGGTGGGAATGGGGACTTGCACGTGTCCCTGTGTCTGTTCATGGAGACCACATTTCATCGTAAGGCCGCATTTCTACCCAACCATTATGGAACGCGAATATGGCTACCAGGCAGGCTATGCCTTCTCCTGTCGATCTACGCCTCTTTGTAGGTTATAATGTCCGATTCAGTACGTGCGACCGGGGTTTTTGGGTGACTTTAGCACTATAACTCAGGGACAAGTAGTCACGTGCCTATAATATTTCTGTTATGCTGTAGTCAAGGGGAGGCTGCCCATACTTTGCCTCACGTAACAAACTATCCCATTATGCATTCGTCTCCTTCATAATTTGTTCATCCTTCTCACTACGTACAGAAATTTCTTGGATGACCAGATGAATGGGGCCCTTAGCGAAATAATGTATTCACATCAATTGGTCGCCTCGCTCCAGAATTGCTCACCAATGCCCACTCTACAACACACTGCAAGCTGATTTCCCAGCTAATGGAAGTGGACAACGTCGCCCTTCTCGAGCCTCAACTCTCTTGGGTATCTCAATACAACGTCCAATGGACAATGATGCTAACTCAGCATCCTTTTCAGATACTTATATAAGACCCTGTCCCTAGCCCTTCTGATCTCACTCAGCGATCAAACAACATCCTCTACTACTACAAGACAATCAGACCTCATTCCACCTACAACCAACCAGAACAAATGTGAGCACCACCCATACCGTCTCCAACAAACACAAACACCCAACTAACAACACCCAAAGCAACCCACACCCCACCCTTCCCAACCTAACCAAAATGGCAATCTGGCTCCAAGGCCCCGGCTCCGGCGCCATCGCCGACCCGGCCCTCAAAATCCGCCCGGACAGAGGCGGCGCCATCGTGCAGCCATCCAGATTCGATGCAAAGCAGGGCGCCGTACACTTCATACTCCCCGCCCCACCACGCGAGAACCCCAACATAACCTCCGTCGCCGTTGACTTTGAAACCGATAATGCATACGTCGACGCGGTGGCTATTCGCTTTGCCAACATGGAGGCATTCCGGGAACGGTTCCCCGGTCCCAAGACTTCGTCGTTTGCTGTTAAAGTGCCTCCGGGAGAGGCGGAGTATAATGGTCGGGGAGTTGTTGTTACTGTCTATGTGAAGTTTAGGGAGTTTAGGGCTGTCGTTGATTTTGATCGGGTGAGGATTGCGGTTGAGTAAGTGCGCTTGGACTGGGTTTGGGATTGAGTTTGGGATTTCAGTTCTTGATTTCGTTCTTGTGTATTATGTATGATTTGTTGGGTTATTGCTCCCTATCAGGATAGGGAGTGTTGTTTAGATTATTGCTTTGTTTTTGTATTTTGTGTTAACCTACCCGCTGTGGGAATTTGGACCTATGTCTGACTGAATGAATGTGCTGTGCATTTCATGTCCTTCAACGGGGGCCGTGAGTCAGAGACAATATTGATTAACGCAGCTACTATCTGAAGGCTTTCTTAAGAACAATATTTGCAATAGACATAGTGCGGAAGCATATCTTCTATCGATTACAACATGCTAATTCATAAAGATCTGAAGAAACCACCTCACCCAAAGAGCACGATACAAAAGAAAAGTCCCCTGAAACACCTTGTACTCCAAGCCCATCCATATCAATAAACTCATAACATCATACCTCATAAACCCTGCTTCTTGTCCTACCCCAACTACCGCAAAGCCATACTAGCAATAACCACCGAACTCATATGACTCCCCGTAGAAATATACCCTCCCCTCCCCATATTCATCCCTACCATACCCACCCCCAGCTGCCCCATATTCATCTTCTCCTCACCAGCCATCCTCGGCTCCAACGCCAAACTCCTCTCATACATGCCCTCGACATCACCACCGGCCGCCTGCACATTCCGGACAATGAACTCCTGTATCTCGGGCACAGGAAGCAAACTGTACCCGACAGCCTGACAGCTTTCGATCTCGCGCAGGATGTCAGCCACTTTGATCCGCTTGCTGAAGTTTATCATCACGTTTGGGGGCGGGGTGTGGCTTGGGATGCCGTCTTCAATGAAGGTGAGGTCGGTTAGGTAGGTTCCTATATTATGATTAGGTGTTAGTATGGTATGATTTAGTTGGAAAGGAGGCGGAGAGGGAGTTAGGATGCATACCGAGGAAGGGGATGCGTGGTGGGCCTGCTGCGCGGAGCTTTTCTCGGTACTTGATAAAGTTCTTGTCGCTGGACATGAGGTTCTGCATGTCTTCGAGCAGTTTGCGCGTCTTGGGGCTCACTTGCGTCCAGGTGCGGTGGAGACGGTAGATCGGGCTTGTGGCGAGGCCGGAGATTAGGGACATCATGGTTGCGAAGTTGTTGAGGGAGCGGCAGTTCTATTGATAGCACTGCGTTAGCATGTGGGTTGATAGTGTTAAAGTGAGGGGGCGCTTACGTCGGCAATGTTGACAAACTGCTTGATCAAAGAGACACGCTTCTTCATCTCATCCTGGGCCAGGATCATCTCCCCCACCCAGTTGGCGAGTTGGTTTGAATGTAGAATCGTGGCGTTGACGCCGGTGGTGCGTTCGATAGAACTGGTGCTGCTGGTTGTGCTGGTGCTGGTGCGGCGTGAGGGAGAAATAGATGGTGGTCTATCGGTATCTTTCTTCTGCCATGACTTGTTGAGGCACTCGGTAGGTTTGATCCGAGCGAAGAGACGTGATTCAATGATGGTGAGTTGGCGAGCGATCTCCATCGGGTCGAGGTCGAGGAACTTGAGCTTCTTCATGTTCCTCGGGGTGAGTGGTTTAGGCACTGTGCTGTTTGGGGGCGTCATGTAACGTTTGAGGATGTCTTGACCCTTCAAGCGGTGCTCGATAATGGTGATGAGTTGCGAGGTAGTGGGAACGTTGGCAAGAGGTTGGATGTGGGAGTGGATGTGTCGGAGGAAGTCCATCGTTGATTCGGTGGGTGGTTCCATCCAGTACCGCTCCAGCCAGGTCTTGAGTATGTTGATGACGCGGAAGCGGACGGTCTTCTGCTTCTGTTCGGTCCATCGTGAGAGGTCAGAGTCGCTGAGGCCTGGAGGAGGGGGCATGTTCAGTCGTTGGAGGAGAATCTCAAAGAGTTCTCTGCCGCAGACGAATGTCGGGTAAGTAATGAGGAAGGTCTCGTTAAACGAGACGTCTAGCCGGTCATGGCGTGTCAGTTGCTCGACCAGTCCACAGATGGTGCCGTATCTGATGGTTTGACGTTGGTCATCCTCGTAGACGACCTCATCCTCATAGTCGAGGCTCAAGAACGGGGCCGCATTCGTGTCGATCGGCATCGTCGACCATTTCCTGGCGTGCTGGGAGCTGGAAAACATTGTCGTGGGCGTATTGTTTCGTGCATAGTCGAGGTCGGATAGAGACGCTGCACTGGCCAGTCGACGTGCTTGGGGCAAGAGGGGGTTTATGTCCGGGGTGACACCGGCAGCCTGGTGCAAGTAGACGATAGTGGACAATAGTCCGCACGCGAGTAAGAGGGAAGCGAGTATAGCGCTGGAACCACGGGTCTGGAACCCCACCAGCCCACATAGAATGGACGTTGTGCGTCACTTCCCGGATGTCTTGAGCGAGGTAGGGCCAGGGGCGCACAAGTTCCGACATCGCCCAGCATTTATCAATCTTATCACCGACGCGGATCGGCCTCATCATCTCCACATTGAGTAAGGCAGGGCCATCGCACGGCTCCACCTGAGCCATTTTCTGCGTGTTAGCGCGTTCATAGTCTGCTCACCGTGCGTGTCTCGGGTGGGTTCGGCGGTCATGGTTGCCTATGATTGGGCTTGTGCGCTTGTCGTCGGCTGGTTCTCTTCTTCTGATGGCTGCTGCCAAGATGGAATGGCTTCTGGGACGCTTGTGATGGGCAGCAAAGTGATCCCACTCGGGTCTCGGAGGGCTTTTCCTTAACGAGAGGTATTCGGATTTTGATCTATCATCTTCTACCGTTACGTTATTGCGGAGCTATTCTACTCCGGTGAATCTTTGTGAAAAACTCAGCGAAGTAGCCTGACCATCATGGAAACAGTGACTATTATGGACGCAATGGCTGCTACAGAAGCATTGACTACTATAGAAGCAATGACTATTGTGGAAGTAATGACTACAATGCAAGTTATTACTATTATGGAAGCAATGATTATTATGGAAGCATGACTATCATGGTATCTTGTACCCTACTCTACAAAACCTCTATACACACATCCTCAGATCACCTGGCCCTTGTTCTGCTGTGGCTTGTTCAGCCTGAAGTTCTTCCAGATGGCCACACAAGGAATCCCCAGCGCCATTGCTACCACAGCTGCAATACACGCATACTTCATGTAGACGCCGTATGCCGCATTGATCGCATCACGAATAGCGGAACCAACGGGATACTCGAGCTGCGTGAGGTACCCGCCCACATAGATCTCCATCGCTTTGTCCTTGCTGCCCTCGGGTAATGCATCCCTCAATGCACCCGGGAAGGTGTTGGTGTAGATGGCAGCGGCAACTGCGTAGCCTACTGCACCGCCCAGACTCGAGAAGAGACCAATCAGGGAAAGCATCATGGGGACTCCCTCACGATCAGAGGCAGCCATGACAGCCATGTCTTCGCCAATGACCAGGGTGCCACCTCCAAAGGCAATGAATATCTGACACATCACAATATACCCGATGCCTCCACCGGCCGATCGAAAGTGGATCATCAACCCTGCCCCTAGTAGGACCAGAGGCAGTCCGAATCCCAAACAGGTATACTTGAACTGCCGAGTGACATAGACCGTTATGCCGAACACAGCTGACCAGAAGCACGAGCCAACGTTGTAAATTTGCCCGACGTAGCCGGCCATGCCGATGCTCAGCCCGTAAATAACCATGCAGAAGTTGTAGAAGTAAAGCTCCCATGTGTAGTAACTGAAGAAGAGACAGGCTGCAAGACCGCAAGCCCCTATTACCGTGGGCTGCTTGAAAACTCGCCACTTGATGAAGTGATTGCGCGCCCCAAATCGCTCCCAGAGACCAAACAGAATGAACAGCACGAACCCAACGATGATCATGGAGATAAAAGCGGCACTCTTATACTCGGCGCGTCCGTAGGATGCGAGACTGAATGGGAGTAGGAGGAGGAGGAAGGCAGCGGTCAAGAGGAATGCACCAATCACTGCAAGAGAGTCAGGGAATGTCAATTAAAGAAAAGGATTGTGCTTACCGTCGAATTCATGGAAGTAGTGAACTACTGATTCCCAGAAAGTCCGGCCACTTGGCTCCCGACCGTAGATATACATACTCTCCGCCTTTCGTTGGTAGAATTTGAATATCACAGCCAGAGGAATGAATACAAATGGCATCACAATAGCAAAGATACCGTATCCCCAGCGCCATGATGCTCTCTTAATAATTGACTCGGCAGCCAAGGGGCCGGTGAACGCAGTGCAGATAAAAGGAGTGCTGGCGAAGCCAAAGGCGAAAGCTCGGTTACGCATCCCGGCAGTATCGGCCATGAAGACATCGAGGATGAGATATACAGCGTCATATCCGACCCAGTACAGAACATAACCCGCTGCATAGGAGCTGGGGTTGTTGCATGCTGCGAGGATGACAAGTCCAAGGAGGTAAACACCGACAAAGACTAGGAATCCTTCCGTTCTCCCCCAGACGTTCAACAACTTCGCTGCAGGAAGTCGGACGACACCACTGATCACGCTAGCTGCAATGCCTGCCGTACTCACTTCAGGGGCAGCTTCAAAGTTGGCGTAGGCGTTCTGAATCACATTGCTGCTGACCGAGGACTGTAGAGCTAACATAAAGAAGGAAAGCCAGATGCTGTGGTCACAAACAGATCATGTCAGATATGAGATATCATTATGGGAGTGGGGGACTCACAGTGCATAAGTGAGATAGGCCATCTTCTTACTCCAAGCCAATGCTGCAGCCTCCGCCTGCTGCATACCACGAGGTGCATCGTGGGTCACCACGTTGGCTGACTTTTGAGCCTCGTCCGCTTGCCAGGCCTCAAGAGTGATCTCATCAGGATTCTCCTCTCCGTTGCTGGGAGAGGTAACTTCCACCTCATAGCTGAAGTCTTTGAAATCCGCACCAGCCACATTTTGTGCTAGCTGCACATCATTGCGGCCTCGAGTGATGAGGGTAGGACTCATGGCTGGTGACCACTTACTCAAAAGTGAGGTAAGGAATGTGAGTAGTTTGATAGTCCTCAGGGCGTAGTCCTCCGTGATCAGGTAATGTGCGACGAGGAGGCGGCCATGAGTGCGGTTTTCAACATTCCGAGGGAGCGGACAGGCTGCGAGCATCGGAGCATCGCATGCAGGAGTAGTGTATCCATTTTGCACGAGGCGCGCTTCCCGATGTAGATCTCTGGGTGAACCCAGGCATCATGCATGTTGACTGGCACGAATGGGCGATGGCAGCGCGGATCAGATAACGTAGTGTGGGATCAGATAAAAATCTAATGGTGTGGTCCTGGCATCGCTCTCTTCCAATGAAATGGCGATCGACTTCAGCCCTTCCTTCCTTGGCAAGGCAGCGCGTGATAGACCCTTGGCTGCAGGCTCTGACTGGCACTGTGATTGATTGCTTCGTGGGCAGGCCTTTTCACTGGTTCGATGGGTCCAGGATCCACTCAGGCACGGGAAGTCATACTCACACATTCCATATTCACAAATCTTGTTAGGCTTGAAAGGCAGCCTGACTGTAGTATTAAGCTCACGACGCCGATCATCTCGGGTGGGAAATTCCAACTGGAAGCAATGGCCCTCGTTACGAATAACAATGGTATTACCTCACAAGAAGGAATATAGATTGTCTGCTATGACTGTAGAAGGCACTTTCGCAAGCCTGAATCGTCACACTGCCTTCGTTGGTCATCATACTACATGGTTATTCGTCAACTGTCCATTGAGAATTAAATTGACGTAAAATCCTTGGGGTACGGAGGCACGTAAGCACTGGATGTGTGACGCAGCCTCGGGAATGCCAAGGGACAATATCCTCCTATCTGCCCTTACAAGAGTTGCCAGATAGGTCCGATCCAGGGTAAGACCAGGCGAGATCTGTTCCAGTACCGTGAAAATGATGAACATAAGCCGTCTCGGCTTAGCCAATTGGGGCCTCAGGATCAATGATCTTGAGGGCCGAAGGAGTCTGTGGAAATGAGCTTAATAAATTGAGTCAGTCCCTTGATGGCGCACAGACTAAGAGTTCTAAGTTAAAGTTATCATGAACAATATCCCTGTTCTCCAAAGTAAGAATGTCTTCGTATTCATATGTGTCACCCTCGAGGAGGGAATTTTGTGTGTGAGTGGGTCAGCTTCGGATCGTCATTCGCAAGCTATGGCCATTTTCGGCCATCTATCTGCTTCAAGTCGGCTGTATGCAGCAAATCTATGACATAATTTCAGCTGCAGTGGAAAAAGAAACTACCCAAGCTTTGATTAAGTGGGTGAGCTGCGGCAACTTAGGGCAAAGTCTTGTAGCAACGTTCGTCTTTCGGGTTCTTCCGGGTATGGGCTTCTTTTTTGAAAGACGCAAGAACTCTTTCAGTGTAGTCTTGATGAAACTAAGATATCAATCGTTTCTGAGCTTATCTGGATGTGAGGTTTTCTCAACGGACTCCTCCTAAAGCATTTCCCTTATGAAACGGCGAAAGATCATATGTGGACAGGGATACGTCAGCTGAATGCATAGTGCTAGTGTTTCAGAACGATTAAGTAACGATTTACTCGTTAGTGACTACACCCAGTTGAGTCTTCCCCAGCTACCAGTCACTGAACAAAGCAGGTTAGCTTCTGTATGTGGATTTTCCAATCTCTTGACAAGGTCGCTCTTCTCTGTTGTCTTAGGTGCAAAAAAAAATTCCGTCTCATGCCCTCTCCCGATACCATCTTCCATGGTTAAGGCGTTTGTCGTACTGTGCCTCTTACCTGAACAGCCTCTACTGTCGCATGTAGAATCCTTTCGCTCCGGTAACAGACATAACATATGGTAAGCCCGCTTGCTGACAACGCTACATTGGCCTGATCTATGTAACCATTGTACCTTGACCCGTGCGTTGCTCGAGGGTCAGGGAGCCGTATAGCATTCCCATGCTTGTCAATCAAACATTAGCCGAAATTTAGTTCTTACACACGACCTTCATGACCCCCACACTATCAAGACGCCAGGATTAAGCTCCTTCAAATCGCCACCATTCTGATTTTTCAGGCGCAAAGACCGGCTATTGCTAGCCATTGGCGGCTATTATAATTTTACATCAGTAACCGCATGGGCACACAATTCCTGCTGGCATTCCGGTTTCAGAATCATGATCGCTGTGAGGTTCTCACCACTAGATGCTTATTTCGGTAAGGCGCGGTGTCATTCTGTAGTATACTTTCGGCATCGCGGAGTGACACTCCTGAGGAGCCGCCTTATGCAACCTTCCAGGGCACCCTCCTGGAAGCTGACAAGACTAGCTTGGTGGCTTGTGATGCTGCTCCTCGTATTCACCTTGATTATCTCTCACTGACGGAAGGGTTACTCATCTGACTTGAAGATCTACACTTTCTTGTGCGTGGCTTACCTATTGCTGCTCTTCTATTGGTCTTATTGTATGATGTCTTACCAACCGGGCCATGATTACCTTGTTTTTGCATTTATGAGATTTCATTTCAACATATTGTTGCCATTGTCAATCATGGTTACTAACTCGTGGAATACATGACCGAGGAAGGTACACTCCGAACTCATCCAAAGGAATATCATTCGAGAGAAGGTACATACGTACTCATTATGTCCTTTCTTTTCCTATACTCTTATAATCTCACAAGTTGAACTACTGACTAACGATAATTATTTTTTTACCTTTCTTACACTAATCTCTGTCCTTGGATATCATTAAAATTGTGATTACAAACGGGTAAGGCGACGCGAAGCGCGACCTCGTTCATCTGTTTCTCTTATGATCAAGTGCATATAGCAATTCACACAGTCTGAAACATACCCAATAAACTATGAGAATATTCTAACAAAGTATCAAATGATTGTTCCATCTAATTATTCACATTAATCTTCTATCTTTTAGTATAAATCATGGGTGGGGTGAGTACTGGGTGCTGATTGGTCATGGCTTACAAATGAGGGCCAAATCATTTCCTCCCGGATTCAAGAATTACAATTTCTTCCCCGCAGACTGGTGGATTAGGACCAGAAATACTATGCCATTGCCTAGCAAGACGCTCAGCGACGATCAGTATTAATGAGATAGGTATACAACAGTACATGGTAGGTATTCTCTGCGATCCCCTCTCAAGGGGAAGTGATCCGTTCATGATGGCTTATGTGAGAAAGTATCCGCATCCGTAGTCTTGTTACACTGCATATTGAACCCCCATTCATGTTTCACGCCAGTCGCCGCATATCTCTGCTGCCAATACCGTCTCTCTCGTCCTTGAGGCTGCGCCCTTATCTGCCAGGTCGACTGTTGACGAACGCAGCTGCAACGCCCATCATGACCAACACCGAGCAGCAAAATGAGCCGCCGCTATCGGCGAAGGACTTTAAGATATATAATCGAGCAGCAGAGCAAATGGAGTACTACGTAAGTTACTATCTCGATCCAAGGCAGGCGATCGTCTCGTTATCATTAACCTATTTATCTAGCATGGACTCCTCCGTCTATCATGGAACATGCTCTGGGAGGCCTCGACTAGCGGCCGACTACCTCCGTATATGAAGATGCGGCAGTTCATCGCCGAGGGACTGCGCTTTGCTCAACATCTGGAGATTCACCATAGTATAGAAGAGAACCATGTCTTCCCTCATCTGGCGAAGAAGATGCCCGAATTTCGCACGGGTCGGGGTCGCCAAGCTGCTGAACTCTTGCGACAGCATCGACAGATCCATAAGGGACTGGAAGAGTTCCAAAAGTATCTAGAGGAGTGTCAGGAGGGAAAGCAAGAGTTGGAATTCGATGTTTTACGTGGCAAGATGGAAGGGTGGAGGGAGGTTCTATGGACGCATTTGGACCAGGAGGTGAAGACCCTTGGAGCAGAGAATATGAGACGGTACTGGACGAAGGAGGAAATGCCGAGGATACCCATGTAAATAATCGATGACCTTAAGCAATATGATGTAGTCGATGCTTGATTCAAGAAAGGGTGGGTATAGAAACCTTTGCGATTCCGTTGTAGTTGCTGTACTCTTTGAAATTTTAATAGAAGGCTGAAATTGCAGATCAGCAATAGGAGTCTACAGACTACTAAGACTCAAAGTCGGGTGGTTCTTAGTCAAGTTAGATCGGGTAGTATCTCACCTGAAATACTACTATCATCATGTTCTAACATCCCAACTATTGAAAGGAGTGGTACTATGGTTGTGCCAACAACTTTATGATGACCCGCAGAGCCCGGCCAATATATATATCACCAGGACTAACGTGTAGTAGAACTAAGTGATAAGCACTAGTTCTAGTAACAACGACGAGTTCAATGTACTTAGACTTTGAAATTATTGAAATTGTTTTAGACTATATGGATAGTAAAGGGAACGACAGTTACAATGAGGAGAGTCATTGTCAGCCTGAAGAACCAGGCAGTCATGGTAGTCTCACGTGACGGTGCCCGACGATGACATAAGCCGCCACAAAAGATTCCCCTCCCCCGCCGATCGCTGATAACCAAACATTCTGGTGCTGCCCATCCTTGACTCACGCGACTCACGCCGCTCGCTCTCTCCTGGCATTTAGCTTGAGGTAGCTTCATCCGGGAATTGCTGCGGATACCCTCCTCTCGAGGCACCACCTACCCATTTATACCCAGTTGTTGCGCTTGGAGAACCCCTCCGACAAAACGTCAAGATGGCGGACGCAATCGCGGAAGCCACTGCCAAGCTTCAGCTCGACGAGGAGACCGGTGAGATGGTCTCCAAGGGCGAGTTGAAGAAGCGCATGCAGAAGCGTGCCAAAAAGGCCGCCAAAGCCAACGCTCCTCCGAAGCCTGCTGCGACCCCGAAGTCCCAGGGCCCCGCGACACCCAAGCCGGAGGAGGCCCCCATCGACCCGGACGCCATGTTCAAGCAGGGCTTCCTTGCCAATGTCTACAACGAGCGACCCGTTACTCCCTTGACCCGATTCCCCCCGGAGCCCAATGGATACCTGCACCTGGGTCACTCCAAGGCCATTGCGATCAACTTCGGCTTCGCGAGACACCACGGCGGAAAGACGATCTTGAGATTCGACGACACCAACCCCGAGGCAGAGGAGGAGAAATACTTCACCGCGATTGAGGATATCATTGAGTGGCTCGGTAAGGCAGATGTGAGCATAATCATGCGGACATGACTGACCGATTAAAAATAGGATTCAAGCCGCACGCCGTTACCCACTCGAGTGACCACTTTGATAAGCTGTACGAGCTCGCCGAGAAGATGATCAAGATTGGACGCGCATATGTCTGCCACTGCAGCGATGCTGAGATCAAGCTGCAGCGTGGTGGTGAGAAGAATGGCCCCAGGTTCCGCTGCAAGGACGCCGAGCAGGACGTGGAAACCAACTTGCAAAAATTCCGCGATATGCGCGACGGAAAGTACGCACCTCAGACGGCGTTCCTGCGCATGAAGCAGGAGCTTGACAACCCCAACCCACAGATGTATTCGGATCTGGCTGCCTACCGTGTCCTCAACGCGGAGCACCACCGTACCAAGGACCAGTGGAAGATCTACCCCACCTATGACTTTGCCCACTGCCTGTGCGATAGTTTCGAGGGTATTACCCACAGTCTTTGCACCACCGAATTCGTATTGTCGCGTGAGAGTTACGAATGGCTCAACAAGACCTTGGAAGTCTACGAGCCTATGCAGCGTGAATACAGCCGCATGGAGGTCAGCGGAACGGTCATGAGCAAGAGAAAACTGAAGAAGCTTGTTGATGAAGGTTATGTGCGTGGTTGGGACGACCCCCGTCTGTACACCCTGATCGCGCTGCGTCGCCGTGGTGTTCCCCCGGAGGCCATCCTTTCCTTCATCAACGAATTGGGTGTGACTACCTCTAAGTCTGTCATCCAGATTGCTCGTTTCGAACAGTCTGTTCGTACCTACCTTGAGACCCGTGTTCCACGTTTGATGCTGGTCCTTGACCCCGTTCCCGTTGTCATTGAGGACTTTGAATCCCTTGAGGCCCAGGAGCTTGACTTGGACGTGCCATTCTCGCCCAAGGACCCTAAGATGGGCTCCCACAAGCTTCCCTTCACCAAGACCGTCTACATTGACCGCTCCGACTTCCGCGAGGAGGATAGCAAGGGTTACTTCCGTCTTGCCCCCGGCAAGAGTGTCGGTCTGTGGAGGTCTCCCTATCCCCTCAAGGCCACGACCTTTACGAAGGATGCCGAAGGAAAGGTCACGGAGATCCGGGCCGTTCTGGACCGGTCCGGCGCAAAGCCCAAGACGTACATCCACTGGGTCCCGGACAACTCGCGCAAGGTGGAGGTTCGCATCCACGACCAACTGTTCAAGTCGGATGACCCGAACTCTGTGGAGGGTGGTTTCTTGAAGGACATCAACCCCAACAGTGAGACCATCTACAGCGACGCCCTGATTGAGGCCGGCTTTGATGAGGTGCGCCGCCGGGCTCCCTGGCCCGAGGCTGCGGGAGAGAAGACCAAGAGTGGACCGGAAAGTGTCCGCTTCCAGGCGATGCGTGTTGCTTACTTCGTGAGTTTCCCCTGACTATATTCCTGCAACCTTTATCTTTTCCGCTCCGAAATCAAATGCTAACCGGTATGCCAGGCTGTCGATTCGGATTCTACGGATGACCGGGTTGTGCTGAACCGCATCGTTTCTTTGAAACAGGATGTGAGCAAGAGCAGCTAAAAGGTCTTTTGACGAATGAATGGGTTTAGATTTTACGCGTGATGGGATCAGGTACCGGGCAGAGGGAAGGCGAAGAAGGAGTTAGAGGAGGCCAGGCCATCTTGTGGTCGGCAGGCTCCACGGTGTGCCAGTTGCAGGAACATAGATTTGGGTAACGAATGTCATGTGGGTGTGAATAGCGAGCATCATTGGCAGGCTTTGAACTGCAGTAATCAGCAAGAAGATTCTTCCGCCAGCTCTATCTTTACTGCTCCCACTACTCCGGTGTAATCAGGTACATTATGATCTCCCGGTTTCTTCAGGGCCGTCGGCTCCGACCGACGTGACATCGGGGAGGTCTTGGCTGCATCGGATGTCTCAAACGTGGGTGTTTCGATGGATTGTCAGTGGCTGCCAGCATTCTTATCTTAATTAACCGTAATTTCCCACTGCCGCCCTCGATACGGGTGTCTGTTCACTACTTATCTATACTACTGCTATACATTGATGTAGAGATGTACCGTAATCCAGGAATATTCATCCACATGGCAACAGTCACCTTATAAGAACCCTGCATTCTCTTCACAATGCCGGTCTTCGCTTTCGAACAACAATTCGCTACGCAGCTGCAGATCTCTTGCACATCATGCACATGATCCCCTCGCTGTGTGCAGCAGCCCTGCTCTTCCAGAGCGCACTGGCCGTGACCATACCCGAGATCAATGGCGACCGATACGTTTCTTCCTACAAAGGAACAAGTGTCTCTGGTGTCAAAGGCCTTGTCACAGCTAAAGGTTCCAGCGGGTTCTACATTCGCGCCACGGATGCCGATTCAGACTCCCGGACCTCCAACTCTGTTTACGTGTATGGTAGCAGTGGAGTGTCAAAAGTCACGGTCGGCGACATTGTCACCCTGAGTGGAAAGGTCGCGGAATACCGATCCTCATCCAGCTACGTCTATACCACTGAGATCGAGTCTCCATCCGACATCAAGGTGCTGTCCAGTGATAACACCGTCACTCCCATCGTCATTGGAAAGGATGGCTTGGATCCTCCTACTGAGCAGTACTCTTCCCTGGACAATGGCGATGTCTTCAGCCTACCCGGCGGTTCTAGTCGGCTTTCCACTAAGAATCCTGTGTTGGACCCAACCGAGTATGGCATGGACTTCTGGCAGAGCCTGAGTGGTGAACTCGCTACTTTGACTGGACTCACGGCCATCAGCAAAGCCAATTCTTATGGCGATACCTGGGTAATTGGGGACTGGCCAGTGACGGGGAAGAATGACCGGGGCGGGCTGACCATGCGTGCAAATGGTTTGATTGCCTGACTACGTTATCGTGTCAATTAATTAGCTTACTGACTTGGTGTTTGACTGTAGACTCCAACCCAGAATCCATCGTCATCGGCTCCCCATTGGATGGGACCAAGAACCCAACTGATACCAAACTGGGAGACACCCTCGAAGACATAACCGGGATTATCACACAGGCATATGGCTTCTACACGCTGCTACCCCTGACTGCCTTGAAGAAGACTGGGTCCAACACCACGGAGGCCACGGCAACGACCCTCAAGGCGGATGGAACCTGCAGCTCCATTACCATTGGAGATTACAATGTTGACAATTTCTCTCCGGACTCGAGCACCATGAGCGGGATTGGAGAGCACATCGCCAAGTATCTGAACAGTCCGACCGTCCTGTTCTTGCAGGAAATCCAGGACAATAGCGGAGCAACTGATGATGGCGGTAATCTCAATCCTCTCCACAACATCATGATAAGATCATGTCACTGACATTCCTGACACCAGTCGTCTCCGCCAGCCTGACACTGTCCAAGCTCGCTAGTGCGATCGAAGAGCACGGCGGAGTCGCGTACAACTACACTGACATCGACCCGGATAATGACACGAGCGGCGGAGAACGCGGCGGTAATATCCGGCCAGCCTACCTCTACGACCCATCGGTGGTACGACTGCGAAACTACAATCCCGGATCCAGCAATGACTCCACCTCCGTCCTCTCCGACGGCAGCCTAAGCTATAACCCAGGTCTAATTGATCCCTCCAACGAGGCATGGGATGACAGTCGCAAGCCATTGGTAGCCCAATGGGAGACCCTGGACGGCAAGAACACCTTCTACACGATCAACGTGCATTTCACCTCTAAATATGACAGCACTTCGCTGGAGGGCGATCCGCGACCCCCCGTCAACGGATGGGTGGAGAACCGCGTGGACCAGGCTAAAGTGGTTGCTGTGAGTACTTTTTTCGCGCTAACGATTTCTCTCATCTTGGTTGAGTTTGTCTGGAACCGAACAGAATCTAACCGTGGATGGCGTAGAAATTTGTTACCTCCATACTGGATGTCAATTCCGATGCGAAAATTATCACCGCCGGTGACTTTAACGAGTATGCGTCTGTCGAGCCTCTGGAGGTGTTTGTCTCCGAGTCCAAGCTGCAGGACCTTGAGGACGTTACTGGCATTCCTACAACGGAGAGATATACCTATCTCTATAACCAGAACTGCGAATCACTAGACCACATATATGTGAGTTCTGCGTTGACATCCGGGGCGAAGATGGAGCATATCCATGTCAACACGTGGGTGTCGACAGACGATGAGTTATCGGATCACGATCCCACCGTTGCTCTGTTCAACATGTGCGAGTAAGCACCGCCAGCTATTTCACTTTCCATATGCTTCGAACCTTCTATTCAGGAGCAAGCAGTCGCAAGCCCATGCTTAAATGAGAAGGGTCCGCAGCCCCGATCTAATCGAGCTGGGACACATGGCAGCACAATAAAATCTTTTATCAGTGGAGCTACAAACCCATCGGACAGGCAATACTTTAATAATTGAGTTTTGCTTGTCTCCAAATATTCATTAATCTCGTATTGCCGCGTAGCGATGTGTTCCTGGCATGGGTTCGTTTCATTTTTATTGCTTCATCTGTGCGGTTCGACCCACTGCCGCATCCGGAGTTCATGACTCGAGCACTATTATGAATGCCTGAGGCAGGAAGCAGAGACACAGCGAATATATCCATGTTATGTGAAAAGCTATACTATGCATTAGCAGGCATGTGTGGACTTCTGTGGAGGATTTGGTGTGTTACTTGTACCTCGGGATGAGCTACATCGGTAGAATCCACGATGGGCTAGACACTGCAAACAATCTCAGTAGTCCCCCCTGACAATTTCCTCAAGACCCTGGTCTAGATCCCAGCAACCCTTCGTGATCTTATAATTAACCGTGCAGCATGGCATCCTCAGCGCACTACTAGCAGGACTAGTCAGGTGGCTGGCTGTAGTGTCGTCTCTGCTCATCCAGTGAGGTCCTCAACCTCGAAGGCCTGAGCGCCAGGGCAAGTGGACCAGCATTCAAGGTAAACAGACAACAAACAGCAAAACGTCCGAACCAAAGCCGACTCACAAACACGAACAAACACCAGAATCACCTAATTTCAGTGGTAGCGACCAGTCAGTGGCCACATTCAGCGGCGGATCCCACGTGGTTCAGCTGAAAAATTCGGCCTGCGCCCCGTCGCGAGACCCACTGGTAGTAGGCTTCTCCCTCTCCAAAGTCTCAACTGTGGACTCCCTGATCGCTAATCTAAGATCTCATCTACTTCCCAACGGGCGCACAAGCACAGTTCGCCCCTCTCCCCTCACAGCATCACCTGTTTTACGGTACTTATCCTGCGCAAGTGGACCTGAAACTTTCCGTGCTGTGCCGTCTCATCCAGTCAGACCTGTTTCCATCGGCGTCTCATCCATGGGTGTTCCAGGACCCCTAACGCCCATGAGCGGCGTCGCTGAAATCGTCGGCAGTTGAGTTTAACCATTCTTTTCGCCAGTACGTCACGTTCGCTTATGGCAACTGTTGTTTCATAATATCTTTTTTCCCATTCCATCGGGTTTCAAATGTTACACTGTTGTTGCTGCTGTCACCTCTCGCCTGCTGGCCAGCTCGCATCACCATCATGGCCGTGGATCGGTCATTAGAAGTACGAGCAGTAGCTGCTGTCTTCTTTGCATTGGCGTCTGTGACGACGATTCTACGATGCTATGTCCGCCTGGCAGTTGTCAAGGCGTTTGGGTGGGATGATGGGGTTATGGTTCTGGCATTGGTGAGCTACCCTCTTCCTCTACAAGTCCAATTGAACATACACTGACGTCGGGAATAGCTCTTCTACGCCATGTTCTCAGGCTGCATGATCGGAGGCAGTCTATACGGTACAGGGAAACACTTGACCGAGTTAACCAATCACCAGCGGACGACCGCAATGGAGGTAAACACTGCAACCTCACAGCATAATTCCCCCATCCTCACCACTAATCAATATAACCAACAGTACTGGTTCTACTGCGACATCGGCTACGCTCTTGCTTCTATCCTGTGCAAAATCTCCGTCAGCATCTTCATCCTGCGCGTGACCATCGACCGAACTCACCGGATCACCGTCTGCCTCGTCGGAGGAATCGTCGTCATCGCCGGAATCATCTTCTTCATCATGGTCCTCGTGCAATGCCACCCCATGTCGTACTTCTGGAACCAATTATCCACCGCATACAAAGGCCCCGGATCTTGCATGAACATGCACATCATCGTGGGCGGACTGTACGCCTTTAGTGCCTCCTCTGCGCTATTCGACCTCACTATCGCTATCCTTCCGATCTTGCTCGTCCGGAAACTCAACATGAAGCGCGATGTTAAATTTGCCGTCGCTGGACTGTTGGGTATGGCTTGCGTGTATGTACTAATATACCCTTTAGTACCCTCCACTCAACCACACATACTAATCGCAATGGAAATGAACAGTGCCTCCATCGCCGTCTTCATCCGCATCCCCTACATCCACACCCTCTACAGCGTCGACTACCTCTGTACGCCTATCCCCTCCCCTTTCCACCCCCAACATATCCCCCTCCCCCAAAAACTAACAAAGAATAACAGGGGCAACAACCCCGATAGCAATCTGGTCCAACATCGAAACCGGCCTGGGCATCTTCGCCGGCAGCATGGCAACCCTCCGACCAATTCTCCGCAAATTCAACCCCTCGACCCGAGGCAACGAATACACGTCCGATCCGTGGCCAAGCACCCGCAACAAGCAACGAAACTTCTCCGTCCCGCTCCGCTCCCTCGACACCAACACGACGCGCACACCACCATCCGAATTCGACGATCGCATAGCGATGCACGGCCACGATGAGCGGTTATATGGGACGACGATGTATAGTGTTGAGACGGGGGAGAGGGTGGATGCGGATATGGATGTGGATGTGGCTGACGGTGGGGAGAGTGGGCATGGCCATGGCCATGGCCATGGGAGGGTGGATGAGTATCCGATATTGCCTAAGAATGGGGCTACGGTTAATGGTGGTGGGAATGGTATCGGGATGAAGTTTCCCGGGATTATTAGTGTTAGGAGGGAGGTGTTGGTTACGACTTCTGCTTAGCAGAGATAGATTTTCTTCTCTGTGGTTCTTGTTCTTGGTCTTGTTTTTGGGATGGAATGGGTTTGGTTGGCATTGGTGGAGTTGGGTATATACCATTTAATTTTCATTATTATTCTTTCTATAGAATATATTTTACATCAATACCGGGATGGTAGTAGACTATTGATTGTTAGATGTTGTTCATGTTTATCATCAGGTATGTTGCATGTTGCATGTTGTGTTGTAGGATAGATCGGCACCGACGATACTCTCTTTGTATGTAGAAGCCGAGCGATCGTCCCCAAGGGTCTGTCTGATTCATGGCTGATCTGCAACGGCTCGCAGGGCTAGATTGAAACTCTATTAACGTTCGGTCGGTCGGTCGGTCGGTCGGACAGGGGCTTCGCAGTGCATGCTATAGTTGTATAGACTTCAGGATGATCCGTACCGAGGTAGTAGATCATTCGTTGGAAGAAGTGATGGGTGTGTGCATGTGGTTGGTGGATAAGAAGTATTTATGCTGTGGTGGATATCGCGCATAGGAAACATTTCTTTAGATGACGGACAGGTACGAGCTATGCTTGTTAAGTGTGACTTGAGAGCATTATCCCTAAGTAGAAGAAGAAGAAGAAGAAGAAGAAGAAGAAGAAGTGTTGGCACCATATCTAATCTATTGTATTGATTTAATCTATCAATGGACCGGCCGTCTCAATACTTTTATATTATAGTGATATCACGTAGTCAAAAAGCCCTGCAATCTCAACAAAAGCATAACCTGAGGAAACAGACAACTTCCGACATATTATTTTCGATTCCTTTTTGTGCAGCGTCGTGAATTTGACCTGATTGACCTGGGTGACGCTTCAGGTCTTTGTCAAGGGTATCTTCACGCGATCCTGGCATAGACCCCAAGTCGTATGGTCGGGGCTGCCGCACGGCATGGCAGCAGAGCAGCACTCAAGACCTGCCCCAGACAGAAAACAGAAAAACCCAGACGGTGTGTACCGTCAACAGTATCCTTCTCACCAGAACTCCAGCAAAATACCGCTCCTCCACCAAAGAGATCTATTGCTTCCGGCCAATGCTCCGCTGACCCTGCACAACTGCCTTGGAGACCTCATCCAGGCAGCCCGCAGCGGCGGCAAAGAAACCGAGGAAAGCCCGGCTGGGGCTCAAGACCCGACTGAGGTACTCGGGGTGGAACTGGACACCGACGAACCAGGGGTGGTCCTTGATCTCGATAATCTCCATACGCTCGCCCTTGGTGTCCTTTCCGATGAAAGAGAGACCGGCCTTCTCGATCTGCTCAATCATGTCGGGGTTGACCTCGTAACGATGACGGTGGCGCTCCTCAATCTGCGAGACGGAAGGTCCGTACAGACCACGCAGACGAGACCACTCGGTGTTCTCCTGGAAGACACAGGGGTGTCTGCCAAGACGCATGGTACCACCAAGCTTGCCCTTGTCAACCTCGGGCATGTAGACAATGGCATGGTTCTCGGCCTTGGGGTGCAGCTCCTCGCTGCCGACATCCTTGATGTTGGCGACGTTGCGGCAGAACTCCAACACGGCCAGCTGCATACCCAGGCAGACACCCAGGAAGGGCTTGTTGTTGGTACGCGCCCATGTGATGGCCTTCATCATACCCTCAGTACCTCTGTTACCGAAACCACCGGGCACCAGGACACCGTCGGCCGTGCAAACCGCGTGCCAGGCCTTGTGGTAGTCGGCGGGGGAGGCAGTGTCATCCTCCAGATGCGACGAGTCGACCCAGATGATCTGAACCTTCTTGTGGCAGTACATGGCTGCGTGCTCCAGAGCCTTGGAGACACTGATGTAGGCGTCGTGAAGGGAAGTATATTTGCCAACCAGGGCAATGGAGACGGAATCGTGGAGGAAGTCCTGACCACGAGCAAGGTCGCACCAGTCGTTCCACATGCGGCTGCCCTGCTCCTTGCGCTCGGGGGTCTGGGGGATCGACTTCAGGTCGAGCATATCGGTGATGGTGCTGATCAGCTTCTGCTTCTCGAGAAGCATGGGCACGTGGTATGTCGTCGTGACGTTGTGGACGGCAATGACCTGGTGCTGCTCGACGGAGCACATGTTGGCAATCTTGTTGATGGTGCTATCCTCCAGAGGTTGCTCGCAGCGACAAGCAATCAGGTCGGGGTTGAGACCAGCACTCCGCACATCGCTGATTGCCCTCTGCGTGGGTTTCGTCTTCTGCTCACCGCCAGGTCCCGGCGGGATGACAGGCACGTAGGAAACGTGGATCTGGACAAAGTTGCCCTTGCCAGCCTTTCTCTGGAGCTGGCTCAGAGCGTGGATGAAGGGCGCACTCTCGATGTCACCGACGGTACCACCCAACTCGATGATGCAGACATCCGGCTCCGCCTTGGACTCGTCGACGGGGATCTTGGCTACCCGCTGAATCCACTCCTGAATGGCATCGGTGACGTGGGGCACGACCTGGACGGTCTTACCGAGATAGTGGCCGATGCGCTCGCGGTTGATGACGTGCTGGTAGACCTTTCCGGTGGTGATGTTGTGATCGCGGGAGAGAGAGGAGAGGAGGTAGCGCTCGTAGTTGCCAAGGTCGAGGTCCATTTCACCACCGTCGTCTGTGACATAGACCTCACCGTGCCTAGCATAGTGGGGGTGATGTCAATAAGGTGTATCACCGAGAAGCCGAAAACCACGCAGATACTGACTCAGTAGGTGCCATTGTGCCCGCATCGATGTTGATGTAAGGGTCGATCTTGATAGAGGTGACGGCCAGACCAGTAGTCTTGAGCAGGAGACCGGTGCTGGAGGCAATAATGCCCTTGCCCACGCCGGAGATGACACCTGAGGAACGGGCGGGTTTCGTTAGCAAGAGGGCACAAGGCGAGGGACCCTGGTAACTCCGCTGGTTTCCAGCCGAGCCGAGCAATTGAGCTTACCTCCGGAAACCAGAACGTATTTCATCTTTGCAGCGACCGACGGAGACGGAGTGGTGACAAGGGGACGTGAGCGATACCGCGGAGCAAAGAGTCGAAGAATGAGGCGAAAAAAAGTTCGATTTGTGACCCTCCCGAAGCGGTGGGCCTGTAGGTCAGGTGACTTCTTTATCTTATCGCTTATCTTATCGGCCTCTCAGCGACAACTCTGTGGCTGATACTTTCAATGTCAATTGAGGAGACAAAAGTAAAAATTAATTATGATATGTAGCTTCAGTTGGTATGCATGGTCAAGGCTTTTATCTAGCAACATCATGTTGTTGTGCCCTTCCCATCTGAGTCATTCCCTCCCCATCTGTATTCATCTGTATTTTAAATCTGCTCTGATTGGCATTCGTGTGACGCCAAGCCCAGTCAAACGGTTACATTCGGGACTTCTGCCTGATGATGCTAGGCAGCACACCTCTTGTATCATGAATAATACAGTCTATTGCTTCAGTTGTGTATCATTTTATACAGTTGCCAAAAGAAGAAAAAAAGGATTCAACTTTCCTGGGTTTCACTTCGAGAGAACGGTTTGTAAGTAGTACATAGTTACAATCATTTCGTCCTGATCCAGAATCAATTGAAGATATATATTCCCATGGGGTAAAGTCGCCCTACTGCCAACTCTATTACTCTACTAAAACAAGCAACATCACTAAAACTTCAACTTTCATGAAGAAAAGTGAATTATGAATTTTTATGAAAGATCTTTCTTTTTGGTAAACTTATTTTTGATTTTATTCATATATAAACCACTCTACCAATACCTTAGCATCATCAACATGATGATATAATACAGGAGAGAAGAGCCGGATAAGTTAATGAGGAAAAAGAAAAATGTACATTTTATGGATCTTTCTGGTTTCTAAGAAAGTAATGAGCTTGACTTATGCTTCCAAATCATTTGCTTATATCAAGCCTAAATTACCACCGCCTTTTGGCCCCCAACAAACCTCGTTATGGCAACAAAGAAAGGCATTTATATCTCTGGAGTCCATTTAAGCGATTCACCCAATCGTTTTCAGAGGCTACGTGAGCCTCTAATTCTGTTTCTTCCTAGTTCGACGCAATAAGAGAGGCTTAGTGTAAGCACTAACACTTAGCGACCAACGCAGGATTGCCAGCGATTGATTAAATTTTGCTTGTCCAGCACTGATCCATTCGATCGACACAGCCTCACGCTATTATAATTAGCTTGCAACCCCCCTTCCTTAATAGAATTCTACTTCATTAGCATCCAATTTCTCGAGACTTCAAGTGCCTTACAAATAATTGTTTTTGACCCGAAAATACGCGCCCCAGACTCGAATTCATAGTGATAGTGCAACCATCACTATGGGTCAAAAAGCATCAGTCCCTCAACCAGGGGCCAAATTTCAAGTCATAGGTGCAGGTCTCTCTCGCACCGGTACGGCATCCTTCAGCGCCGCTTTGAACATCCTCCTCGACGGACCTGTCTACCATGGCGGTACACAGATAACAATGGGCCCGTCAACCGAGATTAAATCATGGATTACTATTCTACGCGACTGGCTATCAGGCAACAATCACCGGAAGGTTCTTGCCATGATGAAAGACCGCACAGATGGCTACGTTGCTATAACGGACGCTCCTGGCACTCAGTTCGTGCCAGAGCTCCTGGAGATTTATCCCGACAGCAAGGTCATCTGTACAGTTCGCGACCCTGATGCATGGGTCAAGAGCATGGCCCAGATTGAGGGATTGGCTACATTGTGGTTTCTACGCGCTGTTCTCCTCCCCCTCCCTGGGATGCGGCACTTTGTCGAGTATATCTCGGTCTTGCAAGCACAGTGGGATAAGGTGTATAACAATGAGCGCGCGTTTGATATCATATGGCATCGGCACATTGCGTGGTTGAAGGAGATAGTGCCCGAGGATCGTCTGGTGTTCTACGATGTGCGGGAAGGATGGGAGCCTCTTTGCAAGGCACTGGGGAAGGATATACCTGATGTTCCATTCCCACGGATTAACGACTCCAAAGCTATTGATCAGGTTGCGCAGTATCATATTAAGCGTGGGCTAGTGAGATGGGCGGCGGCCTTTACGTTGGTCGGGGCTGCTACTGCTTGGTTTATGCGCGGCTGAAAAAACCCAACAATGATCATTGAAATTGTGTTATAGTTAGTCAACTGCGGACATGTATATATAAATGAGAGCATGTGTATACTTCAATTATAACTGCGGCAATCATATGTGACTTAGATACTATCACTCGCCGGCAATAGTAGGGGGATAGCAATCATTCATAGTACGTGGCCTTATCTGCTATTTATGTGACTAGAATGTCTGAGATTATTAACAATAATTATTTTACTTACAGGTCATCAAATTCACATGAAGCAATGAGGGATTAAGAAAAGAACTGCCACCGAACCAGACACCTGCCTTGGGCATGGAAATGCCAAAGAAAACTTGTCACGAGAACCCCCGGTTTGGGTATTGTAAAAGAAATGCATCAAAGCAATCATAGACTAACGCTATAGACACATAGCTAATGTACATGACCCTTCTTCCGGAAAGGCTTTTATCTGATTTTACAGCCTTTGGTGAAAGAAATTGATAGCAAGGAAGGAGGCAACGCTCGGATCATTTGTAGACACACCTTTCCAGCAATGAAAATCACCAACGCTACCATTCGCTTGGAAGGCTGCAAAATATTCGTCGATTTACTTTTTACTCGTTGACTGGTCGCTGTGCTAAAGCGGCTTCGCAAGTTATGACTGCAAGGGGGCGAGCATCCCCAACTTCCTTACGGCGGGCCGCAGAACTCAAGGTCTGTTTGGTCAAGAATCCAGCGAGAGCTGAAGAATCTTCGTTTCGGTGGCAATGGCTTGTCGGAAACAAATGCACATTGCGGATCTTACATATTGACTTGGCAGCAAGGTTTTAATCACACCCGCGGATCCGGAATTCTCTTTCTCACGTCGTAGTAAGACGGGCCCATCCCGACCGGGTCTCAGGATTCAATTGTCTTGATATCGTTGTCTTTATGAGATAACTGACGCTGTCTGCAATGCTGTACTTGGTTGGCCTTTGACGCTGATCAGAGGTTATAACAATAGCATACCGCCCAAGGACGGGTATGTACACTGAGATCTCTACTGTTCGATTATCGATGGCTATTGAGAGCCACAACCGTGGCCCATGAAGATAAGCTTAGTGGTTATTCTACGGCGAATTTCATGCAGTTGACGATCTGTCAATGGGTGCGACCGCCTCCAGCGCAGCCCGGGTCAATCAACCCCTCACATATTCTGTCGTGCCATCAACTCATGGTAGGACGATACAACTACCCAAGCAAGGGTGCTTTGCTACGATCGTGGGAGATGGTCAACCTGAGCCAGAACTGCAATCAGGTTGATATTTCAGCAAGCCGGATATGTAGTCCTATGTTTATGCACCACGTCCGATAACAACTTATTCGTTCTGCGCGATACATGGAACATATCCATTATTGGGCTCATGGTTGTACCGCAGACCGGTTGAAGCCTTGAATCGACTAGATCGTACGTTGCACAACGAGTTACCTCCTTGCAAATGTTTCAGATGCTCTTCACTGGACAGATACCGGAATCGGATCTGGACTAGCGATACTTTCCGCAGTTGCAGAGCACGCCTGTTCGTTTATAGTTCCGGTATCATTAGCTTCGCTCCTGGAAGGAAGTAATTATGACTAGGACACGTCTTGCATCGTGTTTATCTGTACCTCGAGTGGAGGCAGATAGTTACGTGGTTAAGGGATCAGCCTATGTACACGATTGCTGCTCGATAAGACAATCGCCTCCGAAAATCCCAGACCAGCCTCTTTCTAGACTGATACTTACGTCTGGCCAGTAATAGTTCGTCTATGAGCATATATGTCGCAATTTAAACAGTCTGACGCAATAGTCATCACCATGTCACACAATCCTACGCAAGATGCAATATGTCCGTGGCATTTTTATCAAGTAATCGTTCAATTCCAACCACGAGCCGATGAAGCAACAGAAATTACACGCATATTGACATTCTAGTTGGTTCTCTATGTGCTTACCTTAGAAATGGATGCCAAGCAACGATACTGAACATCTAACTGTCGTCATTGTGCGCTTACAGAGCTGCTCATATAGGTTTCGTCTCACTGTGTATGTGCCATGGCCCAAAGCCTCATACGTCAGCTCTATAGCCCCATGGTGTCTCAGGATCCTCTACAGAGACACGAGAACAATGGGAGTGAACTCTTCTAGCAGCTAAGCTATACTGGGATCGTTCTCAAAGGCAGCAATTCCTGGTTATGGGAAAGGAGAAAGACTACCGACGAATGAAGTTGATTCTACGTGAACAAGAGCTGCAAGGGTACTTATCTACGCCAATGTAGGTAGCTAAAAGGAGTAGTGTCCAACTGTAAGCTATCCATAGCAGGCTAAGTTGCTGTTCAGCCTCCATATATCGAGTATGTTATAACTTAAAAGCAGATACGTCGCCCTCCGATTTTGACTAATGGCAGACACTTCTTACAACGAAATTTCTATCTAGAACCATCTCAAGTCACTCAACGCTCCATCGCAACATGTCTCTCTGGACAAACTACCAATCGCTCCCCACCACGCAGTGGGCCCATGTATTTAGAACCCGGGGTGACAGTATGGACATCAATAGTTGCTAGCAGAGTCATGCTAAGAAGTACAGCTATCGAACTCAAAGAGATCCCAGTTGGGAACCCAGGCCCCGATGAAGTGCTGGTCCAAATGGAATACTCCGGAGTCTGCCACACAGACCTCCATGCCTGGAAAGGTTGGACTGCTTTGATCTCGGCTCTAAGTATCATTGCTCATCAGCTTAGGGGACTTTCCTGCTACCCCAAAAAGCAATCTCGTCGGTATGTTGCACCTTGCCCAATATATCGAACTGGTTCCAACCATGACTAGGCGGGCACGAGGGTGTTGGATTGGTTGCCGCCGTCGGCTCGCAGGTGAACGGCCTTCGCATTGGAGACACCGTCGGAATACAGGTATGTTTTCTTCGTATGACTTAGCAGAGAACCAAGAGTAATGGCATGCTAGTGGATTAACAGAACTTGCGGCGTGTGCGAGTTCTGCTCTACCGGGAGACAGCCAATCTGTCCTGAGCTTCAGTTGTCGGGGTATATGGTCGATGGGACCTTCCAACAGTATTGTATTTGCAAGGCTGACAATGCAGTGCGCATTCCGTCCGGCATTTCGCTAGAGGCTGCTGCTCCGGTATGTTTGCGACTGTCCACTTCGAAATGGCGGTCTAACTCAGTCCACCGTCTAGGTTCTTTGTGCCGGAATTACCGTATACAAGGCTCTCAAGGAAAGTGAAGTCCGACCAGGAGAGATAATCGGTAAGTATAATTTTGGCTTTGCCGACTGATTCATCACCGCTGATTCAAGCGACTAGCCATTGTTGGCGCTGGCGGAGGATTGGGATCCTTGGCTTGTCAATATGCCAAGGCATGCGGACACAAGGTCCTTGCTTTGTCTTCTGGGGCCGCTAAGAGGCAAATGTGTTTATACGATCTTGGAGCGGATTACTTCGTCGATTACAAGTCGCCGGACGTCGCAGAGGAGGTGAAGCGCGTCACCGGGGGCGGACCGCATGCTGCGATGATAGTCTCATCCGTGGAAGAGCCGTTCCACCAGGCTACACAGGTGATTTGAACGTCTCTTTAATTTCCTGAAGAGAAGCTGATATGTCATCAAGTACATTCGCCCTGGCGGAACAATCGTGGCTGTCGGTCTCCCTCCTGGAAAGATCTGCACCGATCTTTTCCATATGGTTACACAGAGAATCAACATCAAAGGTTCCTACGTGGGGAACAGAGATGAAACGGAGGAAGCACTTGCTATCATCATCAAGGCCGGTATTAGCGTTCAGTACGAAGTTGTGGATTTCTCTGAACTTCCAAACATCTACGATCAGATGGAAAAAGCTACGTTCAACTGTGCTTATACCACGTCCGTTACTGACGTCTTCCAGGAACGATGAAAGGACGAGCCGTGCTGAAGATTGGGAAGACGCTCACAAGGGGCCATGAGCACCAGTCGAGTCTCTGCAGAGACTTACATTTCTCGCCAAAGCAGACAAATGGCATGAATGGATTTACAGCCAAGAGTGCCATATCAGGGGCCCTTGAACGAGCCATTGAGCGGGCCGGAAAAGATTTCCGGTCTGATACTGTGACCGTTCCTACTGAGGCCGTGATGGAGGTGTGTCTCACACGTGTGAGTCCAGACAACTGCTGACTTAATTCTTCAGGCCATTGTGAATGCCTCGACCTTTGGGGATGACATCTACGACGAGGAAGGAGATGCAACACTGAATGATTTCCAGGACAAGATCAAAGCACTGACCGGCAAGGAGGCAGCGCTCTTCGTCGTATCCGGCACCCAAGGCAACCAGATCTGTCTGCGCACTCATCTGCACCAGCCGCCGCATACGATTCTTCTTGACTACCGTGCGCACGTCCAAATCTGGGAGACTGGTGCAATCCCCGTTTTGTCCCAGGCGACAGTGACGAGCGTTGAGCCGAAGAACGGTGTCCACTTGACCCTGGACGATGTGAAGGATCGGATCATCGAGGAAGGAAATTGTAAGGAAACTCTCCCCAAAAGAGCCCTATTTTTGCTAATACTGTCGCAGTCCACTTCCCCCCTACCCGAGTTGTCTCCCTCGAAAACACCCTGAGTGGTTCGATCCTCCCGTTGAAACACGCCAGAGAAATTTCGAACTACGTCCGCAGGGTTCGTGTGCCGCCAGGCCGGACCCCCATCGCCATGCATCTTGATGGAGCCCGGTTGCTGGAAGGTATAACTGCAGAGGGCGTCTCCGCCCGCGAATACCTTGACTGTTTTGACAGTGCCAGCATCTGTATTTCCAAGGGTTGTGGTGCTCCAATGGGCAGTGTTATTGTTGGTACTCGTGAGTTCATCGACCGCGCCAAGTGGTTCCGGAAGATGTTCGGAGGCGCAACTCGACAGGTAAATTCCAGTGCAGTCCAGAAGAATTCAAAAGTAGAGATACTAATGATTTAGACTGGAATGATGGCTGCTGCTGCCACCGCTGCGATGGAGCACACTTTGCCCCTACTCCCGAAAGTGCATGCCCTCACACGGCGCGTGGCCGACTATCTCCATCGGATCGGGTACGAGTTCCTCATGCCAGTGGACACTAACATGATAGTTCTCGATTTGAAGAAAACGGGCATTACGGGAGATGATATTGTGTTCTACTGCAAGCAGCAGGGTTTGTTGGTATTCCCTAACGGGCGACTGGCCTTCCACCACCAGATATCGGACGATGGGGTTGCTCGGCTTCAGAGGGCTTTGTTGGAATTGATCACGGATAAAAAGAGATTCTAAACCTTGATGAGAGAATGAAGGAGGGTAGTAGATACTTTACATGGCAACTTTTTGAACTTACTGTTGTGTTAGATTTCCTATAGACAGACTGCAAGGCCGTCCCACAGACAATCTGAATGTTGATTTCAATTCGAAACTCACCGTCCACCGTACCGCTACATCTAGATACCACTGATCCAGACCAACTACTCCCCAATCTTCATCTCCTCAATCCCCTTGGCCGCCCTCTCCTTCCAATCCGCCCTCCACCTCGTCAACGCGGGCCTCCCATGAACCACATCCCCACACGACCACAACATCCTCCTCTTATCCAACTCCTCGGAAACCTCACCATCGGGACAAACAATATAAAACCTCCCCTCGGCCATCCCCTTACTCAAAAACTCCACCACCTGCTCGGGCAACCACGCCCCATCCGGCTTCTCCTTAAAGTGCCTCCTCACCATCCCGGTGTACGTAAACCCCGGAACCAGCAAATGCACCCCAACATTGGGATGTTTCTCATACAGACTATAACTCAACTGCTCGGCAATACTCTTCACCGCGGCTTTGGAGGCATTATACGCCGGGTTGCCGGGCGGGTTGGTAATACCCTGTTTGGACCCCGTCAGGATAATAGCGCGCGGGGATGTAGTGTCGCGGGTCATGTCGTCGAGAAATGTCGCTATGCCGTTCGTATAGCCTAGTGTGTTTACTGCGAGGGTTCGTTGGAAGTAGGATGGGTCTGTCCAGGCAGTTTTGCCTTCTGTGGGTTGGACCATGGTGCCCGCGTTGAGGAAGAGGAGGTCAATTCCATTTGGGTGGGTGGGGGTGGTGGAGGTGTGGAGGGATTGCCAGTCGGAGGGGTTGGAGACGTCGATGGGGTGGGTGGATGTTGTGGTGGAGGAGGTGGTGGAGGGGAGAGTTGATGCTGCTGTTTTGAGGGCTTCTTGGTTGTTGTCGACCAGGATGAGGTTCATGCCGTGCGTGCGGCAGAACTGGGCTGTGGCTAGGCCGATGCCTGAGGCGGCGCCGGTGATGAGGGCTGTTGCGCCGGGGCGGAAGACGGGGTGGAGGGTGGAGGACATGTTGTTTGGCAATAGGCTTTTTTCTTGTTTTGTATTGTTTGGGTGATGGTGGGTTTGGGTGTTGGTGTAAAGATGAAGGGAGGGAGAGGATGAGGGGGTGAAAGTGAGGGGTTGTTGATGATAGATTGTGGAGACGGCGATTCGGGCTTCCGAGGGGGGTTGCCGATGCCGATGGATGAATAGCTTTACTGTGTACTCACCGTGGAGACGCGATATATGTAGAGGCATAACGGGGGTGTGGGGAGAGGGGTTACCCGAGTACTTTGTACTAGTTAGCTTCATCATAAAATGGCGGTCATTAGTATCAGTAGCGGCTAGTATGAAGCCCGAAAAGGATGCTCTAAATGCAGATCCCTGGAATACTGCCACTTGCATGTTATAGTTGTGACTGAAAGAGTGTGAATAGACAGCTAGCATGTGGTTATAACATCAACTCTCCGTTGATGGGCACTTCCATTAGAGAATTGTGAGTAGCTGGTTAACATGGTGCTTGCTGGACGAAATTTGGAAGCCATGAGAGAAAGAGAGAACCCCCTGAATTGAGCAAAAGCATTGATGTGTATAGTTTCATCACATTTGGTAGACCCCCAATTTATTATATTCCCCAGTGCTCATTCAAGTGGCTGATGTGTCCACATTAGCAAGAATATCTTGGAATAAGGGCTTGGCTGTTCTTCTTAATAGACATTGATTATCCACGGGCGCGTATCCGCGGACCTTCCGTTCCTCGCCCGGAGCTAGAAACTATGCCGACCGGACATGACGCCGGTGTCAAAAAGCCACACCATACTTCTATACCCTGGCAATAGCAGTTCTAATAAAAGTTCAGATGTTAATTGACGCAGTAGCTGGTTAGAAAAGAACACACTACAATATTGGTCAGCACCACCTGCGCACGGAGTGTAAACATGCCGAAGCCATCAACATCTCCGCATTCGGACAGCTGGCTGTGCTGTTTGTGATACATCAACAGGCAGAACATTTCTCTGACAGAACAACAGATAGTGGCTGCTTTGTACAGAGTAGGTTAACCAGCAAAATGGCATGGTCATCAGACACAGCATGATTCATAAAATCTCACTCGGACGCCTGCATGAGTCGACCCACGTCAAGCCAGCCAACTACCCGTCTCACCCTTCACCACCGACCCTCCATAGCCCTGTCATATGCGGGGCTTGCAAAATGCAGCACTCACGATCCACCCCCGATCCGGACCAGAATCAAGTATCCAATAACATCAGCAGCATGCTGTGCCGTCATGTTCTCGCGCTCCGAATTTCCGTTGACGGGGGTCCGGGCCCTTCAACCGATATGATTTATTTAACCCGCGACATGCAGCCCATGACACATCCCAAAAAGAACAACTACCTAGCTCATCCTCCTCATCAAAAAAACAAAATGAAAGTCCTCATCTGCGGCGGCGGCTGTGCCGGCCCCGCCCTCGCCTTCTGGCTATCCCGAACCAATCACCAAGTCGTGGTAGTGGAACGCTTCCCCCAGTTACGTGACAAAGGAGCGCAAATCGACCTCCGTGAGCAAGGTATTGAAGTAGTCCGACGAATGGATTTGCTCGACACCATCCGCCAGCACTGTGTCCACGAAGACGGCTTCGCCCTCGTCGACGGCAACGACCACGTCACGGCTCTAATCCGACCAAATACATCTGGACATGGATCGCAGTCCCTATCGTCCGAATTTGAGATTATGCGGGGCGACCTGGTCCGGATATTATACGACGCTACCAAGAATAATGTGGAGTATAGGTTCAACACGACCGTGGAGCGCTTCGAGCAAGACGATGAGAAAGTAACAGCGTACTTTTCGAATGGGACGTCGGAGTCGTTTGATCTGCTGGTCGGTGCAGATGGTCAGGGCTCGCGAATCAGACGGGGGATTCTGCCACCAGATGCAGCTGATCCGTATCTTCATCTCGGTATCCACGCAGCATACTGGTTCGTTCCGCGAGAGAAAGGAGATACCAATACCTTCACGACGTATGTGTCTCCCGGTGGGCGGGCGATATTCCGCCGGAGTCACAGTCCCACGACGTCTCAGGTGTATTTCATGCTGAAAGCCGACGACCCGTCGCTTGCGTCTATTCACCGCGCGTCAGTGGACGCGCAGAAGGAGTTCTGGATACAGCGGTACCGCGGGGCGGGATGGCAGACGGAGCGGTTTATCGAGGGGATGAAAACGACAGATAATTTCTACTCACAGGAGATAGTGCAAGTGAAGACCGAGACGTGGTATAAGGGGCGGGTGGTGTTGTTGGGTGATGCGGCTGCGTGCCCGGCTGTGGTGACGGGGATGGGGACGACGGGATGTCTTGTTGGGGCGTATGTCTTGGCTGGGGAGATTAACAGACATGCGGGGGATGTGGGAGCGGCGTTGAAGAACTATGATGCTACTTTGAGGCCGTTTGTGAAGGAGATTCAGAAGTTGAAGACGTCAATGGTGAGGTTGTTCTTCCCGACTTCGTGGTGGGGGATCTGGTTGCTGCATTGGTTTGCGGCTGTGATGTGTTTCTTGGGAATCCCGGAGTTGTTGGATAGGATGGGGAGTGAGGAGGTGGGTGGGTGGAAGTTGCCTGAGTATGAGGAGCTGATTGCCGGAAATTGATTTATGTATCAAGAAAGTAGAGCTGTAGTAATATCGCCTCTTCTTATATGACCTTACAATAAGTCTAGGACTGACATATAAAATTGCAGGAGATCGTCGTAGTATACCCACCACAGGACCTTCGATAGCATCATTACTACAACTATCAACAGTAGACCGTTCGATACTACCGGGTTTTGTATAGGAATTTTTTAAGCATTGACATCTCCATGGATGATTAGGGAATCGGTGAGTGGCACAGCCGACAAAGCATCACATCAGTGGAAATGGTGACTCTTCACCCCTTCAGTGTATTAGGGTAAGAAATCAGTGACTGCAAGGTGAAGATACAATCCTTCACATTTGATTTACCAAAATCAAATAGAACAGAAAGGTTCTGAATCAGTCATATCTCTCTAAAAATCGCTCAATCAACTTGGACGAAAAGCTTTAAGTATCGCTGAGAAGAGTGTTGCCAACGACCTTGTCTCTCATCAATAAATTATCTGCCCACTCCCTGCTAAGTGATGGTGATCTGTTCTTATATATTATTATGATGTGTTAAGTTCTGTATAATATTCCTATTCGTACTATCATTGAGTGATTAAGTGTATGTATATCCATAGCCCATCCCAACTCCGCCCATCATTAATTCCATATCCATACTCCATCATTAAATATAATCCATTACTCCCTCCTCCCCCAATCAAACCTTCCAGTCCCCTCCGGCTCCTTCCCTGCCGGCTCCGTCTCAATCACAGTCTCCTGAGTCACCGTAATATCACGCATCTTGCCCTTCTTGCCCGTACCCACCAGGCCCTCCTCATCACTTCCATACCCGGCTGTAATGGTCCCTTCATGCACAGACAACCTCGTACGAGACTTCTTCGTAGCAGTCTGTGTATTCCCTTCCCGACTAGCCAGCGGATACGACTCGCCCCGTCTCCGACCGTAACTGCCCGTTCCCCCTCTCGCTGAACTGAACAGCACGCTAAGTCCGATCTTGCTTGCTCCCTTGCGAAGCAGAGGTTGTATGATGGGGAGATTGGCCACGACAATGGAGACGAATGTCTCGCGACATGCCCATTGACTTCCTGCGACGGCGCCGTCGGGGCCGGCCTGCGGTCGTTAGTTATTTGTTTGATGAACTGTGGGACGGTAGTGGGTGATGGGGATCATACCGTCAAGATAGTCACGGCGCGGATGATGCCCGCCATGATGATAAAGGCTGCGCTGCTGAAAAGAGCCATAAGTGTGAGCTTCTGGCGGATGCTGATCTTGACGGCCCAGAGGAGCGGCAGTGGTATGGACATGAGGTACAGATCGGTTATAACGTTCGGGATGACGACGATGAGGACACTGAGGGTCGATTTGGTCGGTTGGCAAATGTCTAAGTTAGGAGCCAGTTAATTGAAGATCCCAACGGGGATAGCTGCGACAAAAAGAGAGTAAGAGACATACTGCCCGGGTTGGGGTTGATTTGCCAGTTCTTGTGCATGGGTTGACAGCCCAGCACGATGGTCAGACCCACGGCGAGATAGGTCACGCCGAGGAGGACGTACGCGAAGCGAACTCGTGCGGGAAGGTGGTTCAATCCAGATCTAGATGGTCAGTTAGTTTCGTCGACATGAGATCGGAGCTGATGCCATACGTGAGGCGCGAGTAGTAAATGGCGACGCAGAACTTGATCAACCACAGAATCATGGCGTACAAGGACCATCCAATGACCTGGATCTTAGATCCCCATTGCCGATCGTAGTACTCTTTCGAGGACGGGTCCACGGCCGCTCGTTGCTCGTCGGTCATGTAGCTGTTCGTGAGACCGTTGAATTTGCTGCGGACAAGATGCGCTGCGACGGTTTCGCCGATAAAGACGGCCTGCATCAGTCAGACAGAATGGTCAGAATGTCGGTGTAGAAAAACATACACCTGCCAATGGCATCAGATAGTCATCGACGGCAAAGTTCAGGGGCCCGCCGACTTGCGACCAGCGGACATAGATTCGTACGATGATAAAGAGCAGCCCCAACGACAGGAGGGTGAACGCCTCTGTATCCCCGTTAGCCATGATGAAATGCCAGACTGGATGTACTCAGGCTGAGTACCGAGGAGGCGGCGACACTGCGAAAATAGTGCGCATAGTAATTTTATAACTCATTACCGGGTCGGTGCTTCTGCAGAGCAGAAAGGGGCACGCGAGGATGCAAATCATTCATATTCTGTAATGCCAAGGGCATCCATCTAAAAGAGATTTCCTGACCGACACCCAAGGCAATTTTAGAGCGAAATGCTAACTTCAAGTGACAGGCTTTTATTGGACGTGTGTTGGATACAGGGGTGAAGGTTAGTTCTACCGCGTGCGCTAGAGCCACGATCCGGGGAACGAGACAGCGGCAGCGGCCAAGACGAAGCGGAAGTCAGTCCGGTGAACTCTATCAGTGCCAACGGCATGCTGCTATGAGCACAAGTGTGGATTCTATTTCGTATCTCGGCATCGGGGCAGGTGTTCCAGACACGCTGATCGCGACCCACGCGGCACCGGATTGACGTTTTTATGCCAAAAGAGGTAGCGAGGAGCGACGCACCAAGCCATTGTGGACGATGGCGTTGACGTTGACGTACGAGTTCTCCTGTGATGAAAATCCTCTACGAGGTGAGGAAGCTTATCTTGTCGTCTGGTGTCGACACTGCGTACGTGTGCTCATTACGGAAAATGCTGGATAATACTTGTGAGACGCGCTTGAAAGAAATCGAACCCTAAATGTCAATAGCTCGGGATGAGACCGAGACAGCCGCCATGATAAAAACAGAAGCCATCCCGCTCTCAAGTTTGGGTCGGTCGGGAGGCGCCCCTGATCCATCAATGGTCAGAGCTCATAAACAAGCGGATCTCAGTGGGTCTGAAGCTGTCGAATTTGAGGCAGATGATTTTCGTAAGTCGTATCACGACAGGCTGTTGGGAGGAGAGATGGTGGCTGTTGGGTGATCTGCAGCTTAAATTAGTTAATTGCTATCGGACATTGAACGTCGACTTCGTTATGCAACTGCAAAGCACGGCGTATGTTCCTCGAGATAGTGAGGTGAAGGTCACCACTGACGATCTTAGGTTTTTTCAGTTCCTCCACGATCGTTTCGTTCGATTAGGGTGCCACAGTATCACCCACACGATCGAATTTTCAACCATGGTTAGACACTTGGCGGTACCGTAGGTGTGGATGACCACTGTACTCCGTACACATTAGCGATCTTTTCCAAAAGCGGAGGAGCTTGAAAGGGCAACTTAAGCGTAGCAACACACAGGAATACATAGTCAGTGGATTGCATTTCTAAGCAATGACGACGGACAAAGAAGCTAGAGACGGAACCGTGCAGTCGGGCGCTATTTATTAGATAGTTCGAGGGAATAAAGAAGACGGAAACGAACGGAGATCGCTGTACTATTTGAATTACGGTGAAGAAAAGCCTGATCTACAACTGTAAGGATCTAGCGCACCAGCAGGCCGAGACTGATGAGACTAGGAATAAAGAAAAGTAGAGGGGCAGATGGACAGCTGCATTGATCGATGTAGAGGGGCAGGGGTCTCTTCATTTAGGCGAAGTGGATACCTTGGCAGAGGACCACAGTATGACTTGAAAATCAGACATTTACTGCCAGTGCATAAGAAACTGACTCGGTACTAATCACAAACTAATCCATACAAAGACAAAGCAACCCAGGAACCTGGTACATCATGATCTGGCCAAGACCTTCCTAATTTCCCATACCACAGTCTACCCACTTCCTAGCGTGCACAATGACCAATCCCACACATCTAAATAGCCGCATGCCCATGCGTCTCAAATGGTAACCCAAAGCAGACAAACCCAACAGCAACCCATAATGCAGCACTTGCATATATTGGCGCCGGTGTGAACCCTGTCTGCGAAGCAATCAAACTAGCACAGAGCCCACCAAACCTTAATAATGAAGCAGCAGTGCCGGTACCTGTTCCTCGATGTGGAGCGGGAAAGGATTCCGGCGTGAAGGCGTACATGATTGCGTATTCTGCAACATTATCAGTATGTGGAGAGTTGTAGAGATGAGGGACTGGGGTACACGTACCGAAATTCCCCAAAATGCCTGTTATACATGCGAATGCTAGACTGGAAGTTGGATTACTGACTCCCACATATGCGAAGAGGAAGACGCCCGTGATGATGGAAGAAATGCCCATCATCCACCGCCGACCGAAGAAGGTGGTTACGAAGTAAGCTGCAGAGAGGGGCCCGACGATGCCGACAGCGGACTCGATGCAGTAGTTTCTGTAAGTAGTGTAGAGGGAGTCGTCCGATGAGAATTTTGTGGCGAGGTAGGAGGGGAGGAAGTTAAAGTAGAGGGGATAGGCGATGCCTTCATGCATAGTTAGTTTATATTTCTGGTAAGTATATTGGGGGGGTGCGGTACTTACCAATTGTCAGCCAAATAAGCCAGACGATACCAGTATGGATACCAAGTTTTCTCGTAGCAAAGAGTGCCTGATAGTGCGTGGACCGAAAGTCTTTCATGTTCTCCTTGATGATTTCCTTGGTGGTCAAACCCGGGCCCTGTGCAGACGTATTGGATTCATTGGTAATTCCTAGTCGGGCGTCAATCTCCTGAAACATGCCGATATTCAGAGGCTCTGGCTTTCCGTTCTGGCGAGCGACGTAGTTGACGGAGTCGACGGCGGCTTGGTCCTTGCCTTTGGAGAGGAGGTAGCGGGGAGTTTCGGGAAGCTTAAAGATGAAGATGCGGATGACGGTAAAGGCGAGGGATAGAGCACCTAGGGTGATTAGGGTGTATCTCCTGCATTTGTTAGATGCTTGGTAGTAGCAGATAGAACTCTCAGGACATACCATCCCATATTCTCACTTCGATGACATGTTGCTGGTGTAGAATCGGTTGGACAGCTGTAGTTGGCGAGAAAGACCCAGGCCAGGAGCGACACGATCAGTTGGCCCAAGTTCCACCAGGCCGATAGGGCTGTCAGGAGGTATTGGTGACTAGCCAACCTCATTTAGTATCATTGACACCAACAGACTGAAGGAATACCTACCTCCCAGGAACAAACTCGAGAAAGATCATCGAATCTACCGGGACATTACCACCCGCTGCGGTGCCGATGACAGCCCACATGGCGCTAAAGGCCAGAAAGCTTTCAGTGCCTGCAGCACCACACAGGAAGATACCTGCAATCAGGAGGGTCGAGTTGAACGCGGGCTTCCGGCCGATCAAGTCGCTAGAGATACCCCAGAACGAAGCACCGAGAATCAAGCCCGTATAGTAGGCAACGGAGCTGTAGCTGACCTGGACAATACCGGGGAACTCGAGTTCAATAGGCGGTTGAACGCTGCTGATGCCTTGTGATGCAAACTATGTCTCTGTTTTTAGTGGAAGCAATCCCTGATAGTAGAACAGCGACACGAACGTTATCCACGATCCATCCAAACCCTGTCACGACGAAGAGCTTCCATTGAAATCTGCACTCATCAGTATTCAATCCCTACCTGACGACAATGGCGAAGACAAGAACGCACCTTCCCATCCCAATTTCCTCCATACACTTCCCCACCAACTCCGACTTCAGCCGATATGCTTCTGTAGTAGAGGAGCCATAGAACTGCTGCACATCCGGGTCATCCAGTATGACTCCCTTCTCCTCACCCACAATACTGTTGGCATATTGCTGAGCCGAGTCAGGCTTTTTCTCCTGCTGTATGCTGTCCATTTTGATGAATGGGTGTGCATTTTTGTGAGCATGATGGCATAAGACTGGCGATCAAATAAGATTCGACATAGGTAGGATTAGGGTTGCTGTACGGGTGCCTGGACCAGTTCCGGCTTACTGACGCAGCTGATTACGGCTAGTCAGTTACACGACATCAATAGTATCTTATCGATTGTCAAGGGTGGGGGATCGCTATCTGTGCCAGCTTGTGTGGCTGCCGTTTGGACCTCCACCTCCACTTCTGAGTCTGAAGATTCGGCCACTGGTTATCGAGGATTGGTAATCAATTAGAGGGTTAATAGAGAGTAATAACGACAAGTTGGGCTTATTGTTTGTGGGGACTTACGATGCTACGAGGCATAATGTCATGAGTATAGATGATGGTGTGGTCAAGAAGATAATCATAATTCATTGGCTTAGAAGCAAGCAAGCTATGGACAAATATACAACAGCCATTACATGAGTATTCAGGCACCCACCGCCGCTGTAGCTGGCGCCGTCTCCATCTTCAGCTTCGCCTTCTCCTCCATCTCCTTTTTATACTGCTCCGCCCGTCCGTAGCTCTCCTTATACGAAGCCGTCACCATGTCCTCAACGGTGATAGGTGGATACTTCGGTGCCTCTCCCTCCGCGCGACAGTTGGGCAGACACTCGCACAGGTAATCAGGGTTACCACTGAAGAAGAACGGAATAGAGTATCGCTCGCGGCCAGACTTGTTAATAACGCGATGAATGTTGGATTTGTACCGGTCGTTGGCCATGCGCATGAACAGGTTGCCGAGATTGACTACGTAGGCACCAGGAACTGGTTGAACCTGCATCGCAGATCTGTTAGATGACGCCCATTTGACAATAAAACAGGGATATAGCACCCACATCAAGCCACTGGCCAGTAGGTGCATCCAGAACCTGCAATCCATCCACCTCATCCTGCAGAAGCAGCGTAATGCATCCGAAATCGGTATGTGCGCCAATACCTCGGTTTAGCTTCTCATCTGCATCCTTAGGTTGCGCAGGATAATGCAGCATGCGCATAGTTGCGACCGCTCCGTCGGTGAGTGGGTCGAAGTAATCCTCATTTACATCCAAAGTCAAAGCCAGAAGAGACAGGACGTCCTTGGCCAAGTCAAATACCGCATTGTAGTATTCCATCGATGTGCGTTGGAAATCTTCCTTATCGGGCACAGTCGGTGGCCACTGGTTCGGACCGCTGTTGAGCTTTTTCTGAATGTAGTAGGGATGATCTTCGGGGATTTCCTGGCCGATGTACAAGCCTTCTTTGAGTTCGGGGCCGGTGCCTACTTCGAGCATCTGCGAGCGGAGGAGTTCGTAACCGCGGTTGAAACTGTTGTTGTCTGCATTCCAAATCTTGGTTAGTGATGAAAAGGACGGAGTATAAAAAGATATGGTTACTCTTATCGATCTTGAGCTTCTCTTCCAGCGGGAGGTCGAAGAATCGCTCGGCACAGCGCATAACACGACGCTGTAGGTCGAGTGGCACGCGATGGCCGGTGATCTGGAAGAAGCCATTGTAGAGGCAGCAGTTGCGGACGGCCTCAACCAGTTGGGCCTTGGCCTCGCTGTCGCCTCCGTAGAAGGGGGAAAAATCAAGGATTGGGGGAGCGCTGGGAGCCATTGTGTCGTTGGGTATTGTTGTTGCTTGTTACTTGATGCTATTCTGGTATCTCAGGTGAATATATCCAGCTTCAGTGGACTGTAATCATCCATAATCTGAGTGCAATCTCGGACAGAAGACCGAGGGGCCTGCTCATTCCCTCCATTTTCGGGGTCTGGTATAGACAAGAGTGGGGGTAGGATGGGGCAACGATAAAGCTTGCAAAGGTCGGGTGATAAGAATGCGGAGAAGCTGAGAGATGGCCACTTCTTGCCACTTATCTCTCGGGATTCTGAAGCTGCAGCTCGATAACCCCAGATCGGCACGGGTAGCCTAATCGGGCAATGCCTGTGCCTCCTTGCAGGTTACACAGATAGCAGACAATGCCATTGGTATATAGAATGCAGCCAGCTGGCAGATGATCGGATTTGAAATGAGGGTTGTCCTGTCCGCGTTTCATTCTCGTAATGGCTTTCACCGATACCGTCGAAAAGGAGGCCATTTCGGCCGAGCCTACGATGAAGTCTGGAGAGAGTAGTATCTACATCGACCGTGATGCGGAACGGTCGTATGGTGAGTAGAATGAATTACTTCTTGCTACAGATACTGATTGTTTCAGTGCGAAAGGTGGACTTTTTCGTCCTGCCACTCCTCTGTTTGGTGAGCATGGTGTCCGAGTCGGCGACCAGCTACTGACAGTGTAGATGTACTTTTTTGACTGCATGGACCGCGTATGTAGTATCTTCTTGTAGTTATCTGGTCACTGCTAATAGAATCAGAGTAACCTGGCAAACGCCAAAACTGATGGTCTAGACGAGGATATTCACCTGGTCGGGAATGACTATTCGTTGATGGTGCTGTTATTCTACATCCCCTTCGGGTTGTGCGACTTGCCATGGAATCTGCTTCTCAAGCGGTACTCCGGACGCTATGTGCTGTCTTTTAGTAGGTAATCTTCTGGTATCCTTCGATATCAGCTAACTTGTCAGTGACTGTGGTCTGGGGAATCCTCGCTCTCTGCCAATGTGCCGTCAAGGACTTTGGTGGGATGATCGCCGTGCGGATGATCCTAGGGTGAGTTTCCTGCCTTCAGCTGTATCGGGATCTAACAGAGGCAGAGTGTTCGAGGCAGGCTTCTTTGCCGGGGCGACATTTTATATGACTCTCTTCTACACGCGAGGCGAGATGGGCTTCCGGCTGGCCATCATGCAGTCCTTTGCGGTGCTCGCATCCGCCTTCAGCGGACTCATCTCCTTCGGCGTGTTTCAGATCCACGATCCAGCTGTGAAAGGCTGGCAATGGCTGTTCATCATTGAAGGTTCAATGACCTTCCTCATGGGAATCATCTCGTTTTTCTGGTTGCCCGGGAATCCACGCACTGCATGGTTTCTCAACGAGCGTGAACGGGCTGCGGCAACGGCACGGTTACTGCGCGACACATCAGCCGAGGTGGACACCAAACTGGATTTGAAGGTTGCATTCGAGACATGGAAGGACTGGAAGTTCCCCATCTGGTGCATCATTACATTCACTTATCCGGTGGCATATGCGACCGCGATGAACTTTTTCCCGTTGGTAGGACATGAACTTGCTCACAGCCAGAGAAGAAGCTAACAGAATAGATTGTCGAACGACTGGGATTTTCCACAGTCAAAACAAACCTCTGGACGGTCGCTCCAAACCTGGTAGGCGCGGTGGTACTTCTCTGTGTGGCCAAGTCGTCGGATCACTTCCGCGAGCGAACATTCCACATTGTGTTCTCGCTGGTGATATCGCTAGTCGGGATGGTCATCCTGGCGACAATCGATGTCCTGAGTCACAAGGGAGTGTCATATTTCGCCTGTTTTCTGATGGCAGCAGGGTCATATATCCCATCGTGTCTCGTGCATGCGTGGCATAACAACAATAATATGCATGAGAACTCGCGTGCTGCCAACACGGGTTTCTTTGTAGGGTTGGGCAATTTGGCGGGGATCTTAAGTGCCGCGACGTTCCGCACGCAATACGCTCCGAAGTAAGTAGCCTAACTACCTGGAACCTAGAGACGACTAACAGTGTAGGTATATTCCCACGTTGGTTGCTACCTGCTGCTGCAACGGGGTGTGTATTGTGGTGGTGATCGCACTGGGGCTGTGGATGCGACGGGAGAATGGGCGACGCGATCGCCAACAAGGCCGAAGAGTGCGTCCGGGAGAAGTGGATACACGTCAGTTGGCAGAGGGAGAAAAGAGTCCGGATTGGCGGTACTTTCTGTAAGGTTAAAGATCTAGATAGGCCTATCTCGATTGGTGTGATTTCATTGATAGCTCCGGGATGGCATTCCTGAATTAATAATAATGGACTAGTTAGCGATAAGTGAAACCTTGTCCCCGCAGAAGGTCATTCGTCGATATGCATCTTCAGTCCGCATTCCTGCTTCTCCTCTTTTCCCCTTCAGCTTATCACCGGCTTCGGCCTACCCGAACCGCAGATAAATGAGGTCTTATCCCCGGGATGTGAGTCCCTGCATGCATTCTTCTCCTATATCGCTATATCATGACCCCCCATGAAGTCCCACGTGTGCCACTGGCCCAACTGCGGCAAGACCTTTACTCGCGCAGAGCATCTGCGTCGCCATGCCCTCAATCATGACCAGCCCAGACAAGGTTATACCTGCGAGCGATGCTCCGTGCATTTCCACCGTCCGGATCTACTGAGTAGGTGCTGCGCTACTGCAAGATATCTCGACTCTCTGTCTGACCCGCCAGATCGCCATCTGATGCGCCATGCTAAACGTGACGAGGAAGCTGGAGGCCCTGGCCAAGGAGTGCTGGAGACGAGAAAACGCACTCGCCGTGCGGGAGATGGCACCATCATTACTCGCCCTCCGAAGCGTCAGTCGCGTGCTCGTGCCAGTCACAGCTTGCCTCCATCGTCGTCGGCCTCGTCCTCGTCCATTTCCGTCACCAGCGCCCAAGACTATGGTGCCCCTGTGTCGCCCCCGACGTCGGCGAGCGACCCATCGTCCATGTCGTTGGACGAGCCCGATCCGCTCCTGGCTCCGATGATGCCCAGCGGGCCATTCGAGCCCTATGTTGAGCCCATCCCGGGGCAGTTTGATGCGGCAGATGGCTCCTGGAGTCTCGGACTGGACGGAATGGGCGACTTCTTCAGCCTTGACACTGGTACATCCTCCCAGACCATTTTTGATCGATCTCCAGCTGACCAAATAGCCACCGACTTCAACATGCCCTTTGCGGCCACCCACAACTACAACTGGCTGTTCGACGTCGCCTCACTGGACGACGCCTTCCCTCCCTTCGGCCTCCCACTGGGTCCAGACATGGTCACCTTCGCCGAGGATGCCCCTCCTATCGATGATCCGAAATCATATCTCGAACGCGACGGTTCCTCCGTCCTCCTCCAAGCAGCCTCCTTCGTCGAACGCAGCGACCCGCTCGTCTTCTCCGCGCCCATCCTCGACCCCCAACCAGACACCATCAACCTCGACTGGATGGACGCACCCTCTCTCCTTCAAACCACCCCCCAGCCCCATCTCCCCATCCTCACCGAAGAAGCCCGTCAAGGCATCCTCAACCTCATCGCCCAAGCACCACCCCTGACCATCGACGGCCAACCCACCCCACTCGACTCCCCTCTCCTCTCCCTCCCCTCCCTCCAATCCTACAGCGACCTCTTCTTCACGCGCTTCAACACAACCTATCCCCTCCTGCACCAACCCACCTTCTCCCCATCCACCACCACCCCAGTCCTCCTCGCCGCCATCCTCTCCATGGGCGCCACCTACAGCAGCCGCGAAGCGCACCAACTCGCCGTAGGCATCCACGACTCCCTCCGCAACCAACTCTTCTGCCACGCCGACTTCTCACCGCAGCCCGACCTCTGGGTCCTACAAGCCATGCTCCTAATCGACTGCTTCGGGAAGATGCGCGCGGGGCCGAAACAGCGCGAACGCGCCCAGCTCTTCCACTGCGTCTTGATCAAACTCATCCGACGAAGCGACTGCTGCGCCATTCGCCACACACCCAACCCCAGCACTGCCACCACAGATACGGATATCGACACCCTCTGGCGTACCGCCATGCACGACGAGCAGAAAAAGCGCGTTGCCCTGCACTGCTTCATGTGGGATACACAGCACGCAGTCCTCTTCTCCCAGTCCCTGTGCATGTCCGCGTTCGAAATTAGATCCGCTCTGCCCTGTTCCCAGAGTTCATGGGAAGCGTGCACGGCGAGTGACTGGGCGCATCATGCATCTATGGAACCACCACCAAGAATGTTCCTCTCCGTGCTAAAGGGATACATTACCCCCTCTGCGATGGCCCGGCCACGCGATCTGAATACCCTGGCACGGATCGTCGTCCTACACGGACTCATGTCCGTCTCAGCAGACTTGAAAAGACGGGACCAGACGACGTTACGTGCTGAGACGCCCGAAAGAGTGGGTGCTTGGACGCGACGCATGGGGAGATCGTATGATCTATGGAAAGTAGATTTCGATGCTGATTGCCTGGCAATGAAGTTGAACTTCGGACAGCATCCCGGGGAGGACATGGGTGGGTCGAGACGAGGTGGAGCCGGAGGGGTGTTCACGGGGCTGAAGATGGCGGCTTGTGCGCTGTATCGCGCAGCGTGGTTGGCGCTGCAGGTAGAGATACTCGACTTGCAGGTTGCTGCTGGGGCCGGGAGGATCCTGGGGAGGACAGTGACGGAGGGGGATCGGGAGAGGTCGCGACGGGGGTTGAGGAAGTGGTTACTTGGTGGTGGGGAGGGAGCGTTAGGTGCTGCGAGACAGGCAGCGAAGTTGTTGGAGGAAGCGGTGTTGAGCTTGCATGACTGGGAGCAGACGGATGCATTTCATTTCCCGTGGTGTTTGTATTTGGCGACGCTGACCTGTTGGGCGTTTCACGGTGGGGTGAATGGAGATGGTGACGGTGGTGGTAGTGGTAGTGGGGAGAGGGTTACGACGGATCTGGCGAGTTTGATTGTGGCCATGACGACGTGTGGCAGCTTGGGAGATATGGCAGCACTCGGGGGGAAGTATGATACGAGGGGATTGGTGAGGACGATGGCGCAGCAGTTGGCGACGGTGAGGTGGGCGGTGGTGCATGATGCGATGAAGGTGTTGGTGAATTTGGCGAATTGATTGTGGTTCTCTACTCTATATGCGATATCGGGTATGTATGTATGTAGGTTAACTATTCAAGCTTGAACCCTTGCTTCTCGATAACCTTCCGAATGTTCACCCACCCTCCCTGCGCTTGCGATGCAACCCTGCCGGCAACGAACTCGCCCCAGGCCTTCCTCCCAAACTTTGATTCTTCTTCATAGAACGTCCCCAGTGCCTTATCATAGGATGCAACATTATCCTTCTGCCCCTCCTCGTTCCACCGCTCCATATGAAGTACCTCTCGCATCGGCAAACGCGGTTTGATCCGCCTACCAGAGCGCCTGTTCTCTGTATCCGGATACCCAACGGCCATTCCAAACACGCCCCACGTCAACGGCGGCAGGTTCAGCAGTTTACAGACCTCATCTGCATTGTGCCTGAGCGCACCTACATAACAAATTCCCAGACCTAGTGATTCCGCCGCAATGGCAACGTTCTGCGCCGCGATGGCTGAATCCACCGTGCTCATGATGAACATATTCATGTTATCCAACACCGGGGCATCCTGGTGACCATACTGCTCTGACAGGTTCTTGAGACGGCGCAGGTTCGGGCAGAATACCAGGAATAACGGAGCTTGACGGATGAAGTCTTGGTCGGCTGCCAGCGTTGCGATGTTGGATTTATGCTCCGGGTCTTGGATGGCGATGACGTCCCACGTTTGGAGAAGGGAGGAGGTCGAGCCGCTTTGAGCTGCTGTGATGAGAGTTTCTAGTGTTCCTTCGGGGAGCTTGAAAGGGAGGAATGCACGGCAGGATCGGTGGGAGAGGATTGTCGATAAGGTACTGGGGAGAGAGTTTGAGAGGTCGGTTGGGAGAGGGAAGGTGGAGGATTCTGAATCGCGGTAGCGCGCTTCGGCGAGGGGTGAAATTGTCTTGGTCATTTTGAGGACTTTGTAAGGTACTTCGTAAAAAAGATACAATAACAGGGAGAAAGGTGGTAATATGCCCATTCTTATAGAGCTTTGGTTAAACCCCTGCAGTGTCTTTCACACTGTGGATACTACTAGTAAGTATGCTTTCAGATGCTGTGGGGAGGGCGCAAATATCCGTGATTGGTGGGTTGTTGTTCTGTGGGTCTGTTAGACCAATTCTTACCCAATCACAACACAATATCTTCAAAATTCGGTCCATCGGCACAACGCTGTCGATTGATGGTCTCGAAGAGCTGCGAATCACGGTCTTGTTCGCATAGATAATTTCTGAGGTTGAAAACACCCCTGATCAAGCAGAATCTGGAGTCCAATAAGACTGACTTGTGGTTCTTCCGGCGCAGGACTGACGGCTGTCCAGATTCGGTCTAATCTTTTCTGTACCCAAGCTGCATGTCCACCTAGCTTTGCCGCAGATATTGAAGCGATAACATCTCGCACAACTTCCCTCTCCTCGAGCCTTACAGCAACAGCCCCGAGGATAGCCACGGGCCATAGCAGATAAATTGGCGGGTAAATGTCTATCTCCAACGCAGGTACCCTGTGTAAACCCCCTGCTAGGCACGATTGCACTCGCTGGACTCGCTGGCTGGAGGTAATGTTTGGATTCACCTTTTGGAGTAAAATCTGAAGTGCTAGGTAGCATAGCGCGAGAGACATGTCGGCTGAACAGATGAGGTGACTCCAGCGCGACAATTCACAATCTAGACTTCGCCACTTCGTCACTTCCGCGCTGTCAAGCGGTCTGGATAACCGAGACAATTTCGTCACGTCCGCAATAAGAAGAAAGAACTTGTAAGAGGCCTGCAGAATAGTCTGTTCAGAGGCAGAGGCTGGGCTTGTAGGCTTATCAAAATAAAGAGGGAGCCCCAGCTGCTTCCGATCCTCTGGGAGCGCATCAAGTGACGGGTCAAATATCATCATGAGGCATGCTTGGTATAAGAATGACTCGACGCAGATGCGATCAAACGTGGCCGCAGCCTTAGTGCGATATTCGCATGGTCGGCGTTGGGTAAGTAGGAGGCCCGCGGCTTGGACATGCGGCGTGACAGTAGGTATGGCATCTGATCGGCAGGACTACAGTGGTATAGGTTAGCTTGCGTACATGAGAATATAGAAAATCGGATACATGCCTCGAAGCAGGCGAGCAGGGACACAGTTGCGAGAATCCGATCATCACAGCCAGCTTTGGTAATATCAGTTAGTGACATCTGAATGGCATGGATTGCATGCAGATAGCTCTGAAGGGCAAGGTGGGCCGGCCACCGGTCTTTGGTCGGCAGCTGCATTCCGGCCACAGCGACCATTGCCCCAAAAAGAGGAGAGAATTGGGGTGCGAGGCGGAGCATGTGTGTTTTGTCTACCGAGTTGCGTTGTACAAAACGGGGTAAAATCGTGGAGGCAAAATATCGATATAGGTAGGTGCACTCGGATGATGAGAATGGTGCCGGCATCATGATGAGTGGAGGGAGTTGCATTAGCGATACTCCTGATGACGCTACTGTGCGCATAATGGCCTTCGTACCCCGGGAATGCCGGGATCTGCCATCTGGGGGCTGATTATCCTCCGAGGGCCACTTGCAGTCCAGCGAGTTTCGAATGCATGCGCTGCACTGCGGATGAGTCTCGTCGCATTTCTTGCGACGCTTTCGACCTATATATGGTTGGTGAACAAGAGCCGATTTTAGCATGCAAAGAACCTGGCTTACATGGGAAGCAGCCAGTTCGGGTTCGCAGTGTGGCGGGAGGCATTACAGCGCGCGGTGCAAGTTAGACTGTGTAGCGTCCATTCAACCTTCAGATAGGTCTTGGAGTTAGGCAAGATATGTGATTTCCTTGGATGTCGACTGTGTCATCACAATTACTGTTAAATCTGAATGGAGCGGAGGGAATTATTTTGGACATTGGTAGCTAAAGGACGGTTGCGAAGGATATTAGTAATCCGATCATATCCATGGCTTCTGTTCGCTGCTTCGGACATTAAAGTTTAGAAGCTCAGGCGTCCTTCGGCAGAAAGGGCCACCGTTTCGCGGCTGCTTCTGCCGAGATCTCCTCACTCATTGTGTCGATGAACATATTATACAGACATTTGTTCATTTTATTCACCGATTCCCAGTCTTCGGAATGGATCCATCCAGTATTATCAGTGCCAAGCTGCTCCTTGACAAGATCCCAGAGAGACAAGCTATCTTCGTAAAATTGAACTTGTTCTTCATGTCGCTTCAATTCCTCGTCATTAAATTGGATTGGGGAGCTACCCGAAAGCCCCAATAGCTCCCAGTTCTCAGCAATGCGTATTAAGGAGTTCCGTAGTGGAACTAAGGATCCATTCGAAGGAAGCTGGCAACGCGTGAAAGGTTCCCAAAGGCATCGGTCCAAGGCCATTGCATTGAAAACTGGCTTGTTGTGTGCGCGGCACGATATCTCATAGTACTTGGATTGGATCGCTAATGTATGCTCTTCCTTGGCCGATTCCTTTTCATCTGGACCCAGCTCATCAAAATCATCTGGTAACTTGGGGACGTTGGGTCCCGGACGGTAACCTTTTGGCGGTCGAAGAAACTCTGGAAACTGAGCCTGGACAAATAGAGGTGCTGCTTCGGCTGACTGCCAATCGATTATGCCTTCTATTGTCGTGGGGTCGTCTGGGCAGACGAATATGTTTCCGAGGTGCAAGTCAGTGTGCCAGACAGTCGACGCTGCCGATTCCTGAACGCGTGGATGCTGCGAAAGTGCTGGCAATATGAGTTGCATCTTTTGTAAGACATCGCTGTACTCTTTGATAGACTGGTTGTTGCCAAACCTATTCAAGTCGGTACGTACATCATTACATTTTGCTAGGATTCGAGCCGATTCTCGATATGGTGCAGAGAGCGCGAACTCCAAAAGCGATGTCCCTTGACATTGTCAGAACCTAAGGAAGTATGAGAAGATGAACTACTCACATGGCCCAGCATTTTTCCCACTTGAGTCAGCAGATACAGTGTAAGATAGATCAACTGACGGACCTATACAGAATAGCTTATTCGGGTCCAAACCTGAGGGAAGGAGGCAGCGTGGGTAGCTGGATGGCAAAGACTCCTGCAGGAAGAGACCTCCATATGCGGGCAATTGTAAACTTTGGAGCACCTTCTCCATTTCCAAGATCTTATCGATTAATCGATACCGCTGCAATGTGTTCATGGTCCTCCATTTCTCTGCTAGTGGTACTCCGCGAATCTTTTCCATCAGAATATACTCAGCACCTACGGGGTTCGTTGGGTCTGAAGACCAGTCGTAGACTTGAGGAACTGGAGTTGATATATGAGATCGCACTAGACAATACAATTAGATATTCAAGCTCCGACTCATAGCAATCATAGAAAGCATACAGAACTTCAATGTTGCCACTTCGCACTCGGTTGTCAGTACCGGCGGACCAGCATTTGGGCAAGGAATCTTGGCTATGACTTCATTGCCATCGTCCATCGTGAGAAGGAAAGCCTTGCTGAAGTTCCCTTCCATTTTGGCGATGCCTATACATCTTGTTTCAGAACTGAATAGCGATGCAGCTTGTGAGCAGAGGTGATCAATGTTGAATTTTACATATCGTTGCTCAAGTTGGTGTTTTTCATCTACCAGCCATCTCCGGGAAGTGTATCTGAATAGATATTCTTCGTTGTCTGCCGATCGCTGCTTAGTAAATCCCGAGAGAATTGGGTCATATTTTACTCACGGTGTTTGTCAATTGCTCTTTCTATATGAGGCGCTGCGGCCTGGAAAGTACGATTGATGAACAGATTGTATCGAGCAGCACAATCCAAGCTGATGCCACTTGGCCGATGTGACCGACGACAGAATAATGGTAGCTTCCGCATAACTTACCAGAGCGAGGCAACTCGTTATGACTTTGAGGCCCCTAATGGGTAGGGAAACTCTGAAGGGAGAGGCACATTGTGACTCCTTGCTTTGATCGGCATGCAAATCACGTGCTGAGGACAAGCAGGGATTGCGAATCAATAGATGACAAAGAAGCTTCCTAAAGTTGTGATATCAGGTCGCTTGCTACTATAGAATTTATCTTTCATCAATAGGAATACATTCTATTCACGTGTTAGCGGAAAACTCTTATTGAGGTGATCAATGCCCTGGCAATAGTAATTTCTGACGATGAAGTACTATGCTACCAACCAGTATGCTCACAATAGATATTTTCCTGTCCCGTGGTCACCCGTATTCTTCCAGACTGGCTCGAACTCTTTTTAGTACTGAATTCTAACACACATTTACTAGTACTAATGATAGTTCCAGGCTTATTGTCAACCCATCTCATAGCAGGCTGGTCAATGCAGAATGTCTCAGTCATTTATCTCTCTATAAGTTTTACTATACACTCAATGCCGGATAATCCGTGTACCCCTTCTCCTTAGGGTCAGCTCCATAAAATGTTGCCCGATCATACTTATTCAATTGTGCACCCTCCATCAACCTCTTAGGTAGATCGGGGTTTGCGATAAACCACCTTCCAAAAGCCACCGCATCAGCCCCATCCTCAACGACCTTCTGCTTTGCTCCCTCACCATCAAAGTTCCCAGCCGCAATGAACCCAATTCCAGCCTGCTTGAAGATAGCTCTGAACGGATCCAAACTGACCTTGCCCTTACCAGGCAACGAACCCATCTTGGCCCCCTCGTCCAACACCTCATCAAAGCGTGGCTCGATCATATGCGCGTATGCAATCCCAGGGGTCTCTCTGGCAATCATCTGACAGATAACCTGCCAGTTATCCTGAGGATTGGAGTCCCTCGTATCTTGGAAGTAGTTATACGGCGACAAGCGCACGCCAACTTTATCCGCACCAACAGCATCACATACAGCCTTGATCGCCTCGATGACGATTCTCGCTCTTTTCTCCGCAGAACCACCGTATTCGTCTGTACGCGTGTTCACATTATCATGCAGGAACTGGTCGAGCAAGTATCCATTCGCAGCATGGACCTCCACTCCATCGAAGCCGGCTTCAATGGCACGGGTTGCGGCAGCGGCGTACTCTGCCACGGTGGCCTGGATCTCAGGGATAGTCATTGCACGGGGCGGAGTAGCCGCGTATGGCTCTCCGGTGAGTGCATTCCCAGTCATGGGAATGTCGCTGGATGAGAGAGGGGTTTGGCCCTCGATAAAGGCCGGTACTGTTGCGCGTCCGACGTGCCATAGTTGGCAGACGATGAGGCCGCCTTTGGCGTGGACGGCGGAGGTGACATCTTTCCAAGCGTTTATTTGGGAGGGGGTGAAGATTCCAGGAACACCAGGGTAGCCTGCTGCCTGTGGAACACTATATTAGAGAAGGATAAAGAGGAGTAATGGTGGTAGACTTACATGGCGGCTGATGGGAGTTGCTTCGGTGAGTTGGAGACCACCCGGTGATGCTCTTTGGCTATAGTATTCGGTCATAAGGGCATTGGGGACATACACGCCCTCTGATTCTTGGGTGGCGCGCATCCGCGTGCATGGGGCTTGCACAACGCGATGAGAAAGGGAGAGAGACCCTAGCTTCAGGGGATGAAAGAGGTTGTCGATCGGAGTGATAGAGCCCATTTTGCAGTATTATCTATGTGACTGTCTGGATTGGATGTTGCTTTGCTATAGAATGGGTATAGCTACGGTACATATAGGATGTCTATAGACAGCGAATGCAAATTCTCTACTTGCATGGCCTCCATCTTTGGATAATTATAACATCCACTCTTGAGTGATCTGTCAAGATCTGTCCAGATGGGGTGATTTAGATGAGTGGAGCAACGTTGCAGATAATCAATCTGTTGGATGATAGTCGGGCCACCCGACAAGCCAACCATAACCGCTGGAAGTAATCCGATCGGCAACCCCCACCCTTGGAATGAAGCCCTCCACTCCCGACAAGTCTGGATCTCCACTCCACTTCAAGCAGCGTTGCAGCTCCGATGCAGCTCTGACGCAGTGGCGCTTCTTCACAGGCTCTGCTTCTGCTTCGCTTCTGCAATGCCAGCTCAACCCCTCAACTCTGGCAAAGAATGGGGCCTGATGGATGCCCTTTAGGCCCAGCTGCACGTGCACAGTGCCCCTCGCAGTGCAATTTTCATCCCTTGAACCTCTCCCACAATGTCTTTGCCATTGTTCACTCATTCTGAACTCCTTATCTGCATTGTAATTATGCCATTCTACCAACATCATGGTTCTTCCTACCGCACTGCAAGACTTCCTCACCACCGCTCCCTCCACCTCTAACCTCTCCTTCTACATCAACGGCACACCCATCGTCCTCGCCAACCCTAACCCCCACTGGACCCTCCTCGACTTCATTCGCTCCCAGCATGGCCTGAAGGGCACCAAGCTGGGCTGCGGCGAGGGTGGGTGCGGTGCTTGCACGGTCGTGCTGCAGACTCGCGACGGGCGCGCCCAGATTCGCCATCGCGCCGTGAATGCCTGTTTGTATCCGCTGATTGGAGGTACGTGTGTTGGTTCCATGGGTGCGAACGATCTGACAGCCGCAGTGGCCGGAAAGCATGTCATCACTGTTGAAGGACTGGGGAACGTGGATCACCCCCATCCGCTTCAGGAAAGGCTGGGGAAGCTCCATGGGTCGCAGTAAGTTGACCGTGGTCTGAGAAATGAGCAATGCTGACAGATTAGATGTGGATTTTGTACTCCGGGTATAGTGATGTCGCTATATGCGCTTGTGCGGAATGCATACGATCCCAAGACCGGACAATTCAACCTGACCGAGGATGATATTGAGATGAAGGGTCACCTGGATGGAAATCTGTGTCGGTGCACCGGCTACAAGCCCATTTTGCAGGCAGCCAAGACGTTTGTCCAGGAGGATCTCCAGGCCCGGCTGGCTGTGCGCACGCGACCTTCAGACGCGGAGACTCCGATTGAGGCTGAACCCGATACATCGCGGCCGCAGTCATGCGGACGCCCAGGCGGATGCTGTCGTGATACTCCGGGGTCGTCTTGCTCGTCTTCTTCGGATCGAGACAGCTCGCCCACCAGTATCTCGACCCCGGATACAGAACCAGAGAAGGACCTGGCCAACAGCACCGTACCACAGTTTGACTTCAAGCCGTACATTCCCAACACCGAGCTCATCTACCCTCCGGCCCTGACCAAGGCCACTCCGCAGCTCGTCTGCTACACCGACGACCGCAAGGCCTGGCTGCGCCCGGTGACACTCGCCCAAACCCTGGACATCCTGGCCCGCTGCCCATCCGCTACCCTTGTGGGAGGTGCCAGTGAGGTACAAGTCGACATTCGCTTCAAGGGCGCCGAGTTCGCCGTATCTGTCTTCATCGGCGATTTGGACGAACTGTCATACATTAAACCCGTTGAGAAAGACGGCATCATCACGGAACTCATCATCGGCGGCAACACGCCGCTCAGCGACATCGAAGCCGAATGCAACCGACTGATCCCAGACCTAGGGGATCGAGCTTCCGTCCTCTCGGCCACATCCAAAGTCCTGCGTTACTTCGCTGGACGCCAGATCCGCAACGCGGCTTCACTAGCCGGCAACATCGCCACGGCGTCGCCCATATCCGACATGAACCCAGTGCTCCTAGCCATCAACGCTACCATTGTCGCGCGCACCCCAACCCAGGAAACCACTATCCCCATGACCAACATGTTCCTAGGCTACCGCAAGACCGCCCTCCCTAAAGACAGCATCATCACCTCGATCCGCATTCCCCTCCCACCGCCGGGGGCCCGCGAACTCACCAAGTCCTACAAACAAGCCAAGCGCAAAGACGACGATATCGCCATCGTGACAGCCGCCTTCCGCGTGCGCCTCAGCCCAGACAACACCGTAAGCGAAATTGCCCTTGCCTACGGCGGCATGGCGCCGACAACCCTCCTAGCCAGACAGGCCATGGCCGCCCTACAGGGCAAGAAATGGGGCGTGCAAGCCGTTCTAGACAGCACGCTCGACGCCCTCCTTGAGGACTTCAATCTCCCTTACTCTGTCCCTGGAGGAATGGCACACTACCGGCGTACATTGGCCACATCTCTCTTCTTCCGCTTTTGGCACGAAGTCCTCTTAGACCTCAACCTCACCTCCACAGCCGCCGACCCATCCCTCACGACCGAAATCCACCGGCACATCTCCCACGGAACACGCGACAACCACAACCCGCACGAACAACGCGTCGTCGGAAAACAGCTCCCTCACCTATCAGGTCTGAAGCACGCCACCGGCGAAGCCGAATACGTCGATGACATGCCCCCGCAGCACCGGGAGCTCTTCGGCGCGATGGTGTTATCGCAGCGCGCCCATGCCAAGCTCCTCTCCGTGGACTGGACACCCGCATTGCAGCCGGGCTTGGCCCTGGGATACATAGACCATACCAGTATCCCGGCGGAGAAGAACATCTGGGGACCAGTAGTGAAGAACGAGCAGTTCTTCGCGGTGGACGAGGTGACGTCGCACGGGCAGCCGATTGGACTGGTGTATGCGGAGACAGCTCTACAGGCGCAGATGGCGGCGAGGGCTGTGAAGGTGGAATATGAAGATCTGGAGACGATACTTACAATCGATGAGGCAATTGAGAAGGGAAGTTTCTGGCCTCATGGGAAGCAGTTGAGGAAAGGGGTGGCCGTGACGCCGGAGAAGATGAAGGATGTTTTTGACAAGTGTGATCGGGTCTTTGAGGGTGTTATTCGCATGGGTGGACAGGAACATTTCTATCTCGAAACGAATGCAGCGGTCGTTATTCCTCATTCGGAGGATGGGAGTATGGAGGTCTGGTCGTCGACCCAGAATACGTATGTCCTTCCCTATACCTATTACGGGATAATGCTAATGGTTAGGATAGGATGGAAACCCAAGAATACGTCAGCCAAGTGACATCCGTCCCAGCGTCGCGCATCAACGCGCGAGTAAAACGCATGGGTGGCGCTTTTGGCGGCAAGGAATCCCGCAGCGTGCAACTCGCCTGTCTACTGGCCATCGCAGCTAAGAAGACCAAGCGCCCGATGCGCGCCATGCTTAACCGCGACGAAGACATGATGACCTCTGGCCAGCGACACCCCTTCCAATGTCGCTGGAAGGTAGGTGTCATGAATGACGGTAAACTCGTCGCCCTTGACGCGGATGTCTACAACAACGCAGGGTTCTCTCTGGACATGAGCGGTGCCGTGATGGACCGATGCTGCACGCACATCGAGAACTGCTATTACTTCCCGCATGCGCACATCCGTGGGTGGGTGTGCAAGACGAACACGCATAGTAATACTGCGTTCCGGGGGTTCGGTGGCCCGCAGGCCATGTTCATCGCGGAGAGTTACATGTCTGCTGTTGCGGAGGGGTTGGGAATGGATATTGATGAGTTGCGGATGAGAAATCTGTATACTCAAGGACAGAGAACGCCATTCCTACAGGAGATCGACCAGGATTGGCACGTTCCTATGCTGCTGGAACAGGTTAAGAAGGAGGCGCGGTACGCGGAGCGCAAGGCTGAGATAGCAGAGTTTAATAAACGCCACCGCTACAGGAAACGAGGGATATCTATGATCCCGACGAAGTTCGGCATCTCCTTCGCGACGGCAGTCCATCTCAACCAAGCCGGCGCGGACGTCAAAATCTACACTGACGGCTCAGTACTTCTGAACCATGGTGGAACCGAGATGGGCCAGGGCCTGTACACGAAGATGGTGCAAGTCGCGGCACAGGAATTGGGTGTTCCGGCTGAGAGTGTGTACACGCAGGATAGCTCGTCGTACCAGACGGCTAACGCGTCGCCTACTGCCGCCTCGTCTGGGAGTGATTTGAATGGAATGGCGGTTAAGGATGCGTGCGATCAGCTGAATGAGCGGTTAAAGCCGTACCGGGAGAAGTTCGGCAAGGATGCTGACATGGCGACGATAGCGCACGCCGCGTATCGCGATCGGGTCAATTTGGCGGCGAGTGGGTTTTGGAAGATGCCCAAGGTGGGGTATCAGTGGGGAACGTATGATGTGGAGAAGGTGAAGCCGATGTATTATTATTTCACGCAGGTATGTGTTCCCCTCGGGTGTTGATAGGTGGGTTATGGTTGCTGATGAGTGATAGGGCGTCGCATGCACTGAAGTGGAGCTTGATCTGCTTACGGGTGATCATACTGTGTTGCGCACGGATATCAAGATGGACGTGGGAAGGTCCATTAACCCTGCTATTGACTATGGGCAGATTGAGGGCGCTTTTGTCCAGGGACAGGGGCTGTTTACCATGGAGGAGACTCTCTGGACGCAGGGAGGACAGCTCGCGACGCGGGGACCAGGCACATATAAGATTCCGGGGTTCAGTGATATCCCGCAGGAGTTCAATGTCAGTTTCCTGCAAGGTGTGTCGTGGAGTCATCTGCGCTCGATTCAGAGCAGCAAGGGTATTGGAGAGCCGCCACTTTTCATGGGGTCATCGGTGCTGTTTGCCTTGAGGGAGGCGTTGAAGAGTGCGAGGGCGGATTTCGGTGTGCAAGGGCCATTGGTCCTGGATAGTCCGGCTACGGCGGAGAAGTTGAGGCTCGCGGTGGGAGATGACTTGGTGAAGAAGGCAGAGGTGAAGAGGAAGGAGGGAGAGAAGGGGTTCTTTGTTGCTGTTGCATGAGGAGGTGTAGAAATGTAGAGATGTGCATCATACTAAATATAAAGGTTTTATATAGAGTACTCCGTCTTCACAAAAATAACATCTGAGGAAGGCACATTCCTAGTGGATATATAAGGGGAGACGCTACTGCCACACCAGCCAGGCCTCCTTCATAGCGGCCTTCGCTCATGCCACACCCTCGGTCTACCTTAGAAGGCAATGTCTGTTCCCTTAAGGGTATAGCCTTTTTCATACTTTCCACCATCTCCATACGGTAGTTCACTTGCCTGAGGTGCTGAATTCATGCCTCAGGAATAAAGATCTAAAATAGCAGATGGTAGGATTCTGCCCATTCGAAAGACCAATCCTTACCTTAAATAAATGAGACCTTACTTTATAAGGTAAGCGAAGGCCGGTGTGGAGGAAGCCTGGCTAGTGTGGCAGTAGCGTCTCTAAGGTATCAAGTTGGAACAGGTACTTTAAGAATTTTCTCAATAATGGGTACTAACACGAAAATAGTATCAAGAGTTGTTGGATGCGTTAACAAGTCTAAAGTCCACATCTTTGCATCCCCAATATAGAAATATGATATTGTATTCCAGTAGTAAAGTATACACGTCATTTCCACAAGTATCCTTATAGCCTCTAATGTCTGCCATTCCTTCAGCCAGAGCAAAACACTCAACTCTTATGCAGTACTCACAACCTCGCTACCTCTACCTCCACCTTTTCGCCCACTGTTTCCCAGTTTGCATCCACCTGGATACCATTAGCACTGCCTCCCAAGTTACGTTCAGAAGCACTTACATCCGCAATATGATCATATCCTAACAACTTCGGCGCCAACCCCGGATCCCTCCACGCCAGCGCCTCCCCTTCAGGCGTAGGCACCATGCGCATCTTCCGATCGCGCTCCTCCTGCTCAGGCCCATCATGCAAATGATACAGATACTGCTGTTTGTTTCCTCGTTCTACAACCATTTGCGTGCGCTGCTTCCGACATTTCTCGAATACGGCAAGAGCGTGACGCTTAGCGGCGATGAACTCGGGTGAGGATTTTGAGACGTTAGGGCCCGATGGGAGACGGGAAAGGCATTCGCCGAGGACGGCACCGTCTTCGAAGGCCATTCCTGCGCTGTTAATATTGTCAGTACTTCTTCCTTGTAGTATAATGTTATAAGAGGGAGGTACCCAGAAGCAAGATAAGGCAGTGTAGCATGCACAGAGTCGCCTAGCATGACCCACGCCCCGGAAGGATGTGTCCAGTCGTAATCGCCGAAGCGGATGCAGAGACGCCATTTGTGCACGGATTGGCAGAGTTTGAGGAGTTTTTGGATCCTACCAATTAGCACCACCATTAATAGAATGTAGTGATAGAGTAATACCTCGGATCCCATCCCTCAAACAACGCACACATCTCCTGCACGTTACCCTCGACCGTCGAAGCCAACGACTCCTCGGGGATATCATCAGGCACAAGCAGCACCATATTGAACAGTTCCCCTTGTCGCAGGACATAATTCACTGCGCTCATTAGCCCCCCGTCCATAAATGAAAAAGGGAATACAAACCAGCATGTTTATCCGGCCCCAACCAATAATTCACCTGGGGATCCGTCACAAACCCTCTCAACTCGGGATCCTTCAACATCTCCTCCGTGGACAACAACAACCGATACGCCAAATCCCCCGTCTTAATCGGCGGATCAGGCCTCTTCAACATAACCTCAGTCAACTTCCCAAACACCCCATCAGCACTAACCACCAGATCCCCCCTCCACGACCGCCCATCACTCGCCACCGCCGTCGCCATAGCCCCATCCTCATCCGGAACAATATCCACAACTCTAGCAGCGCACGTAATCTTCGCTCCCAACTCCTCTGCTCTTTCCAGCAAACAGCGTTGTAAATCTGCGCGGTGAAAATCGCGATACCACGTCCCGGGGTACTGCTTCGCAGAGTCAACGAAACTCAAGCTAGATATGATCTCGCCCTTCCAGTGTAGAAAGTTGCAGACACGCGGGTGTGTCATGTGTGGTGTGAGAGCTGGTTCTAGACCCCAGTGTTTGAGCACTCTGGAGCTGTTGGGCAGGACTTGGATACCGGCGCCTACTTCGCGGATCTCGTGCGTCGCTTCGAGGACGTGTACGTCGTGTCCGGCGAGGAGGCAGGAGATGGCGGTGCCGAGGCCGGCGAGGCCGGCGCCGATGATGATGATCTTTCGTTGTTAGCTTGCGTGGAGGAGTTAGATAGGGTGTATGGGGAAGCGGGATGTACCTGCAACCGACAGTTGTCGGGGAGGGAACGCTTCTCTTTGATGTGGATAGGGGGCGCCATGGTATCAATCCTGTATACAACAGTAAGTGGTGTATGATCCAGTGGATACGTTCTACGCCATCATATAAAGCCAGTTCTAGCTCCAGCTGAGTGGTTTCTTCTGCCCCTAAAATGGGGGATAAGCGTGTGCCTGACAAGAATGGGGGTCGGGCATGAGGGGATGCATCAATCTTATCATATCATTTGCGGGGAGAATAAGTACACCCTGCGGTCGGGGGGCAAACGGCTTCCAGCAATCACCAGCAGATCCATCCCAGTATTACGTCCACTATGTCTCGAGTAAGTCGATCCCCTTAGGACAATTTTCGTCAGAAGAACTAACAGCCCAGTTCTCCCTCCAAGGTCGAACCGCCCTCGTTACCGGCGGTGCCCGGGGCTGCGGCCTCGCCTTTGCGCGCGGTCTCGCCGAAGCAGGTGCCAACGTAGCCATCTTCGATCGGATACCTCCTGAGGAGGGGTTTCTATCTATCGAGAAGGAGTATGGTGTGCGGACTGCATATTACGAGTATTCCTCCCACCCTCTGGGTTTTACACCTCACACAATAGGCCCTAACAGAATGCTATAGAGTGGACGTATCCTCCCCCGAGTCCCTCGCCACCGGCTTCGGCTCCTTCCAAACAGACTTCAACAATGCACTAGACATCTGCGTCCCGTGCGCAGGTATTAACCGACACCAAACATTCCTTGAATTCAACTACGCCGACCACCAAGAGCTGCTGGGGGTGAATGTGCTGGGCCTATTCCATACCGCGCAGCTGGCGGCGCGGCAGATGATCGCGAATGGCACAAAACACGGGAGTATCGTGCTGGTAGCGAGCATGGCGAGCCACGTGGCGGTGCGGAGCCAGTTGTGCAGTGCGTATTGTGGGAGTAAGGGGGCGGTGAGGGCGATGTGTCCTGCTATTGCGAAGGAGTTGGCTGAATATGTGTGTTCTTGCTGTTTTGGTGGCGTTAATAGAGGGGTAGCTAACGGTGGTAGGGTATTCGTGTCAATTCGATCTCGCCGGGATATGTGAGGACGGAGATGACTGCTGCTGTGAGTTCCACTCTATGCCTCCGGGATCGGAGTTTCCTAATAAAAGTGAGGACAGTTCCCCCATTTGATCGAAGAGTGGAAATCTGCAGCAATGAACGGCCGCATCGCCGAGCCGGAGGATATCATGGGGGCGTGTGTGTTTCTGGCGAGCGATGCCAGTTCGTACATGACCGGGCAGGATGTGATTGTGGATGGGGGGGTGACTAAGTGGTAGCAATATTATTATCTTTGCAGAGTCGATAACTATGCAATAAAACAGACTGATAATACATCCTATCACGCAATCACTCATAATCATAATCAAGCAATCTATCAAAAGGGTAGCTATCCCCGCATACTAAGCTACAACTGTATCCACGCCCAAAAGTGGGGTTATCAGCTCAGTCGGCGATCGCTCCGAACCCCATCACCGACTAGCTACCAACTATAACAATACTCATCCAGAAGCAAGTATGAGTGTAGCATCACAGTTGCAAAGAAAAATATCATCTCAAACAATGTCCCCTAGCGCCATCAACGAGGGCTTTCCCAGCCCGTCCACCATACCCACCACGACAGTGGTGGTAGTAGGCGCTGGTCCATCGGGCTTAATGCTAACGTACCACCTCCCCCACTCACCATACCGACCAAAAAAGCACCCCCAACTAACCACTGTGTATGGGATAGAAACAACCTCATCCGCTACGGCACACCTGTGACTCTCCTCGACGACCGTCCGACAGCAACATCAACCGGCAAAGCAGACGGTCTGCAGCCGAAGACCATCGAGACGCTGAAACAGCTCAGGCTATCGGATGAGTTGCTCCGCAATGGGGCGAAGGTGTATGATATTTGTTTCTGGGTATTCCTATTCCTTACCACTTATCCCCTTATAACAATCCCAAGAAATGAATAATACTAATGACAATATGAATGATAATCCAGGAATCCACCCCCCAATCCCCAACCCTCACCCGCACATCCCGCCAAACGCACTACCCCGAGCACCTCGTCGGTGCCTCAGATCCCTACATCCTCCTCGCGCACCAGGGCATGCTCGAAGACGTGCTTATCAAAGATATAGAAGAGCGCGGGGGGAGGGTCCAGCGAAACAGCCCATTCGTGTCCGTTTCCAAAACACAGGACGGAAGCGGAGAGCTAGAAGTCATCTACAATGACAACACAACAAACACGAAAAAGATTATTCGTACGAAATACCTTGTTGGATGCGATGGCGCGAGATCTAAGGTCCGGGATTTTATTCCCGGAGCGCAGTTGGAGGGGGAAATGAGTAATGCGTCTTGGGGGGTGTTGGATGGTACTTATCTATTATATTTTTCTCTGGCTTAGTGGTGGGAAGTACTAATTGGTAATAGGAGTCATTGACACCGATTTCCCTGACCTGTGGAGTAAAGTGGCTGTTCGCTCGCACACGGCGGGATCTATTCTCTGGATTCCGAGGGAGCGCGGAATGACAAGACTGTATGTTGAACTTAGTTCCACGGACGGAGAGAGGGTCGATAGAGCCAAGGCGACGCCGGAGTATGTTATGGCCAGGGCGCGAGAGGCGATGCAGCCTTTCCGGTTGGAGTGGAAGGAAATCGGTATCCCCTGCCCCATACGCCCATACCACCCTTCCTATGTCGAATATGAGGTTAACATGGTATAGAATGGTTCGGCAACTACGTCGTCGGCCAACGCGTCGCTCGGCGATTCAGCGACCCCGAGAATCAGATCTTTATTGCAGGCGATGTACATCCCCCTCCTTCCCCTTCCATACTTTATTTCTCATCAGTGTACTGATAGATGGACAGGCCGGCCACGTGCACTCCGCCCTCGCAGCCCAAGGCGCCAACACCAGCATGCACGACAGCGTGAACCTGGCGTGGAAACTAAACCTCGTAGCCCGAAATCTCGCCCCAGCATCCCTACTAAGCACCTACTCCGAGGAACGACGGAAGATCGCTAATGACCTGATCGCCTTCGACGCGGGGCACGTCGCGGCGTTCGAGAAAGGCGAGGCGGCACTTGCTAGAAACTTCGAGGAGAACATCCGGTTTATTTCCGGTGTTGGGGCTGAGTATGATACTGGGATTCTTACTAAGTCAGCTGATGGTAAAGTGAAAGGAGGGATTCAGGCGGGCACATTAACTCGTCCAGCGAAGGTGACGCGGTATATTGATGCCAACTTGGTGGATTTGCAACTTGATATCCCGATGATGGGACAGTTCAAAGTGGTTTTGTTCGTGGGGGATGTGGTTGGTGGGAAGGAGTTTTTGGAGGGGTTCTGTGGTGGTGGTGTTGGGCTTAACGGGGTGAAATTTGTGGCAAGGGAGTCGTATAAAAAGTATCCTCGGGGAGTTGGTGATGGGGATAAGTATTTCCCGTTGGAGAGGTATACGACTGTCTCGGAGGTGGTGACGTATGCGTTAGTGACGAGAAGTCAGAAGAGGGAGTTTGAGTTGGGGGATTTGCCCGAGTTGCTGCAGAAGAGTCGGTGGACGGTGTATTTGGATGATGTGGAGAGTGGGGAGGGGTGTACTGGGAAGTGGATGGGGGAGATGGAGAGGGATCAGGTCGGGGTGATGGTGGTAAGGCCGGATGGGTATGTTGGGGCGAAGAGGGTGTGGGGATGGAGTGAGGGAGAGGGTTTGAGGGCAGCAGAATGGGTTGGGGAGTATCTGGCTTTGGGGAAGTAGATTCATAGATGGGTGATTCAGACGCGTGTTGATATTCTGCCTGTTAGATTTCATGAGTTACTAAGACAGAGCATGTAAAAATGCTGAAAAATGCATCAACGACAAAGTCAGATCAAATGAGAATATCATGATTCAAAAAGCAATCTACGTTAATGAGTTCACATAGTAGTCTTGATAGGACCAGCCTTATATTAAGTATCTAGTCAATGTCACCACCACGACGTTCAGTATTCCGTCTGATGCACCATACATGCTAAGTATCCATGCAAAAAGCACAAAACAAAGGAGAGTTCAATGAGTGACGAGGGTCAGATGCCGATGCAATGCAACATAAGCCATAAACCACAATAAAACACAAGCACAAGAACAAGCACACGCTATATCATCAGTCTGATACAATACATAATCCACCAAGCATATCACATAGGAAACATCACGAAAAGCCAAACAAATCACATGAAGTCATCAAATCAAACAGGGAACTTCACCCCGGTCCGATCCGTACACCTAGGCTGCGACAACACCCTAGGCAAGGCCCTGGCCTTAGGATCCTGGTTAAACCTCAAGCGATCACGCTTCAGGTTGAATAGCCTGACCATGCAACTCATCGCCTGTTCCTCGGACAACTGCATCGCCGGCAGAGCACTGACACTACTGCTGTTATCCAGCGGCAGATCCTTGATACACGCCGCGACCATCCAGCGCACCAACACCTCCACATCCCGAGCATTGCTCCAGCAAGGGAACATGGACAGGATCTGAATGGCGCGGGTGAACTCGCGATGGCTAGGCGCGCGCGGGTCCGTCAGGTACAACCGGGGACCCTTGATCTGCTGCTCGTCCAGCTTGCGGTCCAGCAGACGGAGACATTCGCGTGGCGTCGGGTTGCGGAAGACAATCTCTTCTTGGAACAGGGCGGACAGGCGTGGCTTGTTGGCCAGCAACTGGTCCATCTCCTGGGCCGGTCCGGCCAGGATTACCACCATGGTGGAGGCGTACTTGGGCAGCAGGTAGACTAGCTCGTCCACGGCCTGCGTGGTGTCGGTGTCGGCTAGTCTATGGGCGTCTTCGATGAAGAGCACTTTGCCCTTATTTTGGTCGAGCTGCGACCGGGACCGCACCGAGGTCGGGTGGACGTTGGGTGCTAGTAGGTCGGCGACCGAGCATGGCACCAGGGCTCCGTCGCTGAGAGCGCCCATTTTGTAATACAGGGTGCCTAACTGGCGGGCGACGGTCTTCTTACCGGTGCCTATGATAAGGTTAGTTGTTTGTATGGAAATGGACGGGACGGAAGGTATTACCTGGTGCACCCTTGAACACAAAGGCAGCGGGCATGCGTGCGCCCGGATCCAGCCCCTGCAGCCAGGCGGCCTTCATCTCATTGTGATACCGCTTCAAGATGGAGATGATGTCGTCCGGCACGATGGAGTGGCGCAGCTCCTCACGGAAGACCAGCGCCGTCGTGCCGCCCACCAGCTCCGGGTTAAAGTCGCGTCCCTCGAGGAGACGTTCCACCGACTGGGCGCTGGCGCCGGTGCGCGACCGACGCTCGAAGTGATAGATGGCCGCAGCGAGGAGATGCTCGACAGCGCGAGCATTGTCAAAGTCCTTGCGCATACGGGCATTGTCGAGGGTGTCCATGGCGGCCTGGAAGGCCTCTGGGGTGGCATCGAGATCCTGCTCGTCGAGTTTGCTCTGGAAGAGCTCCTCCATGTGCTCGCGCGTCAACGCAGAGAAGCGCACCAAATGTGTCTCAAACCCGCGGGCTTTGGGACCCGCGCGATGCAGGAACTGGCTGATGCTGTCGTGCGTGCCGACCAGGATGGTGCAGTGATTGTCGCGCGGCGCTGCGAGGATGTCGACGACCGCGTCCGGCACGGTCGGGCGCTCCTGGCGATCGGTGTCGACGTCGACAACGAGGACATTGCCGATCGTCGACTCGACAGTCGCACGGAGTTGCTCTTCCGGCAGATCACAGAGAGCCGACAGCGGTTTGACACGGACTACTCTCGTTAGCAGTCTCTCCATACTAATCTTGGGCGGGTGCTTACCTTCTCCGTTGTTCAACACTCCCAAGTCCACCAGAATCTGGGCGTACATCCGGATGGCCGTGCTCTTGCCGGTGCCTGGAGGCCCCGCAAAGATGCGATTGACCCGCAGCGGCAGGCGACGCTGGTTGCGGATCTCGCGGTAGTAGTTCTCCTCGGTCGTGTCGAAAACTTCAGCCACCGAGGCCTTGACGGCGTCCTGGCCGATCAGCTTCTGCATGGCTTCCCAGGCTTCGCTGGTCGACCGGGTCTCCGCCGGGCTGGGGCCGAGAACATCATCCTTGGAAAAGAAGAAGTAGTCCACCTCGTCCATGCCGCTATCCTGCTGGTCGGTCAAGCACTGGGCCTGACGCTGAGCAATGCTCTTGACCATCTCGCGCACGGCATGGGCGTTGGTGAAGCCCTTGGCGGCACGCCCCCGGACCAGCCGGCGAGCTGCAGCCTGCATGTAGGTGCCCTCGAGACCCCCCTCGACCTGCATGCGACCGTTATATTCGGTGATGATGCGGCGGGCCAGCAGCTGCGTCAACTGCTGGCGGTCAAAGTCGTTGAATCGCAGCGAGCTGCAGATCCGTTGCTGGAGGGCGGGGTTCTCGCGCAAGAAGCTATTCATCTCATCGGCGTCGCCAGTGAAGATGACAATAATGCGACCGATGTTGCGCTCCATCGCGTGCCGGATATCCTCGAGAGCCTGCTCGGTGGCCGGGGTCTGGGGCGCGTCCATCAGGGTGTGGGGATCGTCGACGATGAGCACTCCGGCTGTTTGCACCGGAGCTTTGGCGTCCGTCATGTTGCGCAGCAGTTGCTGCACTCCGTCGGGACCCCGGCTGGCCAGATCGGCGCCAGTGGTCTCACAGACGGTATGGGAATCACAGATACCCATGGCGTACAGCATCTTGGCGTAGATGCGGGCGACGGTGGTCTTGCCTGTGCCGGGATTGCCCAGGAAGGCGATGTTGTACCACTCGCTCTTCGGGTCGCGTCCATGGCGACGGCAAATCTGCACCCAGGTCTGGACGCCGTGCAGCTGGCGTTTGACGTTGTCGTGGCCGACCAGACTGTCCAGCTCCTGGACCGCCTCTTCGCGGGCCGTCTCACGATTCTGACGGTCGCGCTCGGCCAGTTCCTCTGCTGTCGGCTGGGGAGGGACCGGAGTCCGAGGCAGACTCTCGGGCTGTCGTTGTGATTGTGTTTCGGGCTCTGATCGGGCAGGAGCCTGAATCTGTGTCTGGGATTGTGCCATGATGCGTGGCGAGGTCTGCGCCGCAGTCTGTGTCGACGCGGTGGATTGCTGCGGTCGCTTGGAGGACCACAGCGAAAAGGGGAAGAAGGGGAACCGCGATGTCGATGACGGCCGGGTCATCGAGCAGTCCATATTGTTGCGAAACGGATAGACAAACAGTCGTGCGAGGAGATGCCCGACAATCGGGAGCATGAAGGGATGGAAGATGAAAGACTTGGTCATTCACAGAGGAGCAAAGCAGCAGATAGTCATGAGGGGGATTTGCAGTGTTGGAAAATCTCCTGGAGCCAGCGTCCTCATGGCCATATTTAACAGCCATGTTGGCTGGGCAGCAGAAATCCCCGAGAAGTGGAAGTGAAGCAGTCCGGCAGTCATGGAAGGGAAGTTCAGTCAGACACCATTCTTTCCGGACTGCCTATGACGGGGCGACAGGTAGTGTGTGGCCGGAAGTCAGCCATGGTTGGTCGTTTCCGGGTTTGGACGAAAAGTGAAGCCATTCACCGCCACTTGTGCAGCCCAACGGCCAGGCAAAGCATCCTGTCATCGGGACGAGCTTGTTCGAGTGGAGCTGATCTGGGGGAACGATGGCTGGTGTCCTGGAGAGACATGATCCAAGTGTCGCGAATCGACCTTGCTGAAACACGAAACATGAAACAACGAAGAAGCAGTATGGAGACCAGGGGGGACGCCCTGGCCAAGGGGCAGGCATCCATGTCGATGGGGGGGGATGCTATCGTGATGCGGTAGATTGACAGCCAGCAGGTCAAGCTGCAGGGCTGCAATGGAACCAGTCGAGATAGAGAATAGGGTAACTGCAGACTAGTTGCTGATCTGGCGCATTGGCAGCCTATCAGTTCCCCGGCCAACTCATCCACTGAGCCACTTTGAGCTGTCGTCTCGTCCGACTTTCCCAAATCAATTCTTCCCTGCATTTCTGATTATTCCTCCGGCTTATACTTATGATGGGTCTCTCTCCGCCTGCGGGCCTTCCTCGACCTTCGTGTTCTCCTCTTTTGCCTGGCTTTCTTGCTCCAGGCACCAGATAGACTAGATACAGCCTGTGGAATGCGGTGCGGAGCACATCTAACGTCATTCCTCCGGTCACTCCTGTGACTCAGTCGAAGAGATGCTCCTCCTCGCTGCTGACCAACATGTGATGCGAAAATAACCTAGAGTCTATCGCGGTTGCCGCTGCCTCAGGCTGTTGAGAGGATGGAGGCGATGGACAACCCGATCAGGCCCAACTAGTCCAACGGGTCCAACCTCTCTCAATGCGGCCTAATCGAGGGAACAACTGGCTCGCCTTGTCATTGTCAGTGGGATCAGCTTACTTGGAGCATCCACCTTGCTGAAAATAGACGACGCCATCCCTAAACCGGTTTTCCTTGCGATCGCACCCGAAATACCCAAATCATACCTGAGGCACCAAGGCACGAAGTTGGTGGTGTGCTCGACTTGGGACTTTCTGAGCAGTCAACGACGAGGCGTGTCGCTTCTGTCAAATCGAACTAGCATTGGCCTTCATCTCTCGATTCGAGGTTCAATCCTCGTCAAAATGTGATCCAAGTTCCCTTAGTGCAAATGCGCACGCGACACCCTAATCTCGACTCGACATCTCTCCCCCCGCTCCGAGTCACCCTCACCACCCGCGGCTCACACAACCATCTTCTCACGGTCGCATCCACCAGCTGCATCATCTTCTCACTTTACAGTCGATGATATCACATAATGGCCCATTTAAAAGCATCCACAAACACCTGGTCATGAAGATGGAGGGGGAAAAAGCGGCGGGGGTATGCCTTGGGCGGTGAGAATCATGATCATCCTTGCCAGGGGGCAGGGCAAATAATGAGAGATTCTCTGTGTTATGCCATGAGGACCCAGGGCAATTATGCTAATAAAAAGGGACTGCTTCTATTACAAACAAATAAGCATGAATAGCATAGTATTCATTGTATAATGCGAGCTAGTCACTCCGTTGTAGCTGGATACCGCGTTCCCGATTATATATCTTTAGAATGTTCCTGCTGTCCTTAACGAGTACGTAGTTCAATCTCACCATCATCATGATCCTGCTTATTTTCGTAACATAGTAGTAACCAGTAAGTATTTACTAGTACTTTATTCATTCCCCTTGATTATCCTGCCTCTGGAAGTACTACTTACTTATTAGTGGTATCAAGCCCCAAAAGACATCTATTGCGACCCAATAACCGAAAGTAATGGAGTAAAGTACAACTCGTGCACGACCAAAGAGACTTAGATAAAACAATATACATTGACCAACCCACCAGTATATACGCCTAACCTAACCTACCATATACCCTACAGAAAACTACCTACATACACTACTTAGTAGCATCATCATCATCTACTCTAAAACAGCAGACACCACCATCGACGCATACTTCTTGACCCCCGTCTTAGCAGGTCTCGCCTCGACATCCGCCACCTCGGCATAGAACCGACGAGGACCATCGAGATCAATCGTGCTGGCATCCACCCACCACCGACCACGGTAGTAGCAACGCGCCCCGATATACAGCACCACGATTGCCACCACCGATACATAGTTCGCGAAGAAGCCCTTGGCCGTGGGGTTGCCGCCCAGTGGCCACAAGCTAAGATAGAACTCGGCGATGATAAGCAGAATGCACCAGGTTAAGCCCCAGATGGCGCCGTAGGGGTAGGTCCAGGACCGCCAGGGGAGGTCGTCGACCGAGCGGCCTTGGATCTTCCAGGCGTAGCGCATGCGGAGATGCGAGAGGCAGATAGTGCCCCATCCGAAGAGCGTGAAGAGGGAGGTCAGGTTCGAGAACCAGGTGAAGACCGTGGAGCCCTTGTTGCTCACGTTGAGGTAGGCTAGGCCGCCGCCGATGACGAGCGTGATGACGAGTCCGGCGACGGGGCGACCGGCTTTGTCGGCCTTGCCGAAGATCTAGGTTTGTAGGCGAGGAGTTAGGGAGGGGATCAGAAAGACGAGTAGTTGATGAACTAGATAGTCAAGGGTAACAGGGAGACCAACCTTTGGCGCGAGCTTGAGATGTGTCAGGCCCATCAGTGTCCGCGAGCCACCATAGGCAGAAATACTTCCTGTGGACAGCACAGAGATGAAGATCACCGCGTTCATGATGTGAGCCAACGGAGCAAGACCCGCGTTACGATAGGCAATGACAAACGGCGATGCGTTGACGCCGCTACCACCAAAAAGATTGGGGTCTTTCGGTGACACCGTGATGGTGATCATCAGCGATCCCAGGACGTAGAACAGCGACAGACGCAACCAGATCGAGCTCACGGCGCGTGGGACCGCCTTGCGTGGATTGTCTGTCTCCGCTGCAACCAGCGCTGAGTTCTCCGATCCGGACATGGCGAAGATACAGGTGGGCATGACAGACAGGAAGCCTTTGAAGCCGTTGGTGAATGGCATCGAGTTCCAGTAACGGAATCCAATCGGTCCTTCGTCGGGTGCTCCGCCGGCCGAAACCACTATGAGACACGAGATGGGTATGTGTCAGTTGGAGGGCTAGGTGAGAAGCAGAATATACGCATGTGACTAACCGATGAGAGAAATAATGACCACAAAAATCCATCCGAACTTGATAGAGGAGGCAATGACCTCTACCTCGCCAAAGAACCGGACCGCAAAGACGTTTATGAAGATGATCACCACCCAGAAGATCGAAATCCAGGCCGCAGTGGGCACTTTGTCTGTCCAAAAGTTAAGCACCGTGACGATACCCTAAGCAGTTAGCACACAACTCCTAGCCACGCAGATACGGAGTCCTACCTGGAGTTCGTTTGCGATCGTGATGAAGTAGGAGAACCAATACGCCCAGCCCAGCGCAAAGGCCGCCGATCTGTCGATGAAGATCTCCGTCCACTGGGTGAATGCAGACGGCAGAGGATACATAACGGCCATCTCGCCGATCGAGTGGCTGACGGACCAAATCATCGTGCCACTCAGCAGGTAGCCAATGAAGATGGCTGCCGGACCACCATCTGCCAGCGATTCACCACTTCCCAGCCATAACCCCATACCAATTGATGACCCCAGCGCAATCATGGTCAAATGCCGCGTGGACAGGCTGCGCTTGAGATCGGTTTCGGCACCGTAGTCGACATCCACGGATGCCCAGCGCTCCATGGGATCACCTTTCTTCTCAGCATCCTGAGGGCTCCGATTACTCGACGTTTCGTAGGCCGCCATGGTAGAGTGATCGGCCATCATGAAGGGATGGTCGATACAATAGGAGAATATTGGCCAATATTAAAGATGATGAAAGCGACAGGAACCAGCAAGCCTCGTCAACCCCGGCCGGGGGTGCCGGGATGATTATAACACTGCCACCACAGCTGTGCAAGGCAGGGCAAGAGTCTACGTCTCCCTCCCTATCACACTTGCGTGTCGCAGCGACCGATATACGTGCCAGATAAGAGACCTCTATCAGGCCATTAGTGGGCTTGGCGAGTATCAGGAGATAAAGATAACACCCCTGTCCCAATCGTATCGTGCATGCCGCATACTTTTATTAGCAACTTGCGCCGGACGAACTGACACGGGCGCAGAAACCTTCTGGAAGAATAGCTGACGCCATGAGCTTGGAGTAGTGTTGCTGATAACCAAAGCCCCGGCTGCCAATCGTAGCGCTGAAACCGTGGATCGTTATCAGAACCACACGGTCTGTGCCATCAGCTGATATGCATCCTCCAGATCCATCTGGACAATTGGGCGTGCCATGTTATCTTCGTCCTCGAGTTGCCGCAAATGAAACCTCTCCGAGAGCGCCTCATGGACTCTCTAGCTCGAGGGTTACATTATAGACTTTGAAAGGCTTGGGGCGGAGGGAACGATAGGTGGTACAGCCAATGCGGGCGAAGGCCCCAAACGGTCAGTCCCCCAATGGATGACCACCGCATGTCATAATCGCGTGGATAGAGCATGGAAAGGCTGTCCCCGAAGTGTCCCATATCCCTTACATCTTGGACGCCGGGATCGGCGGTAACACAATGGGCAACCGACCTGGCAGCTGAGACAGCGGGGGGGAAGGCAGGGTTGTTCCAGACCTAACTAACGGTGCGGAGTACATGAAGACCGAAGAAGAAGAGCGGAGATTAACCTGTCGTCAGGGGTCGAGACATCCGCTATCGGTGTTTGGGCGAGGAATGGTTATCTCTGGCAGCGGTAGATAGACACTTAGTCTGGTGGTTACTAGTTAGTCTGGTTGTTATCTCTCTCCAGTTGGGGTAATCTGAGGCGTAGACCGGCAAACCAATCAGGGCCGGAGCGAGATGTTAATAGAGCTTGGCTTCTTCGGCCCCTCTGAGGGGATGTGGATTAAGCTATCGATTTAGCCTTCGCGGCCTGCAGAGCTGTTGCTGCGCCGCCTGCATCCAGTTACCTGGGACGGGCCATTGGCTCATCGCCAACATCCCCCGAAGTGGTGTCAGACCGGCACGCGATGAGCAACTCGGCTAGCCACGGAAGTAAGGGCACGCCTGCTTGCCTTCAAGGTAGTCTGGAGTGAGTTATCAGTTAACTCTTGTACTTTTGTGGTACGGAGTTAGTTCATGGGAGGTTGGCCGTCAGTGGTGGGTGAGTCGCCGATCGGGCGCTGGCCCGTAAGGCAATCACAATAATAACCTCAGTGGCTGCCATATCCTACCTGCCATTGCAACCTCGCTGGCCATGCACCACGTGCGTAACCGATCGAGAATCGATGATCTTGCATGGAGAGCTTAATCCCTCAGTTAGCTGTTTTACGTCCTCTGAACCCCTGACGCTTTTGTCCTGTAGACGAACTTATCAAACATGACCTGGGACCCCTGCACTGTATACGGTCGCATTGCTCGGATTCATGGTCGTGTGCCATTTACAACCCTTAGGTCAAATGAATTGAAGGTACAACGGCCGTGGACCCTTTTTTTTCTTCTCCTCTCGTCCGGGGATCGGTGTTCTCGAAAAGTCTCGGAAGGGTGATGTCTCCTGCATCTACCTTGGCAGCTGTATCAGGTTTGGCTTCAGCTCACCGCCAGTTCAGCAGTCACAGGATATTCCAGCTTCCAAGACTGACAGAAAAGCCGGACAATGTAGTCGGTTTTGCTGAGGCAATGTCCGAAGCTGCAATACCTGCGGCAGAAGCGTTGTCCCTTGCGTCTCGACTCGGACCTGGAACCCCCCCATTTTTAGATTGTGGCTACTGAGACTGGCACTCGTAGTCGACATCGACTAGAACAGCATTGAGATGCACTGGAATATGCACTCTCATGTTGATCCCACCGGATAGTGTCGCCACTGCTTGCACTTGTTCATTGCTGCTTTGGTGCCTTCAGCTATCCCAGACACCTCATTGTGGTCACGAACCCCCTTGCGCTTGCGGACCATCACCTATTTCGGCAGAAGCTTGAAGACCATATAGTATTCATTAATTGGTTGTTCCAACGTGCATCAATCGTATACTGAACCTTTCAGGCGACGAACAAGGAAGCCCAAAGAGCGTTCAGCTACCACACAAACATGAGCTAAGGTGGCCAATGAGCCATTGTAACTGTGACATAAGTTGAATTGAGGAGGAAAGTTCATGTTTAAAAAGAAATAATAGCATGTTTGGTCCAACTCAGAGTAGTAATGATCTCGTTGTACTGGTCTTTGAGCATCCTCTAGACATTTCCAACATGAAAGAGGCAGGAGATTCTTGTCTTGGACGAGAAAGCAGAATGAGTACCGGACTGTTCATGTAATCTTTAGAGCCAGATTCACGATGAGCGTAGACTCCCAAATGCACGCATCAATTCCGCGAAGGGGGCCACTTGGCCGGAGCTTCATAAGCGGTGGTGAGTCATTAGACCACTCCTTAATGGGAACCAGGGTCTCCGTCTTCCACATTCCCCACCGGTGATGTTGGCGCTCAGATCATGCTCCGGGACATGGAGCAAGTGGAGAGCTGCTTTATAAGCGATCGGAAGCATTCCTTGTACAAATGTCGTCATGCAGTGTATACTGCATCGATTAGGCTACTGGAGAGTGTGCCATAACATCAGCTGTTGGAGAGGGAATTGTATCGCACAAGTTAATTATATTGGGATGCTCAATAGCTGTAGACCGTCCCAGTGACTATCTGGGGCATTTTGAGTCCCCGGAGGTCTGCACGGCCAATGATTTTCGGGGCGAAGAACCACTAGTACAGGGAAGGATCGCAATTTAGGCATATAAGCGACTCGCCACTGCCGATTGAAATCCCAGTTAGTAAATGAATTGCACTTCTAATGAAATTTGTAAGACTGCTGAGTTGGATAGTAAAAAACATGTCGCAACGTCTCTAGCAAACACTTCCAGCAACATAATTGCCTGCATGTGCGAGCGCCCGTCTAAAATGCAAAGCTCATAGCACATATGGATTGTCCCTAGTTCCATAACGGCGGCATTACTCCCCGATGCGCAGGAGCTCTATTTACCATAGAGTAGGGGGCAGTTGGGATCATCTGGTTCCATCTCACGTTTCCCTATTTGTCGCATGAGCAGTAGACGCACGCAGACACTTTCCAAGCTCCACTTAGAGATGAATACAAGGGGTAGGCCAAGAATTTGAGGTGCAATGATACCCACAAGAGCATCACCCTAGTCTGTAGGCTGATTATCACTGTCTGCTGGAGGTTACGACAGGATTCGGAAGTCTCTTAAAGATACAGTAGTCCTTTTTACAAGTCCAGCTACCTCTCTCAGATAGTCTGGAAACCTGGGAGCTGAAGCAGTATATACCCCCTAGCAAGCTTCGGGGGGTTTCAAAACCACTTAGGTTTCCACGGATAGATACTTCCATGAGAGGAGCCGTCCAGACTGTCCATGTGCTCGGTTTTACCACCATTTCTTTTCACCCGGTGGTGCTTTCTGGTTTATTCTTCCTACGTCGCATGGCGCCCATGCTTGAATTCGTGTCGGGAAACTGCATTGTTATTCCGCTGACTCATGGATTTTTATATCCAATGCAGTCAGGAGCTATGACCAAACAGTGACTGCGCGAGGATATTTCCCATTGGCCATGGAGCGCCTCCCAGGTGATCATAGGTCATAAGTGCGAAGTATCCGAAGCCATGGACTGGGCTAATCGGTTAGTGCAGCCACACCCAGGCAGCCACTTTGATAATGTCTAAAACTCGTGTTCTGCAGAGCGTGCTATACAACTTCTAGAGCTCCCCAGTTGGGGGTGGCCTAATGTAGGGTAATAGGTGAGAATGATGACGGGGGAGTGAACGATAGAGAATGTCAAAGTTGGGGCCATGAGATATACACGTGTGTTTGGGTTGCTAGCAAGCATCACGTTGCACTTCTTTGATTGGACATGACCGGAGAACCGAGCTCCGTTTTGATGGTTTAGTACACTATGTGTCAAAGTTGTTCAGCCTTCCTTTTCGGCAATGTCTGGAGAAGCCATGGATGACGAGGTGTGGGCTGTCGGGTGCACATGCAATCAGTCTCAAGCGAAGCCTTACCGAGACAGACAGGATGCAATGACGAGAGCTAGTAGTTGAGTACTAGGCCTCCTGGAGAGGTAGGTCATGGGTGATAATAGTTACTCCGCATGGGAACTCCAGAAATGGGCCCTTGAGTTCCCAGGGCAGGGTCAATTAACCCGAACTCGGTTAAAATGGCATTCAGCCGGACGGCAGGCACAAAGAGGGAAAATCTCCGTCGCAGAATCAACCGACTGGATCCGGGGCCGTGAGGCCCTCCACTCGGGAGGCAGACCCCCATCCGTCCCCGGATCCTCTGATTCGTGCTCCATCCTGAATCCCCGGACCTCCGCATTATAGGCCCCGGCGATCCTTCCTCTTTTCGGGGTTTATCGGCCATGCGTGTCTCGCACCACCCACTGCACCGCGAGTCCGTCCGTGACGCCATGCCGTTGAAGCCGTACCGGCGCGATGCAGCTTCGGCAGCTACTTCCTAAGTGTCCTCTCTATAAATGTGGCCCGGGTCCCGGGTTGCTTCTCCGCATTCTCGCCCGGTTGCAGTCCACTCGTCGTGAACAGCTCGGTGAGACCGTTGGACATCATGTATACCATTTCCAATATTTACGGTATGACGGGACTCCTAACAGTGACCGTCCTGCTCAAGCTAACGGAGATACGCAGTGCTGGCTGGCTTCGGCACCATCGGCGGTGCCTTGTTCGGCTTTGATGTCAGTTCCATGAGTGCCTGGATTGGCACGGATCAGTATCTGGAATATTTCAACTCTCCTGATTCCGACTTGCAGGGTGGTGTAAGTAACCAAGCCCTTCAAAGCTTTAAAATGGATACAAATGACTGATGATTAACCGGATCTTTCCTAGATCACCGCTTCCATGTCTGCTGGCTCTTTTGCCGGTGCTCTCGCTGCCGGCTTCATATCAGACCGAATTGGTCGTCGCTACTCCCTCATGCTGGCGTGTTGCATCTGGGTCATCGGTGCTGCCGTTCAGTGTAGTGCCCAAAACGTCGCTCACCTGGTTGCTGGGAGAGTGGTCAGCGGTTTGTCCGGTACGGGTTTCAGCTATCGTTGTGGGCTTACGATATGCTAAACTATACTCTAGTCGGTATTACATCCTCGCAAGTTTGCGTTTATCTCGCCGAACTAGCACCCGCTCGTATCCGTGGCCGTATCGTCGGTATCCAGCAATGGGCCATTGAATGGGGCATGCTCATCATGTATTTGATCTCGTACGGATGTGGCAAAGGTCTCGCTGGGGCAGCTTCTTTCCGAGTTTCGTGGGGTGTTCAGGGTATCCCAGCACTCATCCTCCTTGCCGCATTGCCCTTCTTCCCTGAATCGCCCCGTTGGCTGGCCAGTAAAGAGCGGTGGGAGGAGGCTTTGGATACTTTGGCTCTACTGCATGCCAAGGGCGGCCGCAACGATCCCGTGGTCCAAGTGGAATACGAAGAAGTGCAGGAAGCAGCACGCATTGCCCAGGAGGCTAAGGATGTTTCATTCCTTTCCCTGTTCGGACCAAAGATTTGGAAACGTACCGTTTGCGGTGTCAGCGCTCAGGTCTGGCAGCAGTTGCTCGGAGGCAATGTTGCGATGTATTATGTCGTGTATATCTTCAACATGGCTGGCATGGTAAGTCTGCCTTGTACTTCAGGCAGATGCCCTTGAACCCGAACTGACAGCTTTGTTTAGTCTGGAAACACGACTCTGTACTCGTCAGCCATTCAGTACGTAATCTTCTTGGTTACAACAGGTACTATCCTGCCATTTGTTGATCGCATCGGTCGACGACTTTTGCTTCTCACTGGATCCGTCCTGTGCATGGCCTGCCACTTCGCTATTGCTGGTCTAATGGCTTCACGTGGTCATCATGTTGACTCTGTCGATGGTAATGCGAACCTGAAGTGGTCGATTACAGGACCGCCCGGCAAAGGTGTCATTGCTTGCTCATACATCTTCGTTGCTGTTTATGGTTTCACCTGGGTATGTTGTTGTCCAGTCACCCGAGACCATCCAAAGTCAGCTTCGGCTAATGTGACCTGATATAGGCCCCCGTGGCGTGGATCTACGCTTCTGAAGTATTCCCTCTCAAGTACCGTGCAAAGGGTGTCGGTCTCTCGGCTGCCGGTAACTGGATCTTCAACTTCGCGCTGGCGTACTTTGTGGCACCTGCTTTCACCAACATTCAGTGGAAGACCTATATCATCTTCGGTGTATTCTGCACTGTGATGACGTTCCATGTCTTCTTCTTCTACCCAGAGACTGCTCGACGGTCGCTTGAAGACATTGACTTGATGTTTGAGACCGATATGAAGCCCTGGAAGACACACCAGATTCATGACCGCTTCGGCGAAGAAATCGAGCGACACAAGCACAAGGACATGGTTGACCAGGAGAAGGGGGTTGTGTCGACGCATGATGAGATGGCGTGATGAACTGTAATTGTTTAGATGTGTTAGCGATTTTATGAGAACAGTGAACGATTATATGGAAATATAATGGAGTGTAACCCATTGTAGATCAAGTATGCTGGGGCGAAGTAATGGTTGAACGTTATGATCCAGTGTAGATGATCTGAGGCCACCTAATTGAAGTCATTCAGCGAGAATCCAGGCCAATGCGACGTGCTCTTACACCAATAGAGTGAATTGGTCCTTCCCAATACAGTACTTGTGTAAGTACAATAAGGAGTCATGTATGACAATAGGGACTGTCTACTCATCTTCATTTGCTACATTTTGGCGTCTATTGTCTATTCAACATGTGGGTACTACAAGCGCTCGTCGATCTGGTGTCTATTTTGGAGAACTTAAGTATACTACTACTAAGTAGTACTACTCGTACTAGTAATGGACAAATAGCCTGCTCCGGTACGGAGGTCAAGGGCGGATGGCGACAGACCACCGGTCAACATTTATGACGACCCAGAGATCTTGATGCAGGGTGTCTGTTGTTCTGGCCAACCGCACATACTATTTCCTCTTCTGGCCAAGTCGCGTCTCATGGGGCCTTTATTATAACCGATTGGTGGAAAAATAGGAATTCGCATTAAATAAATAAGTCAGGTGACATATTCTTACTTATCTCAGCTGTGACGTACTTATGCACATCCAGAGGACGGCAAACGCAAATCTCCCATGACGTCATCCCAGCTCCCCTCGACGCGTCCCTCGCCATCTGTCATTTGATCACAGCCACAGATGGAGGAACCACGTCTGCAATATATATGCCAGAACCTGATATCTACTGTGTATATACACTGCGATGCATTTGCGCTTGACGAAACCACATACGTCATGCCGTCCCTCATCCAGACCACCTCACCACACATATATACTTTGAGCGGAGCATCGATGGGCACAATGCTCGGAACCATTCTCCATCAACCGTGACTTCTCTGGAACATACTTCTTTTATCCTGAGTTGAACAGTACCTCCTAAAACTATCAAAATGGACTCTATCAAGCCAACCATGGGTACGACGCGCAACCACACCGAAGAAGAACAGCGCAAGCTATATGACAACCTTCCTGCCGAACAACGCGATAAGCAGTCATTCACGGAGTGGGTGAAAGAAGCCTACAACGAGCAATACGAGAAGTGGATGCCTTGGCTGGAGGATCAATATCTTAAGTGGTTCGGCAAAGGTGACAACAAGGCTTCCTACGTGACCAAGGGTACGATAGATTCCTTGATATTGGCCGCCCATGCGTATGCTAACTATTGCAATCAGATAACCTCTCCAAGACCAAGGTCACCGGCGTTAAGCAAGTCGATCAGATCCAAGACGACGTGAATAACCTTGTTGGAAACCAGTTGGGTGAAAACGGTCTGCTGGCCCCAGTTGGTAACATGGTTTCAAAGGAGGGGTTCAATCGCGCCGAGCGTGGAGGAAAAGATGAAAATGGCTCTTATGGAGGCCCTCTTGGAGGAGCAACCGATCCCATTGTCGATAACTCCAAGAAGGCTGGCCAGGGGCTATCTACTGGAATACAGTCAGCCGGGTCCTCTGTTGCTAGCGGAGCAAAGAGTTGGGGAAGCGCGATCCCTGGATTCGGCAGCAAGTGAGATGGTACTTGAGCATGTGTCTGCCTGGTAGTATAATATGGTATGATGGTATGACTTAACGGCCTGCTATGACTTCTTCCGGCCCTTATGTTCTCTTTATGCATCCAAGAATTTGCCATATATTTTCTAATTTCATTCTTTAATTTGATATCCTGTATATCTTAGCTTTCGGACTAGTACCTTGTACTTCTTGAATATACAGAATGGTTCATGAACCCTCAGACTTTGTGATAACACCCGGGTCCAGCCTAAGAAGATGCTAGTGTAATTTGTCGACAGTCATCCAAGATAGATTCGCGACTTCCACCCCGAAATATCAATTAAGCAGTAAAAGCAACACAGCCGGATAGGACTTGCATAAAGGTCTCAGTGCAAGTCCTCACAAACATAAATAAACCTCGCCTCGCAATTACAAACAGTATTCAGACGTTCAATTTCGTCACAGACCAGTCGAATTCTCCTAGAAAACCAAGAATATAAGCAAATTCATACTCAAGATAGTTCCCAAATCTCCCACGAGGAGCGGTAGCAGTACACTATCGACAGCAGAATCAGTACGGCCTCAATGCCTGTACACCGCTTCTCTGACCGCCAGAAGCGGCAGAACATAGCGAACCTCGATCAAAAAACCTCGGATTTAGCGGATTTTGGAAACATACAGTCCCAGAAAAAGGAGCTTGGAATCTGTATAAAAAGGCGGTGGCAGAAAGCACATTACAGCCTCAGGCAGAAATGGGCACATTGAATCCTGATCTAGTCATGACATTCTGCCACATCACTTAGAACGTTCTGTATCTCACCGTGATATCACCTTCTTTACGCATCCCAGTGATTATGATGAAAATTCGACTTCAGCTCGAACCCAAAACTGCGGGATAATGCTATTGTAGTGAAGCTTGAGCACTCAGATCGAGAGAGCCACGCTGCGGGCAGCTTGTGACCCACTTTATCCACATCTCGAAGACACAGTTCTGGATAACCAGGGGCAGGCAAAAGGTTTCATGATGTTGGCTTTGAAGAGAATGGTGATGGTGGCGATGAGAGATGCGTCATGAGTTTGGTGGCATTTTTGGGAAATTGAACGTCATTTACGGACAGTTAGTGGTAAGGGAACATTATATAGATCGGGATGTTGGGCGCTGTGCTTGAGGAAGACATCTACAACCATGGGAAGATGAATTGAGTTATATATCCCAATATACATAAAACATTCGACGTGAAAGTGAGTCTCAACACTTCCTCAATCTATGCATATCTAACATCTACAGCAACAACCATCAAAATGCCGCACACCAGGACAGACACTGCATTCCGATACCCCCAGAACGAAGAGCAAAGCCGTCGTCTTCGCAACACCACCCAGGATCAAAGAGCCGCTCAGAGGCAGCAATTCTCATCGGAGTCAGCCACTGCGGCATCCCTGGCAGCTGATCCAACCTCCAACTGGGGTCCGGAGGAATTTTTTGAGACCACCGTCGATGAGTACGGTCAGCCAGTCACTGACCAGTGGGCGTTCACGGATGGTGCGAGGATGAGTAGAGGCGTCTCGGGTCAGGATGAGGCTGATGCGTTTGAGGCTGCTAATGATAAGTTTGATTGAATCCCGTGTAAATTGAGGCTTTGATGGGCAGATTGGTGATCTATCATTTATCGGTTATATAAGACACGGGACTCCCTTAATTCTGGAAAACTGCCGAGAGTTTTCACGTGGCCGTAGTATTTGACCAAGATCAGACCTGCTTATCGACTTCTCCGGCTTGATAGTGGCCGGCCCGCCATCCGTGCTGAAGTGACAAGATTTGCCCCGTAATCAAGCCCTTAATGGTAAAGATGTGATTCACAATCCATATGATGAGGAGCATGAGGGTCAAAGCGGTCGACCACACCTTAAATGCAGGCGAGTCCATGACTTTGCCAAGCTGGACGGCGGCATTGGTGTAGACACCCTACAACATAATGTAAGATACTGATGAGTCTTGCAGGTAAATGTGCACTCACCCACGGAAATACCAGAGACCATGCCGAAAGTGAATATTGTATTCTCCGCCAACCCCCTGGTTGCTTGATAGCCGTATGCAGAATGCTTATGATGGCGTAGCCCCACCAGAAGGTTCCGTAGCCCCAAGACAACAAACCCGCGAATTGGCTGGCATAACCAATTGGAGTCGCTGCTTCAGCGGTCAAGAATGACCCCCGATTGTACTCCGCAAATGCCCCAGACCGTACGACCTGCCCGAGAATCAGCAGCGCAAAGCTGCCCTGTCCAAACGGGCCACAGAGGATCATATCTTGATAGACCTGTTCCATGGGCATAAATTCGCGCTCGAAGAGACGCGCAATGAAGACATCAGCAAAGGACATTGCCAACGGTATACCGACACCGACTTCAAGGTATGCTACAATGATGGTCGGGACTTGCAGCCGAGCGCCAATTCCACTATACTCACATACGACACCTCCGCCAGCGGCAGAGGTCAGCGCACATATCAATGGAAGTAGAACGGAAGGTACGACAGCCTTGATGCCGGGAGCTTGTAGCTTCACGTAAATGTACGGTATTCCCATAACAGCAGTTAGAGCCATAGCCGTGTTGATCCACCACAGAACGTATGAGGCCATTGGCCATCCTGCACCCCATTGCTGGGCAACGGCCAAGGCGATCATTTGAATGATAGTTGTGAACGTTATAGAGACGCTAGTGAGACATGATACCTCCACCATGCTTGCCCGGAGTGCTCGTGCGACGTGCCGTGGATGCATGAAAATTCGCGCAAGGTAGACGGATACGCATAGTGCCAGGAGCACGATTGTATACACCCAAACTATCACAGAGATGATACGCAGACCATGGAATTGATAGTCCAGTTGATGAAGAACAATGGCTATTACGCCAGTACCTTGTGGTATCAGAAACCATTGGGAGGAAAAGTTCCATATTGCGATGTAGATTGGCGATGTTGGTACTGCAGTGTCATGGGCTTCATGATTGGGCATTTCGCAGAGCAATCCAGAGCCAATGCCCTGTAAAGCAAGAAGTTGGTTTTGGGAAGATTGCTTTGAAGAAAGAACAAATTCAGATCTTAGCGTATCCTGACCCGAATGACATCATGATCTCTTTGACCGTGTAGCAGTAGTTACATGCGGTGATCGTGAGATTTAGTTTCGGTTGACAGCAAAAAGCCTGTCTGACAGAAAAGTCAAGGGCACAAGATCTAGAACGGGGCTGCTACTACTTCGACCAACCTTTGTCGGTCCTAAATGAGGCCGTACTGACGTAACTCATCCCAAAAATATGTGTGGTAATTGTCCGTTGGGAGTTTCCATGGAACTGGCGCCGTTCCACTACCCGACAACTGTAGCGAATACTAGCATCCGGATATAGGCGACCGATAGCAGTGGCTCTAATCAGACGTAGCACAGCAATTCTGTTCTCCCTCTAGCTAAAGGAGTGCCTGTGACACTGAGAAGGGCCCGCCTAGTCGTGTATCACAGCAACTATAACTTGCGAAACAGGTATCAGATTCTTGCGCAGACATCGTCTCTAGCAATAGCTTGATCAGCCCTGGAATGAGAATCACCAGGCTAGACTATCACCTGAAGTATCGACTGGAGCATGCAGACGGGCCGGGCCTCTAATCCATTCTAGAAGCTCATTGTTGAGTCAAGACCGGAGGCGGTCGGAAATGTAAGATTATATGCGTTTAAGTACATGGTCAGAACAGACATTCAAATGTTTTGCTGAGAGCCATGAACCAAAGCTCCCCAGTGACGCTGACCAAAGGACCCGCTCGGGTCGGGAGAGGAAGGGCGCCCTGTGCTTGCCGTTGGATTCCACGGAACGACTCCGATTGACTCCACGAAATTCGCCAACTGATGGCCAGTGGTACGAAGGAAAAGAATCAATTCACCATAGCACTCTTGTCGGAATGGTGGTGACTTCTGGTGTTGCCGAGAAGATGGAAAATGAGGCTGCACTAACCCCAATCGGGCCGATCATGACGCCTTTCCCGATGAGGCAGGTCAGGTGGGTGTCACGGGTCTATCTTATCGCTTATCATCTGACCGGTTCCTGGCAGGAAGCTCCCCTTCTTCCCAGCTCCCCGTATTTATTCCTCCTTCCCCAAGCTGTTGTTGTTGTTGTTGTTTGATCTTCTCCCTGTCTCGCCTCCTCCCTAGCCTTCATTAGTCGGGCTCTATCATCGTACTTGACGAGCTGCCTATCTGATATCATTCTTCATATATCATTCATACATACTGCCTTGTTCCACCCACCATGCGTGTCGACTCGGCGGCGCTACATCTGGTCCCAGTGCTCCTGGGCCAGGTCGGTGCTCTACAATTACCCCTAGTCCAAGAATCCAATTCACAGTGGCCGACGACAAATGCAGGTGACAAGCCACTAATTAGCTCTCCGCTGCTTCAGGAGCAGGTCAAGGCGGAAAATCTATTGGACAGGGCCCGGCAGCTTTACAAGATTGCGGAGCTGGGAGAAGACGAATATAACCATCCCACTCGCGTCATCGGCAGCAAAGGTACCACATACCTCTTCCAATATTCTCGCAATGATCACAAACAGTTGACGATTCCTTGTTCCTAGGTCATCTTGGCACGCTCGACTACATTTACTCCGCCCTTACCGACCTCGGTGATTATTATACTGTCGTAAATCAGTCCTTCCCTGCCGTGAGCGGTAATGTCTTCGAGTCTCGCCTTGTCCTTGGTCACGATGTTCCCAAGTCGGCTACACCAATGGGTCTCACTCCCCCAACGAAGAATAAGGAGCCGGTATATGGCCCCCTGGTTGGTGTATCTAACCTCGGGTGTGAGGCCTCGGACTACCCTTCCAACTTGGAAGGCGCCGTTGCATTTATCAGTCGGGGAAGCTGTCCATTTGGGACAAAGTCTCAATTGGCTGGTAAAGCGGGAGCCGTCGCTGCTGTCATCTACAACAACGAGCGGGGTGACCTGAGCGGAACTCTAGGAAACCCAACACCCGATCATGTTGCTACCTTTGGTATCTCCGACGCGGATGCTGCCCCGGTCCTGGAGAAGCTGAAGAAAGGCGAGAAGGTCGACGCTATCGCCTACATGGATGCGATCGTCGAGACCATCCACACCACCAACATCATCGCGCAGACCACGGATGGTGACCCTGACAACTGTGTAATGCTGGGTGGCCACAGTGACAGTGTGGCCGAGGGCCCGGGTATCAATGACGATGGGTCTGGTACCCTGACCCTTTTGGAGCTTGCCACATTGCTCACCCAGTTCCGTGTCAACAATTGTGTGCGATTTGCTTGGTGGGCCGCCGAGGAGGAAGGCCTTCTCGGATCTGACTACTATGTGTCCGTTCTCACCCCGGAAGAGAACCGCAAGATCCGCTTGTTCATGGACTACGACATGCTCGGCTCGCCCAACTTTGCGTACCAAGTGTACAATGCCACTAACGCTGTGAACCCCGAGGGATCTGAAGAGCTTCGTGATCTCTACACCGACTTTTACGATGCTCATGGGTTCAACTACACGTACATTCCGTTCGATGGACGCAGCGACTATGATGCGTTCATCCGGCATGGTATTCCCGGTGGTGGGATTGCTACAGGAGCAGAGGGAATTAAGACGCCCGAGGAAGCGGACATGTTCGGCGGCGTTGCTGGCGAATGGTATGACCCGTGTTACCACCAGCTCTGCGACACGGTGGCCAATGTGAACTTGACCGCGTGGGAATGGAACACCAAGGTAGGATCGCAAACTATAGTAGTTGCCATTATGCGAATCATTCCTTTGCTGACTGATGTGATTCACAAAATAGCTCGTTGCCCACTCCATTGCGACTTACGCCAAATCCTTCGACGGATTCCCGGAACGGTCCGATGAACCTATCAGTCCGCTTGCCTATGAGGAACCGAAGTACCATGGCCACTACCTGCAGTTGTAAAATTCATGTACCCCTAAGCTTGATAGTGAGGTAATATCTGTAGCGGGGACCATTCTTTTCCTGAGGCTGAGTCAGATTGGAACTTATGAGATGAACGAATAGACTGTCACTTTCCATGTAGACCATCACCCTGAAAAAATTGTTGTATCATGTGAACGTTAGAAGATTGTCTGTTCAGGAACGCATGTACTTGTGGGGAAACGGTTCGGGACTTGCCTGGATTGGTCCTGGCTTTCCTCCATCCTTCTCCTCTGGCACCCTCATACCGAACTCTGTAAATCTAATCTTATCTGTCGCATTTGCAATGATGCTATGAGGGACCAGAATGTCTAGCGATGAGACTATAAGCAGAATGTAAGCGCTGCATCGCCGCTTAATCTATTTCCCAGACAACATGCAGACACCTGTCCAAGCTAAAAGGAGAAATGATTCAGAGACATAGTGAATGCCGATTGTTAACGTACCTACGATTCGTGCAATAACAGCTCACTGCGCTATACCATGATATACCATGATATATTGCTCTCTCCCCCTCCGGGAAGAGATCGACAGTTCCGGGACCGCCATGAAACGTTGGTGGGCCTCCAAGTGTCGAGGATTGACACTAGGGCCACGCTAGAACCCTCAGGGTCTGCAAACTACTCTACGGGGTGACTCCGAACAGGGCGTGAAACGGAAGTTCCTCCGAAATTGTCGCGAAAGTGTCTGTAGAGTAGTGATCGAGACCATCACGCGATTCCGGAATAATTAGCCATTCTTATTTGGCATGTTAAACGTGGAGTGGAGTCATCCCCTTTGTTGAAACAACACGGCCATGTTTCCTTGCCGTCCAATGCGTTACCTATAAAGCCAGCGTAGATCCGGTCTGTAAACAGAGATAATCAGCACCTATCGCGTCTGTCAAAGTCCATTGTCATACGCTATCACGGATTACCCGTCTCATCAGAATGCGTGGAATTGAAGCTCTTGCCTTCCTGGCCGCCATCGGTGCCGCTCACGGCCAGAGCACGGTCGGATTTGGCCCTTATTTCTCTCTGGGCCCTACCCAGTCGTGGATTAGAGAGGCCAACACCACCTTGGTTCTACCCGAGGCTCCTAGCCCTCAGAAGGACCGTCTTGCTCTTTGGCCCGGTATGGGTACAAGCGGTGGTGATCTGATCCAGGCTCTCGCTGTTTCTTTCTCCGACCCCAACTCGTAAGTAGATTATAGGTTAATAGTACGACTTCTCGGAATGATTCTGATAACCCATTGCAGCAACTGTGGCGCCAGCTCTGGACAGTGGTGTACCTGGGCTAGTACCCTTGAGGGTGAGTTATCATATAGCTTTAATTATCATATCAGTATTAGTCAAGCTAACTACGTGGTAGGCACGCAATTGGGTGGCAAGGAAGTCCCGGCTTCTGCTGGCGACAAGGTGACCATGCACTGTGAGGATTCTATCAACTATGCACGCTCCTGCTGTCGAAGATAGACACTAACCTCCGTCTACCTAAAGACAAGTACAACGACAGCACGGGCAAGTACGACCAGACCGTCTCGATCAACGGCGAGGTCGTCTCTACTCTTTCGACCAGTGCGTTTTTCACTCTTCTATATTGACGCCCCACTTGTATACTGACAAATACCAGGCTCGGGACAAGCCCAAGGCTGGGGCACGGCAGTTGAGTGCCAGGACGATGCGTGCCAGAGCACTGCGGGAGCTCACAGTAAGTTCCCAACCCATCTTCCGGAGATTAAAGACAAAGTTAACAGATCAAAATAGAGTACCTTGATACCACCATCATCCTTAACGCCGAGGATAACTCCTTTGGCGACACCCTGTCCATCAACGAGGCCAGCTCCTCCGGACTCTCGACCTCGGATAATGGCAAGACTTGGACCGTGTCGACCATCAACATCAACTCTCACACTTACAACCTGTGAGGTTGAAGTTGATCGTGTATAGTATATCCTGGGATAGGAAAGCTGTAGGAGTCTTCCCTTGTAGAATTAATTGTACATAAACTACGGAACATGCACGGTCATTCGCGTTCTTATAATTGTCCATGACATTGTTACAACGTCTTCATTAAAACATCATGTAGGTACTAACAAACAGCGTTATCATGCTCAGAGCTATTTCCATTCCATAACTCATGAGGCAGGTCCATTAGAGAAACTTGTTAACCTCCTGGTTAATTCCCTGGTTAACAGCACCATCCAGTCCACTAGGGACATACTGGTCAACCTTCTGGTCTACCATCGAGTCGACAAAGTTGCCTCCAGAGTTACCACCCTGTCCTCCGTTGTTAGAGCCACCCTGGTTGTTGTTTCCACTGTGGCTGCCGAGGAAGCCTACAAGGAAAGTTATTGTCAGCCAACGTCTTCAACTCCAGTCAATCATGTCGCGGTTGATAGGGAAACAAACCTTCTGCCTTGTTCACCAAGCCCCCAAGCCCACCAGAGGAGCCACCAGAGGAGCCACCGAAGGAGTCATTTCCACCACCAGACCCTCCGAAATTGTCTTGGTTGTCTCTTCCTCCGCCAAATCCAGAGTCATTGCCGCCGAAGCCAGAGTTGCCAGAGCTGTTACCCCCGAATCCAGAATTGTTTCCACCATGTCTGGAGTCGTTGCCTCCGTAGCCAGAGTCACCTCCACCGCGACCCCCGCCAAAGCCAGAGTCATTTCCTCCAAACCCAGAGCCACCCCCACCAAATTGAGAGTCGTTACCGCCAAAGTTGTTGTTGTTGTCGCGACTGTTACCACCACCAAAGCCAGAGTTGTCTCCGAAGCTGTTACCACCGCCGTTGCCTCCAAAGCCGGAGTCACCTCCGCGGCCACCACCCCCAAAGCCAGAATCATTGCCTCCAAATCCAGAGCCACCTCCGCCGAACTGGGAGTCGTTACCGCCGAAGCCAGAGTTGTTGCCTCCAAATCCGGAGTCATTGCCTCCGAAGCTGTCACCACCACCGCGACGGCCACCACCAAAGTTGTCTTGACCGAAGGAGTCCATGATTTCTATTGAGCAAAGAAGTCTGTTGATAGGGTGATATAATGTGAATGTATTTTCCAGATTCCAATCGAGTGTAACGATCACATAAACGAGACAAGAGGAAAGAGAAACAGAAAGGTAGGCAACATCCCGCTTTAACACCTCAGCCCCAACGGCAGAAGCAAATTGACCCCTCTATTCAACACTACAAGCTTGCGCCATTTATTCGCCACCCTATCCCAGCCCTTTCAGCCCTCAGCCATCAGCCCTCTGTTTTGAGACATCCCTAATCCCAAACTAGTGGCGCAATCCATGCATATGATGTCATGTATACACTAGTGAAGGAGCTAAGATGCGCCTTAGGGATCTCGAATTCAAATCACGATGCGAGATCGCGGCGATAATGACGCTAAGCTCCAGGGCGAGTCAGCTCGGGGACCATTCAATTCCGAGGGGATCCGATCGTATGTGATAAGACTAGGTTCTGGGTTGTAGTGTGGCGATTTTGCTTTTGATTTTGATCGCAGTACGGTGAGTTCTACCAGCTACATAAGTAACCAAGTACCCTCATCACACTATTTATCCTTCAAAAAGTGCTTTTTAGGCTCTGTTTGTGGCCTTATCTGGTTAATTCTACACCTTGAGTATGTGCCACGTTTGTGTTCAATGTCAATAGTAATAAGATTAGGCACAGCACTACCAACCAACCAGAAGCCCTACCCGTCCCACACCACCAAACCAAGCTTTGGGGCAAGCTTCCCTTGACCCGTAGAGGCACTAAAAACTGTGCCCTGAGCCCTGATCCCCGATGGATCCGCCCGACCAGATCCCGATGGGCTTACTGCTCAGTGTGGTGTGGTCGCAAGATCATATCCGAGCTTACAATCGGCCTGATCGGGATGATTAACTTCTAGTATAAGATAATTCAAAACTCCATAAAGACCTCAATCTAAGCCCACGGCAGATTCTGCTAAGACCACGTTAGGCTGCAATACCGAATCCTCATTGAGCCGGAGTCCTTACCTTCTTCCTCACCGGGAGGTCAGCCACAATTCTCCGGGTTGACCACGGGATCGCAGCTTACTTTCTTACAGCTTACTTTCTTAGATACGATAACTGACTACTACTATCATTGGCGGGGTTTGATATTTCCGGGAAGGATTTTCATCAGCTAGAGTCGGGCTCGGAGTTACTTAAACAGTTGCTCTTTATTGGCCAGTCTGGGGTGTTCGAGATAGTCTATAGGAAAAGAAACTATCCTCACCTAGTGATTGTTTACGTCTACGTGGTAATTAGACCCACTGGTCACCTGATATTAGTGGAAACTGTGAAGTAAAGTATACATAGAGGAAGCTATACCATATCATTCGGTCAACGTATTGTGCCGTTCAAATAGAAAAGATGAAGACTGTGCAACGGATGGTCTTCGTGGAGATGTGTTGGTACATTGTGTTGGTCAAGAAATATGTGAATATAATCTTACAACATTGGAGTTACTTCTCAGCAACTGACTTGCTCGGAAATTGTAGGATTGACGGTATCCTGAGAACATCTTAACTCTAAATAGTGTCTAAATAACCCGCTATAAGATACATGGGAATCAAACGAGAAATGACATCGACAAAAACGCACGTAAGATACACATCGAAATGTCGGATGGGGTGTAGCTCAAGCATGGTCAGAAGCTTCAACAACACAGCAGCTCGGCAGAGGAGAACACAGTCCATTAGACAATCTTGAATATGTCTTCTTGACCTTATAAGCCTCAGCTTGGGCAACCTCATTCACCCGAGATATTACATCACTGATAGTTTCCGGCTGTACAGCAGGATTAATAGCACACAGTCGAAGTGTGATCTGTCCGCAAATCTGGGTTGTCAGTATAGCAGCTATGTTCTCCGTCACAAGCCGTTGTGAAATAGCACTGTTCAAGGAGTCTAGCTCCTCTTCACTGAACCCAGGCGGTGCGTATCGGAATACCACAATGCTAGCAACTGTTGACACCGGGATGATCCAATTCTTATACTGCCGGATATCATGATCCGCTGTACGGGCAAGAAGAAAACCCTGATCGATCATCTCACCCACACGACGACGACCTAGAACCTTGATAGTGAGCCACAGAGACATCGCACGCGCAGGGCGACTTAGCTCTGGACTGAGTTTGTAAAAGCTTGTCGTGGTCTGCGGTCCCAATGGATGGGTGATATATTCGGCATCGAAGGAGAAGCTGCGTGCGAGAGAGTTAACGTGCCGCGTGAGCACAATTCCGCAACCGTATGTCTGGAAGAGCCACTTGTGGCCATCCCAGGACACGCTATCCGCGCGACCGATGCCATCAACCAGGTGGCGATGCTTGTCGGATAGTGCGATGGATGCACCATATGCACCGTCTACATGAAGCCATAGGCCTTCGTCACGCGCGATATCGGCTAGTTCATGGAGAGGATCAATGCTGCCGGTGTTGGTGCTGCCGCAATTGGCGACCAGGAGAAAAGGAACGCGTCCGAATAGGCGGTCTGCATTGATGGCATGTCGTAGGATATCGATATCCATGCGACAGTTATCATCTGTTGGAATCTTGTGGACCTGGTAGTCCATGAAGCCTGCAATATGTAGGGCTTTCATCACGGAGAGGTGTGTCTGGTCGGACATGTAGATAGTGGCGTTTGCTCGCTGCAAGGGCTGGAGTTTCTCATCGCGGGCTGCAACTATAGCTGTCATGTTTGCCATAGACCCACCCGACACAAAGCACCCTCCGACTGAATCAGGCAGTCCCAACTGGGAGCCAAGCCAGTGGATCATGGCCTTTTCAACCTCACTCGGACCAGAGCTCGAATCCCAGTTGGCAACATTTACATTACAAACGGAAGTGAGGAGATCTCCCAGACGAGCAATGGGAGTGGGGCAGGCTGGTATATAAGCAAAGGAATGTGGGTGGGTGTGGTGTACATGGTATTCAAAGAGCGTCATGGCTTGTTTAAGGATAGAGACCGGATCCCGAGGATTATCATCCGGCATGATTTTATCCTGCAGGCTTGGTAGCTCACTGGTATCGAGTATCGGAAGAATGGGGTCTGATGGAGGTGGAAGGTCGGTTGTGAGGAGTTGGTCCAATAGAGACCTCGCTACTAACATGACACCGGTCCATCCTTTATCTGACTGGTATTGTGATGCATTGAAATGCATATTGACAAATTCGGACTAATAAACACTTTCACGGGAGGCGGGGCAAAGAAACAGCGTGGATTGTGTCAAGGTCGCTGCCAAAATACTCGGACAACGGAAGGAGTTATGTGGCTTTATAAAGTGTGGCCGGGTCGATGCGCGCAAGAGACTCTGAGCTGTATCGTAAACTGATTGTGGAGTGGATCTCTTCTGAGGTTCACTAGATCGCAATGATCGTAGGTAAGCGAGATCAAGTAACACGGAGTTAACCAGACTCAGGTCGATAGAAAAATAAAGGTTGAGATCTGGCACTCCCAGGCTGACGAGTTTTCAGCTCCACAAAAGCAACATGAGGGACTGTGGTGTATCTAGCTAGCTGCGTATCCAAAGGTTGGCATAATATTTCCCTCACGGGGCATATAGTCGCATAGTCTCTCTGTGCTGCGTCTGCCGATCTTTATGAACATATGATGTCCGAGACTGATTAGACAAGTCATTACTATAGACTATATACTATATCAACTGTAGTAGTTAGCTGTTCATATTTGCTGTGAGCGGCAAGACGGATGCATCCGAACGTGTAGTATATAATGCCATTGTGTGGCTGGGCGGGCATTTTGAAGCCCGCCCGTGGAGGAGTCGTGCTTAGTGGACTGTGTAGCTGAACAATTTGACATGTCGTCTAGCCACGGTTGCAATACCCTTTTCAACGATTCATGCCAATCAACGCAAATAGTTAATGTGTCGAGGTTGGCGTATGTAGATCTCTTGCTAATAGCGGTGTGGCCCCAGAAAGGTCGCCGGTGACTGAATAAGTCACTTGTGTATGGGTGGCCGCCTCGTGACACTTGCCCTTCCAGCCGGGTAGACAGCTGAATTGGGAGGTTACACAGGATTCCATGCAGTTGATAGAGTAAGTAATGGATTCCCATTGGCCAGAAAGCATGCAGAGTTTTACATAGAACCCAGTAGTGTGGTTGACTAGGACTCCGCTATTATGGGGAGACAAGAAGCTTCAAATGTAAAGATGAATGTCATTGAAGTGTAGCTGGAATTAACCTTTCGGCTTACCACAAGTTTGTCATTCAAAGTCCCTTCAGCCACCTCACCCTACAGCAACAGCCAGTCTGTACGGAGACCGGAAGGACGACCGAGCATAAGTTCTACACTGACGCTATTGCTGGATTGGCTGTTTAGTAGTGGGAATAACCAGAGGAATAACTCAAAACAACAGGCACGAACGGGGTCTGAGTATGTGTATGTGATCTATGTAGATCTCAAGATTATGGTTGGTCAGACGTAAGACCACGTAGACAGCAGAGATGGCGAATAATCAGGTAGTGCCTGGTTGAAGTGAATACTTCATCGAACTATTTCTTTTCACTTTTCTTTTTTTCCTTGACCAGAGACAACATCACGGAGTTCCAACCAGTCTCCAGGTTTCTCGTATCATCACACGATATCCTACATGTATTTGCCCCTCGCTCATATACTGACACTTATGGGAACTCGTCGTATTTCCCAATGCCGCGGCACGGTCCGTCAATCTCAACAAGATCCACCTGCTGAACCGCCTTGCCATCAGCCCCGAAGCGAAGCACCTTGCCACCAGAGGCAATCGAGGAATTAACAGGCTCCCATCCGAGCAACTGCGGTCCGTTCAGCGGATCCTACAGAAAAGCGGAGATGTGATCTTGCATAGTTCGACTGACTTCTGGTGCTATTCCCCAGGTACTCATGGATAGGATAGGAGCCAAAGTTAATTGGTAAATCACTCGCTTGGTAAGCGCCAAGCCATCGCAATGGGTTCAGACTGGGGTACCGTCCGGCATTCTGGCAGCGGTACACCGGAATGTTCTGCTGGTTGCGGAGAAGCGTCGAGTTAGCCGTGGGGCAAATTCAGTCGGTCAAATCACCCTCCAATACGGCAGCCGGGTCCGGACCAGCAGCCGAATTGTTCACGAGGTAGGTGATCAGAGACGCATATTCGTTGACACAATTGGAGGTAATTGTAGGGCGATGTGCAACCTTCCCTGCGGCCGAGCGGGCAGGATAATCATTGAAAATGAAGCGCTCGTCAGGCACGACGCTAAAACTCAGAGCAGGTTTAATGCCGTTGTCTGAGTACTGGCCGATATAATTGGAGGTTTGCGCATCTTACCGATTACTTTCTCACATAAATACTCAGCATATCCGTCCCCTTACCGCTCGGATATGACCGCGTAGGCTTAAGGTACTGTGTTCGCCGGAACTGTCCTGTCAACTTAGCAGCTTTTGCGTCGTCCTCTTCCTCTTCAGCAATATTAGAGATCCCGTCGCCGCCGCGTGCGAGAAGATCCCAGTGAGCGCCCTTCAGTCCCCACGGTGGTCCTGGCAAGGAAGGGTCCTTGTACATGGGAAATTCAAGACAGACAAGAAGGCCTCGCGGACTGAGAAGGTGGCTCATACGCTCGGCCCATTTCTGACGGAGGGAGGGGTGGAGAGCGCATAGAAACTGTTACTTGCGTAAGCTATATTGCTCTTTGTCCCGTACTGCTTTGCAGCATGCAGTAAGGACGATGGCATACAGTATAATCATAGACCAAGTCAAACTTCTCACCATTACGCAGAGCTTCACTCTCCCACTCCGAGCTGAAGAAGTCGCCGGCAATGAATTTTACATTCCCTATATCGGCTGTAGTCGGTGTTCCAGAGGAGAAATTATATCCCTGTGGACTCTGCATCTCCGAAGCGGCATACTTCCTCGCTTCTGAAACGCCAGTTGCGGATATATCGAGGCCGTAGACGTCAAAGCCATGCAGTGCCAGCATGACGGGGTCGTAGCCTCTTCCGCAGCCCTGTGAGTAAATTATAAGAAGTTAGTCATTCAGAAGTACATGTTTCGCAGTAGCCCCGCGAATATCCGGTGGGTGTATTGGCTCGTGGAAAGAGGGGTGATACCGGAACAAGGGCTCTCTTTCTCCGTCTATCAGGGGTAAAGGAAGAGAACACATCTTTCTGCCGCTCTACTACATCGACTAATGCAATTGAGGGACTCCCTCTATCCCAGAGATCGCTTTCATTGGAGTCCCAGAGTGCGGACCAGCCTGCGCCTTGGTCTTCCGCTGGCCTGGTGTGAGTTAGATAGGTTCGAGTCGGGTCTTCATTGCAAGCGGGAATTGTGCGCGTACTGTTCAGCAAAATGGCTGATGAGGCGGCCTTGAACAGGGGGATTATGTGTGTCGGCCATTGTATGGGAGGACGTCTACCTTTTTTCGTGATGGCGGAAAGTTCTGACAGATTTGAGATACGTCACGGATGGAAAGTCAAATTGTGGGGTGATTGAGAATGGTTCCCGGTTGGCGACGGAGTGGGTCTCCACCAAAGGATGTCAGAGGGTTCTCGTCCGTTTGCTACTCTACGTATGATCCCATTCATGCTTCCTATGGACTTAAAGAGATGGTGTTGGACCCTGAAGCAATGAAGCAAATTGGTCGGCGATTGGAACTGAGCCCCGCTCTAGCGCCGAATGCTGAGGGGGTTGACCCCAAAGATACCGGCGATTGTATGTCGAGCTGATTGTCATCAACACTGCAACTCAAGTGTGGTCGCTAGCGTCTGTAGATGTCCACTGGCATCTCGTCTTACGTGAGAAACAGTATAGCAGTATGCTTCATGAACCTATGCCTCCGACTAGCTCCGTTTCATGGCACAGTCTGTTGCGACCGTGTTTCTCCGACTACACCACCTGTCCGGGTCACAAAGGACTGAGGGACCTCGACCCGACCTGCAGAGGTACAAGGCAAATCTCATGTCACCAGCAGTGTATGAAATTCTTCATTACTGACTGATGGTCTAGACACTCTCTAGTGGGGTCTTCCCATATTCGCCTTCCCGTTTAGTCGGTAAGATGATATCGATTCTGTGCGCTCAGCAAAACCGACTAAAAATCCTTCAGATGAACTAAAATTGCTACGGTCGCTTTCACGTGCATAACTCACTTCGGAATTTTGTCGGTCGAACTGTATGCCTTTAGTGATTGATACCAGAGGCTTTGTTCGCGTGAGCCACCGGCGGTGTTTGCTGGTATCCCGCCATGGCATTTTCTGTGCTTTGGCGGAGCAAAATGCATAACCATGAAACAAAGATAGGCTGTCGGAGCATAGCCCACCGGGTCAGCTCGGGCGAATGTCTTACCTCGCGCCATTTGATTGTCCGATATTGTGGTTGAAACGTCAGAGTGATATCTGATGGTGCCTTATGCACCTCGATGATCATCGCCTGTGCTATCGATTGGCTTTGCACGCTACATTACGGTGTACTGTGTTAGGTAGGGTGGTACCCTGGTGGAACAGGTGTGTAGACTCGATGCGTTAGACATCGGGCAATAATCATGTCGTCTCTGGGCAAGATGGCCTGCTCGTTCGAGAGTAACTACAGCGACATTGAGACGTCTGATAGAACAGATTATGGTTCGATTACTCTTGCAACGGTACAAGAGACATTTGCTCTCTGTGAGATGTATCAGACTTGAGATAAAAATAAGCACTGTAGGAGCGGCGGGCAACCCTCAGTGCCTGTGTCACACCTGGTGCGCAAGGGTAGTCGTATCTTCTCGACTGCTCCGATCAGCATGCCCACAGCGAATCGATGGGAGGTAGATCATCGACCCAAAGTCCGTGACTCAAAATTGTGGAAACGTGCGATGCCCCTGAGCCTTGTGGTTTCCGAGGTTATGTGCGACCGGCCAATATTTGACTAATACTTGGCTTATCCTCGTTACACCACAGGCTGGCCTGAGTCCCGATATTGAGCAACTTCATGCTCTTGAGAGGCTTGGGCTTGGCACAAGTGATGAGACACTGAGTAGATAATGCATGTGGGAGTGTTCTGTGTACAAGCTTGACCCACTGTCAGCATGCATTGTCGACTAGGAGTCCGCGTGGCCGACCACGAGGCCTGAGATGCACATTAAGGCGTCGCTGAATATTCTCCTCTTCGACTCGCATCCCCGCTGGCGCAGGGGTAACTTTTGGCCCCCAAATTGCCGATACTACGGAGTATGCAGAGATTGACCAGGTCGCTTATGACCGCATTGATTGGGCCCTGGAGGAACACCGAGGACAGCAATGGGTTTCCTTGAAAGGATAAGCGACGCCAATCGCTGCTGTTCAGGGATAAACCTGCGGATGGACAACTGCTTCCCGTTAGCTTAAGACCCGCCCATCTCCACCAGAAATTCCTTCGCGTCACGCTCGCTTGCTCTCGTCCTTCAGCCGTCAGCGTCTGTCAGCACCGGTGCCCTCGACTTCCCCCACAGCGGCCCCTCGCGGCCTATCGCCGACGGGCCCTCAAGCCGCTAAAGTGCAAGTTAATTGATCCAGAGCCACCCTGCCCTCCTTGTTCCACTGCAGTTGACGAAGCCTATTGCTCCTCGGCCCCCAAGCATCACAGTTCCTGCTGAGGGCTTACTATAGACATCCCTTGTGATGAGGATGTTGTCTTTGTCTCAGATTATGCGCCGGTCGCAACACTTTTGCTCGAATCAGAAGTGCATCAGGCCATCACGGACATGATGGTTTCCCAATCCTGATTGTACTTTTGGCCCCCACGCGGAGATGATTCTCAGTTTGTGGATGGTCTTTGCTGAATCAAGACCCTGCGTCTAGGCCTGACAGCTCATGCAGCATGCCAATCGTAATATCCTGTTATCGCACTTGTACGCTCCGGGCCCTTGGCGAGAGACGCCATCGTACTCTGCAGGCTATCTCTTGTTTCTCGTTCTCATTTGACTCGCTGGTCGGAGTATGTATCCCCTGCGTCTGCACTAATGCATCATTGGCCAACAAAACATCCGTAATGGCCCAGCATGCGGAGGGGTTCATTAACCACAAAGATCCGCGCAAACACCTTTTAGTGGGAGGTGTTCGTTTTGTTCTTCCATCTCGATCAACCCGATTTGGCGTCGACTTCTTCATTCATATAGGACGTGGGATCCCAAACATACTGGTGCACTAACCATGGCTCCGTTGCCTGAGGGAGAAGTGAGTGGCTGGGTAGACTCTCCCAATGATCGGGGTACCATCGATATCATCTGGGGCTGTTGTTTGGTGCTCTCCACCGCTCTCTGGACAGTTCTGCATCTGAACATTCCGGCCCCCGACGATGGACTTTGGACGGTCCTGTGGCGCAAGCTCCGCTGGGGAACATTTGCTATTCTGGCCCCCGACATGCTGGTAGGCTTCTCCGCCATGCAGTACGAGTCAGCCCAAGAATCGGTGCGCGCCATGCACCGCCTGGGCTACAAAGAATGGACACTCAAACACGCTTTCTACGCCAATAGCGGAGGCTTCGTCCTTCAATCGACCGACTACCCTCCCTTCCCAATCACTGCAGCCTCGATCCACTACCTCGTCGAAACTCACCACATCGACTGCCCTACAATCACAGCGGAGGAGATCTGGGATAAAAGCAAGGCAGATACTTTCGCTAAGTGCGTAGCATTGGTACAAGGAGTATGGCTCGTGGTCCAATCCATCGCCCGGGCCGTACAAGGCCTCGCTGTCTCCCCGCTTGAGCTCTTCACCATTGCGTTCGTGTTATCCACGATTACGACCTACTACTTCTGGATGCATAAGCCACAGAGCGTTGGGGTGCCGACTGTTATCGAACTCAAGAGCGGGTCAGTCACCAGCTTGATCAACAGTGCCGGGGAGATCGGTGTTGAGCCCTTCCGCGAGACACCACTTGATTTCCTGGAAAAGCCACACCAGCGGTGGCATCGCCGACCGACCCTCGAGAATCTCCGCCCGCAGAAAAGCCCCTTACAGCGCATGCCGGATGACAAGATTGTGTTCAATGGCCTGAGCCAACGCACCTGGCTACTGGTATCGATCCAGGCTATGGTACATCCCGCTGTTCACTTGCTGGGCTGGAACCATGTATTTCCGACGAGCACTGAACAGTTGATGTGGCGCATCATGAGTGTCTTCCTGGCTTCTGGTCTTCCGCTGTCGAGCATGCTGCGGATAACTCTGACCGCGTTGGGCTTTGACGGTCACCAGTCCCTGACATGGATATGGGTCCAGCCTAGCGGCAAGGAAGAGAAAGGATGGCGTGCTTGGGTGCTGGACGTTGTCATGTCTTTTATCAGTGCCTGTCTGGTCCCGGCCCGCTTGTTTATCATCATCGAGGCTTTTATCAGCCTGCGACAGCTCCCATCGAGTTCCTATGTGACCGTTGAGTGGACGAGTTTCATCCCGCATGTTTAAACTGCTCGAGCGAAGGAACTCCGTACCTTTTGTTTCCCCGGAACAGAAATCTTCCGCTGGACGCCGGTGGAAGGTCACAGACGGGTGACTCTTCGTCGCTCCTTGCAGCTCTCTAACTGCGATTGGTCGGGGCAATTAATGGATCCCAAGCGGCGGGAAATGCACTATCCATTCACGTCGCCATGCATAGCCGCTCTCTAGGGTGCGCTAAGACTGCCTTGTCTCTTGTAAAATCGCGGCACGTCATCGACCTAGTTTAGGAATAAACTCCGCCTGGGATACTGAGTGTCAGGCCACTCTGTCCGATTGAGCACAGACAAGCGCAGCCCTAGTCTGTCTTCCCCCGCATTTCCCCCGCAAATCAAGGCACATCCGTGGGGGCATTATCTGGGGAGGAGAGATCGGAGCCAAGCGAGCCAATCGTTCGCTCTATTCCGTTCAGATCGGCGTGGGGGCGGTATTCCGTTGGCTGTCTTCTCTTATGCGCCTTCGTCTGACTTCATACCCGGGGAATGCTGGGCTATGGGCACAACCTCGGCTCAGCATATTTATACCCTCACATCGCCTCACTGTCGTTTCTTTCAGGCTATCACCTGTGTCAAGGAATAATGCCAATTCCTCATAATGTTCGGCTTCGACATCGAATTTCGCCGCCACCGGTGGGCTTTGATCTACTGTTCCATCTCCGCCATCGGCGCCCTGGTGTTTGGCTATGACAACACATACTACAGCGGGATTCTAGGCATGCAAGAGTTCAAAAATGACTACGGCGATCACTATGAGGATGGTGCGAAAGCATTAGCGACGAGCTTTACGTCGCTGACGACCTCCAGCATCTACATCGGGGATATGCTCGGTGCACTAATTGCAGGGCCTCTCAATGATCGCTTTGGTCGGAAAACGGTCCTCTGGATTGCTTCGGCTTTTGTGCTCGCTGGAGGGGTGACCCAGGTTGCAGACACCCACATTGAGGGTATTATTGTACTTGGCCGCATTCTCATCGGGCTTGGAGTGGGCAACTTTACTGTTACATCGCTGCTCTAGTGAGTACTATCTTGTCGGTTCTAAACAAATGTCACAATTCATTGACCATCCATAGCATCGGAGAAGTCGCCCCAATGGAGATCCGAAGTCCAGCGTTGTACATGTACCAGTTCCTGCAATCCTGCTCGCAGCTAGTCGCCTCCGGCCTCACCCAAGGCACCAATTCCATCCACTCTTCTCTATCCTACAAACTACCAATGGGCGGGCTTATCATACTGCCTCTTTTCATGCTCTTCTTCTTACCCTTCATCCCCGAAACCCCAACGTGGTACGTCTTTCACAACAGAGAAGAAGACGCCAAACGCGCTCTCCTCAAGATCAACCGCAACGACCGCACCTACGACCCCACAGCCGACCTAGCCTTCCTCACGCAAGCCCGACGCTACGAAGAAGCCCAAGGCGAAGAATCCTCTTGGCTCGCCCTCCTCCTTGACCCCATCGAACGCAAGAAGCTAATTTGGGCCTCGGGCGGCATGTACGCGCAACAAATCTGCGGCATAATCTTCTTCTACAACTACGGGGTGGTGTTCGCCGAAGCCCTCGGCGTCTCGCAACCCTTCACCATCACCCTCATCACGATGATTCTACAAATCTTCGCCGTCGCCGCATCTATCCTAACCGGAAACCGTCTCCGCCGACGCACCAACCTCCTCGCCAGCACCACACTCATCCTCATCGCCTTCGTCATCATCGGCGGCATAGGCACCCAATCCACCCTCACCACCGCATCCAAATACATTATCGTCGTCTTCTCCTACGTCGTCATCTGCGCATATAACTTCGGCCTCGGCCCACTTACTTACGCCGTATCCCGCGAGCTCTCGGTCGGCGTGAACCAGAACAAAATCATGTCGGTCTCGATAGTGGCGCTATATTTCTTCCTCTGGGTGATCTCCTTCACGGCGCCGTATCTGTATTATGATGCCGGGCTTGGTCCGATGGTCGGGTTTGTGTATGCGGGTACTACGTTGACGTCGCTGATTTGGGTGTGGTTCTGTGTGGGTGAGACGCAGGGGCGGACAAGGTTGGAGGTCGCTATGTTTTTTACGGAGAAGGTTCCGGCGCGGAGGTGGAGGACGCATGTTTTTGCGAATAGGGTAGGAGATGAGAAGGAGGATGCAAGGGCTGAGCATGTGGAGGATAAGGCTTAGCAGCTATGTGGATGCTTGGGGCCGGGGCTGGGTACGATCCTTCTTGGTATACTTTTTAGTAGGTGGCAGCAGTGCTAAGTGATTGAAATATACTTCATACATGTTATTCTTGTTGTGTTGAGCACACATTACATCGTCTCGCAGGGCAGAAGGTACGATTCCTTGTAAGGAGCTTAATGTGTATCCCCGTATGTCATACCATAACCGTCTCAACGTCCTCATCATTCATTTGATAGAATAGGGCGAAATTGAGACCCAAGCAAGATGAAATTCGATTCACATTTCCATGTCAATGTTAGGCTACGCCAGTCAGCTGGTGGAGTTACGACCAAGTGCGAGGAAATAAGGTGCATTGATTCTCCGCTCTCACCCGAGCTAGATCTAAATGAGGAAGCTAGATCCAGTACATATGATAGTTTAGCTCAATCGGATGTAACCGCATCGTGTTCATGGACGCGAGGGGGAAAGGCTGGCCTTGGCGAACGATAACCATAGGATGTGGATGAGTGGGATGAACGAGGAAGAGAAGTTTATTTGGCGGGTGCATCTGGCACATGTCACATTCGTAGGGCTAGTCCACGGTAGGAGTGAAACAACAAGGCTATATTTAGGTACATGTGCAGGAAACGATTATTCTATTTGTTGACGCTATGTTGAATAGTGTCGTCCCCTATGTTTTTCTCCGCCGGTTGGTTTCCTCCTCACCCCACATTTTGTAATCTTATTGTCAGTCTACGACGCCATCACCTCTTCCTCCCTACATGAATCCCCTAATTCCCACTAACAATTATACACCAAGCTAAATCCAATCGGCTGACTCCCGCCAATAGAGTTCTGGAAGTTCACACTCCCAGGTGAAGTCTGCCACGTTGACTGCAATGCCAGGAAACTCATTTCGTTAGAGCACGTATTCGACGCAAGGATCGTATGGAACGGGGATGTCGTTGGCGAAGTTGGGAACTGGAATGTCGACACCATCTCCCGCCGAGTAGGCTGGTTGTTCCAGGTAGGAGGGGAGGTCAAGTCCCAGGGATTGGTAGTCCAGATGTCAGCTTGGCTGGAGCCCGTCGCAATGGGCTGCGCCAGGGCCGGGATGTCGATGGCGAGCATACAACCTGTAGCATCGTCGGGGATGCCCGCGAAGGTGAGTGCGGATATTTTGGTGTTTGCAGTCGCTGTTCTGGCGAGGGAGAACTGTTGTCCGATGCTTGGGGTGTTGGGGTTTGCGCTGTCGAGGACGTCGATGGCTGTTGGAGCGATGGTGGTGCAGGCCCGGGGAATGAGGTTGGCGGGGGTGGGGGAGGTGGATGCCACGGAGGCGAGGATGGTGATTGCAGTGATGTAACTGAGAAACTTCATTTTGAAAATGGGTATGTAATTCCGATTGCAAGACAGTCTTGAGGCAAGAAGATAACCGAATGAGACAAGGAGATCGCTCTTTGGATGTGGTTTCGAAGCAGAGGCTGCGTCCGGGAAATGTCTGTATTTATATCTCTGGTTCTGCAACCTCATTCATGCTGTAGTCCACTCGGTGAGCCATTTGATCACTCATGGAATGGTCATAAATAGCTAACAGCGGCATTTTGGAGCGGCTGCGACCTCGTATAGCCCAAAGAGGCATTGACAATACGAGGCCAAGGCCGAGTTGCTTCAATAGACAATGTGATCTGTCTGAATTCAACCTTCTAAAAGTAAAACGAGAGGCAGCCTTCACGACTTGACCATTTAGGATAGCTAGGTATGTACTGGACGCCTGAAGTTATTCCGAAGCTGGATAGTATTCGATGCTGGAGCGGTGTCAGGTGGTACTATACTGCTGCTATGGTTACACAGCAGACAAGGAGCCTGCCCGGTGCAACACGAAATGGCCAAATTAGATCGACTATGACATTATGGGCAAGACATTGTGACAGGCGCCCTCGGTTAAGAAGCTGCAGCTGTTATGCCTCATGTAACCCTGTTGAGCAGGATGCCTTTAGCGAATCTGGGGTAGCCTGATACTTCTTCGCTATGCAGGAATCCCGGGGTAACATGTTTGTACACCACTCGTTAGGTAGCCTTCGGTTCTCCAGGTTAAGCCTCAGTCTACATAGCAGACAACTTAGAGCTGATACTGCGCCCTCGGAGAAATACGAGATCTGGCGATGAATATTGCAACTGATGAAACAGCTATACTTGAGGAAAGTTAGACCCTCCAAGCAGAATGGGGTGCACCTTATACTGTGTCCCGTGTCTCACATTAGGCTTCTTGGGAGCCGCCCTTGCTGCTAAGCCCTGCAGCAGATCCGTTGCACGACATCGTGTGTGATCGCTTACCACCATATTGATCTTCTACCAATTGAGCGCCCCAGACGGGATAGAGGTTGCTTCACTAGTTATATATTATCATTTGATTTTGACTGAAGAATCGTGAATAAGAAAGCCTACACCGCCCCAATCAGACTTCGCCTAGTTGCCAAATACCGGAGAGCTGTCTCAGTTTGGAGGCGGTTTTTCTCTAGTAGTCGTGTTCAGCCATCATTGCTCATCGGTTAAGGCAATACACAGAAAGATTATTTCCATCACATTCCCATCACGTGGCTTGTTATATTTCAGAATTTGATGCTAGTAAGTCAACATGAGCAGCCATACGCACATGATAGCACGATGTGTAAAAGCAGCACTTAGCTCAAACGATACGGAACATCACGAAGCCACGTACGCAGAAAACTCATACCCGTTGTGTCTACTGGACTGGCTCGACGGGTGTGATCTGCTACATCCTTGGGTTGAGATAAGAAGTGGCGGGAATAGGATGAAGAGCGAAATTTACTGCCTGAAGCTAAGAAAAAATGGAAGAAAATCTTTCTGGTCATAAACCAATAGAATAGAAAGTTGCAGCTAGGGCTCCTATTTGTAGATGAACTAAATGGACCATTGCGTTAACCTAAGATTGCTGACTATGGAAACCTCAAAGTTAGAATTAGCTGGCCTGAGTGTGACTACACTAGCTGGCATCCCCTTCATAGAACTCAAAGGTCCCATAAGGCGGACCGGCTTTCGCCTGACGATCCTTTGCTCTGTACGACTTAAACTTGTACATGCTGTTTACTACGGAGTACTCGATAAGCTCTTGCCAATATAGATACTCGATGTATAAGCTGAAAAGAAGAGGAGAAGATATATCCTTCAAATAGTACATCTCATTTAAATCCACCCACATAGAACTCCGCAGCGTCATCATAAAGGCAACATACAATCAACAAGCCCTGAACATCATGATCTCTCAAATCACTCCAACATAGCTCCTTCCCCAACTTCACTCGCCCTCTCCACCACCCTCTTGTATCCCTGTTCCCGCTTCAACCTCTCCACATACCCATGCAAAAGCGGATACTCGCTCCTCGATATAATTCCCAACGCAAACCCCACAGACACCGGCACACTCAACTGAATATCCGCAAGCGTGAGATCCTTTCCACACATGTACGGCCCCCCATCAGGCGCCGTAGCAAGCTGCTCTTCCAGGAATCCGAAATGAGTTTTGAATTCGTTGTCTAGGAACTCAGAATTGACTTTCGATGCGATGAAGTTCGGGATGGGCTTCAGAAAGAATGGAATAGGTGCGTTTTGAAGCGCTATATCTCATCACTATACCTTTGGTATTGGGTAACCTAAGAGGTTGGGGAAAAGCTCACCATCAAAAACCAATCTTATCTGCAAAACACTCATCAAGCTCCCCTCCACATAGCTGTCATAAAATTCATGTCTCATCCATGCCTCTGTTTCGCCGCCTAGCTCTTTTTCCTTTCCGGGCTCATATTTCCTAGGAATGAGCTTGGCAGTTGTGGCTTCGTCGGCAAAATGCTCAACTAAGTAGCTCATAATCGGGCTCGTCTCGGCCAGGATGATAGGTTTGGAGGTCGGGGAGGGCGGCTGGATGGATACTGTGGGCGATTTGCCAAGAGGGTGTATTTTTTTCAATTCTGCGGGCGCAGTGCCTGTCGGATTGCGCTTGAAGGGTTGGATAGAGTATTCGAGATTCAGCTCCTCCATTACCCAAGCGATGCGTTGGGCGCGGGACCGCTCGAGCCTGTTGTTCTGTTAGTTGAAGTAGGGTATTAGAGGTGGGAAGAGATGTACCAATCAAGGACGATTTTGGCACCGCGGTTTGCGCTCATTTTGATGTGTTATGTTGGATGTAGGTGTAGTAGTAGATTACTGAATAAAAGTGAGTGTCTTGTTGCTGGGTAGAGTTGGGTTATTTATATTCATTTTCTGCTGACATAGATACGCAGTATGTCGTCAGCCCAAGAAGTAGATATGTGGATAGATACTCTTTGTCTCTGAGGGATTTCTATGACTCCACTGTTTGGTCACGTCCCGCTGGTAATTGCTTTCTTGGTAGGTAAGTCGGGCATCGCCGGCACGAATTACGGGACGACGTCAGCACTAGTAAATTCTACGGTGAGGGGCGCAGAAAATCATCGTATCAGCTGACAGCGGGATGAACATTGAGCGAGTGTCAGACGCACCCTTCAGTAGCCTCATAGACTTAGCTAATATAAGATTGATGTCATCCTTGTGGTCGTGTTTAAATTAGACTCAATCTCCCACGCCCTAGCATTGACATCCCCGAGTCCCGCATTCGACGCCAACCTAAACCCTAACCTAGTTATTTCCCTGTAACAGCTTAAACAACAACCCCATTCAGTTCATCCGCCGCAAGCTGCAACAAATCTTCCTGTCCCAACACGTTCTGCGTGTAGCGCGAATTGAACCTCAACACCTTCTTCACCTGATTATACGTGTCCACGTCCAACACCAACGGCAATCCACTGACATACCACGACACGCCCTCAGTGCAAGGCGGCGTAGTCAGGGACCCAGAGTATGTGTAAATATCGTTGTTCAAGAAATGTCTCGAGACACTACTGAAATCCAGCAGTCCAAGCTCGGTGGTGCTTCCCGGCTCGGCGATTTCATTGACGTCTGCGAAGATGGTATTTAGCAGGGGTGTGCTATGGTCCTTGGTGGAGGTCAGATCTATGACAAAGCCCACCACAGCGATGCTTCCATCTGTGTTTGGGATTCTTAGTTAGCATGAAGGGAAGTAAGCACAGAAGGGGGTCAATCTCATACCTTCATCCGAAAACACAAAGTGGGCTTCCATGGGGAAATACTCCTCATCAATCCGGTGCTCAGAAGGCGTATGGAAATGAAACTGCGCCAGGGTGTAGGTATTGTTGCCTACAACGAGGGTGCCATTTGTCAAAGGCACTTCGATGGTGGTGCCGAGGTTCTCGAATTCGAGGTCAGAGACCGTAGGGATATAGAGAGTGACGGTGCTATTGTTGACCTTTGAAATCTCAGAGCTGCCGATCACGATAGGCGACTGGTGTGTCCCTGTTGCGCAAGCAACGTTGGCGCTTGGGTCAAGGCCGTACCAGTTCAGTGGGCCTTGCGTAGCAGTGTAGCCATAGCTGGGGACGGATGCACGTCGAGCAAGAGGGGTGTTGTGGTAGCAGCTAGCTGCAACGGCGGGAATGAGAGGGAGGAGGGAAGTTAGACGCATTGCGATAGTAGATAATAGTAAATAAGGTTATCAATATAGTATGTAGATGAGTTTATGCAGGGATTGGGGACCCTGTGGTCGTGGCTAGTCTATATACTTGCATTTCCTGGTTTGTTGTTGTTGTATGTTAATAGGTGTATGGATGACCATTCAGGAATTCCAGCGCTGGTTACATTAGCCTCAATTATGAGAAGACGACTACTAAGTGACGATGGAGGTAGTATCCGAATTCTTGGGCTTCTTCCTTTGGATGTCAGGGTGGCCATTACTTAGTCAAGCAGCTATTGTACCGCGAGAGTGGATTGGTTGTTGTCATATCCCACCCCTGCATGCCAGACATTAAGAAATCCGGGGACATAGACATTTCCCTCTTTACCTACCCGTCCCTTGCATGTAGAATGCTGAGGCGCTACCATAAACCGGATTGTAGTCCTGATCAATTGTAAAATTGGCATTGTTGTTGTCTAATTCTTCTCTGGTCAAGTGACAGACAGGAAGACCAAGCGACGGGAATTGACAGGGAACGGAAATAGTCTCCATCCCTAAAGTCAATTTAATCATTCTTCTGGGTTCCATTGAGAAAACCAAGGAAGAATTTGTCGATCAATTCTTGGAGATACTTCAAGCAGGCTTTGTAGAAAGCTTAATTAGAATCCTAAACCGGCCATGATGCTCTAGTAGTCACACTGACTGCAGATGCAGCTCAATTTCTAGAGTGGGTGTCAATATGGAGCCAAGGTCGCCGATATGCTTTGTATGGCCAAGCAGCCAAGCAATAATACCAGAGAGTAAGCCCATCAAGGAACACCCAAGAGAAGGTCGTGATAATCCGTACTCAACGGTATCACCACGCACCGTCGTTATTCAACTGGAGGAATGTTATCCTTCGGTTCTCTGCAGGTACTGAAATCCGAATTGGAATGAGTATATCCGCTATGCCCGCGTAAGTAAGTCAAACTGTCAATAGTGGAAGTAGTGTAGCATTGGAATGGAGCACTATCGGGTAGCCTAGAGGCGGTAGTAGCTCCATTATGCATATCCACTAGACCCAGAGTATAAAGTACTAGGCATGGATTGATAGGTAATTCCGAGACTCTGGTCTAATGTGTACCCGATACTGGACAATCTAACATCATTCAACTACTCTTCTAAACGCTACCGGTATCTCCGAGCCGTATCCCTGACTCATGCGCCCCCAACTAGATATTTGCCGCCGGCCCCAACCAGCGCCCGGTGTTTCATATGAATTTCTGACGGGCGCATGCGTCAGCGACTGGCTCCTACCCTACGATTGAGAAGTCAAGTAATGGTGTGAACATGTCCGCTGACTCCATGCAAAACTCCTTAATTGATTGTACTACAAAATAGGCTGGTTTATACAGTTGCGATAAATCAATACCTATGGCCAGCCATTGGTGATCTCGTCTAAAGAAGCAACCCCGCGAATGCGCCCAGCCCAAGGATCGTCATCAAGGACCCGCTGTAGGAGAGACCACTAGCACCACTGCTGGATGTAGAGGCGGAGCTCGAACTTGAAGAGCCAGAGCTCGAGGACGACGAGCTCGATCCCGAGCTACTGGACGAGTTGGTCGACTTGGACGATGTGGTGGTGTTGTAGGCGTCGATACTTGTGTAGTCGCCAGTCTTGTCCGTGTAATTGTAGTACTCAGCGGGGGTGTAGTTGATGATGCTGACCGACTCCAGATACATGATGAATGGGCCGTCGTCGTAATCGGTCTCACCACCGGCCCATTCGATGGTTCCTTCGGAGTTGTCGGGATCACCGCCAGCCCAGATACCGACACGGACGGTCATGGGGGTCTGGGGATAGTTCTTGCCATCGACAGCGTCCGCATACTCCAGGGTACGCACGACAGTACCATCGAGGATCCATTCGGTCTTGCTGGATGTCCAGTTGACTCCATAGGTGTGGTAGGTTTCTTCGGGGGTCGTCACGTTCACGGTGGTGGCACGGTCGTAGGACGTGGTGTTGCCTTTGCCAAAGTAGTTTGTCTGGATTTCCGAGTCCCATGTACTGACTTGCTCCTGCATGGGGTTAGCATTGGTAGCTTTGAAGTTGGATAGGGCCGTACCCAGTCAATCTCATCCAAGTCGTTGGACTCCATTACACTGGTGCTGACGATACCGGTGCCGTTGGCAGCGCGGAACTTGACCTCCACATAGCCGAAGAAGATGTAGAAGTTGGATTCGATAGTAGGGGCATCGCCCTGCTGGCTGATAACAAATTCAGCACCTTTGGAGGTGCTGTTCACAGAATCGGCGGTTACATTCCATCTATCACGCCAAGACGAGCCCTCGGTGAAGTTGGTGGTCAGGGACCACTGGTTGAGACCCTTGTCAGGTGGGCAGGTTTCTGAGAGTGTGAGTCAATTATATTACTCTCGGATAGAGTCGTCGGATACATACTGTTCGTGGGGTTGCAACTAGAGTATGTCTGAGCTGCACTGAGAGGCACTGTGGCCGCAAGGGCAGTCAATGCCCATGACATATATGACTTCATGGTAATAATCAACGAATGAACTTTTTGAGCGAGTGACTGGTGTATTTGAAACGAAAGAAAGCTGCAACGGACGCTGACAACGAGTGTAAGTAGGAGGAAACGGGATTACAGACTGTATATAGGGTACTGAATCATGACCATGGTTGACACAAACACTCAGGGGCAGGCTAGCGAAGGCAGCAGCAAATATTGAGGTTGGCTATAAATTCTCCCTCTTGCTGGGCGCAAGAGCGCTTCCACTGCGTGTGGCCAAGGATGCATAGCCTGGGCAGTGCACTTGGTACATCTCATTGGAGGAGGGAGTGGAGCGGCTGTCTTGGAAGACGGTGTGTTGGCAAGCGGTTGGCTCTGACGCGGCAGCAAGTCCACGAGGGATGGGGCCATGCGTCGGCCACAAAGCTTGATGAGAGGCGATGAGATGGCTTGCGCGTCCGCCCAGAAGACGGTTCCTGAACACTTACCCGGCAACAGGCACTTGGCCCGAACGGGAAAAGTGCTGTCGTGGACTGTGGATGCGCATGACGCCTATGAAGACTCAGCCCAATGCAACAACAATGGAAGGAATAATTTCGAAGAATTATTCTCGTCTAATTTGGAGAATAGTATCAGCTTCTCCAGCAGATTCACTTTGTCTAAACCTCAGTGGCATTACCCTAAGCCATTGCTGAAGCGCGGGAGCGAGCCGAAATTCGAGCGTTATCCCAAACTCAGTGGGATGGAAAGATATGATTAAGAACATTGAACAAAATCCAATGGGATCGGCTCCGGAAGATCAGTCAGATGGTTCGGTCCCAGTCTCCGCTACTGTCTTTAGGTCCGAACCGAATCTCAACCAGTAAACGAGCCCGACGCCATGAAACTGCGGATCCCGTCGTGGCAAATGCGTACTTTTATCTTGCCAACGTATGTCTGCGTGCCTTGTGACCATGTGTCATATTAGGTTTGAGGCTCGACTCAAGGCCATTCTAGAATTTCCATTTCCGGTCTGAACCTGAGGTTAACTATATGATGGATGTTCCCGGGAATCTGGACATTCCTGGAACCACCGTCACGAATAGAAACAAAGATGTTGATCTTTATCCCCACTGATGCTATCGGCTAAGGTTTGTGCCAGATAGCCATGACTAGTAGTAGCACAAAGTACATAAGGAATCGCACATCACCTGCTAGCGAGCATGCTGCTTCTATATTAAGATTGGGGTCTTACCTACTCTCCCTGGACCATATCACGGGCCTGCGTAGCCCCAGATGTCTTGCTTGTCCAGTCGACTGCTCTTGAACTGCTAGAAGCTCCACAGAGGTTGACACATAAAAATGAGCTAATAATGCGATAAATTGAAACGATAGAATCTGATGACGTGATATGGTTGGAGCGCATAAGAAGGCATAGGTAGCAAAACGTGCCCATTCATCATCCCCTGACTCGCATGTGAGATCTCTCTTCCAGGTCACTTTACCACGTCTCTCACATTTAAAACACCTCAAACAAGGTGCCCAAAATTTGCTAGAGAACGACTGTTGTGATTCATGAAGACACTAATTTGCTGCTTGTTCACTCTCATTACCAATGGGTGATACCCAACTTCCACTGTCTGTATTTTTTCGAGTGTCACAAATATCGATCTCAGAGCGCACCAGATGCTGTGGAGGAAAAGCGACCAACTTATCTCGTTTTCTTATTCAGCCTAATCAAATCTATGGGGGTCTCATCAGCATTCCGACATCCGATATACTATCTACGGACCGTGGCTCAACCCGATCCATACATTCCTAGATGTCTATTACAAGGTTCTTTACACTTGCCGTTTCGATCTATTGTGGCATTTATCGAGATCTGAGAGTCTTAATAGGTCTTTTCTACGCTATTGTCGTTGGCCTCGCGTCAGAGCCGCCCTCAGCACACTCAAGATGGAAGAGATATACATGACCCGAACATGTGAGTATACCAAGGCCTTCCTATTTCTAATCTACCCAACGCCGACGTAAAGTCCGACTGATTCAACAGGATGACTATTGGTCTCAACGGTGGCAGCCACCACTAGAGACGGGGAACTTGATACAATAATATATACAAGGTTGATGTTTTTGCTCAAATAACGCTCCCCCCAATGCATCTATGCTGAATGCGTGTACCGCACAATGCAAAGGCATCACTAAATGTAATAATGTGGCTTATCACGATCGGATAAGGCTTGCAGGTTCCCGATTTCGTCGTCGGCATGAATGCGAAGACAGTCGGAATTGTGGTCATGGAGAAAGAATCGAATTTGAGGTTGCGGCTCCGGAGCCACAGCCTACATCGGTCACAGGGCATGCTTTTTCTATTCCAGCAGAATTACGATGCACCAGGATGACAATTTTCTCACAAAGTGCTGGAGTGCAGAGATAAGAAGCAGAAAGAACTGGTTGGTTGTCTGGCAAATCGTCAACCCGAAGATGGTTATTGTGCTTTCTGACTCGAGGCACAGCATAAGCATGTTCAGCTGAGTTGGAAGGCCTCGAACATTTCCCGGGGCAGTGCCAAGAAAGTTGTTTTGACGTAGCTTGATAGAAGAAATCTCGGCTTCTTCTCCGTCAGTCTTGCCAATGGTCTCTGTCAAGGTGGTGACCTTCTCGGGGTAGTACGGATCCCTTGCGTTGGGTCAACTGCTCCCCAGACCTTGAGCTTTTGGACTGATGTTTTCCTTTACTTCGCGAACTTGTGAGTCGCCTGCGATGAAAGTGTAGTCATTTCGCTCTATCAGAGGTGTGGCCAGCTGGACTGACAAATCTATGTATGGATGTCGTGTTTGTACTTTTGTGAGGAGTAGATGGTGGTGCAGAAGCAGGGCATTATGCCTGATGTTATCCATTTGGTGGCAGTATACCGGCATAATTAACTCACGTCGCGAAGTAGGAAAGTCATCCAAGCAATGCGAAAGATGACTGCTCCAGAGTCCTCATGTCAGACATACCAAACCATAGTAGGCTTTTATGTAGAGGGGAACCTCACACAGAATGAAGCACTGCATATAGCGAGATCCCCAGCGGGTGTACAGCAATGGGTAACTATGGAGTTAGGTTAGCAGTGTCACAGTACTATCCTCAAATGATTCGGGTTGAGGGGTTTCAGTTCAACGAGTTGACTTTCATTAAGGTCGACTGGGAATACGGTGCATGAAACTAACTATATATATAGCCGACGGTGGGTGGTATAATCCACGATGTGGTAAAATGCGTAGTAACTTCCAAATAATCAGCAAGCCCAGATATTGCGTCACTTAAAGATCCGATTGAAATGCTTAGACCGACTATGAGATAATCACAATAGTACGGGGTAATAGGGTTGGATATCCTGTCATGTCCTGGATTCCGGGCAGCGAACTTGTGCCCGGCTTTGCGTTAGATCATAGTGTCTAAATGGAAGCAACAATCCATCAGCGAATCAGATGGTCTACTGGTTAGCAACAGCATCATTGGTCTAGTGGTAGAATTCATCGTTGCCATCGATGAGGCCCGTGTTCGATTCACGGATGATGCACTATCTTTTTTCTTTTTGTTTTCTTCTTTGCTGATCTCAATTAGTTCCATTTACCCCTCATATCCGCCTCACTTTACTCCACTTCCTTCCACTTTCTTGCTTACTTGCCTGATCGGGATCAGATCATCCTTCATGTTCCTGGTTAAGACCATCCAGGTCTGCAGTTAACATGTCTTTTCGACACTTCCACTTTCTTGCCATTTCTGTGCCATTCGGGATTTGGACCTCGGATTCTCGCCACCATGGTACCTGGATACTGCAGCTAGTACACCTCACTAGGCATTAGCTCTTTCAGCTGAAGACAATTACAGGGATCGGTGACTGCCCGTAGCTACGATCGCCGACCCGCCGGGATTGGTCCCACCGCCCTGTTTGCTTATCGCCGACGGCTGAAGCGGAGGTTGGGCCAATGGACAACAGTCTCCCCAACTAGCTACCATTAGCTACCATTATAGTTGCAGCTAATAGATTAAAACGCAGAGACTTGCGGAATTGCTCCTTCGTGCGGAGACCAGCTGAGATAACAATCAGACCCGCATGGACTTGCCCCATCGGTGCCTTTCTTATCCGTCACGTCCGACCTCGGCAGCCCATTTCTCTGTACTATTTATTCATGTCTCTCGCTTTTGCTTGCTGGCTAGCAGGCACGGTAGGGAATTGAGAGGCACTCACCATGCAGCTCTCGTTGTTGGGTCTTCTTGGAGCGTTGGCGCTGCCTAGCGCGGCTGTTCCCCATGCGCGCGATGAGGGACAATGCAAGCAGACCACGGTTGCTATTCTGTATGACTACCATCGGGTGTGAAGTGCGATCCAAGCTAACCTCAACAGTGGTGGAGGAATGGCTGGTATTGCTGCTGCCGTAGGTCAATTCCTTTGTCGCTTCAGAAGGAATTCCACATGCTCACAGGTCATCAGCAAACGCTGCACAATGCCTCCATGGAAGACTTCATGATCCTCGAATACCGCGACACCATCGGCGGTCGCGCCTGGCATAAGCCCTTCGGCCAGGACAAAGATGGTAATCCGTACATCATTGAGATGGGTTGCAACTGGGTATGCCATGTACTCCAATTATCATACGGCACTGCTAACAATCACAGGTCCAAGGACTCGGCACTCCTGGGGGTCCGCAGAACCCCGTCTGGACACTGGTAAGTCTCCAGCCTTCATCACCACATCACAACTCTAACCCTCAAAAGGCCCAAGTCTACAACCTCTCCACCATCTACTCAAATTACAGCAACGTGTCGACCTACAACCAGTACGGCTACAAAGACTACTCCCAGCTGATCGACATCTGGGATGACATCTACGACGCCGCCGCCGCTCAAGCAGGTGTCATGCTCCTCGACAACCTGCAGGACCAGACTGCAAAAACGGGTCTGGCCCTGGCTGGATGGCGCCCTAAGGTCGACGATATGGAAGCGCAAGCTGTTGACTGGTGGTCATGGGGTGCGTCACCCACCTATCTCAAACCACACGTACACACCACTAACTATCACAAAACACAGACTTCGAAGACGCCTACACGCCTCTCGAAAGTTCCTTCATCTTCGGTGTCGCTGGCCAGAACCTCACCGTGAACGGCTTCAGCGACGAAGACAACTTCGTCATCGACCAACGTGGCTACAGCCACATCATCCACGGCATGGCGTCGACCTTCCTCAAGCCCAACGACACCCGCCTGCTGCTCAACAACCATATCACCAACATCAGCTACTCCGACTCCGGAGTGACCGTCCACAGCGCCGACGGCTCTTGCGTGCGCGCCTCCTACGCCATCTGCACCTTCAGTCTGGGCGTGCTGCAAAACGACGCCGTCACCTTCACCCCATCCCTGCCCGAATGGAAGAAGGAATCCATCGAAGGCTTCACCATGGCTACCTACACCAAGATCTTCCTCCAATTCAACGAGACCTTCTGGCCCGAGGACACCCAGTACTTCCTCTACGCGGACCCCTATATGCGCGGCTACTACCCTGTCTTCCAGTCCCTCAGCACCGAGGGCTTCTTCCCAGGCTCGAACATCATCTTCGTCACCGTGACAGAGCAATTCGCCTGGCGCGCCGAACGCCAGTCCGACGAGAAGACCAAGGCGGAGGTCATGGAAGTCCTGCGCAAGATGTTCCCGGAGAAGAACATCCCCGATCCCATTGCGTTCATGTACCCCCGGTGGACCCTGGAGCCTTGGGCGTACGGCAGTTACTCGAACTGGCCGCCCAGCACGACGCTGGAGATGCATGAGAACCTGCGTGCCAATGCGGGCAGATTGTGGTTCGCCGGTGAGGCGACCAGCCCGACCTACTTTGGGTTCTTGCATGGAGCGTGGTTCGAGGGCCAGGCTGCGGGACTGCATATCAACAGTATCTTGAACGGCACTTGCAAGGCGAACACTACTTGCAAGGGCAGGAAGCATTATGAGACGCTGCACGGAACGACGCCCTTGGCGGATTACAGTTTCGTGGATGGGTGGAACGGAAACAGTTTCTATGATTTTAACGATGATTAGACTGTTCCCCTCCCCCTCCCCCTCCCTCGTTCACTTTCACGAGCTGTACGCGGTGAACTAAATGTGGGTGGTGTAAAAATATAGTATGAACATAACATATCATCATTTGACCATCTATCTATCCATAACATCCAACCCATACATCACTCGTAATCATGACAAAACCCCTTTCCCCACCAGGGATGAAGAGGGGAATTTACCAATCACAAAAGTGCACATTAAGACTAACATTCCCATTCGTCATGACACCACCCTGACTAACACCATGACAAGTCTCCACGACGTCCTCGAACCCATTAAGACAGTCCTCGAAGCTATCAAACACGCCTGTCTTGCCCACGCTGGCGTGCACCTTCGTCGGGCTGGTCATGTTGTTGACGAAGTGGTCCCAGTCTCCGTAGAGCACGTTCCACCGGTACTGGCAGTATTGCAGGGAGTAGAATTCCTTGATGCTGATTAGGGAGGCGCAGTTCGAGCCACCGGTCTCGGGGTAGCAGATTGCGGAGAGGGCGACGGTGGGGAGGAGGGGGAGGAGAAGGGCGGAGAGATGCATGTTGCTTCTATTGTTTTATTGTTCTTGGATGTCTGGTGGGAAGTGGTTAGTTGGGTACATAAGGTGAAGGTTAGGGGGGAATGATTACTTTATTGGTTGTGAGATGGAGTATGTATGTAATAGAGGAATGAAGAATGGTGTGATGAAAGAAGGAAATAGCGAAGCGACCTAGCCCCGGGGATATACAGTAATAGGTATAAATACTCCCATTCCACCGACTACAGTTACTAGCTATCAAAGCAAGACAACTCACGCCAGGGGTACCTGCATCCCACCCTAAAGCGGGAATAGATCACCACGATCCTAAAACAAGCATCAGGAATGTTATGCATGTCTATCGAATTCAAATCGCAATTTCTATCTATCGCTAACAAACGCAAACCCAAAACGTGTGAAACAAATCAACCCTTACAGCTAGCCACTCACTCTGGTACATCAAATCCCCGGCAAGGGATTAAATCAAAAATCCCACTGCCCCAACCAATTCCCCATCAGCTCCCCCGTCACAGCTCCCAGGCCCTCCATGGTCTTGCTTGCCCCGCGCGTCTGCTCCACACTAATACTGGCCGAGAGCATCTCGCCCGCAAGTCCGCGGTAAAAGTCAAGTAGCTTCAGCGCGGGTTTTTCGCGCACCTCGGTCTCCGACGGCGATTTGATCGCCTCCAGCTCGTCCAGCCACTGGTCCAGCGGCACCGCCTGCATACCGGGGTACTTGGTCTGGATGGCGGGGACGAGGGTCGCCCAGGGTGTCTTGCAGGGGTTGACGAGATGGTAGACGGCGTGCGGAGTGGTAGATTGGTTTTGACGACGCGTGTGCATGAGTTCGGTGGTGATGGTCGAGAGGGTATCCTACCAATACCATCCAGATTAGCATCCATTCCCATCCAGACTTCTAAGTTAAAACAAAAGAGAACAGAGGGATCACTTACAACAGGCACCCAATCAACCTCAGCCCCACCCAAGCTCGCCGGCACCTTGCCAACAGCCTTACTCGTCTTCACCAACGTCGGCACCCACTCATCTAAATTCCACATTCCCTTCACACTCGTCGGGCCGGCAATCTGCCCAACCCTAAACACCGTCGTGGGCACACCCGGCCCTTCAGAGGCAGCCAGACAGAGCCTCTCCCCGACGAACTTCGACTCGCCGTACCCCTGCACCAGCACCGCATCGACATTCTCGATCGGCGTCTCCGGCACCACGGGGCCCAACTTCTCCGTCCATCCGCCGATGGTACTCACACTGGACACGAACGACAAGTGTGCGTTGTACTTGCTCCTCACACTGAAGGAAATGAACTCCACCACGCCCTTGATATGCGGGTCCTCGAAGGACTCGAGTGGGTGATTGAAGTTGACCTTCCACGCGTTGTGGATAATGAAGTCCACATTCTCCAGGAGGTCTGCGTACTTGGCCTCACTAAGACCGAAGCGTGGTGCGCCGAATGAGACAGTAAGGAATTCCACCCGGCTGGGGTTGAGCAACGCGGTGTCCAGACCCTTGTCGGCGAAGCTGCGCTGTTGGCGGTCGGCTGCGTCGGATCGGTTGAAGCAGTATACCTTTGCGACGTTGGAATCGGTCAGCAGGCTGTGCAGGAGGTAGGTTCCTAGCGAGCCGGTCGAGCCGGTAAGGACCACGGTGGACTTGGCCGGGGCAGGTACGGCAGGGGTGGTGCGGCGCGGGAGCTGGGAGGTGTATTTCTCGATGGTGGTGGCAAGGCGGTCGGCGCGGGTGATGGTCGTTGTACGCAGGTTGCCGGTTACTAGGTCGTGCAGGTAGACAGCGAGCTGGGTGATGGAGGGGTTGGAGTAGATCTGCTGCTGGGTAATTTCCTGGCCAGCGGGGTAGCCGGCAGCGACGACCGCCTTGTTGAGGGTTTTGGCGAGCTGGATGGTTTGCAGCGAATCCAGACCGGCGGCGTAGAGGTCCTCGTCGTCGCCAAGATCGGCGCGGTCGAGGAGGTTGGCGATGAGAGAGCGGACGAAGGTGTGGAGGTTGTCGATGGTGAGGGTAGTGGGGAGCTCGACAGCGGCGGTTTCTTCCTCTGCTGCTGCGTAGATAGCCTCGATCTCATCTTTGTAGTCCTTGTTCACGGCGTGGCGCTTCGTGGTGCCCTTGGGGGTCAGTTGGAAGGGCTTCTTGGGATCGGAAAGACGGATCTTGCTCTTTGCAATGCGGCCGTATTTGGGGACAGCTTCGTTGGCGCGCTCCACGGTGGGCCAGATGTCTTCGATGAAGGCTTTCTCGTCAATGGTTTCGCCCTCCAGAGCCCAATTGGGCTCGACGAGGAGGGCTGTATCGAAGCGGGCTTGGCCGATGAGCAGAGCACGGTGGACACGGGGGTGTCCCTCGACGATCTTCTCCAGGGTGATGGGATTCAGCTTCTCGCCATTGCTGAGCACGATCACGTCGTCGAGTCGGCCGTGGTATTTCCACAGGTGAGGATGCTCGGGGTGTCGGATGAAGAGGTCATTGGAGCGGTACTCGGTGAGATCTGGGAAGGTATGGAAGATGCCGTGGATTCGGCGACTGTCTGCTCGGCGGGGAATGACAAGCTCATACATATCGTCGCTGACATGCTGCATATCCACTCCATAGGCTGGGTTCCAGTCGAAGTAGCCCCATACATTCTTGCCTTGGGGGACGAGCGAGGAGACGATACCCATTTCGCTGGATCCGATGACGGTGATCATCTTGGTGAGTTGAGACAGGTCATCGCCGACTTCTGGAGCAAGAGGAGCACCGGCGAAATAGACGTATTCAAGGGTGCTGAGGGCAGTGCGGGCGGCCGGGACGTGGGACATGTCTTCGAGGAGGGAGGGAGGCAGCATAGCTGCCGCAGGCTTGGTGGCGGTGATAGCAGAGGTGATGAGGTCGGCGGAGAGAGGCTTTTCGGGGAGGATGACGAAGGGAATGTGGTGGAAGAGGGATTCGCAGAAGGCAAGTAGGCCCATGAGGTGGAAGAAGGGCGTGGTGGAGAGGACGAGGGTGTCAGGCTGGATGTTGTGAAACATGGTAGATTGCCGGAATTGCGGACGCGAGATGTATGCGGCGTAGTCGATGGTGGCGAGGAAGCCGTGCGTCAGGGGGACAGGTTTAGGCATGCCTACATAAATTAGATGTGTAAAAGATTAGGGCTGTGGGATGCGTACCCGTTGTGCCGGAGCTGTGGATGATGATGGCGACATCATCCTCGGCTTCCTGGTAGGTCTTGGTGTAAAGGTAGGGCTGGGCAGTGGTGCTGAAGAGCTCTGGAATGGAGGGCACTTCGTGGAAAGTAGTATCCGGGCGGAAGGCTTCAATTTCAGACACGCGGCGCTGCTTTTCTGGGGTGTAGAAGAAGGCGTGGCAGTCGGTAGCATGGAGGATGTGCTGGTAGGCTTCGTCGGAAAGACGGGTGGAGGGAAGGAGGGGCTGTCCTGTTAGACAATGAGTGTAACCTACAACAGGTGAAACATACCTTGTATCCCGTCTTATGAGCGGCCAAGAGGAAAATCAAGTATCGCACATCATTGCTCGCCATGTAAGCAATAGTCTCTGACTTCCGGGCGCGTCCGATCTGCTTCTCGATCCACCAAGCAAAGACATCCACCGCGCGGGCCAGACGCTGGACGGTCACAGTATCATAGCCATCGGAGACATCAGCACCCGTGGGGATGAGACCGATGCGCTGAGCCGGGTTGGCTTGAGCGAGGTGGTCGACGACCACTGGGAGGAGGCGTTGTCCGGGAGTGGTGGCCATTGGAGTAGTAAGTAGTATTAGAATTTATGAAGTATGAATTGGAAATAGCAAGTCTATATGCGATGAGAACAATGTTGAGCAAATAAAAATGAACAGAACACAATGCGATGATGAGGATAGAACCATAACTCGAGCGAGTTTGCCAGGTATTTATATCCAGGTGTCGTTTGGGTGCGCGATTTCAAACCAAAACTTGGACTTTATGGTGGCCAGGGAGGAGCCGATTATCCAGGCAAACGGTGACACTAGACGGACTTATGCCGGTGGAGCAGTTTGCAGTGACGCTGCCGATCAATTCTAGAATGTACCGACAGGGCTATGTTCATCACCTACCAATATCAACTAAACCTACTACAACAGTAATGACTACTTTCATGCACCAACAACCAATCCATCACCAACAATCAAGATGGGATACCAAATATCAATTTTCAACTCATTATCAAGAACAAGAACCTTGGCAAAACTATCCATTTACCACGGACTTCATCCACACCCCGAAAGCTTAGCAAACCAAGTCTCCGGTCCGGCTGTGGCGGCGGGATATCCGTCTCGGCGATACTCTAGTACCTAGATAAGAGTGATATCCTAATTCTGTTAGTGGTATCTTGGAATTCCTTCGGAATGCTTGCACTACGTACCCTGCTTGATCCGAGCCAGGGAAACAGTGCCGTCGTACAGTATTCCCTGATGCGGATTGCGCAACACCATCATACCATATCCATGTATGATTTACCCACCATCTACATCATCCACCACATACACTATGTAGCGGGCATCGGGCACAAGCAGTAAACACGGCAAACCGAGCACTGTGTTATTTCCGAGCAAAGAGAAAACAAGAATCAGAATGAAACCGTTGAGTGGGGCGAGAAAGGGCAATCCAAGTTGTCTGAATCAGAGGATATTACTGCTTTGGGTAATTCTGGAGCGTGGATCGGATTTCGGCATTCTCGATTGGGAGTTATGTTCCGTAAGAGTTATCATTGGTTGATATTAGTGGCGGTACTAACTGTATTAGGTAATATGCAACGAGGGGCTGTTTTATGCTACTCATGAACTTGTTTGTGGAGGAAGAGGGTGGGACAAGGATTAGTGATGATGATATTGTGCAGGGTATTGCATAAGTCGCTGATCATATGGATGTTAGGATACATGTCTGTGTCATTATAGTAGTACTTTCTAACCAACCTCTCTATCTACAATCCCAAATAAAGGTTTTGCAGGATGTGAAGTCTCCACGTGTACAGTGGTACCTGTTGAACGTTTATCCCTCCTGGTAATAATGATTTGCGCGGCACTTCACTTCAACCATTAGCTGACAGGATCTCTGATCCGTGGTTGAAGTTCGGATATAGATTAATCGATGGTGGATACTTTTACTGCCTCTCCCTCCTGAACCACAATTATAATGTAGCCATGTGGCAGCATATCTACCAACGGTCATCTAGCCCCTGCCCCGTTCCAGTCAGAAATAATAGACACAATCAATATACCTGTACTAATACCTAGTAAACCAAGCACAAAATCCCCCGCACCCTATACTCGGCCCCCATAATCCGCCACTACCCAAATACCTTCCATTCCACCAACCGCACCATCTCCCCCGTCTTAGGCGTAAACACCAACCTCAAAGCATCCGTCTTCACCTCATCCCAGCTAACCGTCGTGATTCCGTTCGCCACCGCCGAGCTATAATTCGCCTTACTCACCTCCTCCCACTCCCCTGTCGAGCCAGTGCTTTCCACCCGATAGCTCTGTGGCACATCATACCCCTGCGTACTATTCGCAAAGAATGCAATCTCGGCACTTGCTGTGCTTGTCGCATTTCCAAATTCTACTTGGTACCACACCTCTGTCCCATTGCCGACGGGACTATCCCACCCATTCGCGACATCCTCAATCCAATAGAACCAAACCCGTCCGTCGATGGCCGCGTGCACGTCGTCTGTGTCGGCGTCTGCCACAGATACACTACCCCGCGGATACTCGCTATCGGCGGCGAGTTGCACCGAGACGGCAATAGGACGGGAGACTTCTGGCGCAGAAGCGGAGCTTAATTCAACCGTGAGACGGGTGAGGGTCTTGCTAGTAGCCACTGTTTCGCCGTCGACTTCAACGACGAGACCTACCGTGCCGTATTGACTGCCCGTGGAGTCCCATTGCACGGCGACATCATGGCCGTGGTAGAGAATGCGCTCGGCACGGAAGTAGCTCACTGCCGAGGCGTCCGCCTGGGGGTTCACTTCCAGAACATCATCCGCGCGAGGTCGGATGCCCACGTAGCCCGAGAGAATAAGATCGACGAAGCCCGAGTGGAAGTAGTGCGGCGAGCGGGGCAAGCCGACGATAGGGCTACCCGTGTCAGAGTAGTAGTCTTCTTCGATGTCGAGGACGCCGCCGCGGGCGGGGTTGTAGTGCAGTTGGGCGTACTGCCGGAGGATGCTGGTGTAGTCTGCGGTGGTGATGACGCCTGTTGCGGCGGTCTTGGGGTAGTGATCGAGGAGGTTGGCGAGGCCCGTTAGGACTTGCGTGGTTTGGTAGGGCCAGGCTGGGCCGTTCCACTGGCACTCCGGGTTGGAGCCGTCGTAGCGGTATTGGACCATGTAGTATTGGTAGCTGGGTTCGTTGGTGCGGAGGCCATGCTCGCCCGCCAGCTGCGAGGAATTGAGGATATGAGACCATGCGTTGGCGTAGGTGGTATTATCGTCTGGAAGGTCGTGCGTCCAGGGGACGTAGCCGACGAGTTCGCGGCCGCGGATGAAGTCCCAATAGGTGACGTATTCGTTGTCTTCCTCGTAGCGATCGATGAAGTGCTCGAAGGTGCTGTTCCAGAGGTCGTCCTGAAGGCGGGTCTTCAGGGCGCTCGCCAGTTGGGTGTACTGCTCGCGGACGGCAGTGTCGCCGGTGAGGTTGGCGATGTGGGCGATGGCCAGGGCGTTGGCGTATTGGTAGCTGTTGATGCTTGGTCGGAAGGCATATCCGCCTGTGAAGCCGTCTTCGCCACCGGAGGCATCGATGCTGGAGATGGTGTATTCGGTCGCGTCAGTCAACGGCTGGATCCAGTAAAGGTCTTTCAAGGTGTCGTAGCCACCGACGCCGAGGGTGGTGGAGTTCCAGCCGGCGTAGACGGTCTGCATGGAGGAGAGCAGAGGAGTGGCATCATCGGCGACACCGTTGACTAGGTAGGCCTGCCAGACGCCGTCGGCCATGCATTCGGAGAATTGGTAGGGGTCGCCATTGGGACCGAAGAGGAAGGACGAGTAGTCGCTGGTGAAGCGACGGTCGCGACACCAGCGGCCTTCGCGCAGATGGAAGTTAGAGGCATCGATCAGCAGGGCATACGGTTCTTCCTGCCAGCTGACGTCGTTGAGAAACTCTGTCGTGATATAGCCGTAGGAACCAAGGTCGCGCTGATGGGCCCGGAATATACTCCAACGATAGTAGTAGACATCTTGGATGTCGGAGAGATCGGTCTCAAATAGAGGGATCCGATCGCTATACCAAGGCGCATCGTTGCCAAAGTATTTGCTCAAGATAGAGTCGGCATCAAGGGCAGACGCGCCAAGAACGCCTGCCAGGGCGAGGACCTGCAGAGACCGCATGATGGATGTGCGTCATGGTAAAGGTAAGTAGAGCGATCGTTGTACTCTTATTTGAATGAGAATCATAGCGCACTCTCCCCAGGGACAATCTCCGGTGGAGGAGAGGGGATGGTATTTAACCGCAGGGGATTTGGAGGGCATGGAATTCGCCGATTGGCGGGTTTCGGCGATCAGGGGAGAATGTCTAGCAAACCACGCAATTAAGCTCACCAAGTCTCTCCTGCGGGGGTTGGCTCGGACGTGCAGTTCTTCAGAGTTCAGACACCCCAGACGGGGTAATTCTGCATCTGCAAATCATCTGGCCACTGCTTTTCTGGGTGGGTTGGTGGCATGACAACTTGGGCGCATCCTAAGTTGGGAGAGACATAGGGTATGAATCAGGATATCAGCTCACGTTTGTCTACACGGAGTATCGCAACCGTCTATTGGAATGTTTTATCATAAGGTATTTGAACCGACTAAGATGAGAGTGGAGTCCCACAACCAAATATAAAAGTGAGAGGGGAGGCGGGGGGTAAAAAGAAGTGGGAAGAAAATGAATGCATCATCCGTGAATCGAACACGGGCCTCATCGATGGCAACGATGAATTCTACCACTAGACCAATGATGCCGGTAGATGTTAGATGGGTTATTTTTTTAAATAATTGATCCATAACACATTGATATATTTCATTTCCATGATCTTCCCCTCCTATACGTTTTGGGTGAATGACAGAATATGTAAACGCCATCTCACAACTACCTTCACACATATATTGGAAGTGCTGAAGGATGAGCGCCTCTTGACTCCAAGAGCTACTAGTATCATTCATGCATACTAGTAGTGATTTCGCGCAATTGCATATGTTATGGGAGTTTGAGACGTTCGAAATTATGTCAGATAACTATGTAGCAGAGACAACCCCAAATATACACATAGAGTACAGGGCACACACCACTAGGTATTCCCCAAAATGCCATCATCCCAAGTCATATACCTAGCCGAGATAGGATCCCAAGGATATCAAGCATCCAGTCACCACAATTGGAATCAGCTAGGAATTTCTCCCTTCCACGCGCCCTCCAAACTGGACTTCTTCAACACCAACAGCGCTAAATCGCCCAAACTGCCCGCCGACAACAACTCCAAAACCTGCAAATGGCCCTTCAGCTCCTTTCCAATCCAGTTCCTCAACTCGATGGCATTCAACGAATCCAACCCAAAGGTCGCAATCGGGGTCGTTTGCGCATGCGCCTCCACCACTTCCCGGGGAAGCATAAGAATGTCACCCAACTTTTCGCGCAGACCGAGGGCTGTAACATCGAGGGCTTCTTGTAAGCTCGTGGCACGGCGGACTTGCTGGGTGATGGAGAGGGATTTGGTCAAGCCGCCGTGGGCTGTCGTATCAGCTCCTCCTTCTTCCTGCTTCACGGCCTCAACAAGATGGGTAAAGCGGGCGTCAGCAGCATAGTACGGAGTGGCGGAGGAGGAAGGCCAATGCACACCGGTGATGCATTGTTCAGGGAGTTCCTGGCCCTGCATCGCAAATTCAATAAGTGCTAGTACTTCAGCTTCTTGCATCGCGTTACCCGATGCCAGGTTCTTCATCACTTGTGCTTTTCTTTCTGCGTCGTCGGAGAGCACGCCGATGTCGCCTACTGCGGCAAGATCGAGAGATACCGCGGATAGACCCTTTTGGCGCCGGTAGCGTGCCAAAGCATCCAGGAAACAGTTTCCGGCTGCGTAGGCGGCTTGACCGCGGTTGCCGATTATGCCAGAAACTGAGGAAAGCATGATGAAGAAGTCCAGTGGTTGCTGGAGAAGAGCATAGTGGAGGTTCCAGGCTGCTGCGACTTTGGGACGAAGCACAGCTTCCCAGTCTGAGAAGGTCATTTGTTCCATGAAAACGTCCTAGTTGCATATCTGTCAGAATTTCTTGGAAAGAAGGATGATTGGAGGGGATAAGCATACCTTGAGGACCATGGCTGCATGAATAACACCCCGGACTGGAGGTAGTTCTTCTTGCAGCTCTGAAATAAGTGCTTTAATCTGCGAAACTTCGGACACGTCACAACTCCTAACGTGGATCGATGCATTCATGGTTTGGCCTTCGCTGATGACCTTTTGGACTGCGTCCGTGACGACGCCACTGCGAGAGAGCAGGACAATATGTCTAGCTCCGCGTTGAACCATTCTCCGAGTGATTGATTGGCCAATGCCTCCGGTGCCACCGACAATAATGTACGTGGCATCCGATGCGAGAAGATCGGTGGGCGGCAGGGGATGCGTGGCCTTGACCTTCCCATTGATCCGATGGTCCACGACGACCTTGCCCGTCGTCTTTCCACTCTGTAACTTTCGAAGCACCGATTCCACCTCCGCGATGCCTACGGTCGTTACCGGATATACAGGCGTCAGCCTTCCCTGTGCGAACATTCTCATGACAGACGTCAAAACACGGTTCAGAACTTTGCCCCTCTGATCCGCAACAAGCGTCAAGTCCAGAGAGGAGAACGTGCAGTTGTATTCAAATTTGGCCATCTCCAACCGAGTATTGGACGTAATATCCCGCTTTCCAATCTCAATGAATCGTCCAAAGGGAGCCAAGCAGTCCCACGTCTCGCGGAGAAAATCGCCTGCCAGCGAATTCAAAATCACATCCACTCCGCGCCCGCCTGTGGCTTCACGGACACAGGGACCGAACTCAGTATCACGACTATAAAAGATGCGGCTTTCCGGAATGCAGTACCGATCTATTAGCATCTGCTTCTTCTCCTCACTGCCTACCGTTGCGTAGATCTCGGCTCCAATCAGCTGAGCCAGCTGGATCGCGGCCTGACCGACGCCCCCCGCAGCTGCATGGATAAGGATGCTTTCCCCGGCTTCTATCTTAGCCAACTCAACAAGCCCATACTGAGCCGTGCTGTAGGTGACGGGGAGTGAAGCTGCTGTTTCAAAGTTCATTGAGTCAGGAATCACAGCTGCGCTGGTTGCCGGACACCGCGCATAGGTGCTGTACGCGCCGTGGGACATAGCACATACGCGGTCTCCAGGCTTGAGAGAGTCGACCTTGTCACCGACGCGAGCCACCGTGCCACTGCACTCGATGCCCAAGTAAGGACTGGCTACCTGGCCCATGGTAATCACCACATCTTTGAAATTCGCTCCTGTGCAAGCGACTTTGATCTCAATCTCGCCCGGCCCGAGCGGCTGGACGAGATCATCTGTCCAGTAAAGGGAGTCCAGGGCGCCCAATGTACCGACAGCAATCTTCAGTCGACGGCCACCCTGCTCGAAGTCCTGCGCGTACGGAAGGGATGGGTGTGTCTCTTGGAATAAGGCTTTGTTCAGTCCTGAGTTCTCTACTATACGAGGAACCATTAGGCGCCCACCGGCTTCGGTGAACTCGTAATCCGACATACGTGCTTCCTCGTCACTGGTGGCTGCCTGGCCAATTTTGGTCGACGCCCTGAAGGCATCTAGAATCAGATGGGCCCGGCCTGCTACGTCTTGCCGAGAACTGGGATCCAGGTCGAGGGTGACGGCTGTATTTCCTGTTTCTGAACGCACAGAACGCAGCAGACCCTGAATGATGTTCAACTCGGGGTGATCAACAGCCATGTATGCTCCGGAGGTTACCCAGAGGCAGTAGGAACAGGTAACGAGGAGTTCTTGAACCAGCTTGAAGGTTTCGGAAGTCAGTGACTGCAGCATTGGAGCATCTAGCTCAGCTAAACAGATGTATAGACATTTGGGTGAGATTGGGACGCGGGATAGGGGGACGGCCGTGGCTCTGTATCCAGCGAAGACTTCAATAGCTTTCAGAAGAGAAGCAATAAGCGGATCATATATCTGTTTCTCGGTGATGATGATGATAGTTGTCTCATCCTCTGGTGACATATGGCAGCTTCCATTAGATGAGTCGTGGCTGCCGTTCGCATGCACAATGCCATTGCCGTTCGCATGCACAATGCCATTGCCATTCGTCTCGCCATGTCCATTACTTTTTGAGGCACTTTGAGCTATGCCGTTTGCGGCACCCGCAGACGACAGTGGCTCCCATTGCACAGTATAGCACCATGGATACGGGCTGGAGTCAATCAGCGTATCGCTATTGACAGGGGTCAGTCGCAACCCGTGGATAGTGAGCACGGGCTGCTCTGTAGACGCAGACGGTGACCATACGTCAATGGTATGGTCCACTGGTCGGGGACGGGAAGTATCTGCCGGCAGCCCATTGACCAGGGCCTCTACTGTTTCTCCTGGTTGCGAGGGGAAATTGGCTGTGATATTGATTTCCCGGATGAAACTCGGCATGAAGAGGCACGGAAGAGCCCCATAGCCCGCCCCCAAGACGACAAAGGACAACTGGAAGCTCAGATCGAGAAACGCAGGAGAGACAATCAACGGTGTTTCATGGCCAGATGGCATAATCTGCGCAGTGTTGGGGACTGTGAGCTTTGCGCGCGCACATCTGCCGGTCTCGACGCCTGCTCCTTCGACAGTGACCCCGCTCTCTGGACCGAGAGTGAACGCATCGCTGTATCCAGCTCCACGACGCTCTAGCTCAGTGTAGAATGTCTCCAATAACAAAGGCTGATGGTCGCCCTGCCTAGCCTCCTCACGCCGTTTCAGGCTGGCATGAAACGGCCGGCGTTGGCTAACGGGGTTGGAGGTGGACAACTCCTGGCGCCTGATGCCGATGAGACCACGGCAATGCTCTCGCCAACCCCGACCAGCAACCCACGAGGCAATACGGAACTCATCCCATTCGCTCGAGTAGGAGCGGGTTCCCTCCGTGAACGAGCTTAGAGAGAGCATGGTCTCGTACTCGATGTTCTCCTCCAGGGTGAACGCCGACGAAGCATGTAATTCGCGAAGCCGGTATCCGGTGATCTGGGACGGGAGAATACCTCTGAGCTGAGCTCGTTGTGATGCCGCTTCGACGGCCATACTCACATAACCCGCCATTGGAAAAGTAGCCATGGATTGCATACGATGACCACGGAGCCATGGTAGGCTATCCAGAGAGAAGGAATTGCGCCAAACGGGCTGCTCATCCTCGCGGGCAGACGCTTCCAGTCGTCCCAGCAGATCATGGCGGGGGAAGCGCGGCAGTCGGTGGTTGACGGCGATGCGACTTTCCCGCCAGTAGGAGCGATGTGACCAGGGATATGGCGTCAGGGATGGTAACACCGTTGGCACTGACTGATCCTGGTGAGTTTGGTTGACTGCACGGAAATCCAACTGCTGGCCGGCCAAGAACAAGCGACCCGCGAGCTGTAGAGCGGCCTTGGTGGCGTGCTCGTTGCGGACAAGTGAGGCAAAATACTGAGTATGCATGTTTTGAATGCCCTGCAGAATCTGCTTGATCGGGCCCTGCAACGCTGCATGTGGCCCAATCTCAATTATGAAGTCGGGCCTGGAGTCGGCGCACAGCTGGCCCAGGGCCGTGGAGAACTGAACCGGGTGTGTCAGGTTATCGACCCAATATGATGCTCCCAGAGCCCCGGGCTGCTCGATCTTTTTACCTAACAGCGAGGAGTAGAACTGGACATTCTCCTTCTTAGTGGATGGCGCAACCTGCTGGATGGCGCTGGTATAGTCATCGGCGATCAGCTGCATGTGGGGTGAGTGATAAGCAACGTCGACATGAAGCTTGCGATGAAAGATTTGCCGCGCTTGCAGATCCTTCGCGAGGAGATCCATGGCAGTGGCATCCCCAGATGCCGTAGTAGACCGGGGAGAGTTCTCACAAGCGACAGTGATGTCCTCTCCAAGCTGAAGTTGCTTTATGGTCTTGCGCACCTCATCAGCACTCTCTCCAACGGCCATCATGCAACCATTCAGGTCTGGGAATCGGACTCGAACTTGAGCCGCGAGTCGTCCCCGATGATACGCCAGGGCAATAGCCTCGCTCACAGAAATAGCACCCGCCGCATATGCTGCCCCAATCTCTCCACTGGAGTGGCCGACCACCATATTCGGTTGTATGCCCCAGGAAGCCAGAAGATCGGTCAGAGCAAGCTGCACAGCCGTACATACCACTTGAGATATCTGAGGCTGACTGACGCGAGACTCCGCTGCCTCACGCTTCAACTCTTCGAACAGGGAAAACTCCGCGCCCAGGTCCTCCAATGCACGCGCTGATTCCTCCATGGTGGCTGCAAAAGCAGGGTGGGTGTCTGTGAGTTCCACCCCCATGCGGGGCCATTGTGCACCCTGTCCAGTATACGCAAAGGCAATGGCGGGAGAAGAGCTAGCCCCCAGCTTGACGCGCTGAGGGACACTCGCCGGCCCATTCAAAGTCTCGACGAGTTCGGCGGTAGATGAAGCGGTGACTGCAACGCGCCAAGGAAAGTGAGAGCGCCGCTCTCCCAGGGTGTATGCGATGTCGTGCACCAGGCGCCGTTCGAAGACGCCCGGGTGTTGTTCCAAGTAGAAGACAAGGTTTCTGGCAATGCTTTTTGCGGCCTCGTCATCATAGCCGCTGAGTACAAAAAGCCGGGGCGCATCGTGTGGGGAGACGGGAGCCTGACCGCGTGAACGAGGAGGCCTTTCTAGTACGACATGGCAATTGGAGCCACCAAAGCTGAAATTGTTGATACTGATGTACTTCTTGCCCTGGGGCCAGGGGCGCAGACTGGTCGGCACCTTGATGTTCCATTGATCAAGAGGAATGGCAGGGTTAGCGCGCTTAAAGTTAGCATTGGGGAGAATGAACCCGCGGTGTAGCATCAGGGACGCCTTCATCACAGACACAATGCCGCTGGCATACTCGAGATGCCCAAAGTTGGATTTGACGGAGCCGAGGTATAGCGGTGTGCGCTTGGTCCGGCCATCCCCAAACACCCGATGGATGGCGCCGACTTCGATGGGATCGCCAACCTTGGTTCCGGTGCCGTGCGCCTCAACGAATCCCGTCTCAGTCGGGGAGATGTTGGCGCGGGCGTAGACTTCTCGCATGAGCTGTTCTTGGGCCTCTCCATTGGGGTTTGTCAGGCCTAGCGAAGTTAGAGGTCATCCGGAACATATCTTCCAAAAGGAAGTGACGTACCAACCGTCTGCCCATCATGATTCGCTCCAGTGTTTCTAATGACGGAATAAATCGGATCATTGTCTTTCAGAGCCTGGTCCAAGGGCTTGAGGACCAGACAGCCCACCCCCTCGCCGCACGCAAAGCCCGAGACGGCACGATCATCGAACGCGAAGGTCTTGCCTTGCTCGTTGTATAAGCTGCCAGGATTTTGTCAGCATCTTGCGTATAGCTTTACATAAGCCCAGATAAAGAGAAGTCGTTACCCCATCATAGACATTGAAACCATCTCATCTGGCTGCAAACGCAATCTAGCTCCACCAACCAGAGCGGAATCCGCATCGCCAGAACGAATACTTTGCACTGCCAGGTGCAGTGCATAAAGACTGGACGAACAGGCCGTATCAATAGCCATGCATGGACCTCGGAGGTTAAAGAAATGGGAAAGGCGACCAGCCTGAATAGACTCCTGATTTCCCGTGGCATCAAAGATGGGAACTGAGTCAAGGTCGCGAAAAGCGCCGCGACGGTAGTCTGATGAACAAAGACTTGTGAAGACTCCCATCCGCGAGCCTGCAATGGCTTGTTGTGGGAAACCGGCGTTCTCAAGGGCTTCGTAGGCACACTCGAGGAGTAATCGCTGTTGGGGATCTATGCGGATTGTCAGTCATTTAGGACTGCTTAGGCTCTATCATCATGGATCAGGAATATATGAGGTTGTTTACCCATGGCAATGGCTTCTTGTTGCGTGATATGAAAGAATGGAGCGTCAAACTGAGAAAAGTCTTCCTGGAGGAAGTAGCCTCCCTTGGGATTAAAGCAGCCCTTTCGCTGGGGATCTGGGTGATAGTAGGATGCACTAGACATGCGATCCGAGGGGATTGGACCCCAAGCATCCCGACCTCGAGATATGAGAGTCCAGAAGTCATCAAGCGTACGGACCTCGCCCGGAAGACGACAGGACATGCCTACGACCGCAATGGGGGTCAGAGAGCTGTCTGTGGTGGTCATTATGGCGGCAGAAGTGAGTAATTAGAAGATTGGAGGGAGGGTTGAAATGACAGGATGGAAAGAGAGGTCTAATGGAAGGCTTGCTTGCTCGAACGGACCCAACTGAAGGGGGTCTCGCTATTTATCTATTATTCTAAGCTCTTCCAGCGCAGAACATCCTTCACACCGAATCGATAATGCCACATGATCGTGTTGGTCGTTATTTGCTTTTAACCTCTGTCTGCCTTTCCATTACTTCTTATCTCAGATGTTCATCCAAGTTTAGCATGCACACAATGCTATCAGCCGTCATAACTGATCCACCTGCTACTTGGGTCCAGCTGGCTTCGTGCCCACGAGCCATAGACATTGGCAGATCGAGGATTTCCGGTGTTACCTGAAGAGACTATCTAGAAAACGCCATTAGTGTCCTTTTCTCAAGAATAGAGTTTCCACATCCGAGAACTTGAGTATGCATCTTCCGACTAGTTTGAGTTTTATCTTTGGAGCTACATCTCAAACAGGGAATGGCATAGGCAGCGTTGCCGGGAACCTGAAGAAGGATAAAATATGTCGCACAAGGAGTGTTGAATTGGGGAAAGGGGAAATGAAATGAACTACAGTGTTGTAAAAGCTACTGGATATGTAGGCAGAGGTGAGTGGCAACCCCGCATTCGGATATATTTGAGCACAGCCATAAGTGATTCTGGATAACACAACACTCTCTCATTGAACCCTACTTATCTCAGTACCAATGCACCATTGTCCTGTTGTCCTCGGAAGTTTATGAGGGCGGCTGGGGTGGCGAGTAGGACATCCCTTTTCCTCTCTCATGAATAGTCGCAGATGGAGAAACCATCGTGATCGAGAGTCCTAGTGGCGTCATCGAGAGTGAGGGTTAATCAAGTTCAGACTCTGCCAAGACAGTGTGGAAGCCGACATTGAAAAAGCGGTCAAAGAGTTGATGATATGTGGGGGGGATCCATCGATCGAGTGAAACGCCATGCATGTTACCCAATCTTTGCAATTACTCTATTAGAACAGCCACTGTACAAAAGTTCACTAGCCTCTTTGCTTTTCCCCGTTAGTCCTGTTTCTTTCTTTACTTTTCCCTTTCCGTTTGTCGAATTTATTGAATAAATGTTACGACCATCTTGCAAAACGCTTGTCGCCTCGATCTATTGGGCCCAATGCCAACATTGAACGCAGATTCATGATTTTGCCACGAGGCTATGAACTACCATGAAGCCCTAGCTTAATGGTATGCAGTCAGTCTGGGAAACGTACTTATGTACAACGCAACTTTTTCTTTTCCATTTTTCATTTCTCTCCTCATCCTCTACTTCACCACCCCTCCTCTTTCTCTGAAAATAAAATTTCTATCACCAAATCTTATTCTTTCAATCAATCATTTATATATTTTCCATTCCCTTTCTGCATTTTCTAAAAAAGGGAAGGTATCTCTAGCCGCCATCTGCGCCTCCTCGCCAACCACGGAGTATTTACTCCGTAGTCCGAATGATCGACACAAATAGCCCGAACTCCTAGTCGATGGATCCCATAGATCTATAATGGATCTACACCGTACACCATGGTTGACCTGCGATGACATGAGCCACCAGCCAGGCCGATAGAGAAAATATATCCGCTCCGCAAGTTTCTCAAATATGACAATCTGACATGACCTGTCTAACTAGCCTACTCCCTCTGGCCATATTTTTTGTTTTAACAGATCTCTGAGGCCCACTGGTGGAGAAAATAGTCGTTAAAACTTTTCTATAGTACTTGTTCCTGGCTCCTGATACAGTAAGTGACAGCTCAATCACCACCGTAGACAAATGACATACTATTCAGGTTTAGTAGTAAATGTATGACTTCAATAGAAAATGGATACTCAGAACAGTGGCTGCAGATAGATCTCGGGAATTGAAAAATTGGTGGTCAAAGGGAGTGCGTACTACATCTTCGGAAGCCCCAACCCCCAAACTAGCGGAATTGTATTTATTTGTGAGTAGTACCTCCCTACGACATTTCCCTCCCCCCACTTATCTACAGAACCATATCCCCACCCTAACTCCCCTCCTTGGGCTCTCTTCTACATACCTTCAATCAAAGGTCGTTTCCAGTATGACCATTCTCTGTCTGCACGGCGGTTTCGGCAGTGCCCAAAACTTCCAAGTCCAACTCGATCCTCTCACCAGCGTCTACAAATCCGTATACCCCAATACTTCCTTTCACTACGTCAACGGCGGGCATCCTGCCACACCACCACCAGGGACTCAAGATTACTTCGGTCTGCCGCCTCATTACCGGTTCCTCGATTACGATGGGATCGGGCGGTCCAGTGATGTGATGGAGCGGATTCGTCAGCTGCCCAGAGGGGCTACGGCCGAGGATACGATGCGGGTACTGATGCATGAGCACGAGATGATGTCTGCAGATTGCGTGAAGCAGGCGTTGGATAGGCTGTTGGGGATACTGGATGAACAACCTGAGATTGACGTACGTTCGGATGACTTCATTCACTCTCATCCAACATATGTGAAAGTCAAGTAGTACTAACCGAGAGTGTTTGAATTAACAGGGAGTTCTCGGTTTCTCAGAAGGTGCTACAGTCGCCGCTACTTTATTGCTCGAAGAGGAGCGACTTGTCCAGGAGGAAGGCAGGGAGAGACGGCTTAAGGTATGAATCCACGATGTCAGATTTGTATTCGTAGTACCTCTTTCCTCCTTGGTTACACAGAGAGGTCACTATATCGCTGCATACTAACACGTCTGCTGGGTTTTAGTACGGGATTTTTCTAGCAGGCTGGCCTCCCCTCCGTATAGTAGGCGACCGAGTAACAGGCTGTCTGGCGGATGAAACCGAAGACATGATTGTAGTCCCGACGTGTCATATCATTGGGGCTAATGACCCTTACGTAGATGGCACTATGGCATTGTATGGGGTTTGCGATCCAGATACGGCCATCATGTTTGATCATGGCAAGGGCCATACAATCCCGCGGGATGTCGCGACGATGAAGGAGGCGGTAGAGGCAATTGAAGAGACAAGGAGAAAGGGAGTTGAGGCAGAGGAGGTGTAGTGACTTTGTTTTGATCGTTTACTGTACTTAAGGTCAAGGATGTTGCTCCATGTGAAACGAATGGAGTAGGCTGTCCTGGTTATTTCAATATCCTTGTACTATCATCGTAACTAGAACCCATACTCTTCGTTTAGCACAAGGTGATAGTGAGAGAGGCATTTGCCCATTCACAGACATACAGCGTGAGGACCAAGACAGCTTATGGAACCCTAAATATATCGATAATTTAGGATCGAGGGTAAAGAGGTCGGTTTTGTTGGGAAGAGGAGTTGAGATGTCAGTTCCGTCGGTGGATAAGCTTGTTCTGCATGCATGCTGCATGCAACCTCTTGCATTATTGATGATACAGGTACTACTAGTGAACGCAACTGAAAATGTAAGTATACGTCATATTAGGCTACTAGTAGGAGGCACGCCTTGTCCGCCCGCTTCCTATCAATGGTACCTGCTGCATGCCAAATTTAACCTCACTTCCACGAATCTCAAGCCGTTGCGCTTTTCTGTCTCAGCAATTCTTCGACATGACTCAAGGTCAAGATGCAGCTAACCATACATTATATCTTCGACATATATCATATCTACAGCCCCACAGGCTGTCAGCAAATCAATAGGAACCCCAAAGAGAGACACCTACTCAAAGGGTTTTGGCAATTATTAACCATATAATCTAGGTACATATGCATCTCGCTGCCTTTCGGAGGCTTTTGGGACGCATTTTGCGGTGCGTAACCCTGGATGCGCCCGACACGTTATGCAGGAACTAGGAGTTAGTGGCTGACTTGGGCAACTACCTAGCGGGAATTTGTATGCTAGTATAGAACAATTCCTACTGTATCGTAGAGATATCCTGTATAGGGCTCCTGATTTCTGCTCTTTTCTCACTCATTGACATGCTGGGTTTTGTTCATGTATTCTATTCTCTTCTTCATACATTAGTTTAATCAATTACTCCAGTTTTGTTCTTTTTCTCAAAATGTCTCTTTCTTGACAGTTTTATTACTGGGGTGAGTGTTTGTCTGTCGATAGGATACACTAGACTGTGTCGGATACATGTAAATAAAAGCTGATAATGTGATACTCTACACATTCTTATAGAAGGTATCTTTAGCAATACTCGAGAGGAGTGTCTTCATAAAGCAGAAACTGCGCGAAAAGAAAGAGATGATACCGGAACTACAAATGCAGAACATGTTTCAAATTTAGTTGTCAGTTCTACCGATATCTTTGCGTTGAACCTAGTAGCATATTCCTATAATCATATGAGACTTTTTCGGGAAACTCTTCTTATTTACACACATGCGGTGGTACTAGAAACGGAATTATATTTTACTGTAGTGATGTTCAGCAATTGAAAGTCTCTCAGTGCGTGTGTTTATTTTCTTAATATCATATAGCTGGTTTTATATATATGGACTGCTGTGCAGTTATTTCATATTGTCAGTAACTATCCATGATGATTTTGTAGACCCAAGGTACCCTTCAGAGAATAAATTCTTTATTACTGACACATAACTTACTCATTATACTACGGTTTCTTTAGTATAGGGATATATCCAGCTACTGATGGGTTCTTGTTTTACTATAAATGATAATAATATAAGGGTATGATAGAGACTGTTTTATCTTCCCGTGTTTGTGGTAGACTATACTTATCTTAGATCTGCTCTAAGATCTGCTATTCTAGGACAAAATATAATATCCACAATGTTGATTGTATCCTTAGTTATTATGTTTTCAAAGAAGGCCCCAAATCTTCTTATTTACTTAATGCCTTATCTGGTGATGTTCTACCACTACGCCATGTACAATATTAAAAGTCTGTATAGCTATCCAAGTATACTATCGGAGGCTGGAACGGATTATGGTAGAACCTGTTCAATCAGTCAATGACCGGTCAGTTAACGCATTCTGCAGTAGCAAGGGGGTTTACGGAAGATTGACAATTGTCAAGAAGGGCAGTGTACTTCGAAAATGACTTGGTCGAGGACACGAGAGGATTTTCGTCCTGCTATTAGATCAGAGTGCCCAATAATCTCATCATAGTTTTTTATTACCTCAGCCGACATAATCGTAAGTCATATCACGTCTACACATAAACTGTACCCAAGATAGATAAGATGATTAAACCTGCGACCCATTAAACGTCATGATTCGTTGTCTTGCTTCCCCCACCACCCTCCTCCCCGGATAATAATGCCAACACGCCCAGACCAACATCGTAATCAGAGTCAGTGGGATAGTGATAGCCCAATAGATCCAGAATGAACTGGTCATGACTTCGTTTCCGTTTTCGTAATCAAAAAAGTTCGTCCCGAATAGGCCCTACACTTCTTAGCATCGAGGTATTTCATGAAGCTTCAGGGTTGTAACATACCGATACAAATGTTCCCGGTAGATACACCATACTGACAATCGCAACCGTCCTCATCATGGCGCTGTCGGACTTGGCGTCGTGGCCGAATCGTTGGGAGACGAGGTTGAATCCCTACTACATTAGATTTTACCTGGAACAAAGGGATATGTGGGTTCATACCAAGTTAATCTCGTTGTGTAACCGCTCCGAGAGCGATCGGCTTCGGATCTTCAGTGAGTGAAAGTCCTTGGCCCGTCGGAGCAGGTTCCGTTTATTCTGGAGCCATTCGCCCTTGTTGATATTTGGGTACAGCTCGTAGGAGCGCGCCTGCTCTTCCACCAGGCATTGCATGGTATGTTCTGCGACCTCAAGGGTCTCGTTTGAGTGAAAGACATGTCGTGCAATATCGTGCAAATGAGGGAAAAAGTCGGGGGTCAGGCTCTTTACATCAACTCTCGACTGTATTCAGTTTAGCATACTGTATAGTGATCTGGACCATAATAGCATTACCTTCTCAGTGGTGCGGACTAAATTTCGAAGCGCCCAGAAAGAATCATCATAGACACCGACCATAGTGTTCGCTATTACAGCGTGCCAAACATACGGGTTGCTGTTTGCCTGAGTCGTGGGTAGGATAGTAACCAACCTACTGGGCGGGTCTGGATGGTCGACAATAAATACGACCTGGATCTGAGTTTCTGGATACCAGGTCACAAAGATGGTAATCTGAATCCATTCGTATGTATGCGGATCGCGCACGTGTTTTATCTTATAACAAGCCCAGGAGACTGACGAGTTCATTAGCCTCATGTTGTCCATCTGACCTTGGGTTGAGAACAAACCGTGCTTGATGGGTTTGTCATTCTCGTCGAGAACATCGTCACAAAACAAGGATCCGTTGATATCCTTGCTAATAACAGGCTGAAACTCATCGGCAAAAAGGCGTAGATACTTCGTCTCATCCAGAGTTTGGCGTTTCGAGAATCTACACGCATTAACGAAAATAAAATTTATTTCGACAGGACTGGTATATCCTACATAAGGAACGACTTTGTCGGGTGCTGCTGTCGTCAATGCCAGCCATCAAGGGCACCGCGGAATGCATACCTCAAGATCCAAATCTAGTAAGGATGCCCCAGATTCCATCCATGGTCCGGTTCCTGAGCTTATCAGCGCTATGGCCACGGCTAAGCAGATACGAACCCACCTCGCTCATAGATGGTAATGCCGTCGGGCATTGTACTCGTGGAGCTAGTGGGAAGCTTCTCCATATTATTGTGTCAGACGGGCCGGAAAGATGGCCCATATGCTAGCATAATCGGCGAATGTCAGACTAACAGGTTACCTGCAGCTGACGGTCGACGGAGGATTTATATGCTGGCGATCGACGAGGCTGGATTTAGTGGCGTTGGTTAGCCGCCGCGGGTGGGCACGTAGTCACATCTGTCAAACCATGATGCCCAACCGCTGTGGTGAGGCTTGTAGGAGAGATGTTTGCGTCGCACTGCTGTCTGGTTGATGTCACAGACATTTGATAGGATGTGAGTTGCAGTGCGAACTAAGTGCACAGCCCGTTTATCTACAGGGGGGAGGAGAGGGAAACCATCGACATGGTGGTTTGTGTCTTGTCTGCCCGGCGGCCCAAGCGGCAGCCAGCAGGCCACGTGATCAGACTGCGTTCAGTTGCATGGAGACAGAGTCTGGATGGCATCGCAAGCTGGTAGTGGTGGACTGTCGGGCGCATCGGTCACCTCGCTCTTCTACATAGTGTGGAAGGCCGCATCAACTTGCAGGTTCTATGGGTATTATATTCTATCACGGATATGAACCAATTCCGCCGGCCCGGATGGTGCGTCGGATGAGCAACACAAGGCTGGCACGCAGCCTGTCACACATCTAAGCCACACCGGGGCCATCACAATAAAGGGTAATGTCACTAAGTACCAGTCCATCCTTCCAGACGTCCCTGAAGGTCTATAGCGCCGTAACTCAAGAGGCAGTGCCAGTTCTGGGTGCCTAGCTTGTCCTACGGCATCACCCCTGATCCTCGCCTACGCCTCCTCACTGTCGTCGAGGAGGTCAACGCTGTCGCGCACACCAAGCGGCGGCGGTGCAACTAAGGTGGTAAACAGCGAGTCTGTTTCCGTGGGCAGTGCCAGCCTCTTCGCCTGGGCGGTCGTGCGGAGCGTGCCCAGAATGGTCCGGCTCGACTCCCATCGTCGCGAAAAGGCCTTGGCCGCGATACTGAGGGTGATGAATGCCTCACGGTTGTTGGGCTCCTCCAAGTCATCCAGCAACGTGAACAAAGCCTCGGTGATACACTGGATGTTGCTGACAGGCATGCGGTCGAGGCCCCAGCAAGAACGGTGGATCCGCATCAGGTGGGCAATATTACGTGCCGACGAGAAGCACATCTCACGGGCGCGCACAGGCGAAATGCTCGGAACGGGCATTGTGGAATATTCTTTCAACGGCTCGAAGATTCTCATGATGATCGCATGGTGATACATACTAGTCTAGTTAGTGAGGGGTTCTGGCTGGGTGACATCCTAGACGTACTGTAAACAGAGAATATGTGGAGCTTCAAGTTTAGTCTTCAGACACGTGGGCCACCGGTCGGAGCAGAGACGAAGACGCTCATGAAGGTCTGCCACTTTGCTTTCCGTCTCCGCCCGTGGGCGCGATGGCGCCTCGCGGTGAAAGAAGGTCGCTACATCGTGGGCAATCAAACTCAAGCCGCACAGCGCGCTGAACAGACAGACAGAATGCCCCTCCGTTCCTTCTGCATGATCCGGATAGGGTCGCCACTCGTCCGAGTCGCCCTCATGGCTGACGAGGGGCAGACTGTGGCGCTGCGGCGGCTTGATCAAGGGGCGGCTCTTGTCGGCCAAGGCGTGACTCCTAGTCACGGGTTAGTTGCACGATTCGCCTGGAGGGTTGCGCGAAAGCTTACGTGGCCACGTTGAACAGTCCCCAAACGGTCCCGTTGACAACTCGAACCATGCGGAGCGTATCTTCATCGGCATCAGACGCCAGAACGGAATTCTTCTGCGAGAGTTCCTGGATAGCATAGGCAAGTTGGCCGCGGTGAATCCACCCTTGGCGATCCCGCCCAGTCATCGAAGCACTGCACAATCAGTATCATAAGCACTCCAGAGTGACACGGAACATACCATGTCCACAATACACCCAATCCCTGGACGGTTGGAAGCGTAATCCGCCCCTCTTCCTTGTCCAGTAAACGCTTGGCCTCCTCGTAGAAGCGAGTCCCTTTCGAAGTCGCATCTCCCGGTCTCGCATATGCCTCGGGATAATCAGAGTATGCCTGGATCGGTTAGATGAGCTAAGCTAGTATATCGAGAATCCACGTACGCAAGCATCGGCTAGAATAATGTTGACCAAGAACGGTGAGCAAAATCGAGCCGACAGCGATCCTGCCTGCATATCCCGCACAAACAATTCCTTATCGATCCAGTTGCGAAACGGATGCGACCAGGTGAACCAGAGCGAGATGAGATGGGAAACGAAATCATTATCAGAGACGACGGTCGTCCAAGGTCGAGCGGGGACCTGAAAGCGAGGAATGTCGGATAAGCGTTTGGCATCGAGAATCCGCCGCATGGACCGCGACTCAGACGGCTGGAGTTGCTTCACCTCCTGGCATACTTCGACTAGTTCCGGAGTCTGGGCCAGGTCCAAGCGAGGCAGCTGGTGGTTGATGTAGTAGCGGATCTCGTCTAACGAGGCGTCACTGCGGATAAGGTTGATCAAGGGCACGGCGCGACGGTTGCCACTCTCGCGGAGAACGCTGACGAGCCGGACCAGGAGATCCTCTTGGTCGGCAAGCTGATCGATTTTGCGTTTCAGGGCGCCACGGCGACGCTTGTCGGCACTCCGGTCGAGGGTACATTCGACTTTGCTCTTGACGCAGTTGGCACAGGGCACGGAACCTGTGCACTGGGGACATCAGTATTGGGGGTGGCAATGGATGCAAAACATGGGGCCATGTGCAAGAATTACCTTGAGCTTGCGAGTCTTGCAGGCCGCACAGGCGGTGCCTACATTTTTCCTGCGTTGTTGGGCATCGAGAGCGGCGTTGGCACCCGGCGGGGCGGGAGCCAAAGGGCGCGACTTAGTATCGGCCATGGTGCTCACCCATGGTGGTGGAGGGATGGGGCGAGTTTGGGGAGGAGGACGAACAAGGGGTGATAAAAGAGAGAGGGGAATGACCGAAGGGGGGCAAGAGTGGAAGAAGAGGGGGAGGAGAGACGAGAGGAGAGAAGAGAGGGGGAAAAGGACTAAGAGAAGAGGAGGCAGACGAAGGGGCGAAGAGAAGCTAGGAGATGATGAAGCATGGGAACCATGATTGAACTTGGAAGGAGGAACAAGTACCTAGTACTTGGCTCCAATGACTTGCTTGCTAGTTAGTAACCACTACCAGTACTTAGTAGTTAGTACTTAGTAGATACCATACCAAGCTGGGTCAATGGGGATTGCTGGGCTGGAACTTTTTTGGAGGGAAAAAAAAAAGAGAGGCAGGGAAGAGAAGATAAACTGTGAGTGGTTGGAACTCACTTCCAGCTTTAGTGGTACCGGAAGTATTAAGGCTAATTGGTTGCCGGGTATGCACCGACCTTTCCCCGCCCGGAAATACCGTATCAAGACACTGATTGGCGCAGTTCACCAGGTACCTTCCCTGGCTTGACTGGTATTCCAGTGGTATTTCCACCAGTACATACTCACTGTCCAGTACTACTACTTACTAAATGACCACTAACTACTACTAACAGTAACTACTAACTATGTACTTCTACTTACTTACTTACTAGTATTACTAGCATTGACTACTAGTTCCTCTGATCCGCTCTTCTCCCCCCCATCATCTACTAGTCTACCATCTGCCATCTCTCTTCTTACCCTCCCCCCTCCACTCATTTCTCCTACATTCTTCTTCCAAGCGTCGCCCTTCCCGCTCACCATCCGCACGGTGGCTTGAGTGCCTCCCGGAGGCGAGAACCCCATTCCAACTCCATTCTAGCTCAGACTGCTCCCTCCCACATCGCCTTCCCGTCAGCCTGTGTGACCGGAATTCAATTCCTTCGGGTAAGCCGTTCACTACCCTGGTCTATAGCATCATCCCATTAACCCATCTGTTCAACACGGTCCTAGTAGACCGTCAGTCAGTCAGTCAGTCCAACTCCCAACTCCCAATTGCCAGTTTACACCCCCAATCCCAACCCCGTCCCGGCCACGTTGTCCCATCGGCCAGCGACAAACAACAATCCCTCCCCCGGGCGCCTAGCACCATTGGTGTCCTACAGTCCTCTCCTCGACCCTCCCCGAACGTCATCCGGTCACGCGCGGCAATTGATTCCGGTATATATTACAGCTAGTAGCTTGCGATGAGATCGAATCATAATTAATTACACTTTACATATCCTTGCCCCCCGCCGCCACGTCTTGCTTTTCCGGTCGATCCTGTGACTCAACCGATCCCCCATCCATCACGCTGCGATCCCTTTCGTCTTCCCGCCAAAAGTCCTTCTTTCCCCGAACGGCGCGGCGCAGCCAGGGCGGGAAGAATCCCCCAGGAATCCTCCACGACCAGGGCTCCTTTTCATCCTTATTGGGGGGCACGATGCGTCCCCGGGTCACTTTCTCGATCGCCCAGATGATACCGTTGAGTGTGATGTAGCTCAAGATACCCGCGATCAACCCGTACGCGATACTGTACGTGAACGGCATGATGGCAATGGTCAGGAAGGCAGGCACCGCGTCGCCAAGGTAGCGCCAGTTTATTTCGGCCGCCGCCTTGACCATCAACGCCCCCACAATCACCAGGGTGCAGCCAGTGGCCCAGGGGGGAATGGAGGCGAAGATAGGGGCGAAAAATACAGCAATGAAGAAGCAGATGCCCGTCATGCAGGAGGTGAGCCCGGTCTTACCGCCTTCGGAGATTCCGGCACCGCTTTCGACGAATGCTGTGACAGGAGACGTGCCAAAGAGCGATCCGATCGAGACGGAAATGGCGTCCACCATCTGACTAGTCAGTCAAGTTCGGGCAACAGATGGGGAAGTCACTTACGTAGGCTAGAGCACTGCCCTCGAAATCCTGCGTGCGAGGATCGACCGTCCCGGCAAATCGCGCCATGGAATACAGCGTACCAGTGGTGTCGAGGATATCCACATACTGCATGGGTTAGCTGCCGTTTTAAGCGAGTGACATCATGCAACCAACCAGGAAGGTAATGAAGGCCAGCCCAAACTGCGATCCGTGTCCCGTGATATCCCAGTCCTGTGCAACCAATGTGTGCTTGATCGGGTGGAAGGTAACGACTTGTTTGAAGAAGTCAAACATGCTATTACCCAGTTCGGTGTGCGGGAAGTACGTCACAGGGGTCGGTCGCGGCCACGAGATGATGGACACCAGCAGGATTCCGATGATGACGGCGCCTTTCACCCGATACAGCATCAGCAGAGCTGTCAGGACTCCACCGCAGAATATCCCGATCCACATGGTCGGATTGCGCATCTTTGCATCCGACGGACAGAGGCCGGTTGTCGCATCGCGAAGACTATCCACGCAGCCGGCCAGTTCAATCGGTGAGTCCGTGGCGCCTGTTACCAACCCGATTCCCGCACTGTAGGTAAGCCCAATCAACGTAAGATACAGCCCAATGCCCGTCCCGGTTGCCAGCTTGATCGACGCGGGCAGCGCGCGGGCCAACCACTGCCGGATTCCCAGTAGCGTCAAGGCCAGAAAGACCCATCCTTCGACAAAGACGGCAGTCAGAGCCACTCTGTAGGGAATCATGCCAAAGCCGTGGTGTCCGACCACGGTGTAGGCGAAGTATGCATTGAGCCCCATTCCTGGTGCCAGCGCCACGGGCAAGTTCGAGAAAACACCCATAAAGAAGGTGGACAGGGCAGCGATGGCGGCGGTCGCCGTGACAATATCGCGCTTGACCTCCTGCACGCACAGCAAATATTCGGTGTTGGTGTCGCATTGGTCGGCATAGCTTTCGGGTGGGCAGACGCAGGTTCCGCCCGTGTCGGAGGTAATGGTGGCATTCACGCTAATGATGTAGGCCATGGCGAAAAACGTCGCTAAGCCGGCGCGCATCTCGGTAAAGAAAAAGCTGCCTTTTCGTTCATTAGGCTGCGCAGGATTAGTTCACCGTGTCGCGTGCTCAGCAAGCAAACCTACATGACCTGAGTTTTCCAGACGAAACCACCACCCGACAGGGCTACGAGCCACTGCCAGGTTGACGCGATGTACCCAGTCAAGATAGCGCATGGTGCTGCTACTACTGCTACTCTTTCGTAGTATGCAAGATGGGTTGACAGCAGGGAAGAAAAAGGGTCCCCGCGGGAACCCCGGGTTTTATCTGTCAGGGACTTGAGTATGACTGGCAGATAAAACCGCAACGAAAAAAAAAAAAATTTACATTAGCGAGCGATAAGCAGCAGGCGTCTGTCATAAATTGACTCAAGCAGTTCCAATCCTTCGCCAGGATTTCTCAAACGCGGACAGCTTGGCAGCTTGGCACAGCCAGTACCGAGAGTCATTCCGTGGATGGTGCCCTTGGCAGCACCAGCACGAGGCAATCACCAGCGAGCACACCGAGGCCCCAGCGGATTTCCACGACTCACAGCGTCCAGTCGCCAAATGCTTATCAGTCAGAACCAGATTCCACCCTTGGCACTCTTGGCTCTATTTGTCATCTCCCTTGACTTATCTACCACTATCAACGATGTATGATGGTATCCATCTAGGCCGACTTCTCCTGGAACACCGCCGCCGCTGGGGCAAACTTGCTCCTCCGTCGTAGGGCGGGTCCAAACATGATAAACCCCACGGGGATAGGGATCATAATCGCCGCCAGACACCCCAGCAATGTGCCCGCCCACTGCACCCCTAGGTTGACAAACATCTGTCTCGCAAAGAGAGGGAAGCAGGCCCCGACTGCAGACCGCAATATGGTGTTGGCAGCAAATACAGACGCGGCACTGTTCGGTCAGAAGCTTCCAATGAATTGCGTCATGGAAGGCACTCACAATTGCAAATACGAGTCGATGAGATAGTTGAAACACTGCAAAAAGATGCAGTAGATGCCGAACCCCGTGAACAGCCCGGACGCCGTTGGGGCCATCCAATGGATCGACCGCGTCCATCCGGTCCAGCCATACCTAATTGCATCAGCTAGATGATCGCCCGACAGACAGGCACCTTACCAGAAGAGTCCAATAGTGAAAGAGATGCCCCCGACGATGGCCGGAGGCAACCGCCACTCGGGGATGGGAATATCGTTATTCGCTCTCAACTTCTTGGTATACGAGCCCTGACTCGACAACACAAACACTCCTCCCAGTATCTCCCCGATAATCAGCCCAATAAACGGTAAGCTGCCCACTCCAAGATTCATGCCATGAATATCCTGAAACACCACCGGATATGCCGCCAGCAAGGCATACATGAGCCCATAAATGAACGACATGTACAGCGTTACCAGAAACACAATCGGCTCCGTAAGCAGCATCCGGAACGGCCGACTAAAATTCACTGTAATTAGCTCCCGAAAATCAATCTCCACCTCATCCTGCTTCGCATGAATCCCCCAATTCCTCGTCTGCCGCCTCACTGTCGCCGCCTTCGCCATCAACAACGCTGGCGCATACGTCTCCTTATAAAACAACAGCAACAGTGCCGACCCCAAAAACCCCATAATCGCGGCAATATACATTGTCCACCTCCACCCCAGATAACTCATGACGATGAAACCGCCCGTAAACGGCGACGCAAACGGCCCCACAAACACCGCCATCGCAAACATCGCGATCGCAATCCCCCGCGTCCGATTATTGTAAATATCCGAAAATGCCGCCGGCACAATCGACAGCGGACTCGCCGCGAACAAACCCGCAAAGAACCGGGTCAGCATTATCGTCTGCACATCCTTCGCTGTAGCCGTCGCCACCGTGAATATACTATACCCAAACACCCCAGCAGTAATAGGCCATCGCCGCCCAGACAGCTCCGACGCAGGCGCCCAGAATGTCGGCCCGGCCGCGAACCCGAGCACATACAACGTCACGCCGAGCGTCGCGACCTCGGTACTAATCCCGTAGTGTATACTAATCGCCCCAACGGTCGAAGAGAAAATCGCGCTAGCGAAAGACGCAGTAAACGTCACGTAGGCTAGGATGCCTGAAAGAAGAATCCTACATCAATACCACCAATACTCCCGTTAGCCCTCCTTCCTTACACAGACACACATAACGCCCAACAAAATGAGATATATAAAAGGAAGAAAAACATACTTCGTCCCAATCGGCCAGTTATGCGGATGCATTGGATCCTCCTCACCCGTAAACTCAACTACATAGCGATCCGGATCCGGTAGTAACGGGGGAAACTCTTTTCCCCCACCCATAGGTAGCCATTTATCCCGGGGTGTCTGGGGCGCCTTTGACCCGACGGTGGATTCGTGCGTTAGACGGAGTGTCTCGATGCGCGAGATTTCGATGTTGGTTTGCGGCCGGCTTAGGGTTGGGGTGCGGCTCGCGTGGGCGGTTGGGATGGTGGATAGGGAGGAGGTGCTGGAGGGGGAAGGGGAGGGGGATGGGGAGGGCATTTTGGAAGTGGTAGATGATGGAGGTAGAGGGTTTTGTGCGGGAATAGCATTGTAGCTGCTGGAGGGGTGTATTTATTGTTTTGGTGGTGTAGAGTGATGGTGTCATGGGGAGTGCGATCCATGGTTGGATGGGTAGGGTTCGGTGGACGGCGGATAGGTTGTTAACAAGGTAGCTGGATTGCTTGGATGATGTAAATAAAGGAAACGTATAGAGCAGGGAGGGTTTGAGTTTGGGGGTGGATTGATGAGGTGAGATGCTTTGGCATTCTTTGTTGTGCTGTGTTGCTTAGTGGTTGGTATGGGGTTGTGCTATGTGAGGTTATGTTGGGGTTCCGGGAATTTCTTATTTCTGTCTACACTTAGTATGTTTGCTTTGTTTCCGAGAAGAGTGATAAGCTTTTCGTGATCAACTAGGCTGTTTATTTACTCGTAACAGACGAGGCATAGTATTTGTGCAACTAGGATAGTGTCGGGAAGAATAGTATATAGTGTCAGAAGGCGGCATCAGCCACTAGTACGGAGTACAAGGTATCCAGTACTAGATCATAAAGGAATCACGGCGTAGGACAAATAATAGCTTCCTCATGGACAGTCGGATCAATGTGATACACTACCATGTGAAGCCCCGGATTTGGCTCCCGATGACAGCCTCGGTAGACGCAGATCTACGATCGGCTGCTCGCAACGGCTGCCATTTCGGTCTACGATCTACATGTCGTACAAAAAGTAATAACAGTATCACAAACGCATATAAAGACGAGTAGTTCCTACTTTCTATTCCAGACACATCAACTTCCACGCACCATGTCTGCCAAATTAATTCTTCCCACCCTCAGTCTCTTCACCCTCTATGCCATTTGGTACTACGCCGACGCCAATGGCCTTCTCGAACTTGCAAGACAAAGCATCGAGCGCAAAACACTCCCAGGCAGCGATGCACCTCTACGAACCGTCTACACCGGTCTCCCTCGACTGGACCACCTGCTCACCACCTTAACTACCTTTTTCTGGCCTACCACCGATGGAAGCCACCCCGCCTTGACACTCCACACGCTCGGGTTCGCAGGGACCTTCGGCTCCGCCTGGATTCTGATAAGCCTAGAATCATGGCGACAAGGCAATGCCTGGACACTGGCAGGATAGTACGTTCACCAACATGTACCCATGTGTATCAAGCTAACCTCATCACCAGTCCCTTGATATTCGGCCTCTCCGCCCAAACCCTAACATTCGCCTTCGCAGCACCTCTCTACTGCGCCCTGCAACTCACCACCTCCATAACCTCCACCTCTCCCACCGCAACCAACATCCACATCCCCAAAACCATCCTCACCACCCTCCCCCTAATCTTCACGGTCTCCTACATCATCCCCAGCGCCCTAATGGTGCTCCCTCTCTCCTCAACCATAACGACCGACCTAAAACAACTCTTCATCGCCCTCTGGCAACCGTTCCCAGCATACATCTCCATCCTCCTCACCCTTTCCCACACCCTATTCTCCCCGTTCACATCCACTCCCAAGCCCACCCAGAAGAACCACAATCTCTCCTCCCTTCGATTCATCTACGCCTTTGCCTTCTTCAACACCCTAATCCCCCACCTCGTCACCCTCACCGTCTCGCTATCTACTATCCTCGCACCTGCTATCCTCTCCCCAGAGTACAGGACTTCCCTACACCCCAGTATTGTCTTCGGGATTCCTACGCCCTGGACATCGCCTGTTATACAGGTGGCTAGTGTTGGAGACGGGGTGCATGCGTTCCTGAGGTGGGATTACTTGATTGGGTCGGCGGGAATGGTGGTTTGGGCGTGGAGGTTGTATGGTAATGCGGTGAGGATGGTGAAAGGTGGTGCAATAGGGTGGTGCGAGTGGGTGTCGTTGGTGGTGAGGGTCGGGTTGTTGGGGGTTGTTGCTGGGCCGGTGGGGGCGGTGGTGGTGTTGGTCTGGGGGAGGGATGAGATGGTTTTTGGGAAGGGGGAGAAGGGGGTGGAGAAGGCGAGGTAGAGGCAGAGTCATTGAAACTTGTGTAGCTGATCTATTCGTTGGTATCTGTTTGAGTACAGAGCCATATGCGGTTGTTGTCTGGACGTGGTCAGCTTGTGGCTTTAATACCGTACGAGATCGGTGATAATGACACCAGGGTAATTCAGGGTTATGTACTTGGAAAATCCATACCAGTGAGAGACTAGTATGCATGCGTGCAAATATAGAACCGGGATCCCCATGAGAGTACGAGTATACCTGTTGTAGAAAACGTGTTGGACCGTGTAGGGGTAGATAATTGGTGAAATGGTCAAAAGAGTCGGATGGCTACAGACAACGCACACAAGCGTTGGATATCTTTCACCTTCCAACCACAATGATTGGCATGGCTGCTTTCACTGCTCACTGGACTATTCAATTCCTGACTTTGTTATTCCAAATGAATGTGTTGTAGACATGTAATGCATGTGCACATAAGTGGATTATGGCAGCAATGCTTGACATTATACCAAAAGAGGGATAGTCTGCTACCCCGCTCCGATAGCAGCTTCTTCCCACCGCCTGCCATAATAAGATAACCGCTTATCGATAAGCGCAGGTACCGCAGCGGGTAAGCGATGGCCAACACAACAAATCCAAACTAGTTTCCAACTAGTTCCGCTGCTTTGCTTTGCTTTGCTACTCCTCTTTTCGCTCGTCGACACTTGCCCATTCCTTTGGAGTCTTCACCACTTACCTATCATTACCGTCCCTCCCTCGTCTTGAGTGAATGTTAGTCGACCCATCCATCCTTATCTTTCGGGATACGCAGCCACCCACCCATGGTGGTCTCCGCAAATCCCTCGACATTATTCCTTAGCGACAGTGTCCCATTTGAGAAAAGAGAAAACAGAAGATTTTGCTCCTTCAGCATACATCCATATTCCAATCGAACAGTATGCTTGGTGATGCCGAGATCCACGCTTTAGATAGCAATCTATCAAGCATTGTGCAGCAGAACCAGCAACACCATGCCGATGTACAGAACCTCCTGGATAAGTTCCGCCAGCTCTTAGACAACTACAACAACCTCAAGAGTGATTATGAGGAGGAGAAAGAGGCTAGAGAGAAGTACAAGCGGATGGCTAGGGGTCAGGTACGCAGAATGATCCGTCAGTATGTAATTGTTCAGCTCTGACGGTGACTTAGGAGCGGAATCCTTTCGTGCTGGTCCTCGTTGATGGAGATGGCTATCTCGTAGGTACATCTGGATCCTTAGGAGATATCATACTGATCAACTCCGCGGTAGTTCAAAGAGCATCTGCTAAAAGCCGGAGCCGATGGTGGCATTACGGCTGCCCGTATTCTTAACGATTCCATCCGCGAACTGCTCCATGATCGACTAGGCCATCAGGCTGACCAGTGCCGTGTGATGGTACGCATTTATGCAAACGTGCTTGGATTGTCAAAGTCATTGGCCCGCTCCGGGATTGTGGGACAGGAAGCCCGCTCTCTGTCGCCTTTTACAGCAAGCTTCACCCGGGCTGAGGATCTTTTTGATTTCGTGGATGCGGGAGATAAGAAAGAGGGAGCGGACTATAAGATTAGGGGTATGAGTAGCTCTATATTTTGGAAGGGCTCGAGCTAACGTCAGTAGAAATGTTCCGCTTATTTGCCGACAACAGCCAGTGCAGACACATCTTCTTCGCTGGTTGTCACGACTCCGGGTATTCTAATCTACTGACACCTTATCGTGGCCGGACTGATCGCATCACCCTCCTCAAAGCTGCCAACTTTCACAGCGAATATGAAAGATTGGGCCTCCCGGTGCGAGAGCTTCCCGCCCTCTTCATGTCTACACCTATTGGTGGAACTGGGAGTCCCTCCAACCATACGCCTTCGATGTCCACAACCTCTAGACCGATTTGCAAACATTTCCAAAAGGTGCGTGGAAATGCATTGCCATACTTTGCATTTCAACTAATGTTCTTCAGGGCATTTGCCGATACGGCAGCTCTTGCAACAAGGCCCACATACCGCAGGGTCAACAACTCTCTAGATCCGACAATACCCCCTCTCCTCCAGGAAGGGAATCTCCTACGAGTGCTCGCACTCAAGAGTTTTATGCCTCACAACTTGTCACCCACCTCGATCCTAAGTGGCAAGATTATATCCCGATAAACTTGGCCGGAGATCGCATTGACACCTACTGTCCGATCCCCGGCCACGACGCATGGGAACTCTATACCCGTCGCGCCAAAATCCATAAGCCATGCAATAATTTCCATCTTGGCGGCGAGTGCAGCAATATTGGCTGTGAATACGACCACGGCCGTCTTGATCCAAGCTCGCTGGACGTTATGAAATACATACTCCGTCAGCACCCATGTCAGACGGGCCCTTCATGCCGATCCACTAAGTGCTTCCTCGGCCATCTCTGCCAGAAGGACGGATGCCGAGGCCTCAAGCCGTGCCGCTTTAATCGTCACGCACACACACTTGATTTGCATATTGCAAAATACACGCCGTCCATCAAAAGGGACACTGGTCACTCGCGTGCTCCAAGCGCCGAGGGGGCATTTGTCCCAGATACTCCCGAAGAGCCGCAGGGCCTCATTGTATTGTGAACGTCCAGTAGGACTATATTCAAGGCCAACACATACTATTATGTTGTCTTATATTAAGGCAGACCGACTTGTTGGTAGGGTAGGGCCTTAAAAATTGGTTATCAATTGTTAGAGAAGAGGATGAAATAGGAAGAGGCCACTTCGGAAGGGAGGAAGGAAGCAAGCAAATGGTTTGGATTCTGAAAACACGATACAGGTTAAGGCTATCACTTAACCAGGCGCAAAGCGCGCAATAGTTATTGACGGGGATGACTGAATCTATATGAAAGTATTTCCGCCTCTTTCGTAACACACATCTCATCTAGGACATACCTGTGACCGGATAATTCCATTCAATGCTGGTGAGAACCATCCAAGTCTCGGTTCATTCCTCTCCATGAGGCGAGCCGCCAGCAGATCGGTAGATAGCGACAGCAAAATGAGGGAACAACCGATGCCAGGATGGCAACTGCGATCCACCAAAGGTAGCAAAAAGTAGTATATAAACCTCAATGACAGGTACATCCACTGCTGTCCTCTCCACCATCAGTCACGACAACATCCTTCCAATTGATCTATCTGTTCTCAATCACACCAGAATTACAGTAACTCTAAACCAAATAAAAAAGATAAGAAAGATTAAAAAAAAAAAAATCAATTCCAAGCTCAGCAATCATGAGTCATCAGGGGAATCCTGTTAACCCTCACTGCATTTTCTGCAACCAGGGACACCCTGAGCCCACCGGGGATGCTATCTACGAGCACATCGAACAGCACCTCGATGACCTGAACAGACGTTTCAGGGAGAAAAGAGCCGACAACGAGGAAAATTCTACGATCATTGACTGCCAACACTGGCCTGGTTGCCGTCACAGGCCTCTGACCTCAGTAGAGGGGGATGCCCATGCTTTTCATTGGGTATTCGTTGAGATGGCACGTTTGAAGAGGCAGGATCCCGATGAAGAATATATCTCTTGCGATTTATGCGGCAGCCGTCATCCCACCTTGGCTAGAGAAGATCTGGAGAATCACATCCGCGACTTCCATAACTTATTGTTCAATAATCCCATGGTGGCGCACCCTTCGCCATCTGAATTGTCTGAACTTCCACCGGCGGCGATGACTGGCTCCGAAGCCATGGAGCTTGACGCGGCAGAGGAGGATCAGGATGGCGACTTTGAAACTGATGATGATGAATTGCCTGAACTTCCACCGGCGGCGATGACTGGCTCCGAAGCCATGGAGCTTGACGCGGCAGAGGAGGATCAGGATGGTGACTTTGAAACTGATGATGATGAAACGGAGGAGGTTAGAGCCCAGGGGTCCAGAGAGGAGGCCGCCGCCGAAGCCCAGTACGACTCTGAAGAGGAAGAACCCAAAGACCTACCTCATGACCTCAGACCAGTCATCAGGAGTCTTGAGCAAGCCCTTTCGGATAACATCATGACTATCGAAAACTTCCTTCAGGTTATATGCAATATATGCCGTGATCATCGCTTTCCCATCGAGCACCTTCCCCAGCTTGAGATCCATAATGCTCTCCGAGCTAGACTTGCTCCGCTTGTGCATGGATTGGTGCACATACCTGGGGTCTCCTGGAACTTTCGAGTGGACCCCCGGAATGTCGAGGAGAGATTCGGTCGGACCACCATTGGCAAAGCCCTTCTTGCAAAGAAGGTCAGGCCGATCCGGGTTCTCTGTGATCTGGGGTTTAACATTAACGATATTATGGAGAGCAACATAACCGTGCTGGGTGCGGCCATCCTACTCCGGCACAACAAACTCGCCCAATACCTCCTGAACCCTGAATTCAAGGAAAAGTACGGCGTCGACCCTTTCGCTCGCGTGACTACGGACACTAGATATGGCAACGGCTTCACTCCGACTGCTCTATGCGTGTGGAGACACGAGCACAACACCCTAGAGACCATCCTCAGCTACGAGACGCCCCCTCACGTCATGCGAACCGAGGAGGTAAACATGCTCTTCCGCTCGCAGACCTTGGGAAACATCAGGCAAGTACTGCGCGACCCATACTTCAGAGAGGCCATATTTGCCCCACGCAACCCTCCCATCTCCCCGGTCCACTCCGCCGTTGCCAATAATCATATCGAAGTTCTGCAACTCCTCGTCCGGACCGGGAGGCGTCGCTCGCGCCTAGTTCCTAGGAATCTAGCCTCTTACATCAACTCCGAGAGCAGCACACCAGTCCAGTACGCAACCCCTCTCCTTGTCGCCATGCACCTTCGCAATGACCGAGCCGTGAATGAACTCCTCGCATGTCCCCACATCGACCTCTCAAAGCAAACCTCCCGCATGGTCACTCCCCTATATTACGCTGCCCGCATACTCAATATCAACCTAGTTCAATACCTGATGAACAACGGTGTTGATCCGAAACAGCCTACAGGTCTAGGCACGCCTATTCATGCACTGGTGCATATTTATAAGAATGCCAAGGAAGCGGAGGAGGATTTGCGAGATCCCCGGGGGTTCGAGGCCATCAAACAGCGGATTTACGAGCTTCTGCATCTGTTCTTGGATAGAGGCGTCGACCCAAATGTTAGGGCTACGGCTGGTACACAGGGACCCAGGACGGCTATCGAGGAGGCTGAGAGCGTGGGGTTTTGGGAGTTTTTGGAAGTGATTATGGCTCGTAGCACTGCTGCTGATGCTGCTGCTGCTGCTGCCGCCGGCGCCGCGTCGTGAGATGGGCACGATGGTACTGTGATACTGTGGTACTTTGCTTAGGTACTCTTGCTTTGAAATCGTAAAAGCTAAAATCAATAAACACACATTGCTTGCTCATGCTTCTTTTGATACATATCAAACCGTAGTCAGTTAATCCGGCTTCATTAACTATGTCTTTGAGTCAGCACCGTCCCTATTGTCTAGGTTTGTAGACCGACGAGGTAGTTAGTGGGAATATTTTAGATTATTCATTGGAGAGGTAGTTTAGATCTCCCTTTTTGCCATGCATCTCATCTTGCCGATAATGAATGATGTCGTTCGCTAAGGCATAGTTCACCTGGCCTCAGATATTGGTGGTCTGGCATTCATTACCTGAGGTCTTGGGATAGGTTTATCTAGAGGTGCGAAAAATCCTATTCTTATTACTAAATAGTACTTGGATAGATTTTTAAGATGGCAATAACACTATCCTCAACACCGAATACATTGAAAAGAGACATTTTCCTATTTAACTCCAACTACGAAAGAAAAAAAAGAGAAAAAAAGAAAAGAAAAAAAGAAAAAAGAAACTCCAGGCTGATGCGACGCTACCGTATACTGCATGCAAACCACACCATAATACACAAACAAGTCCTTCCTTCCCAGATATCCAGAACTAACATCAATCCTGATTCTCCTCCACCGCCCTTTCAATATCCCCAATCTTCCGCCTTCCAAGGCGCAACTTACTCCGCAGGTTCTTCTCCTTGATCAGCAGAGCGCGCTTCCGTCTCCTCGGCGGGTAATTGATCGGGCTTTCGCCACCAGTGAACACCACTAAGTCGTATATGAACGCGCCGAATAATCCTCCAAAGATGTCGGCGACCCAGGGGCCCCAGATCCACCAGGCGTGGTATTCTTTGAAGAGGTGGCCGCCCCAGCCGGCCATTACGGCGACGAGGCGGGGGCCGAAGTCGCGGGGACCGTTGAATGCTCTGGGTGTTTGTTAGTTGGATTGTTGTAGGGTGGGGTGATGAAGGGTGTACGTACCCGCCTGTGTTGTAGCCCAATGCTAGGACTAGAACGGTGATGATGATGCCGATGATGAATGCCTGCATACCTGCTCCGGGGGGAGCGTTGGTGTCGTCTCCCAAGGCCATGATGGTTCCGACGAGGATGGCGGTGCCTAGGAACTCGTTGAAAAATGCGGTAGCTGGGCTAACGAATTGTTTCGGTAGGGTGAGAAATGCTTGGCTGGCTGTTGTTTCGCTTTGTGGTAGATTACTCTCGACGGAGAGGTTGACGATGGCATCGTGGTAAATGGCGTAGGCGATTCCGCCGGCGGTGATGGCGCCGATCAGCTGAGCAAGGATGTAGATTACGCATCGGCGGGCGGGAAATCCTCGCCAGAGAGACATGGAGATTGTGATGGCTGGATTGAGATGGCCACCGGAGATGCCACCGACGATGTAGATGCCGATCATGAAGCTGAAGCCCCAGCATGCGGCTTGGCTCATCCATGAGCCGGCTTGTTGGTCCGATGTGTAGGTTGCTAGCCCGCCGCAAAGACCGAGGGTGATCGCTAAGGTTGTCTAGTGATTGTGTCAATTGCTGGATTAAGAGAGATAGTCTAGGTGAGTACTCACCCCCAACCACTCGCCCAATGGTTCCCTCAGATGATACCGGATTTTGGACCATTTGTTAAAGAATCCCATCTCGTTCTGGGGCTCCTCACCATTCTGTCTAGCTTCATCCGTCTGCGGGATATCCGTAGGCGGCTCTTCTGCCGCTGGAGGCGGGCGTTCTCGTCCTCCTTCTTCTCTTTCTTCCTTTCGATCCTCTGGCAAGGCTCCATACCGCATTCCGTCTCGGACAACATGGGGCAGCGGCTGCGCTAAACTCCAGACAGGCTTGTCTCCTTGTGTGTTGCCATACTGAGGATTGTAAGACTGATAATCCGGATGCATGTAAGCGCCCTGGTGAGGGAGTGGTCCGTAATAAGCATTCGGACCTGCCAAGGAGAATTGTGCCTGACTCCCGTAGCTCTGGTTTCTCATCGTAGCGGGAGGCTGACTCCGATAGCTCTGGTTTTGGGATACGCCAGTGCGGTGACTGGCATGACTTTTCTTTCGCGAGAAATTGGTACGCTCGGTTCCTTGGCTTTTGTTTCGAGAGACGCCCTTTCTGGGCTCCCTTTGGGGAGACTCTTCATCTTGGTCTGTTTTGGAGGATTCCCCCTCCGTTGAGTCGGAAGATCGATAGTCTTTCGACTCGGTGTCGACCTCTACGAGCTGTTAGCGGGATAGTTTGTCTGAATCATTTTACACTTACGATCGAGTTCCTTGTTGAGAGACCTGACTGGGTGCACCATGGCAGTAAGGGAAGCAGTCGGAGAATTGTACAATTGCAGTTTATCAGCCTGCTGTAGAAGAGAAGAACTATCTTATACTTAGGGGGTCTGGTTGGGGATATATTGTACGGTGCGCCAAGATTGCGTCACAGAAGCAGACCAGGGAACAGCCGACTGCAACCATTGGTGGCTTCACACCCAAACCCTCGAATTTTCCACGCCACACCTAAGTACAGATTTTGTACGTTTCATCCAGAGTTCCAGCTGATAGATCTAGCCGGGTTCCGTAGAGTAGGTGAGAATTATCCTACCAAGACTGATACCAGCACAGGTCAGCCGCGTTGAGACGATCATCAAGAGACCGCCTTGTTACTGAGACGCCAGAACCGGGATGATTGCCATCCAGTCAACCCCCATGCCATGGCAGAGAATAGAGTAACTTGTTGCCCGCCCCACAAACTTGCGTGAAATTTGAGCAGTTGGTGTCCTGCCAGAGGCATTAAGAGGAGGCAGGTCCTCACGGACAAAGCGGCCCTCCTCCGCTGCTAATTGGCGGGTTGCATGACCTCACGCTGTGCGACCTGGGTGGGCGGAAACGGATCTCTTCCAGTCACCGATGGCGGCGTTTGATCGGCGGCTTCGGGCCCACCCGTGACATGCTGGCCAACAGCCTTTGTTCTACACAGTAGATAGATTATGACCAACTCAAACTCTGATAAGCTGGGTTCGAGGCCGACACTTCCAGGGGAAGTATGGTGAGACCATGTGCCAAGAGGAGGCTATGGCCGTGGTTCAGCTAGGTCGGCATGGAAAGTTGTGCCTGCAGACGTCATTGGGTTGATGCAGGTGCCTTAAGCTATGGTCTGTCTCTTCATAGTCCCCCTCTATCAGAGGAGTGAGAAGTGAAGTCATTATGGGAGATGCAGAGTTAGATGCAGAATAAGATGCAGAACAAAGTTGACGACAGGAAGAGAACGAGCGGAATTGCCTGATCCGGCAAGTGACACACATGACGTCATCACGTGGTCCTGCCTGATCGAGACTCTGCACGTGATTTGAAGATACACTCTCTTAGCTACCGTCAATAATTTCATTTTGAAGTCATCAATTCATGCCATTGGAACCGCTATTTCCTCTAACAGTTCGGGAATGATATAAATTCAATCTCGGCTACAATGCCGTCGCAGCCCAGCTTACATTATGCGGCACCCACGCCTGTGATCCGCTTGAATTGACTTTCCGTATACCTCCAGACAATCTCTCCAATACCCATCTCTCGGAAGCCTTTCAGAACATTAATCGCATCATTCGAGCTCTCGCCATTCGAAGTAACAGAATAAACACCCCCTCCCACCTCCCCATCGACGCCCCGCGCAACCATGACCCCCTCCGACAGCGACACCCCGTCGTCCCCATCTCGCGCCGGATACCTCGCACTTGTAGCCACAAAGAGATGTCTCTCTCCGCTCTCCTTGGCAGGAATACAGATCCAACGGCCGAAAAGCAGGAGAGCAAGCCACACAATCCACATACGGAGATTATCCACCTCTCTGGTTATCCCGGTCTGGACAGCCCCAGGGTGAGTATTAATGAACGACACAGTCGGGGCCTTTTCAGCTAGTTCTTCCAAAGCCACTGTGGTCAGTGAAGTAATATGCCCGCGGAATAATGGGGCTGACAGCTTTCTGCCCTCGAAGTCGGTGGTGTCGATGGGACCTTCAGATCCGGCTGCCCCTACGGTTATGACGCGGCGGAGGCTGGTGGCTTGCTGGAGGAGAGGGAGGAGGTTCACAATAAAACGCATGCGGGCGAAGTAAAGGAGGGATGTGATCTTGCGGAGTCCTTCGGGTGTTTCTGCAGTATAGAAATCAGTCGTTCGTTCTGTAAGACTACGTAGTTCTTGTCATGGTGCGGCAAGAGATATATATATCCGCGTCGGCGATTACCCACCGTTGTGTATAGTCGCTACACCAGGTGTGAGAACGAGGAGATTCAGAGCTCTCTCCTTGTCCTTGATGTCACGACAAACCTCATCGACATTGCTGAGCAAGCTAACATCTGCAGATATGAAGATATAAGTCCCCTCGGGGTTCAGGGTTTCGCATTCGGCGATGATGCGGTTGGCTGCTTCTTGTTTGCGACCGACAAAATAGACACGGGGCCGTGCAGCATGCTTAGCAAACTGCTTGAGGGTTGCTTCGCCAATTCCACTTGTTGCACCGACAAAGAGAGCTACCATGCCCTCAGGAAGGGAGGTAGCAATCCGGGCATTGGAGGATTGGATATTGGCGAGGACTACCATTTTGTGGATGATACAGTGAATAGACAGGGTTTAGAATATAGGGGTGGTGATTACACTAAGACTAAGAAAAAAAATTATTGTTTATATACTTGTAAACAATCAATACCATTGTCAGTTTCTTTGCAACTTCATCCAATCAACATTGGTAATCCGAACAGGATGCTTATGCGATTGACGCTCGGGTTCATCCGTATCCGGCACGGATCACACTTTCCGGGGACCCGGTTGGGCGAGTCGACCCCGGATCATGGAGGTTCTAGATACGAGCTTCAGCACGGACGTTACCCTATCTCATTTGCTTGAAGGGAGAAGATATGGATAGGGTTGCATGGTAGCCTCGTGTTCTCTAGTGATATGCATCCCTGTGCCACAATCCAATCTTGGTGGTACTTTGCCCGTTCAAGTACCGAAGGCCGATGCTCGGTTCTTCGGGCTTGGCGCTTCAGGAATTTATCGCCGATCAGAAATAGCCCTCCTTACAGTTTCATGCTCAATCACACAGATATCGTGCTATCTTTGATGTTGAGATATATCGGTGCATGATATTCTGGATGCCTGGCATGTCGTCGTCATTGCCTGTTCTCTCCACATCCAGCAAATCACAATGGTAGCCCCCACTACCTAACTTCGAACTCACACTTGCCACATGCAGAACTAGCCTCAGCCCTAGTAGCAATCGCAAAATGCCCCCAAATCAGATAAAACTATGAAGACAAGCCTGGTTTGCCTGCACCAACCACAGACACAACCATAGCCAAAGTGGGGGGGCATTGCGCCGAGTAGTACGTCAGCCGGGCAGCCAAATCAAACCCGACCTCCGACTTTAGATCCACTGTAGCGCTTCCGCCGACGCGACGACCACGAGTCGGCCATCCTATATTAATCCTGCAGCCTGCCATCACCGCACGAGAGACACTCGGGCGTCTAATCTTCGATTCTTCAACGATGCTCGCTCGGGAAACTGCTACCGAGTTCTTCTCGGTAGTCACTCAGCAAGATGTCTTCTCGAACGACAAGCGAGGGGCTCCCCCTCGCGGCCAACATTTTCGGATTCGGTGTGGCGGCCTTGGTGGGAGGGAGGGCCTTTATCGCCATCGTGAATCGACTGCGACATCGACAATTAACCCTCGACACCATGATTCAAACGGATGAGTATGAAGACTGCGATGGAATTGCGACACCACAATCAATTAGAGAATTTTCCGACAAAACCCCACGCGTCGCACTTGCAATTGGTACCGGCATTGGTGTATGGCTATCGCTATCGGAAGTTGTCGTGTTTAGCATTGTGTCTGCTTCCGTCGGCGATCTTACACGATGGATGCGATTAGGGGCCTGGGGGACTCTGGCCCTCAGTACAGTCGCAGTTTGGATGGAAGACGAGTGCACGCTTCGGTTCAGACACGGTCTTCAAACAAGCATCGGGTGCGTCGCCATGATAGTACTTCTAATTGAGGATCAGTACCGATGTTATCAGGCATTGGACTTCTCCTTTCTGCCCTGGTTCTTTCTACTTGGCCAGTGTTGCGCCGCTTTGGGTGCCTGCATGGCCGGAGCGTCGTTGCCTCGTCGACCGGACGTTTATCGAAATGGAACAGTGGTGGATCGCAAAGGATCGACAACCTTCTTGGACCAGTTGTTTTTCGGATGGGTAGGCCAGCTGCTTTCTGCGGGTCAGAAAGATGAACTGGAGATCAGCCACCTGCCTGAACTCGAGTACAATAGCCGTTCACCTCAGCTATTTCAAGCTTTCAGCCAACAATGTACGGCTTCCAGCAAAAGCCTTTGGAAGGTCCTCTCTTTCAGTCATCGGAAAGCGCTATTCATTCAACTTGTTTTGACCTTCCTGAATGGGACCATGGCATTTGTGCCCCAGTTTTTTATTCTGGGAATTTTGCAGCGTCTGGAAACTGACCCTGATGATCCTTGGCTATGGCTATTTGTTCTCGGGCTCGGCGCATCGACTATCGTATCTGCTCTTATCGAAAATTGGAACCTCTACGTATCGTCAAATATGATTGCAGTAAGGCTGCAGGAACAACTATCAACAGTGATATATGACAAAGCGTTACGTTGTCGTGCAGTGAACAATGTCGGAACGGATCCGCAGAGTGCCAGTACCACCAACCTATCCAGTCAGGGTACCATGAACCTGGTAGCAGTGGATGCAAAGAAAGTGGCCGACTTTTCAGCTGTCGGCTTTCATCTTTACGAGGCACCGTTGAAACTCATCATTGCTGCTCTCTCTATTGGCCGTTTGCTTGGACCGCAGTGCCTACTAGTCGGTGGCTTAGTTCTTCTTCTTGTATCTGCAGGAAACTTTTACTCCGTCAGCCAGTTTTCGAAGCAACAAAGAGGTCTCATGAGGTCTCGCGACAGCAAGATGGGAGTCATCAACGAGGTCCTCCAAGGTATCCGCCAAGTCAAATTATCCGCTTTGGAGGAAAAATGGGAAGACCGCATCAACGAGTCAAGAGGGAAGGAACTGCAAAACCAGTGGCAAGTTTTCAAGTGGGAGCTTCTCATGTTCGTCGCCTATAACATTACACCCGTTGCTGTTTCCGCTGCTTGCTTAGGCACATATGCCCTTTTACATGACGACATGCCAGCGTCTCTCGCTTTCACCTCGGTCTCGCTGCTCGGTGCACTCGAAACCCCCCTTGCAGTTCTTCCCCAGATCCTGTTGAATGCAACGGGAGCACAAATCAGTCTGCGACGAATCGAACGTTTCCTTCGAACTCCGGACAGGGATGTAGATATTGCGCCCGCTGATGGGGTTGTGCTGGACCAGGCCACGATTTGCTGGAATGAAAATCAATACACTAAATGCTTTAGCCTGAAAGACATGTCATTGACCTTCCCATACGGCGCTTTGAGTATCATTACGGGGCCGTCTGGCTCTGGCAAGAGTCTCGTTCTTGCAGCCATTCTTGGTGAATGCGAGTTCCTGCAAGGTTGTGTACGACGGTCCCCAAGCCTGGCAGTTGCCTACGTTGCTCAGGAACCGTGCTTGAAAGATGGGACAATCAGGGACAACATCCTTTATGGCCTTCCGTTTCAGCAGGAGCGCTACCGGCGCGTTCTTTTCGCCTGCTCACTTAACAGCGACATAGATAGTCTAGTGCTAAAAGATGAAACTCAGATGGACGACCAAGGGAGCAATCTCAGTGGTGGCCAGAAATGGCGTATCTCCCTTGCGCGCGCGCTCTATTCCGATGCCGAGATAATTGTACTGGATGATATTTTCAGCTCCATTGATTCTCATACGGCGCAGCATCTATACCAGTATGCTCTGACGGGGAGTCTCGCCGAGGGACGCACACGCATACTGGCAACTTATCACCTGGAACTGTGCTTGCCACGAGCTGAATATGTCGTCGCTCTTGATGGCAACGGGCTGCAGTATGCTGGCCCCAGAAGAAACCTGAGGGACATGGGCATATTCAAGCATATGGCCCAGGCTGCAGCAGGAGTGGAGAGGGCTTCTCACATGAAGAAAGGCTCTCTGGTATCGAATGTTCAGTCTTCGGAAAATTGGATAGGAACGCTATTACCCAGTGAGCAAGAGCAACTAGAAGACTCAGCAAGGCAAGATGATTTGCGTGGTGAGGCCAATACACGAAACCAAAAATGGCGCAATCGTCAACGGATTTTCCGTTTAACTGACGCCAAGTATCTTTGCTTGCTTGTCTTGTTCCTGCATCTGAGCTATGGTGGACTAGCAGTTGGGCGAGGTCTGTGGATGATGATCTGGAGTAACAGCACGGACAAGAGCAGAAGCACAGAAGACATGGATACAAAAGGAGCCCAGCCCGCCGGGGTGAATATTACGTGGTTCCTATCTATCTACCTATTATTGTCGATCTGCTCATGCATCGTCGCGATCAGTCGGAGCTTCTTGGCAGTGCGCATCACCCTGAAGATGTCACGAAGACTTTTTGAAAAGTTCCTCTCTTCAGTACTACGCGCCCCCCTGCAGTGGCTCGACCAGATACCAGCTGGAAACATCCTGAACAACTTCTCTGCCGACTTTAGCTTGATCGACTCGCGCCTTCCATATGACCTCAACTACGCACTCGGTGTTGTGTTTGATCTCCTCTCCATCGTGTTGGCTGCCTCCCTGGTGAATGTCTGGCTGAATCTCCTCTCCGCCTGTTCGCTCTTACTGGCGTTTTACTACGGACAATTATTTATCAAAAAGATCCGCACCATCAAGGAACTTGAAAGTACCATGCGAAGCCCAGTTCTTCACCATCTTTGTGCCACCATGGATGGAATAATGACCGTTCGTGCCTACCGTCAAGAGGAGACCTACCGAGAGGAAATGTATGCCAAGATTGACCGGCATTGCCGGGCATCCTGGTGTCTCTGGCTGCTTACACGTTGGATCGCCGTTCGCGCAAGCACCATTGGCGCCGCTTTTACCACCGCGGCCTCTATACTCGTGCTCTCTTCCAACGGCATTACGGCTTCAACTGCTGGATTTGCCATCACGTTCATCATGCGATATAGTGGCGTTATGTCTCAAGTGATCAGGCAATACGCAAACCTCGAGATCTCTCTGAACAGCGTCGAACGTGTCTCGTGGTCTCTCGACATCCCTGCAGAAAAATACGACTCAATCGACCAGATGCCTGAGTCCTGGCCCGCGGATGGCCAAGTGGATGTATCAGACTTGACCGTCTGTTATTCGCCTGATTTGCCACCTGTTCTGTCTGATCTATCCTTTTCCATCCCGCCAAATACCAGAGTTGGAGTTGTCGGTCGTACCGGTGCAGGCAAGTCCTCGCTGGCAATGGCTCTATTCCGCTTTCTGGAAGCTCAGCAAGGAAGTATTCATGTGGCGGGGGTGGACATTTCGACCATTCCGCTTCGCCAGCTACGGACGCGCTTGGCAATCGTACCACAAGACCCGATCCTATTCTCTGGCACAATTCGCTCCAACCTCGATCCCTTTGATGAGCACTCAGACCAAGAGCTCTTGTCTGCATTGCGACGCGTGCACTGGACTATTCCTGATGCTGACCAAGACGAGCATCGTCCTGGATCGCCGTTGATAAAATTAGATGAGGATGACGATTCCAGCGAAAATCTGCTTGACTCTCTGGAACTGCAATACCAGCACCCACCAAGTATTCTAAACACCGCAGTCACCGAAAGAGGCGCGAACTTTTCCCAAGGCCAAAGACAGTGTCTCTGCCTCGCCCGCGCCATCCTCCGCCGGCCCAGAGTCCTAGTTCTAGACGAGGCCACCTCAGCTATTGACAAGGCCACAGACGCAGTGATTCAGAGATCCATCCGGACTGAGTTTGGGCACAACGACTCGTCGTTACTGGTCATCGCGCATCGCATCAGCACCATCGTCGACTTTGATCGCGTGCTTGTACTAGACGCCGGCCGAGTCATTGAGTATGGGACACCTCAGGAACTGGTATCGAATCAAAATGGGGTCTTTCGCAGTCTAGTTGAGAGCAGTGTTGAGAGAGACGAGTTGTTAGAGACTATGCATGCTGCCGGTCCGTGCACCTGACACTGTCATAGCCCCAAGTCACTACATCGATAAGGAGGAATACAACCGACGCCGATCATCAGGGGCTAATGCAAGCCGTTAGCGCGCATGGATCCTATCGGAGGTATTTACGCAGCTGAGACCTACCTTGCGAAAAGATAATCCAGATGCCGAATCGCCGAATACTGCTTAGAGTCCGCTGGGCGAACGTGACAAATATCCCTCAACATCAATCCAACAAGCCACGGCTTATCGCTCGGTGTTTAATAATCTCTTTCTTACAAATCCGGAGTTTCCGGATGCTTCTCTCCCCTTCAAGTCCTGGGGATGATCCCAGGGTTGTCGCGAAAAGGAAGCGAAAATCCAGATGGATTTCCTAATGCGGCCTAGTCTCCGCGAGGGTGTCTCGCCAAGAGTGGGATCGTATCGGGCTTAGTCTCCGCGGGTGGGACGTCATTCAGCTTCATGCATACAAGATAAATAGCTGCCAGTCTGCCTCTTTTTCATGCTCTATTCTCAATTATCTATCTGTATATTACTCATATACCCTTGTCCATATATACACACAATCAATCAACATGTCGTTTCCCTACAAGAAAGTCCTCATCATCGGTGCCACCTCGGGCATCGGCAAGGCCCTCGCCGTGAAGCTGGTCGAGAACGGCACTCAGATCGTCATCGCCGGCAGAAGAAAGGAGAACCTGGACGAGTTCGTCCAGCAATATGGCAGTGACAAGGTCGCATCGAAGGTCTTTGACGTGATGCAGCTGGACCAGGTACGTCCCCCTCATATACACCCACATCCACTCCCGCACTCTACTCACAAATTAACCACTATATAGATCCCCCAATTCGCCACCGAGATCACAACCGCCCACCCCGACCTGGACTGCATCTTCGTCAACTCTGGCATCCAGCGCCCCTTCGACTTCTCCAAACCCAACTCCGTCGACCTCACCACCTTCGACACCGAGCTCATCACCAACTACACTGCCCCCGTCTACCTCACCAAAGCCTTCCTCCCCCACCTGCAATCCCTCCCCACCCAGACCGCCCTCGCTTACACCACCTCCCAAATGGCCCTCGTGCCCATGATGCGCTGCCCCAACTACGGCGCCTCCAAGGCCGCCCTGCACCACTTCATCCTTGCCCTGCGGACGCAGGTCGCTGAGGGACCCGGTAACGTCAAGGTGCTCGAGATCTACCCGCCCGCGGTGCAGACCGAGCTGCACGATGCGAAGCACCAGCCTGATTTGAAGGATGGACACTTGATTGGTATGCCGTTGGATGAGTTTATCGGTGAGGTTTGGAGCAGACTGCAGAAGGGTGAGGATCAGATTGCTGTGGGATCGGCGAATGATATCTATCAGGCATTCGAGACGAAGAGGCAGAGCTTGTATGCGGATATGACGGCGATGTTGAATGCGGTGTTGAAGCAGTTTTTGGTGTAATCTGATCTGTTATTTAGAATTCATTGTTAGATAGACAATTTCATAGACTTAAGACTTTAACTTACCCCTTTTTTCTTACAATTCAAGAGAAGTAGACGACACCATGAAATGGTTCAAGAAATTAGTACCCCGCATACCCAGCGACAGAAGGATACGGCACGCCCTGCACCGCCCTCCCTCTACACGCCGCCAGAATCAACCCCCCAAATTCCGAGATCCCATGGACCACACCACTCTCTAACATGCCCGAATACTGATGCAACGAGACCATCGCATCCAGCGACTCCCCACCCTCATCCCCATCAACACCAACATCCCGATCCCACAACCCAGTCCTCATATCAAACGGCAATGAATCCACAAACGGCGTGCGGACGGAATAATTCCGCATCTTGAGCGAGTACACGCTCCTTAGCATGAACCCCACAATGATCGTCCTCCGCACACTCTCCGCGAATAGCCACGCTCTGCGCGGGCTCAAACTCCCCGGTAATTGGATGGGGGCCTGTTGCCACAGTTTCTGGCCGAGGTTGTAGAGCATAGTGCTGATTGATTCGGAGTAGGCTTGTGATGATGTGTCTGTGTCGGGGTCCGAGAGAATGAGCATGCATTGCGCGAGGAGAAGGGCCTGCGCGGTGGCTAGCATTTCCTCGAAGCTGGAGGTGTGGTTGAGGGTGCGGAGGAGGGATGAGGATTTCTGTTTGAGGAGGGGGATGATGGTTGTGTTTGTTGTGGTGGGTGATGTGGAGTGTAGTTTACACAGGGTGTGAATGTCCCTGATAGGTGAAGGGGGAGAAGATGGACTGGGCCATAGGTCTGGGTGAATGAAGTGGGTTTTCATGTTCAGGGCGAAGGTGGATGGGTATGCACGCATGCCTGAGACTAAGTATGCGATGATGGGTTGGGGGTAGCCCTTTGTGATTTCTAGGGGGAGGGAGAGGGGGATGGAGTGGGTTAGTTGGTAGTGCTGTCTTGGCTTCTTGTGAGGGAGTTTGGGCGAGAGAGTTGATCTGGTGGTGACTGTTGTTGTTGCGGTACTTGTTGAGTCTGTGTCGGATCCCACCGTTAATGGGATGTTGATGTATTCGCAGTCGATCTTCCGGGTCTGGCATCGGGTGCAGCGCGGCCAGCGCTGGTCACAGCGGCGTTTGCCGCGCGCGCAGGCTTGGCATGACCGGCGGAGTGTTGGTGGCCTAGGGATGTCGGAGGCCATTTGAATCTGACAAGAGGATGTAAAGACCAAAGAGAGACTTGAAGAAGGTAACAGGCGGATCAGATGTGCATTAGCTGGGGGATGATGGGATTGGGGACGTTGGAGTGGTTCGCCGATGGCAAACCATCGGGCGAGTCACGTGCATCTAGGTTTCGGGGGTAATTGCCTGTTGGGGACTACGGGAGGGTCTGGGCCTCGGGTATTGGGATGTTTCACGGCAGTTTTTATTGCTAGTTCAGGAACGGACTATTTAAGGTGCTGAATTGTGCAGAAGCTTATTTCGCCATTATATCTTGGATGGAGTGGGGGATCGGAGGCGGTCTTGGAGTGTTTCCCATGACTTTCTTGCTCTTTTGCCGGCATCCTCGGGATTGAACTCCTCGCTGCGCATCCGTCGGTCAAATACCTCCATCGAGATCCAGCCCGTGTACCCCTTGTCGACTACCCATGCCTTGACGATTTCTAGCACGGGCATATATCCGCCTAGCTCGGTTTCAAACGGGAATGGCCTAGCATGTCTAGACCAGGTGAATTGCGGTGCTTCGCCCTCTAGATACCACGGATGTGCCTTTGAGAAAGGTGGGTCGAAGAGCTCGCCGTCCGACAATTGGACGTAAAAGATCTTCTCCAGTGGGCATTGCTTCAGAAAGCGCTCAAGGGAGGCAGTCAAGTCCCTATCAGCTGTCGGGTACTTTCCGGACGTCTCGAACGGGCTCGCCCAAAGCTTGGTGACTTCGTGGAAGGTGTCCATGCACAGACCAAAGTTCTTGCGATCAACAGCCTCGACAAGCTCTAGGGCTGTGTCCCAGGTCGAACAGTATGTACCCCAGGAGAGTGGCTCATACGCGACCGAGACCACAGGTTCCTCGGCGCTAGCTAAATCTGCCAATCGCTGCAGATCAGATACAATGAGGCTCTTGTCCGTGCTGGCATCATGGCTGTAGTTGGATGGCACTTGCAGATACGTTGCGTTCAACTTGCGCGCAATGTGGATCCAGTGCCTTGCGGTGGCCATTCGTTCATCCAATGGGGTGCGGTTTCCTTCAAAGTTCTCAAACGCTGCCAACGACAAAATCTCGACGTTGAGCTCGTCACAGAGGTTCTTTATCTTTTCGGCTGCCTCTAGCATTGATACACCTAGGGCGTCTGAGTACCTCTTGAGGTCAGAGTAAACGACTTCAACGGCCATAAAGCCATGCTGGGATGCAACACGGATCTTTTGGTCCAGCGTGTGAGAGGGATGCTGGCTCAGGGAGAGGGTGCCAATTGCTTGTTTGTTCGATAGCATTTTGTATTCTATCGAGTAAAGTCAGGAAGGATAATAATGTGTCTCAGCAGATACAGATGGGATGGAATCGATCATTTATAAAATAATCCGGATCCCCGCATTGTCGGGATTCAAATTCCGGCCGGAATTGATCCTGCGAATTTCATGAAAGTTGGCCTTCTGGCAAAATCATTCTATCCACTCTGTTACCATAGCGAGAAGTGTCTGAACACTTTAGCCAAGAAGCTTATATTGCAGAGCATCAAACTTGAAGTCATCCCCAGCTCCAGGCTTTCGACTGGAGCACCTCGCCAAGTACCGGGTTAGAAACCCCGAAAGTCAGTGAGCCGTTTCCCGACAAATTAGACAGATGCATTACACCATGGCTCTCCTACAATAAAATCCTCGTGTAAGTACAATGAGAACTCCTTGTGTCGGAATTTCTATTGTCATGCTGCATATCATTCTACTCCCAGCCACTCACATAGCCAATTCTTCAAGCCACGACTCTTTTTACTCGCTAAAATCGTTCAAGAAAGACCATAGTAGAGGTGCAATTGTGGCATCAATCATGACCGATGATCAATGTACTAGCTAGGATATCATGATACCCTACAAACCCCAACCTAGCAAGTCTCTCCTGTCCCCTATCCGTAAACATAAGCAACTCATTGCAGTAACCAACAACCCAAATCATCGGATACCGCCAATGAAACCACATTGGATGCTCATTGGCCCCGAACCACCCAAAATGCCTGTCCAAATTGTAGCACAGATAGTTACAAGCGCTCAAAACCAACAACGACAAAATACCCGTAAAGTGAGCCGCCTTCTTCCCATGATAGTGATCGACAATAAAGCAATTTATCAGTCCCCCCATGGCACCGCCCATACCTATCGGACAGAAGACGAGTGTCCACATGACTTTATAGAAGAGGTCGCGGGTGCCGGTCATGATGAAGACGCCGACGGCAAGGAAGATGATTTCTGTGATGAGGGAGTTGAGATAAAAGAGGAGGAATGGACGGATGTAGATGATGCGGCGCTTTTGAGCCATTGGGAGGTCATTGTCCATTGTTATGATGGGTTGGTAGGTGATTGGGAGGGACAGTTTGGGTGGCGAGCTTAGGGACGGATGGGACTATGTGTTGTTAGAGGTGTTCTGTCTGATTGATCCGCACTATCTGTGTCCATGGTTTATTGTTAGTTTATATCTTTCGTGTTTGACAAGGAGAAGCTAGGCAATATCGCATATCAGGAACCGAGGTTTGATTGATTTCCCTCATTCGCGCTATCTTTCTGGTGTTACAGGGTGCACACCAGGATTACTGATCAGTCCGTCGGCATCGCCCCGTCAGTGAGAGGAGATATCCGCTTCCTGACTTATGCCGAATTAGTTGTCATGATGGTCGTTGGTGATCTAACTTATTGAAGTAGTTTACCGGTGACGGTTTTCTTGATCCGTGAATCTAGGTCTTTGGCTTGGGGGATGGAGAAGGGTGTGTCGATAAGGACGGACTTGGAGTCCCCATTTATTGTGATTCCGGCCTGATAATGCGTACCTCACCGCTCCTTCGGCAGTCTGCCCTCTTCGCATCTGCTGCAACCAGTTCCCAGATGCAGTCAGGTGGCTTCGTGGTTGTACTCGTGACTATGTATTTGGCAGTCGACGGCTCATCGTGCGGAGTCTCTCGGGCCCGTTCGGCGAAGGGTGTATCAATAGTTGGTAGCATCCAAGCGGTCGACTGTCAAGGAGGATTACGATCGAGGTCTCGAATTACAAATGAAGAGATTGTCGTTCAACTAGGTACTAATACAGCTCGGAATATGGAAATCAGCTCAATAATCTAGAGGTAACTTCCAACTCGTCTTATTGTAGATGCACCAGGATAACTAACTGTCTTACCGCATGAGACTCCTTCATAAATCCCGGAACTGTAGCAGATGTATATAAAGATCACTTTGAGAGATGAAGACAGCTTACTACTACCATACACCCTGCGTACCTAGCAAGCATGGCAACACTCGCGAAGCTGGCAATATCGGGTTATTTGACCGTGGGGGTGTGTGTGCCCTTCTACGTGCCGTACTTCAGATCCAGAAGTATGAATCGACGGGGAATCATCATGCATGAGAGGTAAAGGCTCGTTTGGATCGAGAAGTTATTGCCGGACTGACATTGAGTAGAGCCCGAAAGTATCCAGCTATCGGACCTTTCTTTCATCTCTATTGATATCTTGCGAACGACTATGAAGTCGTGGAAATATCGGGATTATGTAAATTAATTTCTTGGAGGGTGTTATCATTGATGTTGTGCGGTACTTTGTCGATAGGGGTGATGATAGGGCACGTACTGAGAGTGTTATGATCAATTATTTCAAATACAATAGAAGACAGATGTGAAGACTACTAGAGAACTTGGGTTTTCTACATTAGGTTGAGGTCGGCTAGGCTGCGATAATACGGAAAATTTCCTGAAAAGATGGCTCGTGACACTATCATACCTCTATAGCCACAGTCATGATCCATAACCCCGCTAAATGAACGGCAAGATGACAGAACTAGGATACTCTCCACCACAATGAATGAAGTGCTTCCCACGATTAAGTTCCTCCTCCGGACGCGGCTGTGACCAAGTCTTATACTCCGCAATACTAGGGTATTGGCCAGAGACCTTCCTCACTGTTAGCATATATCCGTCTTTCTAAAATTTGGCAGACCGATGGTAACTCACCCGCATGCTGATCGTCTCACCAGCGTCAAAGTCCACACCCATTGCCCAAATACCAATCTCAAGTCGCACAATCTCTCCAGGATGGACCTTCTCCTGACGTGTGTGAGGGTGGAAAGGGAACTGTGGGTGAATGCTTTTATCTGCATCAATCGCGCGGTGCGAAGCTCTAAGAATACCATTAGACCCCAAATGAAGGTTCGTGCTGGACTGTTCTTTCTCAGATATCTCGTCAATCGATTTGACCGGCGTCGCATGGAATGGGAAATTGAGATGCATCAACGCTTTCCCGTTCTTATCCTTCTTTCTTAAGATAACGAAAACAGTAAAGTCGTCTCGATCTTCGCAAGACATGTACAAGACCGCCTTCGGTAGACCGATTAGTCTTGCTGGTTTATCGAAGGTGTATGAGAACTCGGCGAAGCTGGATGTAAGCTCCGAGTCGTAGGAGATCTTTTCATAGGGACCAATCAATGTTGGATGAAGCTTCTCTGAAGAAAGGAAAAATTCTCGATACTCAGTGGTAGGCAATGGGAAGTCTTCGAGTACGATATCATCGATAGCTTCCCGATCCCCGAATTGCAGCGCAGACCAGCGCACCTTAGGGGTCTTCTCCCAGTCATTTTCAACACCCTTGAGATAGCGATCGAAGAAAACGAAAAGTTCATCCATGGACTCCGGACAGCTATACAGCTCATACCACTCCTGTTTGCTTCCCCAGCGAATCCACTTTTTATCATGTGGAAGCTCTAGCCAGGCACGAACGGACCCCATAGTGTGAATAGAGCTCACATCCGAGCCTCGGATATAGACGGGACAAAGCACTTTGGTCATATCTGCCCGCTTATCCTCCCAGAAAGGGCTAGAAACAGGCGAGCGGCGGTACATCTCCTCGAAATCCTCAATGCCGGAGTTGGCCGGTCCACGAACAATTTCGTTTGTGATAAGATCGAAATTGCTCATCGAAAACCACCCACCGCGACAAAACTGTTCACGATAGATATCACCCGACCCTTCCCATGGTGCAATGGCCTTGAGTGATGGCGGCTGCTGAGAAGCAATGAACCACTGAGAGATGGCGAGGGCCGAGTTCCCGGCCATGCCGATGCACCCGTTGCACCAGTCCATCTTCGCAATGGCCTCAACGACGTCGTATCCGTCTTCCGCATCTTGGGAGCCCATAACGGTGATAAGTCCGTCACTATTTCCTGCTCCGCGCGTGTCAACACTGACAATTGCATACCCGCGCGGACACCATGTCGCCGGATCGAGGCCCTCGAATTTCTCGAGACCGCTCAAGTCAGAGCGCGGTACACAGCAGTTCCACACGCACATGGGCAGCATATCGAGTGCACTGTACTTTTTGCCGTAGAAGGACCAGCTCAATACAGCGGGAATTTTTTCAGTAAACTCCGCCGGCCGGTAAATGTCGACGTAGAGCCTTGCGCCATCACGGACAACGATCTCGACGTCGTGGTCGATGCGAATATCGCTCTGTATGGGCTTGGCATTGAATCCGTTCCATCCTGCTGGAAGGACTTCTGATTTGCCTGGTTTGGGTCGCACATAGCCGTTTTCGCCCTCTTTCGGGGCTTTGATACGTTTGTAAGCGACTTGGACCGGAGGAGGCATTTTTAATGTAGCACGTGATGTTAGTGTACTGCTTTGGAAGCTTTCACAGACTCTAGCAAATCAAATCATACTGCAATCTCTTCACATTTAAGTTGTCCATCCAGCATCATCTTCCCCGCCTTCTGGCGTCTATATTGCACTTGTCTCGGGGCTTTAGTGACCGAAGCTCGGACAGCCCCGAAGTGAGCATCTCCCCCGAAGCCAAGGGCTTGGTGCTCGGGGGTCCCCGCATTACTCCAGACTGATGAAGGCCCCGAGCTTCGGGGCGCGAAGATAGCCTTTCGGAGCTTAAGGCTGCTGGATGTTTAAGTGAATTTTGAACACCCACTCGAATCAGTGTTCACTTCCAATCCATTGATCAAGTTGAGTATTGATTGAAGAAAGCACTATGTCAACAACCACTGTCATTCATGAGATCGCCGAAGCGACCAACGAGTCCTACACAGTGAAGGACTTGATTGACTTCAGCGACCGTCACTACGGCGATTGGCGCGATGAGTTTCACAAAAACGGCTGCGTCGTTATCAAGAACGTGATTAGTCCTGAACGGGCCAAGTACTACTGCGACAAGCAGATCGAGTGGCTAAAGAGCTTCGACCTTGGATTCGATGAAAATGATGAGAGTACCTGGACTACTGAACATCTTCCTATCAGCTTCAAGGGAGGGTAAGTTCCCTTCGTCCCGAGGGATGACTACTACTAACAGAAGATCAGCATGTACTATGGCTACGCAGCACCCCATGAGAAGATAGCCTGGGAAGCTCGCACAGAGCCGGCCGTCATTGAGATCTTTGAGAAGCTCTGGGAAACCAAAGAGCTTCTTAGTTCCTTCGACGGCATGAACATCTCCCTCCCGCGCCGGAAGGATGTCAACTGGAGTCCCTGGCCACACTGTGACCAGAACCCCAACCGGAAGGGGTAAGTCACCGAAGTGCTTGGACTAGACAGAAGGATACTAATTTTGTTACAGCATGCAAGCAGTGCAGGGTCTCGTCAACTTTGCCCCGAACGGCCCCAAGGACGGCGGCCTCATGCTCATGAAGGGCTCTGCCAAGCTCTTCGATGAGTTCTTCGCGCAGGACCGTGACCCCTATGACCACGAGGATGCTCCGCCACCGGAGATGAAGTACATGGATCTGTTCCTTTTCCATCAGAGGGATCTCAAGTGGTTCGAGGACCGCGGCTGCGAACTTATCAAGGTTAATATGGACCCCGGTGACTTGGTCCTCTGGGATTCTCGGACCATGCATTATGCTTGTCTGCCCGAAGGTGACCAAATCCGCCACGTCCAGTATGTCTGCATGACGCCGAGGCGCTTTGCGACCGAAAAGGCCTTGGAGCTGAAGAAGTATTGTTTTGAAAATTACATGGGGACTACCCACTGGCCTCACTGGTATGTAACTATGCGCCGCCTGTATTGATGTACATGCTAATTGCTGTAGCAATATCCGCCCGTCAACCGACAAGCCGATGAGGAATGGGAAGGTGTGCCCTAAGGATCGTACGGAGCCTTATGAGAAGCCCGAATTGACCGATACGGTGCTCAAGCTGGCGGGTGTCAAGGATTACTAGGTAGTTTTGCGTAATTGTTCAATTTTACGTGATTCATTCTCCATACTGCCACTTCGTAGCCTTCAAACTGTTCAAGTAACTTAAGTTATCCGATACACGAGTAGAGATACTAGATGACACAACAATTGAGACTTGCCGAACTTGAATCGTTACGTTGATATTAGCTCTTGCCCCGACTAATTGACATAACCCCGCCGAAGTGACTTCAGTTCTAAGTTTCGGAGCACTAGACCTCGGTGAGGCCCCGAGCCCTTCCCCGAGGCCATTGGTGGCGGCTTGGCCATCGGAATGCGGGGAAGCTTTGGTGGCTTCGAAGCTATACTCGTCACAGTCAAGGTTCGGCACGGTTATGGTAGTGGTCTAGCGAGATAATCTGCCTTTCTTGTCCTGCCATCAGTCACACGGATACTAACTGATATTATGACGAATATAAATATACGATCAGCTGGTTCATGACCCCTACTACCACCGCTTACACCCATTGCGGGTAAACGGACGCACGCACCAACAATCCTCCAGTCTTCTACAATGGACGACACCACAAAGAAGGATGTGGTCTACGTGGAAGACATCGAGGAGGGAGGAATTACAAGGGCTAAGGGGAAGGTGATGGGCACTGTGAAGATCACGGAGGGGACGGTGGTGTATATTCCCACTCCCACCGCTGACCCGCAAGGTGAGCGACTATGCTATCGAGCATGATATCAAGAATAACAATGAACAGATCCCTTGAATATGTCTGTTTGGCAGAAGTCCATTATACTTATCGTCATCTCTATGTGTATGTGGTGGATCACCCCGGAATTGATTTAACCATCCTGATCGTGTGCAGTCTCATGTCTGGGTCTGGCTTTGGTCAGTGGGTTCGGAGGACTACTGCAATTCTACATTCCAGGATATACAGCCGTAGGAAAGGACTATGATGACATTTCCAACTTGATGACATACCCGACGTTGTTCATGTGAGTTATGAAGTACCACATTGGGGGCAGAGCTGATTCTGAACCAGGGGCATCGGGAACCTCATCGGTATGCCAATAGCAATTGGTGTGGGAAGGAGAATCGTCCTTTTAGTCTCAACAGTCGTGCTCGTCCTTGGATCAGTACTATGCGCAACTGCAAAGACATACGAATGGCATCTTGGTGCTCGAATGGTGCTTGGCTTAGCAGCTGGACAGAGTGAGGCACTGATTCCAATGATTACCCAGGTACATCATCCACCGAACCATTTTAGAACAACCTGTTGACTTGCTTTCCCCAGGAAATCTTCTTCCTCCACGAACGCAGCAAGGCCCTCATGGTACAACTAGCTATCCAAGTTTCCCTAACATCTGTATGGACACTATTTGCAGGCCCAATCGCCCAGTCCATCACACCAGAGGGGTGGTATGGTCTTGGAGCCGGTCTTGCTGGAGCACTGCTCTTAGTTGCTCTTGTCCTCCTACCAGAAACGAAATACGACCGCCCTCTCACATCCTACCAGGAAACAAACTCCGACCCAACGAGCACCTCTTCTGATCTCAAAAAGAACCTAGGAGTCGAGGTATGCACCGTCCGCCCTGCCTTAGACTTCGAGAGATACACACGGCGCACATGGAAATCCGACATGCGACTTTGGGTCGGGAAGCCCCAGTGGACAGAAACCTGGGACGTACTAAGAGTAAGTACCTGTGCAAACAGAACCGTCTCTACATCTCTCTAACAGCAGCCAGCAAACCTTCGAACTCCTCTTCTTCCCAAACGTCCTCTGGGCACTGCTTCTAAATGGCCTCACAATCGGCGTCAACGTCGCTATCGGCACCACATACAGCACCATCCTCGCCAATCCACCCTACAACTGGCCCGACAGCAGCGCAAGCTATATCAACTGCGGCCAGATCATCGTCGCCATCGTTGCCCTGCCTCTCCTCGGCCACGGCTCCGACTACCTCGTGAAATACTTTGCCAAACGCAACAACGGTATCCACGAGCCCGAAATCCGCATCATCCCTCTCATCTTCCCCATCATCGTCGGCACCTTCACGGCAGCACTATATGGCCAGGGTGGCGCCCACCCTTACCAATACCACTGGTTTATATATGCCTGGACGGTGGCAGCGTACTACTTTTGCTTCGTCGGGGCGAATATCGTTGGCATTACGTACTTACTCGATAGTTATCCGGGGAGGTCGGGGCCGCTGTTGGTTATCATCTGCGCCTTTCGGGGATTCATCTCTTTTGGGACGAGTTATGCCGTGTCGCCGTTTATTGAGCTTCATGGGTATGATGGTGCCTTTGGAACTTATGCGGCCTTGACGGCGGCGTTTGGGCTGTTGGGGATTCCGGTATTTATCTGGGGGAAGCAGATTCGGAGATTTACGGGGCGGTTTGCGAAGAATAAGGCGGACTGATTGGAGGTGGATGTGCTTGTGTGCTTCACACCTTTGTGGAATATTCTGATTAAGCTGTTGACATATATCTTTATCCCCAGGGCAGGAAAGTAGTGAAAATGGAAGTATGAACTTGGTGGCAAGGCATGGATGTTTGAGCTGTACATTGATATGTAACTGGCTGTAGACTCCCGAAGAACAATATTCCCTTGGAGAAGTAAACTATCAAAAGAGGGTTGGCTGCATGAGAAACATGTCTACAACACATGGTAATCAAGAGTAAGTATTAGTGCTAAGGTATCGAGTGAAGTACTCCGCAGCACATGACCTGATCGCCCAAATCTCGTGCCCAACTTTGGTCTCTCCACCTTTCCTGACGAACCTGAACGAAGGATCAACTGTTTCCAGTCTCCCTATCACTTTCACCCTGCACATCCAGCAAGCTACTTGTGATTGATCCATATCACCAGGTCACACGCGTTACGAGATCCCCATAAATGGTGGAATCTGACACGACGTGTCGTACGCTCAGGTTGAAGCGCGTCGTGGGGAGCCATCGGTCGGGCATCTCGCCAAACTGTCGGGCGGGACTATTTCTCCATCTTATCACAGCATAGAGTACAGTCGCTCAGCCACTTCCCCACTGCGTTGCATTGACTGTGGGCTGATTCAGGCTCTTGTTGTACCGATCCGCGAGATCCTCGCAAACACCCCAGATGCGTCTCCGGTTGGCAACACCAATCAACTTCACATCATCCATGCCGTACCGCGGAGCAGTCATCTTTTCGAGCCACATGTACATCCTCTTGTAATTGAGATCCGCCGGGACCTTCTGGTTCTTTGCTGCCTGAAGCTCCCAGAACCATGGCATGTTCTGCTGCATATACTGCTTCCAGAATAGATTATCCTGGGTGACGAGGTGGATGTGCAGGGAGGCTTCAGTCAGTGCCTTCAGCGAATCGCTAGGCAAGAATTTGCAGATCTGATAAACGATCTCAAGGGGCAGTTTGCCGAATGGGCTGACAGGCTTCCGGTCGCGGAGATCCAGCTCCACGAATGGGGTCTTCAAGCCGCTGTTCGTCTCCATGTTGCTCTGGAGGTGTTCATCGAGTCCGGGTGTTTCCACCGGGTGGGCGGCACAGTACTGCTCCGATTGTTAACATGGTTTAGACGCAGCTTGGTAACGATATGCTTGCCTCTGCGCCCGGGATACATTCCCAGTAGCGGCCTTGCGAGCGCTGGATGTCGTCTCCGTAGCTCAATTGCAGGGCGGACCCGGACATGTTGCACAACGGCGTCATGATATTGTACAACACGTCCAGATTGACGTTTTTAGTGTCAGTCGTACCCGTCAGTGCGCGAGTTAAGATCTCAAAACAGCACCAGTGGAACGGTAATACGGGACCGGGCGCTTCCTCCGAGCCATGGCCATAGCTTTGAACGGTCAGAATGGGTCAACAAGACGGGCCTACGAAGTGGGTTTGTCACACCATGAATAAACGCGCTGAGAACGCGACCGAGAACCATCTGCAAGAAGGTCAATAACGTGTACCCAAGCACATTCGTTCAATCAGCATACCAGATTTGGCCTTGACGACGAACTCGCCCTGATACGTAATTAGCTTCGATCGCATGATTCGCACTCAGTGAGCGCCTACAATATCGGCATAATATCCTTCATCCGAGAGAAACGCTCTATAAGATTGTTAAACGGGTTCCTCCGACCGCGCGAATAGTAGCAGCACCTACTTTGGCGCACCCGATTTAGCGTTTTCATCCACACCCAGGCAGTGTGCCTTATACAACCAGGAGATATTGTCCCAGCCGACAATTCGGGGATCATAGCTGCGGACGGGCTCCTCATTTTCCTCGCCCTCGTGAGACACCTGTCTGAAGTCTTTGCCGGCCTGCAGCGCCCGGCATCGCTTTTCAATCCACCGCCTGCGGCGCTCGAGGGCCGTCTCAGACGGGGCCTCGATGTGCATGCCACAGAAACCAACACCGCAGATTGCGCAGTAGCAATCGAAAGCCATGGTGGTGAGTGAAACCAGTGTCCTGAATTGGAACTGAGGTCAAAAGAGTGGAAGTGTGGCTATTCTGGCGAGCTGATGGGGATAAAAAAAGGATCGCCCCCCAAGGCGTGCCAGAATAAATACCGAAAGCGAAGGGGGTGTGGGAGGGCCCACCACGATGGATGGAGTGGAACGCCGGAAGCAATCCATTCAGGGGCGAGCATCAACTCTTCGCCCGCACACTAAAGGATTGGGGAAAACTCTTCGCGGCGATCAGGCGACCTAAAAATATGACACCGACATTTTACCAGCGACCGGCTTGATAGACGCCATGTCATGGCCTCGCTGAGTTGGCAGGGAAGATCTCCTGAGGTCTTTTTTGTTACAGTTGATAGAGCTGTCTTGGTACTACATGTTGAGCCTTAGGGTGGGTAGCGATACTGGGGGTGAACCCAACTTGCTGAATGATAGCAAGCCACGCCTCCCCCCAGAAGATGTACGACAGACTTTACTAGAAAAAGTTAACCTTAAATTCCTAGCCTGAGGCTGTCGCCAACTCGAAAAGGCGGTGTTTCTTCCCTCCATTTCAATCGAGCTGGAAAGCCAAGCGCCGATCTCCGGAATTGGGGTTACCGCATGTATCCCTTGCCCTGTGTGGCATGACTGCTGCTCTTGCTAGTTGCTACTGCTGCTGATGTGGCAGGAAGGGACAACAACGGCATTGTCAACAACTACTACTACTACGGGATGACCTGATCGGGCGAATTCAGGAACACGAGGCAAATTTTTCATCGCTGGGCCACGCTTTGCTCGGGCCGTTGAAATGGAATGGATGGAATTGTTGGTTCAGGAACGATTTCTGATTGTGGCACAACCCCGTGACCAAACCTTGCCACCGGCTAACTAATCAACTAAACTGCTATTACATTGGTCCAGCCGGGCCCAGAAGCCCGCCTCCCCCTTCTTCGCCTTCTTCGCCTTCTCCTCGGCTGTCGGATCTGGGCCGGATTCCCGTCCAACTGCTGACTGCCCTGCACAATTGCTGGCTGGACCGCAATAATAGCCTGTTTTATGATCCGTGATCGTGTTGTGCTCTGCACGGATCGAAGCTTTTCGAAGCTCCAGCTTCGTAGTTCAGTTGGCAGGTCACAAGACCTGTCTAGTTTAGCTATATTTATCTACGTTAATTTGGACCCGCCACGTTTTGCTACAGTCACGCGGACAGATGTATTTGTATTTGTGCCTTAGAACAAGGCTTTGCTATCGCTTTGTAGCCTGTTCTCAGCTCTTCTCGGTCCTTCTAGCTACTTACAAGTGCCTAATCTTTCGTACAATGTTCTATAGCTCGGATCTGGCGGCAAGGCAGGAAATACAGGAAATCTGGTGGGTAGTGAGCGCCACCTAAGTTCTACTTACATAGGATAATCACTTGCGGAGACGCGGCATTTCGCCCGCCTTAGTGCTCGGCAGATAGCTACTCCAGCAATAACTAGCACCATTAACAGAAGATGCTCCGGGTCCTTCCATATGCCGCTTTCCCTACAGCAAAGAAGCTAGGCCACCTCCATCCAGCATACTAAGATATTTGCCCTCAGACTAAGTGCTAAGCGCACGCCGGATCATACTCAATTACAAGTATTTCTACATGGGAGCCGACGAGGATATTTTCGGATAGATTACGCACAACTAAATGACACCCTTTATCCGCCCAAATGGCTCGTCTGCCCTTGGACGAGCTGATCTCCAAAGATAGCATGCATTTCTGGAAGTTTTGGACTGGCAAGTTCTGGCTCGACAGGCTGCATCAGCTCAGATTTGACTATAGTAACGATCTTCATTGCACGGTCATAGAGGACATTGTGCTTTCTAGAATCAATGTATGTAAGTGAAACTCCTAGGGGGACCTTAATGTATATTTGTACTAGCGGGAAGTGTACTCCACTGTGAGGTTAGGCGTTCGCCCTGGACTTTCGAGATAATTAAAATGTATCCCTTCGGGGGCTGGGAAGAACAGCGAATTTCGCCATGGCTTAATTTTGAAACGGTGGCCGTCTCTTGCTTTCGAGTGTAACATAGACAGATGTTTCTGGAGCATGAATAGAACAATGGATCAACAAGTCATATAATCATACCCTCCGCCTGTTTTTTCAGAACCTTTTATGCTATTCTTTCGACCAGCTTTTGGTTCTGGCCGGCTCACCATTTTATGCGATATCACATATGGCACTTCTCTAACTTTGGCATGTAAACCTTCTGCACTTGACTGTTACCTTCTTGGTTATGAGTTATAGTTCTGGTTCGATTGATTCGATTGAAGTGTTATCTTTGGCCGTCAGTTAATGCAAATGATGGGATCATGACCGCTTGTTCCTCCACTAGTGTCTTCCGGCACGAGTTTGTTCCCGGAGGCGATTTCATCATTCGAAAAAGAACTCCCCCGACAGCCATGTTAGAAGCGTCCGCAGCTAGACGCTACTTGAGGCAATAACAGTGATAGCCGTGCTCGATACTGACTGTGCCATGACCCGCTCATTCCAGCCCTTTCTACGGCTGTTGAAGTTTGTATCATCAGATTGGTACTCGGAGAAATAAAAGACCTAATTCTGACTGATTATATGGGCAACGCAAAGCTTGGACAAGGGGCCTTGGTCTATTAGTGCATAGAGCTTGAGACCGCTCCTTGAAGGTTCGGAGTCAGTTGTGCAACAATGCGTAGGGGTATTTCCCGGCTGATGTCTTGTTCAGATTTGAGATTGGTATACCGAGGCCGACTGGCTGCCAACTCCGAGCTGGCGCCTGCATTCGCCTATTTACGGTCGGTTCTTCTGCCAACCAGTCCAAAAGCGATTGTCATCGGCCCTTTTAAAATCCTCGGGCTCAGAGGTAAGCAGGTCAGCCTCACGGCGTTTCAAAGTAGCTTTCATTTGAAATTGAATTACTTTGACGCTTGTGATCAGCTTCTGATCGAGAGCGACAAACTTTGGATGAGGCTGGCGCTGTGAACCATCTCCTATATATATGGAATGATGCACGATATTACTCCTGAGACCTGAATGTAGTACCTTATCCTCGTTATCACTTTCTCACGGGTAATATCCATTGGTCCATCAGTGTTCGCCACCACACACGCGTCTTGGCAGCTGGAGGCTATCGATCGCTGCGAAAGGCTGCGAATTATATGGTATTACTGGAAATGCTAAGGCTTCCCAGGGGATTTATTCTGGGGTGTTATCTTCAAAGTTATCTTTATAGAGATGATGTGAGGAAAGTATAATTCCTTTCTTTCTTGACATAACTTAATCTATATATAAATATATTATGAGTGTGTCTAAGGCTGCTATATACCTGCCTATTTCGGATATTAAGTAGAGTTGAGAGATACAGGCTAGATCAAGGTGGAGGATAGTGGTTTTTATATTCATATTGGCAGAATTGATATTTCCTCTCGAAGGTTGATAGTAGTCACTATTTCAAGGGAATAGCCAATGACCGGTGACTGAGATATAATTCACCTCTAAGATTGCTCATATCACCTAATCTGCGTGTTTATATGAAAGAATACTTTTTACCGCATTATCTAGTTACGATCTTTGTGTGGATAAGCCCTATATCCAAACCTCCCCACAGATCTTGAAATTCTAGCATTATATTCTACCTTTTCTGCAGATATCCATGTTTGGACTCTTTGCCAGCCGCTTATCCCAGTCCTTCTGCCCATTTTCATTTCACCTATCTTTGTTCAACTTCCCCAGATAGTCTACTCTCGTTTCCCGGCCTCGTAAATAGACTATTGTATATTTGGAGGGGGTATACCAGCGCCTCGGCTATGGAAATTCCCACCAAACATCATATCAATGCGACGATGTCATACTTGCAAATTCCTGAGTCCGATGACCAGATTGAAATGGTCCAGCCATTCATAGAAGGGTGGACGGGATGGCTTGCAGGTGGAATGCGGGGTTGCGGTTCAGTCGGATGTGGCATCATTGGGATACCTTGTTGGAGAGCCTCCGGGAAAAAGATTGGAGAGGTCTGTATCTTAAGTGGGATGAGGAGAAGAATTTGCGGGGAAGTTTGTCTGACGCATTTGATGCAGCAATGATGCTTCTCTATGAGATTGAAGAATTTGTATTGGGGTGATGTGTAGACTGGAACTTTAGTATTTAGGGCTGAAGATGAAAGCACCATCTAGGCTGGTCCCCATAGGACTCACAGTTTCAGACGAGTTGTATCTCTGGCAAAATAAAGATTCTGCACAGTAATCTTATCTCATTAGTAGTGATGGCATCTATCGCTAAAACAACCTTACGAACCGCTATGAAAAAAGAAACTTCCAAGGTCCCTAATTGGAGACGTGTAAAACAAATCCCCGGTCGTGTCGCCTTTCTACACGTGTCCGACCGACCCAAATCGACGGGGCACTTCGAAATATTCTAAATTAGTCCCATTACTTCATGCATCCTGTCCCGTCCATAGCCATCGTGCAGAACAGCCAAGAATCGACGGAAGGCTTGTTTTTGTGCTGCCTACCACTTGCAGATCCGTGGACATTTCAAACTTTTCTTTGCTTTTTCCGATTCCATTTTTATCTTTTGACTACAGTGTCAATTGTCAGGGCTATTATTTAGTGGTTAGCGAAAGAAGCAAGCGTTGTTGATATCGTCCTTCCACTGCCTACGTTATGAGTGTGCCTTGCAACAGCCACAGTATCTTCCTATCCCCATTCATCCCCTCATCGTGCCCCTCCCCCTCATGCGGACCAAGGACCGCCTAAATACCTAGTTACGGGCCTTCTTCCGTGGTCATCTGCAAGATCTTCATAGCCACCGTTTCCAGGCCTATGCCCCGCTCCCACACATTGGGTCGATGCATACACACGCTGTTCCAGGCAACGGCATGATATTAATATAGCTGGCTGGAGTGCGGGCAGTGCTGCATACGAAGAAGGACCTTGATGAAAGTCAAAATGTCTTTATCCGGAAGTTTCACTTATAATTGGCCTTGTGGCGCAACAGGCTGTTGTCAGTTACACAATCAATATTGACAAGCGAAATGTTTTTGCGAACTTCCTTCTTAGCTATCGTTGCCCCTGCCCTGGCGGAGCAGAAACGCTCTCCCGATGTCATCAGTAGCCTCGATGCGGACTGTCTATGTCCGATATACACCGCTCTATCACAATATACATTCGCTAGTGGCCCTTATGGAGGGAGTTACAATCATTCAATATCGGTGACAAGCTTCTTTGCCGAAGAAAGCTATATAGAGACAACAACAAACCTTGAGGGTATCTGCAACAGGACGGTGGAAGTTGCTTCCATGTATGCGAGTGCAAGGGCGAGATGTGATGGAAGTAGTCCAGCGGCTACCACTTCGTTCTGGCAGGAATTGTGCGACGTCGATCTTTCATCTATTGAATCCAATCCGTCAAAGTCGTACAACTCAATGCCAATTCTTGATCCGGATGTCAATACGACTGCCTCTACTGGCACCATCAAGTCACCTGTCCTGTTGAGTGAGTCATATTACAAGCGGGCGTATAAAACATGTGTATGTACATCTTATCCTTATCAAAAGTAAAGACGCCTAATTTCTGCCACAGGTCATTCATGAAAAAGCACTGGGCCAGGATATCCGGTTTGGCTGGGGGTTAATGGGCTACTGGGCAGCTATCCTGGGCCTCGGAATGGTGCAGAAAATCCTTAGCTCTTGGACGATTAGGCGGGCTATGGACACACGCAGAGATACTGAAGCCAATGCAGTCCCTGGACCTATCGAACACAAGCAAATCTCTCGTCCCTTATCGTCAACCATCCATGCTCTGCGTACACACATTGTTGTTCCAGCAAGCTTCACACCAAAACTGCCTCATCACCAGCGACTTCTTTACGGACATTGCATTCCCAAGCGACTTGATTTAATAATCGTTCTCGGCTTCTGGCTCCTCTGTGTCCTTTTAGCTTGTGTCAACTACAATGGAGGCACTAGGTAAGCATTTTACATCTTCCTATATTCAAAGCTAACAGCACTAGGACGTCGACCATGCCCCAGCGCAACTGGCATTATTCCTCCGATCGAACGGGTATCCTTGCCTATGCTTGTCTGCCGTTCTTATGGCTCTTTAGCGGACGCAACAACATCTTCCTCTGGGTAACCAACTTTGACATTGAATCCTTCAACACATTTCATCGGCATATTGCATGGGCGTGCACACTCCTTGCCATTGTTCACACGATTGGGTACAGCATAATCTTAGCAGACTATGGTAAGCCTTTCGTCCTCACTTCAATTGCACTACTAACGATTCAGAGGGAGAATATCACGAAGCGTGGAGCCATAAGCCGTGGTACATGGGCGTGATTGTGAGTTTAATTGCACCTTCTGATGCCCTATTCTAATCTCTTCAGGCGGTCATTGGCATGTCAGTGTTGTTAATCCACTCCATCACATGGCTACGACGCAAGTGGTACGAGATATTCCTCATCTCCCACATCGTCCTGGCTATCGTCATAATCTATGCTCTATTCCAGTAAGTCGGTTCCTTGCCTTCTTCACCCTCCTACTAATCCATCAGACATACCCGCCCCGACGGACCGCAGTGGAACCCATACCTATGGACGGTAGTAGCTATATGGACCTTCGATCGCGTTCTCCGCGTACTTCGCATCGCATACTGCAATCTCCACATACAATTCAGCGAAAGAAGAATCTCCCTGCCATCATCAACCGTTACCTACGCGCCCGACAGCGACCTAATGACGATAGATATAGAGGCACCCTCCCATCTGATACCCAAGGCAGGCCAACACTACTTCCTCTCCCAGCCACTGAGCGTGCATTGTTTGGAAAACCACCCTTTCGCACTGGGTGCATATTCCCAAGGACCATCCTGTTCATCGAAGGAGAAAAGCAGACTGACCTTCTATGTCCGTCCTTACAACGGCTGGACAAGATCCCTCCGTGATCGCTGCATCAGAGCAAATAATATCATACACCCACTCTTCCTACTCGAAGGGCCCTATGGCCATACAGAACCACTACATACATTCGTTACGGTCCTTTTAATTGCCGGTGGGACAGGCATTGCAGCTACACTGCCATATATACTCGACTATGCCGCCCGGTTGAAGAGACGAACCACGAAGACGACAAGATTACATCTCATTTGGTCGGCTCGTCAGAAGAGTATGTTCTTTACTGTATTCACAGAAGAACTGAGCCATGTGTTGGAATGTGAGGGTGTTAGAGTTAGCTTCTTCTGTACGGAAAGTGCTCAGGTGTCACCAATTGAGAGCGATAAAGAGGTGGATGCTGAGTCTAAGACCAAGAGAGAGGCGGCAGATATACGCTTTTATTCAGGTCGACCTGATATTCGTGGAGCTGTGGAGTCAGAGGCTGAAATGACTCACGAATCCCGTACAAGGCTAGCAGTGCTTTGCTCTGGACCGGGAATGATGGCCGATGAGTGTCGGTTAGCGGTGTATGAGGCTATGAGAAGGGGGCGTCAGGGGATACGGTACTTCGAGGAGGCATTTACTTGGTAGATAGATATTCCTGCGTTAATCAGGAAAATCCTTGTTTGAATATCACGACGCACTCCAGGTCCGCGGACAAATGACAAACAAAATCCTTTTGAGTTTCTTTTGCGATATAAAGAACAGCCCGCTACTGCTTATGAGGCACAGGACCTCCAGGGTAATAGAATGCTTGCGGTTTTTACAACTATCGTAGATCTCCTCCATTCATCCCTTCTCCCCGGCTCTTTTCCGATCCTATCTTCTACACCATGCTCACCAAACCTCCGACTCCGCCAGCCACTGCAACATCAACTCTCTTCTCTCCTCCCCATCCGTCAACCTACCCTTTCCAAATTCATCCCCCAAATACATCGTCTCCTTTCCCTCCCCACTAGGCTCCCACCTCACCAACCCCTCCCCATTCGGATTCCCATACTTGATAAAATTCGCCCAATACGCCACCATCACCCTCTCAATCTCAAAGTCCCGCTCCGTCCACGGCATATCCGGGTAGTTATACGGCAAGTTCCCAAAGACATAGTACATCTCACTCCCATGGAACGCACCCAGACTCTGTCCCGGCGGCGCATGGTCCCAGAAATACGTGTACACGGGGGCTGTAGCGCCGCCAGCGTACCAATCTAGGGCCCAGGACCAGGTACTTACTCTGCCTAGGTCTGCCCAGAAGGCATTATTGGCTGGGGTAGTTGATTCTGTGTCGTTGGCGGGGTAGAGGGAGAAGAATTCTTCCGCGAGATGGGGGAAAGGCGCGAACATGGTGGAGAAGTTGGAGCGGAAAGTGGAGAGTGTGAAGCCTGGGTCTGTAGCGGCGCCGGACTCGTCTTTGTTATTGCCGGTTAGGATGGGGATGTTGGGGTGGGTGTTGTTTGAGAGGGTGGAGGCGTAGGTGTGTGGGAGGACGTAGCCGTCTAGGACAGGGCGCCATTCTGGAGCTTCCATGAAGGTGCTGACGTTTTGGTAGTTGGTGTTGTCGAAAATGGTGGCGTTGAGGAGGTCAGTTGTTAGGAGGGTTGAGACGGAGAGGGCACGCATTTCGGAGAGGGTTGATGCGTTGAGCGAGGTCATCACGGAGAGGCCGGAGGATTCGGCTTCGTCTTTTTGACGGTAGCTTGTTGCCAGGCTGCCTGTGAGGGGGTCTCGAGGAGATCGCGCACCGCTTTCGGCAATGATTCCTGATGCTAGGCCGTCGGCGAGAGGGGAGTACATCATGTCGAGGGAGCAGGACGAGCCGGAGGATTGGCCGCCGACGGTAACGCGGGCAGGATCACCGCCGAACGAGGCAATGTTGGCTTGTACCCATTTCAGGGCGGCGATGATGTCGAGGATGCCGTAGTTGCCGGAGCTGTTATGAGGGGATTCGGCGGAGAGGAGAGGGTGGGCGAGAAAGCCAAGAGGACCCAGACGAAAGTTGAAGGTGATGGTTATGATATCTTGCGAGGCGAGGCCGCTGCCGTCGTAGGTTACGACGTCGCCGGAGCCGTCAACGAAGCGGCCGCCGTAGGCCCAGATATAGACGGGGAGTGGAGTGGAAGGTGTGGTGGTAGGGGTCCAGATGTTCATGTAGAGACAGTCTTCGCTTTGATCGGTTGAGCCGGTCGTCCATAGGCCGGTGCCCATGTTTAGGGCCTGGGGGCATTGGGCGCTAAACTCTGTTGCATTGTAGGTGCCGCTCCATGACTGGGGCTTGACCGGGGGCTTCCAGCGGAGTTCGCCGGTGGGAGGTGCCGCGTAGGGAATGCCTTTGAAGACTTTGATACTGGGACGGTAGGGGGATGTTGTGCCCAGAATGTCACCATAGTTGGTATGGACAATGGGGGTGGTGAAGGCATTATGAATGGGAGAAGATGCCGCTACTGCGACGAGGAAGAGGATGAGAAGCATTATGTGGCTGGGCCACTGGGGCCGGTACTTTCTTTACTGATGATTTGTCTGAGAATGAGGGTTATGGAATGAGAGCTGTGCAGATTTATATATCTACGGCGGGCGTATTACTTGTATCTGCAACTCCACGAATATCTGCTTTCTTCAATCCCCATACCCCGCATAATCCCCACATCTAGTCCCTTCTCCACAACAGGCAGTGAGTATTAGGCCCAAAGATTGTAAGCGATGTTTGTTGTGCAGGCATTGTGACGAAACGAGATGCAGTAGCCGGGGTATGATGAGCACGGCCGGCCGATATTCAGATCATGTCCTCGGCAATTGGGCCGTTCTGGCGCTGCTGTCATTTTGCACACCCTGGAGTTCTTGCTGTATTTGAAAGCATTTATCTCTTCTCGTTTCAGCATAGACGGCATAAATGACGTCTATATATGTGGACAATATTAGCAGAAGTTGTGCTTGACGGCCTTGTTAACTTCAGGCCTGTACTGTTTGTCCCTCTCCATTGTAAGAAGTCTGTCTGGAGCCGAAGCCACGACCCGTCTTAAAGCCGAGCTATGCGGGGTCTCGCAAGGATATGCTGCTTTCGTTGATTATGACCGAAAAAGGTTCGGAATACTCATCATAACAACAATGTAACATATAGAGCGATCGGCTTGAGCAATGTTCTGTTGTATACATGAGTGATATTGTTGAGTTCTATCGCTTATCCGAGCAAGCATGATCTAATATCAATACACGAAGTGATAAGTTCCTAGCTGTGGTATATCGATAGCGTCTATTCAGTCGGTCGTCGGACGTCACATCATCACCGACGCGGGGATGTAGGGATATTGTTATCTTCGCCAGTGACAGAATGTGAAAGGACTAGTCCGAACTGGCTGGTGCGAATTTTGACTTTTCGCGCAGGTTGCGTCCATATTTCATGAAAACGAAGGGTATCGGCAATGCAAGGCAAGCGATGCCTCCCATTAAACTAGCAGCAGGTCCCACGCCCAGATTGTGGAACATTGGTTTCGCCGCCAATGGCAGCCCCGCGGCCAACAAAGATCTCAGCATGGTGTTCGCTGAAATTGCACTCGCTGAATACGGCCCGTACGTGTCGATCAAATAGTTTATGCATTGTTGGAAGATGATGTTGTGGCCGGCGCCAACGAATACTGTATAGATGTGAGAAGTCTGTCAGACATGGTGGGAGAATCTTATTGCATACCTCCTCCAACTGTGGGCAGAACCCACGAAAATTTTGGTGCTGCGGTCCATCCAAGCCAGAATAGTCCCGTTGGCAGAAAGATCACCCCGAGTACCAGCGGAGGAAGTCGTGCTTCAGGAACGGCCTTTCCACCGTTTTCCATGACCGCTTTGGCATATCGTGTTCGATATGCAAAGGTGATTCCGACAGCACAAGCTGTGCCGACAAGGATCCCGAGGAATGGCAAGGAAGCAATCACTGGACTGTATCCACGTTCCTCTTCAAATACAATGGGGTATACCTGGAGACATAGATAGATCAAACTATACGAGAAAGATGCGTATGCTGCGACGCAGGCCATGATGCTCTCGGTTGTCAACATGCTGGGGAAAGTCAGAAATGGTTCAGGACAAGAGCGACGCGCGACGACACACCGTAACGGACGAAGGAAATGTTTCGTAACTGCATTTTCGAGGTTGATGCTCTCATGCTCGTGAGGATGCCAGTATCTGTTTTCTCCCGTCGTCTTGCGCAATTTCTGGGCTTTGTCTTTCAAGAGGACAGGAGAATAAGTTTCTGACAGGGTCAAGGTAGCAAGGGTAAATAAGGCGAAGCAGCAAATGGCTTCGATATACATGGTCCCTGAACTCATCAGCTTGTACAATCGAGGTTAGTTGTGCCAATCCTTACAACGCCACCCAAGCTTTGAATTTGAAACCACTGCAGAGCCAATGAGAGGTCCAACAGATGGCCCTCCTGTGATACACAGCATCATGAATGCCACTGCTATGCCTCGCTCTTTCGGTGCGTAAATGTCGCTTAACGCTGCATTGGCATTGCTAATTGGTGCAGAGCCAAAGATCCCACCAATGAACCTGGTGATGAAGATGCTGGCGGCGTTCTGGCTTACTGCCGTTCCGATACTGAACAAGCCCAAGCAAAAGAGAGCTGGAAGCATTCCCCATTTGCGGCCATAAACCTCGCTTATCGGTCCCCATAACGTTGGACCAACCGCCCAGCCTGTATAAGTGAGCGCTTGGATCTGACTTTGGGTGGCGGATAGGCAAACCAAGGATATACAACGAAGTCGCGAGCACTGCAACCTCGGAGCTAATGTTGGTATATTCCGCTATATCTGATTGTCCCGGAGACAAGATGGATGAGCCCAATGCCGCAACAAAGGTGAGCATGCTCAGCTGGCAGGTAATATAGACCTTGTGCAAGTTGCCAAAGTTGCGTGGGTCGTCAGGATCATCCTTTTCAAATGTGACTGTGAAATCAGGATCCGAAAGGGGCGTTTCTCGGTGGTTGACTCGGGTGTGCATATCATTTTGCTGTTCTGGCTTACTTCCTGACTGAAGTACTTGTTTCTCAGTTTGCTTCGGATCGTTGATGCGTGCCATGATAAGCAATTGAACCGGAGTATGAACGATGTATATGTTGTGAGAGAACGGGAAGAACAAACGACGACTACCCAAGGACTGGGAGCTTCAGCTGAGTGTGATTGCATTGCGAAGATCCGCGACAAAACGCAGGGGCATTTATTATAAATGAAGATCTCAGCATACTGGAGAGAGGTGACGGAAGCAACACTCATCCATGCAGCTGTTGTGTTCCCACCGAAGTCGTAATGACATTCCAGGTGGTCGATAAGCCAATGACAGTGCGGGTTGGAGGATAACCAATTGTCCAGAACAGGATTAGTGGCGGCCGCTGGTCCCATCAGGCAGCCAATTCATCACGTGACGTGTCCCTGGCATGGCAAGTTGTCGATCCATCTATAAGACACCATCATCATCCACACCACGATCGGCCACAATGGCCTAGCGGCGGCCGACAGTCCCAGTGAGTTAATTGATTGCACCCCTTGGTAAAATTGCTCTCTCGTGTCCCCTTCAACACCTGATGTCCGATACTAACAGATGAATAATAGGCCGACCGGCACCAATAGATACACGCTCCCTTGTTGCGACTGGCCGATCGAGGAATCTAGAGTGAGGAGAACAGGAAGGATGAAGGAACCGGTGATAGAGCGGGCGTCGCATGTGTGCTTGACCTGCAAATCAAGGAAGAAGGGATGCGACAAGAAACTTCCAACCTGCGGTTACTGCGCCAAACGGAACCTGCCATGTCGATACCAAGGATCTCCCGTCGCTGATGAACCCGTTGCGGATGCGATTACTCAGATAGAAACAAATGCGATCTTGTTACAGATGGTTTCACTGTTTGGCCCGCCGTCAGAAAACATGTCAATGGTGCCCAGAAGGACATGGCACCATGTATACCGCATCTTTCAACTGGCAGACCTCTCACTGCAGGAAATTAGTCGCCGGTATTTCAGCAACTTTCACAACTGGCTTCCAGTAGTATCATACGACCTGTTTCAAGAAAGCTTGGATCGGTACAATAGCCCGTCTCGCTCACCACCAGTAGACTTTTCCGTCCTTGTGCTGGGTATGTGCCTGGTGACGCTGCAGCCGTCGAAACTCCATACACACATAACACCACATAGCCTATATGCCACTATGAAAATACTATTTGCGGAAGCCCAAGCCATATTGTGTGTCTCGACATATCTTATTCAGGCTGGACTGCTTATCGCTGCGTACGAGTATGCCAACGGACGGCCCGAGGCAGCGCACATTACGATGGGGAGTTTAGCCAGAAGTGCCTTTGCGATTGGGCTAGCAGATTCCAGCTCCTGGCAGACCAATGATGCTAGTATTGACTCATCTGAAAGACGGGAGCGTCTGAATTTGTGGTGGGGTGTAATCATTCTCGAGAGGTAGGTCAACTACAAGTAGGTCTTCGAACACAGGCTCACCCAACCTAGGCTTATTTTATGCGAAATCAAAGACAAGACGCAACGACCTACGACAGATTGTCCGTCTTTTGAGTTCCCTCTACCAAGTGACCTTCAGCCTGTCCAAGCCACTGTTCGTCCAATAGGAAGCTGCCCACATGAGTGTCTGCCTTCGAACCAGGAGAGGAAACGCTGCGTTTTCGGCCATCAGGCACGAGCTGTGCTCCTTCTCGACCGGGTGTTAGCTGTGCGAAGGCAGCCCCAAACCGATAGTGGTAGAATGGTAGAGATTCAACAACTCGACAAGCAGCTGCAAAGCTTCCTTGCCGAACGGATGAACACGGGTACCGCAGAAATTGGCCATGAGTGCAGTCCTATAGCATCTGCAGTGAGGTATGCCACCCGTAATACCCATGTATTGTGACCTAAGGCCCATGAGTAGTCTAAGGAACCACGCCACTCGGCTGCAGCTAACTGATCGGCTAGAGCCCTCTGCTTGTTACACCAGGAAGTCCTAAGCTACCCTTTCGACACCGTCGACTTGCAAGGGCTGCAACACTCAGAAGCGGCCCTAGAGATGGTTTCTAATGTCGTGGTGGATGTCGCGCGCCACCACAAGGCGCAGATTGCCTGCCAAAATTCCCACGCCGATTTACTACCCCTGAGTTGCTCGTACACCCTGCACATGGCAATGAGACAAATTCTGGATTGCACAAAGCTAGTCTGCCCGCACAGGCGCTCTAGTGACCTGAATTGTCTAGCGCAGCTGGATCAAGAATTTTCCGACAGATGGAAAGCCTGATCCCCGCTTCCTGCAGGCAGCATGAGCGATTTTCGTGATAGGAAAGCGGCTACGGAGTTGGCCCACCGCCAAGCGAATGGCCGCAAAACCCGCTCGCAACAGCCCAATGAAGGTGCATCGCCGTTATGTCTTAGATTGCGATGGAGACGGATTAGATTGCTCAAATCAGAATGGAGGCCCGACGCCCATCAACCGCCGAACATCCGGCTGCTCGACCGAATTCGGAGAATTGGTCGGAGCTAGGCGGAAATAGCCGTCCAAGGTCACGATGGCTCGCTTATACTGTGTAGAAGTCAGACCCTTTGGATCCAGCGTTCGTTGCGAAAGGCTCCACGCAGCCTTCGCTTTGACCAAATTTGGGGCTGAGTCACTTTGTTGATGATGACTGGCTATACCAGTGCAAAGTGTGAGCACCATGCTCACACTATTGCCTTAGCCTCGCCGTTGAAGCTGACATGAGAACAGGCAGACAGGAATTGCGGCCTTGCCTCTTGGGGGCCAATTTAATCTCCCTGGGCTGCGGCATATCCGGCTTTAACTTGTGCTTCTTTGCAAGTTACGTTATAACGTGTCTGTGAACAGGAAAGCAGACACCCGGTCGGTCAAGATGAGAGGTGCGGTACTTATTCCTCTTGCGGCGGGCATTCCGTTTGCCCATGGCCTGTCTCTCCATAAACGCGATGAGCCTGCCGTCGTTCGAATGCCCATTGAGCGCAGGAGCGGCCAGTCCTTGCACAAAAGAGATTCTACGGTCGCCGTGACTTTGCAGAACTGGGTATGTTAGCTATAACGTCGTGAAGGATAAATCATGCTGACAGTCGCTAGGATGCGACTTATTACGCAGTGAACCTGACATTAGGAACACCGGCGCAAAAGGTGTCATTGGCTCTGGACACTGGCAGCAGCGACCTCTGGGTGAACACCGGCAACTCGACCTACTGCTCCATCGACAATCTATGCACCCCTTATGGCTTGTACAACGCCAGCGAATCGTCCACCGTGAAAACCGTCGGCACATACCTCAATGATACATATGCGGACGGCACAAATCTCTACGGACCTTACGTGACTGATAAACTAACGATCGGCAACACGACAATCGATGACATGCAGTTTGGGATCGCCGAATTTACGACTAGTAAACGTGGGTGAGCCGTCTTCCCCATGATGATCGTCGCTGACTCGGTGTACTATAGGCGGGATCGCCGGTGTCGGTTACAAAATTTCGACCTACCAGGCCGAGTACGACGACAAAGTCTATGCCAACCTCCCTCAGGCCCTCGTCGACAGCGGTGCTATCAAGTCTGCTGCGTACAGCATCTGGCTAGATGATTTGGAGGCGTCGACCGGTTCGCTCCTTTTCGGAGGTGTCAATACAGCCAAATACAAGGGCGATCTCCAGACCCTTCCGATTATTCCAGTTTATGGCAAATACTACTCCCTCGCCATCGCCCTCACAGAGCTTAGCGTTGCGACCGACTCCAACACCAGTAGCTTTACTGACAGTCTTCCCCTCTCCGTGTCACTTGATACTGGCACCACCTTGACGGCGCTGCCCAGCGATCTCGTCAACAAGGTTTATGATGCGCTCAACGCAACCTACGACAAGACATACGACATGGCCTACATCGATTGCGACACCAGAGAGTCCGATTACAACGTGACCTATAGTTTCTCCGGTGCAACGGTCACCGTCAGTATGAGCGAGCTGATTATCCCCGCAACGGAGCCGGGGTGGCCCGACAACACCTGCGTATTGGGCCTCGTGCCGAGCCAGCCGGGTGTGAACCTGCTCGGCGATACATTCCTGCGCAGCGCATACGTTGTATACGATCTCGAGAATAATGAGATCTCCCTCGCCAACACCAACTTTAACCCGGGTGACGATGATATCCTTGAGATCGGAACGGGAACGTCCGCTGTGCCAGGAGCGACACCGGTTCCCTCTGCCGTCTCTTCCGCTACTGGAAATGGATTGGTCTCGACTGGCACTGCAGTGCCCACTCTGTCGGGTGTCACCATCACTGCTACGGCCACAGCGACCGGGGCGACGGGCACTGCTTCGAGCGGCGGCTCATCGGCCGAAGCTACGAGCACTTCCTCGGAGGGTGCTGCAGCGCAGGCCACGAGCAACCCCATGAAGCTGCTTTCAGGACTTGCGGGCGTGGGATTGCTTCTTGCATTGTAGCCCCATGTAACCTACCCATATAGATATCACGACGAGAAAGTAATGTAGTAATGTGATATATGATAATCATATTTACAATTCCCATCTATAATAGTAGGTAGCTACACCAAATTCACCACCAAGATACCCACCTCCAACCCTCCCAACCCCTCCCGAACCAACTCCCCATCCTTGACATCCCATCCCTCCCCACCCCAAAGCACCTTCTCCACCCCAGCCACCCTCACACCCTCCAAACCCACCCTGACCTTCCCAATCCCCCGATAATTCAAATTAACCACACTCACCAATGCCTTCCCCTCTTCTTCCAGCACCCACCACGCAACATCCACCCTCCCAGCCCCCTTCACCACCCCCACCCTTCTAACCCCCTCCTCCAAAAACCCCACAAACACCTCCCCGGTAATCACAGGCGCCAACTCCCGCGTAACCCTTTCAATCCCATCACTGCTCGGATAATCCCACATAACAATGCCCATCGCGCCATGATTGACACTCAACATAACCATAACCACCTCCTCCACCGCAGTAGGATACCTCGTCCAAAACGTCTCCTCCCCAAACGCCTGCGGCGCGCCCCAATGCACCTTCTCCCAACCAATAACCGCATCAAAGTCATAGAACTGATCCAACCTATCACTTATATCCTCGAACTCGCCCCTGCAATCATCACACCCACAACACCCATACGTAGCATTACACGGCGTGTCATACACAGTCGACCAGGAAGTATTCGTCGCGACGGGATACACATCCGACAGGATGATATCCGCCCCGGAGGCATACTCCTCATAATAGAAGTCCTTACAGTTCAGAGCTAGAGACACCGGATGATACGGGTCCATGGAGCGGATGAGGTCGTACGCGAGACGGGTTGAGTTCAGGGGGTTGCCTTTTCCGTCTGGTTCGTCGGCTGTGTAGTAGAGTAGGAGGGAGGGGTGGGTGTGGATGTGTGTGACTTGGTCGGTGAGTTTGGTCAGGTTGGTAGGGTCGAAGAGGACGTCGTATTGGAGGTGGAGGTTTTGCTTGTCGGAGGTGGTGAGGTAGGGGTCGAAGGTGGTCCAGGGGAAGGGCGTGTCGCTGAGGGTGCCTGTGGGGACGATGTGGATTACGTTGTAGCCTTGGGAGGTGAAGGCTTCTAGGGTGCTGGTGTTGGTGTCCCAGTAGAGGGACCATTGGGCTGGTTTGGGGTTAGATTGGGTGTAAGGAAGTGTGTTGGGGATGGAAGGGGGGATACCGTAGTAGGTGTAGGGGAAGATTGGGGTCCAGCTTATGGATTGGTCCTGGATGTAGGAGAGCATGCCCGTGCGATGGTCGATGCGGGTGGCGCTGCCGCCGTCGGTGCGTTGGGGGAGGTAGAAGAGTTCGGAGGTGGTGGTGAAGGTGGTGTTGGCGATGCCGTTGATGAAGGTGGCGGTGGTGGTGATGGTGTAGGGGGTTAGTTTTGGGGTGAGGAAGTCGAAGTAGAGGGGGATTTCGGCTTTGGTGGCGTCGAGTGGGAGGGTATAGTTGGTGATAGATGCAATTGGGGCCTCGTCGGTGAGAATGCGGATGTCAAGATGGAGGTGTTGGTCTGTGTAGTTTGTGCTGGGCTTCACAGGTAGAGGATCACCGACAAGGTGAGAGACGGTCGTGTTAACGAGAAGACTACCTGATGCATCTGTCTCGAGATAGATGCTCATTCGCGGCCGGACTTTGAGGTCGAGCAGGGGAGTGGAGGAGTATGAGGGCTGCTCGAACCACCCACCAGGGTTGAAGGAAGCATTGCTATCCAAGTTAGTTGTGCTATATTAATTGTTCGCTATGGCATACCTCGCTCGATAGGCCTTACCGCACCAGATGTCTACACCTGAGGGATTGTTAAAGGCATGAATCAATGGCAGACTGGCTAGCCCGGCTGCCACGGTAAACAAGGTCGTCCACATTGCGTCGGTGCATCATGCAGGAACATCCTGGGAGTCGTTGCTTCTTATCAGTTGGCATATTGCAGACCTCCACTCGGACATCAGCCGATGTAACAGTGGCGCTGCCATGGTTTAGTGCCCGCCTGGGCCGACCAGGATATGAGAAGATTGGCACTTATCTCCGCGTATCTTTGCCGCAATTGATATCTCCCCGCACGCCGGCCGTTTAATCTACATGATCGGCGTGTTCCAATGACAGTCGGCCACTTGCTGGATTTGCTTCAACGTGCAGGCAGGATGTCACTGTGCCATTTTCCGGTGGGGAGACATGAAGTTGGCATGACTACTTCTGCACCGCTTCCCCGCTTCGTCGGCAGGGTGTAGACTTTACGTCCGTACAGGGGACTGTTTGCATCATGAAGGTCGTCAACCAGATAGCTCTCGTATGGCAGCTAGCTGTCACTGCAGAAGCAGTAACGCCGGTTAGTGTTTCTCATTCTAAGTGAACTTAGACTGACGGTACAGTCGAAATTTGTCTCCCTCGATTCATACTTCAACAACAAGGCATTTGGCGTATATCCCGGCCAGACGTCGTTTGATGCATTGAATCAGTCCTATCCAGACCCTAGCATTATTGGCATCAATAGAACCTACACATCCACCCACACTGGCGTGGTCTACGGTTTCCCAGGCTATCGCGGGCCCACCCTCCCTGACAATGTCGTCTGTGAAGGCCAAACAATCATCGTGCCTCACGAACAGTACTTCTCAGCGTCCATGCTGGTGACGTCCGACGTCCAACTGTCCACCGTCTCCGGAAATGTGACATACACCTATTCAGACAATACTACTCTCGTATCAGAACTGCGCAGTCTACCTTGGTGGGCATTCCTGACAATCAACCGTGGCGAGATCATCTTCCCCTACCGGTATACCCACAACGACACCAACTTCAACACCTCCCACATCTTCGAATACACTGCAGCACTGAATTCCAACAAGTCTCTACATTCAATCACACTGCCAGTCACTACCAACACAACTACAGGCAGGCTGCACATATTTTCCATATCCCTATGGGAATCCACAGCCCCATCAGCTCAAGTACAATTCGTGCGTCCGACCCAAAAGTGGACAGAAAGCGGCAACCAGATAGTCGAAGTGACCATCAACAACCCAGGCACCAGCTGCATCGCAGGCCCAGGAGTCAACATATCATTATTTATGCCTGGAGTCCAAACACTGGAACCCGGAAACATCAAGCGACTCTGCCCCGGCGACCAAAAACGCGTCAACATCGGCATTAACGGCACAGCCAACGGAACAGCAACCGTCGTCCTGAACTACACCCACTCCATCCAGCATCAAACCTACCCCCACATCATCTCCCTCGGCCTAACAGAGTGGACCTCCGAGCTGTCCAGCCTCTCGCAACACGAAAGCCCGGAATGGTTCGACGACGCCAAATTCGGCATCATGATCCACTGGGGCCCCTATTCCGTCCCCGGCTGGGGCAATTCGACACCCTATGAAAGCTACGCCGAGTGGTTCTGGTACTATCCTCCCCACCCCACACCCCAATCCCTGTTTCTACACTCATCTAACTTGGCCAACAATCAGGTGGTACACCACGCACCGCGCCGCCGACAAATCCGACACCTACGACTACCGACTCCGCACCTTCGGCCCTGACTGGAACTACGACGACTCATTCCCCTCCTTCACAGCCTCCAACTTCTCCCCCAAAGCCTGGGTCGACCTAATCGCTGCCTCCGGCGCCAAATACTTCGTTTTGACCACAAAGCACCACGACGGCTTCGCCCTCTTCGACACCCAAAACACCACAAACCGCTCCTCCCTACACTACGGCCCCCGCCGCGACCTCGTCTCCGAACTCTTCACCGCATCCTCCCTGTACCACCCCTCCCTAAAACGCGGCACCTACTTCTCCCTCCCGGAATGGTTCAACCCAGACTTCGGGCCCTACGGGTTCGCCGAACTACCCGGCAACACCTCAACGAGCTGGCCGGGCATCATCGCCCGGAACCCCTACACGGGGCTCAACGAGCCCTACACGGGCCGCATCCCCGTCAGCGACTTCATCACGGACGTAATGGTGCCCCAAATGAGCATCCTCGCACACAACTACAGCACCGACATAATGTGGTGTGACTGCGGAGCCGCGAACGGGACCGCGTCATTCGCCAGCGATTGGTTCAATTCCGCGCGTGCAGATAACCGGCAAGTGACGATTAATTCGCGATGCGGGGTCGCGGAGGTCTCGGACTTCGATACGCCCGAGTATGCGACGTTTAGTTCGGCGCAGTTGCGCAAGTGGGAGAGTAATATGGGCATGGATCCGTATAGTTATGGGTTTAATCGGGCGACTGGGTGGCAGGAATATATGAATGCGAGTACGGTGGTCAGGGATTTGGTGGATATGGTGAGTAAGAATGGGAATTTTTTGTTGGATGTTGGGCCGCGTGCGGATGGGAGTATTGTTGAGAGGGAGGAGAGGGAGTTGAGGAGGGCTGGGGAGTGGATTAGGGGGCATGGGGAGGCGGTGTTTGGGACGAGGGTTTGGTGGGTGAGGAGTGAGGGGGTGGGTGTGAGGGCTGGGAGTGGTGATGGGGCGCAGGTGGAGGTGAGGTTTACGCAGACGAATGAAGCGTTTTATTTGTTGTTTCTTGGGGAGCCTGGAAACAAGGTGTATTTGGATGTGCCGGTGCCGTTGTTGGAGGGGGATAGGGTTGTGGTGGTGCGTGGTGATGGGGATGGGGAGAGGGAGGTTGAGTGGGAGGGCAGTGCGGCGGAGGGGTTTACGTTCATGGTGCCTGAGGGGGCGTGGGATGGGGAGGAGTTTTGTTGGGTGTTGAAGGTTGTGTATGTCACTTGATTGGGCTTATGATAGGTAAAGCTATGTAGTACATGTGGATGTGGAAGGATGAGGTCAGCATGCATGAGAGGTTCATATAGCCTCTTATATCACCTCATAGAACGGTCAAGCCAGACTAATATTACCAAACCTCCCATCCCTCCTCTGAACCGAGTATCGCATGTCCATAATCCGAAACGTATCTTTCATCGCTGTCCTCGCTCGTCGCACACTCCCTAGGTTCCGTGTCCGTTCTATCCGCTCTAGTCGATCCATAACGAACCGACGATGATCCTGATCATCCAGTGCGGTCTGTCCGAGAACGTATAACGGCCATAGTAAGGTCGCAGAATCAGGAAGACTCGAAATGAGATCTATCATTTTGTTCACTAGAGTCCGTTTATCCGTTCTTGGGATAAATTGCCTGCGATAGGTAGTGGAGCTCACCCGCTCGATCAGGTACAGGAATGCTGCTAGACGCTTCGTTTCCGCGATCCGAGCTATATCTTCTCTGTGTTGGAGGTGGGCTGGGAGGATCTGGGTGAGGTTAATGAGGTCGCAACTAAGGCGATGTGCTCTCAATATGTAGGTATCGGCTGGTCCGGTGTTTCTCATAATCTGTGACGTATTAGCGGTGTGTCGACAGGCTGAGTTGAAGACCGAGTAGGTGTACATTTACCGTATTGCCGTCAGAGGGTAGATCAGAAATATCATTGATGATGCCCATGAGTCGTCGTGAACAACCCATTATTGTATCGATCTAAAGTTAAGGTGAGACCGGGAAGGAAAGAAGTCAATGGGATGCAAACCTCGTCAAGATTGTCGTATTCTGACCAACCATATCGCCCATTTTCGTTGATCATTCCTGGCGTTGCCGTCCGACGCATGATATCGTGGGCGACGAAATACATTTGGAAGAACTTGCGCAATCCCTGGCTTGACGAGGCAGTCAAAGGCAAGCAGTTAAGAAGGTCCAGACCTGCTTCGAGGTGTTTCACCCAGGATGAATCGCACTTATCCGAAATCTATACCTAGCCATGTCAGCATTTATCAAAGCTGATGTTCGCCATACCACGTACGTCATAGAAGCATAGCATCAAAATAGTGCCTATTATGCCATCATCTATATTTCGAAGCTCGACTGCCTGCTGCAATCCCTGTATCGCTCTATCCTTGTATAATGCCGCCTCATTGGTATATCGTGCATCACCAAGCAAACGGAGCTGATTAGCTGCCACAGACACCATAGCATTCCGGAGAGTGGGATGGCAAAAGGCAAGTGGTGTGAGCAAGTTGATGTATGGGTTGTCATTGCTGCTGAGAGAACAATCCGGCCCAATGCTCTGAATAAAGTACTGGAGAAGATAGCTTTCAGAGTGGGAGTATTCCGACAGCGGATGGTTCAGAATGGAGCGTAGTTGAAGGGCATCGTCTGCTTCGCCAGGTACATCCTTCATGGCTGTGTCTTCGTCGGAATCATAGTCTACCTCACCCGTGTCCTCGAGGTAATTCTTCATGGTGAGATTGAGGAATACCCACCGCCCACTGTACGCATCTAGCGATATCATATTTCGATTGGTAGGCTTAGAGTTGCTTAGGCTGAGGATACTTCTTTGCTGCTTAGAACACGTTCCTATAGACATTCATGAGCCATACCCATGGTAATACCAACAATGGCGATCTGGCGAAACCCACCTCTACGGCCTAAACTAACTCCTTGTTCCACTGGTTCCTCCACGAAGGAAAATTCCTCACACGTCAGATCCAGTGTCCTACATCGAGTGCAGCGAGGCACATCCCCAATGCAGCGCAGGCTAAGGGCTTCATCCGGCGTCAATATGCCCGAATCGATAATTCTTCAGTCCAGGTCCGTACCTTTACACTGAAAGCAGCCAGAGCGACGATGAGTTTCAGCCGACATGTTCGGAGCAGAAGCCATGCATGTATGTGGTAGGTACAACGGAATGAGGGGTGGTTACAGGTGGAAGTCTGTCCCGGCCGTCCTGGCTTGCGTCTGTTCGGGGGAATTGGACGGAAGGAGGCAGCCCGCCGGAAGAGCGGGGAATGAGCCGGCGCTTATATTAACAGCACCAAGCTATGACTAGCTGCAGCCCTTAGAGCGACGCGGCCACAGCACATCCCTGTCACCCATTCTACCTATCCGGAATGTTACGGAAGTGAGAATTCGGCCCTACAGATAGCACATCGAGTAGATTGCGTGGCAGTTTGACCCAATAGGATACCAGATTACGTTCCCTAAAATTGAGACATGGAAATTCCTACTTTTTACTGGCCCCTCTTAAGGAAGCGTGGATAGCCAAACGTCATGATAGGCTAATAGAGACCAAATTCTATCATGTAGTATATCTAAAATTCGCTTGTTGAAAGTCTGTTCGATCGGCAAAAGCTTCTGTCAAATCTTCATTTGCAATCTGTGAATCTGGGTCAATGTTGGCAAGTCGCCGGTTGTATCTCAAGACCAACACCCAGTAAAGCCCCATCAGCCCGACGCATATGCAGTAGCATATTAACATGGCGATAAACCCGCCGGTATAGGCGGGCGCTTGACTGGCACGGAAGGTTTGGGGCCCGATGAGATTCCCTTGCAGTCACATCAGTACCTGTAACAACTGCAAAGATCACGCAATGTAATGAATAGAGGGTATCTAGCTTAGACTCACCAAGTGCATATCCAATGTACAGAATAGAATACTGCACAGTTTTCTTCGTGTGTCCAGCTGTATTAGCTTGCGCCATGGAGATTCCTTGCTTGTCAGCTTGCTAGATAGGCAATAATTCGCATGACACGTAGCACTTACCGACTACGTACGGTCCAAAATAAGTGTAAAGCTATAGCTCTGTGAGCATAAATACTAATTAACGGCTGGAAGGACTTACAAGGTAAATTCCGACTATTTGCCCTGCTACATTTGTTCGTGGGAGAGAGTACACCAAGGCTGAGCCGACAATGGGCAAACAGCATGCCATCATAGTAACGAGGCACCTTCGATTTGACCAGCGTGCAGCTAGCCAGGAGAAGAAAAATGCAGATACAGTGGACATTACTCCGGTCGGCATGTTCAGAAGGGAGGCCTTAACCGCAGTGAAGCCAAGATTGTTGATGAGGATACCACTAAATGTAGTCAGGCCTGTATCGTAAGCGATAGTAGAGCTACAAACGAGAAGACAGTTTACCTCCATTAGGAATGTTAATAGCAATGTTGAAGGAAAACAGGATCCACGTTTTTACATCCAAAACCGCTTCAAGAGCCTGTTCCCTTTTCCATTCTTTATTTATGATGCCGGTCTGATTTTCCGCTAGACGCTGGGTTGCATAGAATCGTTCCCTATCGGTGAAGAAGAAGGCAGTCATCGGGGATTCCGGTAGGATCACGAACGCTGTTATGGACCACACTGCGGAAAGAGAGCCTGAGTAATTAGCAAACTGCATCACTGCGATACATGGTTCACTTACCGACAATCAGGTACAGATATTGCCAGATAGCAAGAGGTGCAGAATCGGGAATATGCCCTACAGCCCAAGATAAGAAGCCGTTGATCACGGAGCTAAAAGCCGCGAACACGATTGCATTTCGTGGAGGTTGTTCCGTCTTTTTATAGAATCCGGCGACTATGAGGCTGATTGTAGGGACAATAATTGCTTCTAGGTAGCCTAGTGAAGGATATCAATTCGATGCCATCCTTACTGGGGTTGCTAGTGGGTGTATCTTAACGGGCCAAAACAGAACATACCCATGAAAAACCTCAACGCCATCAGTCCATTCCAGTTTCTCGATGCGGGTATCAGCAGAGCTAAGCACGACCAGCCTAGGGAGCACGAAGAGAGATACTTTGCGGATGGCAGTCGCTGTACGAGGAAGGAGGAAGGGCACATCCCGATGATTGCCTTATTCGGTGTCAGCTTTGGGTCATGGACAAAATCTACAAACACGTACACCTATAGATAGGATTGATCCAGCCCAGGAGTATTGTTGACCAACGAGGTGAAGATCTGGATACATGTCAGGACGATTTGCGATACGGATGAGCATCAATACCCTTTTCCAGTCCGTAGATTGCTGCGGTGCTGAGAGCAACCTTATCCACTGCCCCGAGAGTAGCGGTGAGCAGAAGCTAGCATTTATCAGTAAATTCTGATGCTTATTGTCCGGTGAGCAGCCTACCATGGGTACCAGGATGCAGTCGATTTTGCGCAACAATTTCCTTTCCATTTCCAACGTCATGGGAGGATGAGTTGTGCTATGAGCAAGATAGGCAGCAGCTCCATCCACTTGCTTTTCCAGCTCCATCTTTCCTGATGATAATGGCGACATCTCTACTGGCGTGTTCGTCTCTCCCAGGGCCATCTATTAGGGTCGGTGGATCACGGGATGGGCTCACGTGCCATCCTAACGACTCAATGTCCCCGATTTGTGCGCGGTGGAGACCATTATGGGTGAGAGATATATATTCGACTATCATTCCCCGCTATGCTGGTTGTATCACCCTCGTCCGAGATTGTCTGCGAAGACCACTGCACCGGGCGCTGGAAGGCAACTCTCGGGTAGGAAGCGCTTGCAGGGGTCTAATCAGTGTCACCCTAATCTGACACACTCATTGGTCCCCCCAACGCGGCCATGTCCGATGCATAAGCCAGTCAAGTTGAAGCACTGGCAATCGCATCTTCTTGATGAGGGGGTGTTAATTTCCAATGCCCGACAGTGGAGCTGCTGGGCGGCAGGTTATCAGATTATTGATGGAAAATCATCGGTCGACCAGGGATGCTGCCTTAGAGGGCACCGGCGCCTGAGGCCCTGGTTCCTTCCCCTCTCTCTAAGCCCAATGCGGTACCGATATTGCAGCTGGAAGTGACAATCTCCTCCTGCCATGAACTCGCGTCGAGTCATTCACACACAAACTGCTGACAATGACGGGGTTTGGGCCGAGAATCATGGATTGTCGGCGGATGGATCCGTTGAAAACTCGTTTGGACCTTCCTCGCTCCCAGGATGGCCTGTCCAGGAAGTGCAGCGGTGTTCTGTCCGATCTGTGAAGCCAGGCTATAAAAGACAGTAGCCTACAGTGCCGGAAAAGAATTTACGTAGCAGATCGACCACATTTTCCACTATGAATACAAGCGTGGGAAAGGTGAAAATTGCAATCGGTGCGAGTCCCTTGTTTCCATAGCTCCACGAAAGGTTTTGCTAATTTGGCTTGGCTTCTCCTTAGACCGAGGAGGCACTTTTACTGACGTCTGGGCCGGCCTGCCTGGACGGTCGGACGTTGTCTTCAAGCTCCTTTCGGTTGATCCCGCCAATTATGATGATGCACCCACAGAAGGTATTGCGTTTTGGCACGATACCATTAGATAGAAGCTAACCATGTCAGGTATACGTCGCGTACTATCTACATACTACGGCAAGGAGATCCCTCGCAGCCATCCACTCCCAAAGGCAGATCTAGAGTTCATTCGTATGGGAACAACGGTTGCAACAAATGCCTTGCTGGAGCGGAAAGGCACACGGCATGCATTTCTCGTTACCAAGGGATTCCGCGACTTGCTCAACATCGGATATCAGTCGCGACCTCGACTCTTCGACCTCGACATTGTCAAGCCGGCTGTTTTGTACGACGAGGTCCATGAAATTGATGCTAGAGTAACGATTGAAGGATTCGATGAAGACGTCGATGGGCTCTTCAATGCCACCGAAGAAATACCTGGTGTCCTGGTCCGCGGTACAAGCGGTGATATGGTGCGTATCTTGAAGCCAATAGACGAAGAACAAGTCCGTCATGTACTCAGGGATCTCCGTGGTAAGGGCTTCGACACACTTGCCGTCTGCTTCACCCACTCCCATATATTTCCAGACCACGAGGTCAGAGTTCATCAGTTGGCCATAGAGGAGGGCTTTAACCATGTATCATTATCCTCTGCCGTGGCAGCCAACATGATCAAGATGGTACCACGAGGCAGTTCAGCATCAGCAGATGCATATGTCACCCCTGAAATAAGAAGGTATTTAGCCGGGTTCATGAAGGGTTTCGAGGGTGGAAATCTTGACGGTGTGAGGTGCGAGTTCATGCAGTCCGACGGAGGACTCGTTAGCCACCACCAATTCAGCGGGATAAGAGGCCTCTTGAGCGGTCCTGCAGGTAAGAAATACCCTTATCTCTATTCTTCAATGATGCTAATTCTATAGGGGGTGTTGTTGGATACGCTCAGACCACTTACGACGAGATCTCCAAAATTCCGGTGGTGGGTTTCGACATGGGCGGGACGTCAACGGATGTGTCACGATACGGAGGGCAATTTGAGCATATATTTGAGACCACCACTGCTGGCGTGGCGATACAGAGTCCTCAACTAGATATAAACACGGTCGCCGCGGGCGGCGGCTCGATGTTGGCCTGGAAAAAGCGTCTTTTCGCAGTTGGCCCGGAGAGTGCATCGTCACACCCTGGACCTGCATGCTATCGAAAACGCGGGCCTCTTACAGTGACTGATGCGAATCTCTTCCTCGGGAGGTTACTTCCGGATTATTTCCCGAAAATATTTGGCGAAAACGAAAACGAGGCTCTGGATTCGGACACAGTACAGCGAATGTTTGACAATTTGACGGCGACGATTTACTCCGACACGGGAAATAAAATGAGCCCGGAAGAGGTAGCCTGGGGGTTTCTTGACGTTGCTAACGAATCAATGTGCCGGCCAATCCGGGCTTTGACTGAAGGAAAGGGATATGACATCGGTAAGTGCATGACTTGTAAATCTGTATACTGTCATTGACTTTGTCCCAGCAAACCATCATTTGAGTGTTTTTGGGGGTGCTGGAGGGCAGCATGCTTGCGACGTCGCACGCAAACTCGGTATATCCACCGTCGTCATTCACAAATATTCAAGCATCCTTTCCGCATACGGTATGTAGCAAAATCTCCCGGATGTGGACACGAACTGACCCAGTAAAACAGGAATGGCGCTCGCGGACTTTGTGCAAGAAGCTCAAGAACCAGTTAATGAAGTTTATGGAGATGAATCCCGTACCAGGCTTCTCGGTCGGCTATCACTGCTGCGAGATAAGGTTCGCCGCCAGCTAAACGGCCAGGGTATCTCAGATGGCGACATATCCTACCAGCGGTATCTCAACATGAGATATCAGGGAACGGAGACAGCGATAATGGTTCTGCAGCCAGCAGATGGCGATTTTAAGCAGGAATTCAAAAGAATGCATCTGCGGGAATTCGCCTTTTTGTCTCCTGACGAAAGGCCTATCATTGTGGATGACGTGCGCGTCCGAGGCGTTGGGTCTTGCGGCGGGCTTGAGAAATCAGATGGAAAGAGACTGGGGCAAAAGCTCAAGTACGCCTCTTTCAATGTTGCACGGCCGGAGTTTGTGGAGCGAACGGTACGAGGCCCGGCGTTTGTTGTCCGATCGTGCCAATGCTAATGGTCACAGACCAAAATCTACTTTCCAGGAACTGGAAAGATTTCCGCTCCGGTCTTTCTACTGCCTAAGCTGGAGCCGCTAACTCTCATCACCGGACCAGCTATTATTATCGACCAGACACAGACCTTGGTAATCACGCCTGGGGCAGAAGCCAAAGTGTTGAGTAACCACGTGGTTATCCATATCAACGACTCATCCAGCCAGATTATACGAAGTCCTGTCTCAATGCACAGAGTTCAGCTTTCGCTATTCGCACATCGCTTCATGAGTATTGCCGAGCAGATGGGTCGAGCTCTACAGAAGACGGCCGTGTCACTCAACATCAAGGAGCGGCTGGATTTCTCATGCGCACTATTTGGCCCAGATGGTATGTTGACAGATTATGAATAACATAGTTTGGACTAATATGACATAGGAGGACTGGTTGCCAATGCACCTCATGTCCCAGTACATCTTGGTTCCATGAGCTACGCGGTCAAGTACCAGCACGAGCTCCACGAAGGAAAGCTTGCCCCGGGGGATGTACTGGTGTCCAATCATCCTGAGGCAGGTGGTACGCATCTGCCAGACATCACGGTGATAACTCCGGTTTTTGAGAAGACGGGGAAGCAGATCGCATTTTACGTAGCTTCCCGCGGCCACCACACTGATATTGGTGGCCTTGGGGGAACGTCCATGCCACCGAACTCCACAGAGCTGTGGCAGGAGGGTGCTGCGATCAGGTCTTTTAAGCTTATTCATGCTGGAAAATTCGATGAATCCGGTATCACCGAAATCCTTCTTCGACCGGGTCAATACCCGGGTTGCACAGGGAGCCGACATGTGTCGGACAACATCTCCGACCTCAAAGCGCAGGTTGCGGCAAACCACAAGGGCATGATCTTGGTGCAGGATCTTATCAAGGAATACACCCTACCAGTGGTGCAGATGTACATGAAAGGCATCCAATCGAACGCTGAATGGGCGGTGCGGGACTTTCTTCGCGCCGCTATTATTACGAAGGGCACCCACCTCGTTGCTGAAGACCAAATGGATAACGGTTCAGTGATCAAGCTCACAGTCATAATTTGCCGGGATGGGTCTGCTGTGTTTGATTTTACTGGGACTGATTGTGAGCTGCTCAGTAATATCAACGCGCCCCCAGCAATCACCTACTCTGCCATTATATACAGCCTACGTGTTCTCATCGGCACTGACATCCCATTGAACCAGGGCTGCCTCACACCGATCGATGTCGTCCTACCAAAGGGCACATTCCTAAATCCATCCGCAGGCCCCGCTGTTTGCGCTGGGAATACTCAGACATCGCAGCGACTCGTGGATGTCATCCTCAAGGCATTTCGAGCCGGTGCCGCCTCTCACGGCTGCATGAACTGTATTGGCTTTTTTGGCGAGGGCGGCAAGGATGCCGAGGGTAAGAAGCTAAATGGATACGCTTACGCGTTCGGAGAGACAATCGGCGGTGGCTCTGGAGCAACATCCTTCCGGCCGGGGGCATCCGGTGTACATACGCATATGACCAACACGAGGATCACCGATCCGGAGAGCCTGGAAAAGCGCTATCCGGTCATCCTGCGAGAGTTTGCTATCCGCCCAAACTCGGGAGGAAAGGGGGTGAACAGGGGCGGAGACGGTGTGGTGCGAGACATTGAGTGCCGTGTTCCGCTAAGCTTCAGTCTCATCACTGAGCGCCGCACTGTTGCGCCTTATGGAATGAACGGAGGTGAACCGGGACAGTGTGGAGCAAATTACTGGGTTAGAAAGATGAATGGGGTAGAAGGGGAGGAGTGGCGATGGATAAATATGGGAGCGAAGAACATGGTGAAAATGGAGGCAGGTGATCGCGCTGTCATTCATACCCCTGGAGGAGGGGGTTGGGGGCGAGTGTTCGGTGAAGGGTTGTATGGGAAGGAAGAAATTATTACGTACCCGTACCCTCGAGCGTCGGGGAGTGTGGCAGCCCGTATGATGGCACAGGAGAGTTCTGCGTGACATGCCCATCGATTTACATTTCAGTTCTTCAGAATGTTTCGGGTTATGACTGTTGCTTCCGTGTTGATACCAACGGGTGGCTATCTGATATTTTGTTCGGGCTACGGGTGTTGAGCGCGCAGGCGTCGACCAACCCAGCCTACTTAATTAGTAATTATATAGACTGAGTTGATGAATTTCAAGCAATGGTTTAAAGTGACTGGACGTGCCAAACTTAATATCGAATTGACTTTCAACATCTCCCTGACACCTTCATGACGTCACATCCAACCCTACTATTGTCTCCTTGTATAACCTCCATCGCAATTCCACACAACCACACTATCCCCATCGTCCACATCACCTATACACATACTTATCCAAATTCCACATTATTACCTACTACACAAAATCAAGGCCCAAAATGCCCCCCACCACGGCCCCTCACCCCGACCAACGCGGCATCGAACCGCACCCCGACCTCCCCCACAACACCGCCCACGAAGTCGACTACACCCCCCACCCAGAGAACTCCGTGCCCCTGCCCCCATCCCGCCAATCCATCCAAGACCACATCATAGCCCTATACTGCGGCAGTGCGTCCGCCGAAGACATGAGTGTCTACGCAGAGCAAGCCGTCTACGACGATCCATTCAGTTACTGTGATACGCGGTAGTAGCCCCCCCCCCCATCACAAATCCCCATAAAACCCTATACTGACAACTATGGGATCTGGTACTCAGGTACAAAATCGCTGGTCAATGGTACGGCATTCCGAAGCTCTTCAGCAAGAGCGAGAATCTGGGGACGGAGGTGGTGTCGAATACGGACGATGAGATGGTCTGGAAGCAGAGACAGAAGTATACGTTTCGCGGGATTGGAGCGTCCCGGACGGAGGATAGTTTGGTGAGTTTGAGGTTGCAGGGTGGGGAGGATGGGGAGAGGGTCGTTTATCATAAGGATATGTGGAGTGAGAAGGATTATGATCATCAGGGATTCGGGGCGCTGATGAAGAAGGTTAATGGGTATGTTATCTTATTATTTTCTTTTGTTTGTGCTTTGGGGTTTGGGGTTGAGAGGAATCGGGCTAATGGTTTGGTTTGGTTTAGGGATAAGTTGACGGGGATTACGAGGCCGCCGGAGGAGCTATAGAGTTTTGATAGTGTGGTGGGATGGGATGGGATGATGTTGGTGTTGAGGTCTGGAGTATGGGAGGGGAGGTAAATGTGTTGATATTCGAGCTGTTGGGCCATTTCATTGTGGTATATTTATGCTTCTATGTTGGTGGCATGGTGTTTGATAGGTGGGTATGTTGATAGAATGTATAGTATAGGAGTTTATTGTTCACTGTTACATCTGTCGAAGAAACAATCCTCCTAGACACTGTACAGACTCACGGGTTCGTTGGATTCAATGAGCCCAATCAATCAATCATGTGTGGATATATAATCAGTACCATACGCTAAAAAATAAACATAATCATTGCATGGAATCCATCACCCCACCCTTTCAAGTTATGCATAGTTACATTATGATGTGCAAATTGCTTTTCTCAGACCACACGTAAGCTATACTGTAGAGGAATCATGTTCGTCACCACATCACACGTCGGGCCACCGGAAGCGATGCATGTATATCACCATTATACTATATCTGTAAGAAAACAACCCACCTATCACTACTACCGAAGGAAGTACACAGCATGGATCCCTACAAACCCATACCCCCTCTCCCATAACAGTACATAAGTCCCTCCCAACGACTTCTATTTCCCGCGAAGATACACCCGAATATTCCCATAAATTAAGTAAGTAATAATGACCCACCTGCACAGCACAAAATCGGACAAAGAGAACCCAGAAAGAACTTAATCAAAGCCTGGGCGGACGTAAGGTTCGGCGCTATATCCCGCTCTCGAAAAAGCAAACAAGGATATATATTGACTGTGGCGTTCCGCAATATGCAGGTTGGGACATGATGTAATCTGATCGGTGTGGTGGATTAAGTTGCGTTCGGCTGTTCTCGGGGATATACAGTACAGGTACTTCGATTTATAGGTTTATCAGGGAAGTTGGGCAGGGTATGTAGGAAGACGTGGCTGTTCAGTTTAGTGGGTTGCAATTGTATATGGTCGGTGCTGTTGATGAAGTTTGGGATCATAGGTTAGAGTATGGGTGATGGATAGAGGCTAAGTACGCGGTTGCATGACATGTTTCTTCGCCCTATATTGGTATGGTCTCATGCTGGATATCCAGTGATGTGTGCGCGCTAGACATATTCGGATCTCTTCGTCCTGCATGCGACTTGTACAATGAACTACTAAAGTGCTCCGAAGAGTTCAATTAGTAGTAGTAGGGAGAAACTGCTGAACGCATGCACTTGATAAGATATATTGCAAAATATTTATACCCCTGCCATCACTGCATCACTACTCCTATACAATCACCCTATAACACCTTCACCCTCACCCCCTGAGTCCCCGGCTTCGGATGCGGAAGAAACATATCCCGATAGACATCGACCGATTCACGTCCCGTCTCGAACAGCTCAAACTCAAAGTTCCGATACACATTCGCCAGCGAAATGTACATTTCCGCGTAGGCGAGGTTGATACCAAGACACGAGCGGGTCCCGCGACCGAACGAGACGAGGTATCGTGTCAATTTCCGCCCGTCTGGCGCGACAGGGTCGTCGAGCCAGCGCTCGGGTTTGAAAGTGTATGAGTCGGGGAAGATCGCTTCGTCGTGCGAGACTGAGTAATTGTCCATGCTGATGATGGTGCCTGCGGGGATGGTCCAGGTTTTGTAGATGAGGGGGAATTTGTCGCTGACACGGGGTGAGCGTTGCACGATGCCGTAGGACATGCGGATGCCTGTTCATAGGTGTTGTGATTAGTTGTGGTACTAGTATGTAGTAAGTCAGAAGGGAGGAGATGCGCACATTCTTGGATACATCCCGTCAGGTAGGGGAGCTTTTCTAGCTCGCTCAGCGGAGGAAAGTTGGTTGGATCGGGGATCGCTGTTATCAACTCTTCGCGCAGACGCTTGTATATCGACGGAGTGCTGAGAATGTGGTAGCTGGCGACGGCCAGAGCATATCGCGTGGTTTCGAAGCCGGCTCCAATGACGGTAAAGGCTTCCTCGCGGAGTCGTCGCAGGGTCAGCTCTTCAGGTGGTAAGCCGCCTTCTAGCAGAGCGTTGAAGACGGTTTTGCGTTGAGATTCTTTCATCGTCCCGTATTCTTTGCTTCGGAGGATATCCGTGATCTGGGATGCCATTTCCTGTGACAGTTAGTAGCGGCCCTGGGTTATACTGGATATGTATAGGGACTTACTCTATTGTAATGGTTGATGGACTTCAGGCCAGGATTCATTGTCTCCACAAACTTCTGAGGAAGTGCATTCATAATAACTCCCACCCAAGGAAACTGGACCAGAACATGCACCATGTCGAGTAGATCAAACATGGCTTGAATAAAGACCGATCGAAAGTCCGGTGCATTGATGAAGCCATAACCGTCGTTGAAGCAGTAATGAACAATGATATCAGACGCAATACATCCCCACATCCAATCAAGACGCAAAATCTTGCCAGTGCCTTGGTATTCACGGCGAAGCCGGTCGCAGAGCTTGTACAGCTTATCCTGCATCATGGGGGTAGCATTTGTAATGGCCCGCTTGGAGAAGAACGGGTTGAGCGCAGCACGTCTGGGCTTATGAGCCTCATGTTTTGGGGTGGAGAAGGTACCCTTGGCATTGTCGAAGCGATACTGGAGATGTTCTGGCTTGTTCCACGGGAGGGAGTTGGAGAACATCTCCTCGAAGAACGATGAATCCCTGATGTGAATCTCATTCGGGCTGATGCGAATGATGGGTCCTACAAAATGTGGTAACCCTGTCAGCTTGCCAACTCTGTTTGCCAAGGCATTGCCCATAGTTTCGTGACTTACCATACTTGTCGTGCAGTTTGTGGTACTGAAACAAGAACTGCCCCCCAGGCAACTTGAAAACCTCATAGTAGGTTTCATACCAGTATGTCAAAGCAGCCAGCTTGGGACCAGGAAAATTGGCCAAGGGATGAAAGGTGAGTCGATAGATTCCCAATCCGACGGAATAGACAATCAAGGTGGCCGTCAAGACAGCACACAAGGCAATAGGAGAGTCAGCGACCGATGAGAGGCCGGCCACCAGGCCTTGGATCAAGCCCATGATGCCAAAAGAGATACATGAGGAAAGAGGAGATCCGCGAACGGCAAGGATCCTGGCGGGACGTGCAGATATATCTAGATAGTCGTTTGTGGGTAGCAGGGGGACCGACAGACAGACAGACAGACAGTCAACATAGTTGTCCCGAGGGCTTGGGTCCGCGCCAGAAATCCCGGTCACGGATTCTGCAGTGGAGTTTGACAGGCCCCCTTTAGTGGACCGGGCCCGTGCGAACTATGCCCTCTAGTTGGAGCGTCAATTGGTAACCATCCAGGGCTGGACGGACGGCAGCGGCAATGATTCGAGCACAACTGAAGAATGGACTCCGCTGATAGACAGTCGCTGCCTTTTCTGCAACGCGAGGAGCAAGAATCCAAGGTTGGTGGTTGGCCAGGCTGAAGGGGATGATGGGGCGGATCGGCCGCCCGGCTGCTGTAAGCCCTCAAGTCAAGTACTTTGTGCATGATTCACGCATCGCCATGACAAATCTACGTTGAGTCTATTCAATAACGAGGATGAACCTTAAAAACTCAAGGTCGAGGTCACTGTGGGCAAGGCATCCAAAGGTACTCCAAGGCACCATGACGGGAATCCGGTTTTGTGCCAACTTTGGGCCTTTCCCGCGACGGTGCGGGCCCGGGAATTTTGCCCTCCACTGGCCCTTGGCTGTCATACAGCATACAGTGGTACCTCTCGCCTATAGACTCTCGCTAGTCGCTAGAGTCTTTGAAAGGGATATTAGAGTTTTGCTGCTTTGACGTGCGGCCGTCCAAGCTGAAAGTTACTTCATACTTGGGCGGGCCCAATTACTATTCCCAATCCAGACTAAGATAGCCGGGGTGTTCGCAATTCCGAAGTCAGTCTGTGTCTCTCTCACACCCTCAGACTCAGCCGGGGATCCACCATTCTGCAGCGATACGAAGTGGATCCCCTCCCAACATCTCACCAACAGGGGCTGTCCATTCTGCTGGTTTTCTCTGATTGCCTCTCCTGAATGGCCTATTCCCTCCATCACAGTGGAGACGCCTGCAACTTGGGGTTCCTACTGTTTTAGGGTAAGTCCCGGGGTTTCCGTCCCGCGTTGACTGTTTACTGATTTTGTATGTTGCACTTCACGGTGATGCGAATGATGTGCCAACCTCCTACCTGCATAGGGGATGTACTACCCACATCCGACGCACTTCTGCACGGCCCAAAAAAATCATCATGCACTCCCTAATTCGTCATCCCCATCCCCCCCCCCCCCAGGACAACACCGCCAGCCTGGGAGAGGCCGGGCTTAGACCCCGACCAGTCACACTCGATAATAAGCTTCACCGGCATAATAACTAGTCAGTGGGGATAATCTGTTCTCCCATCCCGAGGCTGAGTCCGGAGACCTCCAGGCTCGTCTTAATCAAAGAAAGTCCGATAGGTCCACTCCCCACCCTTCGTCGGGATTGGCCTTCTGCTGCATTCCTCAAAATCCCGTCAATGGACAGAGTGGTGCCATTAAGTCTGACCGCCAACGTTCACCCATAATGTTGGCGGACGGATGGCTGACCCATCCTATCCTGGCACAGAAGGCCAATGCTCTACCAGTGATTATGCTAGCACAGAAGGAGCTGTTACATGCAATTTCCTTTCCGTGTCTGCACTAACAATACGTGGCACATCTCTTCCAAAGTTGCCTGCTCATCGTCCCTGCAATAGGGGCATCTGACAAGAGTCACGGCGACATCGAATTCTCCTTTAATGACCTGCAGGTATATCACATTTGGAACCTTGCAATTCACGATTGTCAGAACAAGAGGCCACCAGGGACTGGTAAAAGCGTCTCACGAAAGTACTCGAGTCCAGAACAATCTACCTGACTAGCGTGGTAACCTAAAACTCGCAGCAGGCCAATGAACGCTACAACCCCTCATCTTCATGCGTAACGGATGCATTCCCCACTGCTCGTCTCTGCAGAGCAGTCATACCATGTGCCCTCCTGTAGTTTTCCCGTTCACCCGTTGCACGTTGGGACGCATCTGTACGGATCGTTCCGATGTGCGAATGTCGGTCATGCGGCGGTTGCCTATCCACCGAGCCGGGACCGGCAAAGCCAGTGAGGACGTCCCCATGACATGTGGAAGGATGCCTTGAGTTGATGTTACGTAGGACGACCGCCTGACTCAAGGGATCTGTTGCCTCGCACATGTCGACATGGCATCACAGAGCCAAGTATTTCCAGCTACCCGGTGCCCGGTTACCTGAGGTTCTTTGATTTCTGACATTTTGTGAGAGCAAGGCGTGACTAGGAATTGCTGTGTCGTCTGTTGTGACACTAGTCGGGAACGCAGCTGTCGTGGAATGATCTCACGCCTACTAAGATGCTCTACTCGCTAGCCTGTGCTAATTTAACTGAGACTGCATTCCCCGACGAATGATTTAAGTCTACTAACGCTCAACGCTGCCTACTGTTTCGAATGCTGCTGCTTTCCGTGACGGCGACCCTTGCGAAAAGCACTATACCCAAAGCTGATCGAGGATAATTTTCAAAACTCTTCCTTTAGGTTTAGATCAGAGACTAACTCAACTTCGGAGAAAGACTGCTTGTAATAGTGGCTGCGGTGAAACGACACGACGCAGTCAGGATCCGTGGCCTTATTTAGGCTGCTCCTGGGAAGGATCAAAGTCCCCGAATGCGTCGCCGACTCCCTCTCCGCGCAAATACTGCAGCGGGGTCTGAAAGCCCACAAACCCAATGTTGGGACTGGATACCTCGTATCCCATCACTTTCTGAGCCTCTGGAGACCAGGACAGAACTTCTTCAGCTGTGTTGGCAAGATAAACGTTCTCCTCCTGTCGATGGAATCCGCGCGTGAAAAACATGCCATGTACTACCCGTCGCTCATTTTGTGTGACGTTCGCGCCCCCTGCATGGTACAGTCCTCCCAGCATCACCCAGCAGTCGGTCACATCCAACTCCGCGGCGATGGCCTCGTCCAGCTTGGGTGCCCGGTCGGAACCCCACAGGTGGCTACCGGGGATGGCGACGGTGGCACCATTCTCGACTGTTGTCTTGATCCCGGGAACCATGAAGGCCATCATTACATCCGAGCCCACCCGATAGCCCGTGGTGCTCTGGTCTTCATGATCCACATGAAAGTTCTTGTCGTCACGATGAAGCCGCTGTGCCTTGGCACCAGGCCCTATGTCGAATGTCATCGCGATCGAGCAGATCGCCTCGCTGGTATATGTATGCTTTGTTTCTCCATAGAAGTTGGAGGTTGTCTTGTCAACAAACCTCGCTGTCAGAGCACGAATGAGTGGATTGACCAGCCAATTTTCCCGGGCAGTTTTGCTACGGCCTGCGAGGTTCGCACAGCGGCGTGTTTCAGGTGGAAAAAGGTCACCCTGATATTGTTAGACGTGCAAGGGTCCAAAAGGGTCTGCCCACCTACCTTCCAGGGCTTGTCAGCATCAAGGTAAGGCTGCACTTCCTCGTTGACCTGCTCTATAGTTGCCGCATCAGTGAAATCCTTGATGATACAGCAGCCATCCTTGATGATGGCTTGGATGATGGCCTCCACGTCGGCCCGGTCGATGCGTTGAATCGGGAGCTGCTTGACAGCCATAACAGCAAGAGAACTCTTTCGTGGTGATATAGCACGATGGCAGTCTGCATATCGAGCGGTAGGACGGCTTCTTATCTGTTCTTGTGGCAGCTTGATTCAAGTATGTGACCCCGAAGCGGAGTATCTCCAGGCTGTTTTGGCAGGTGGAGCCGCAGCCGCCAATCATCCTAGAGCCCTTCTCCGCATCTGGCCGTCTTGCGACGACATGAATGGCAACTCGATCCCTACTAGATGTGTCAAGGTGATAACATATCATAGGCAAACCCCGCATCAACAGCCAATCATCATGGATTCAAGTATCGCTACTATTCTGACGTGCCGACGTAGTCATGCACGGGCTTCCTTACAGTCTAGAGAGGCTACAGACGCGCATTATGGCTTCCCATGCTGCTTGTTTTTCCTGTCGAGCCAGGAAGTTGAGATGCGACCGAGCCAGGTCCCGGTGTTCGATGGTGAGAAGCGGAAGCTCAACCCTGAGCGCCCATCGAACCCACCGCGTCTGCTTTGGCTATCTCCGCGCTGGCCACATGCACGAGACTGCCCTGGAAGAGCTACATGCACGCAGCAGACCTTTGTTCAGCGGTATTACCTTGAGGTGGTAGCTTATTTAAGATACAGTCACCACAGATCAGTGTGGTAGGACGACAACTAAAAATGCCTCGGAGCTGCTTTTACACACGGTACATCGCTTGCATCCATCTTGAATGAACTGGACAAGCAAGGGGATCAATATGAAAACAGCTACATGCTGGGCAACGGGCTGTTCCATGTATTCCATCAGGCTCTGCTTGAAAATTATCGACAACCGTCAAACAACAATATAAACCCCCAGAGACTGGCATTTCCCACTGCAGATAATGGACTCGACTATGTCCCAGGCATCAAGCCGTTGGCATTTCATGACGCGGTCCTCCAGGCTGGACATGTAAATTTGCTTTTCCCATGTATGCCGTATCTGAAGCAATTGAAACTCAGACCAGGCAGGCCTTCATTAGATGGCTAGAACGATGTGGGGAGAGTACCAGAAACCGTATGTTTACCGTGGCCCTTGAATTTGTCCAGAGGGTATGGCACGTTCGAGACCTCTCTGGAATGCCCAACATTCCGTGGACTAGGATCCCGAGAAGACCTGATGGGCTAAGAATGGTGCTTTTGAATTAACTCGGAACGAGCACCTGCGAAACCCCTTATCTTGCCAATCGTTCCCGTGCTTTAGCAGCAACCAACTGAGGTCCGAATCCCCGCCTAGCTGATTAGCGATAGGTCAGGAGCGAGTCGGATCAACCACTGCTTGCCTCTTATCAGTGCGGAGATCTTGGTTCGGGAAGGTGAGAGCGAGTTGATAAACCGATAGTCACATTCCCTATATGCAATAACTTATTCTTAAGATCAATTTGTTTCCCTTGCTTTGGCGATCACTCAATCGCCCACGAACTGAATTACTACTCATCTTGCTGTCATGGAATCCCAATTGAAAGTGATCAATGGACCAGATAGCTCCTCAAAAGTATGCAGTGAGAAAACACTGGATCTCACGTCCACACAGTCGGTGGACGAAGGTCACATAGACTCCAACGTGGAAGGATCGGGGACACTGCATCGAACATTAACTCCGCGCCTGATTCACGTATGCACCATGCCGCAACCCAAACCACACAGTAATACTGACTAAGACAGGTAATATCTCTGGGTTCCAATGTCGGAAGTGGTTTATTCATAGCGACGGGGAAGGCTCTAGGCGAGGGAGGCCCAGGAAACATGTTCATAGGCTATTTGATCGTCTGCATCGGAGTCTGGGCCAACCTGCAGACATTGTCTGAGATGACGATCGCTTTTCCCACGTCAGGCAATTACATCGACTACGCCGATCGATGGGTTGACCCAGCATTGGCTTTTGGTGCTGGCGTTGCAGAATGGCTAGGTGAGTGGCCGAGCTCAGACATTGTAACGGGCATATGAACTCATCTATTGCTAGGATGGACGACGGTGTTTGCGTCCGAAGGGACCTTCTTCGTGCTTTTAGTCAACTTCTGGGCCGATGGGGCCATTCCTGAAGCAGCTTTGCGTGAGTCTGCTTCAGCCTATACGCACGGCACCTGCTTACATCTGTAGTCACGATATACCTGGTTATCTGTTTGGCGGTCTTCTTGGTGCCGAACAAGTATTTCGGCTGGCTTGAATACTTTGGCTCTTTGGTCAAAGTGCTGCTATTCCTCTTCATCACCATTATCTCACTGGCGATAATCGGCGGAGCCGGTCCGTCGGGGTATGTACGAGACGGAAGTACATGGACAGAGCTCCCAGCATTTAAGAATGGTTTTGGTGTTAGTACCCCATGCGAATCGTGTTCCGATCAGAGCTAAGCCAAGGATGCAGGGATTTGCCAACGCCGCATTACTTGCTATCTGGGCCGCTGGTGATCAAGTCTTCATCGGAGTCATGGGCGGCGAGGCCGAATCTCCTCGCTACTCGATGGCACACGCAGCCAATCTAGTCCCGTGGCGAGTAGCAGTCTTCTATCTCGTTTCCGTGGTGCTCGTCTCGATCATTGTTCCCTCAGACGATTCACGACTACTAGGCGGCTCCAGCGTGACTACATCCCCGTTTGTGATTGCCGTCGAAGACGCCGGAATCAAGGGTATTCCCAGTCTCATCAATGCGTGTCTAATCATCGGTATCCTCGCCATCGCATTAGAAGGCATATTCCTTCCGTCTCGCATTCTCCGCACCATGGCACTACAAAAACTACTACCCTCGTTTATTGCCAAAGTCGACGATAAAGGTCGTCCAAGATGGGCACTTGCCATTACTGCCGTTGTAGGGGTTACAATCACCTACATGAGCTTGAGCGGTGAGTCCATTGCACTTTTCATCCATAACTTCCCTAGCAATACTAACGAAGACAATCATAGCCGGCGGCCTCGAAGTCCTCAACTGGCTCATCGCCATAACCAGCGCCTCCTTCTTCACCAACTGGGCTATCATCGCAATCACCTCGTTCCGCTTCCGCGCCGCCATCAAAGCCCAGAACAGCACGCTGCTAACAACTCCAGCCTACGCATGGCACTCCCCCCTATGGCCACTAGCCCCAGTCACTGTTCTTATCATATCGACATTACTTCTTGTCTGTCTTCTCTATCTGGGGATCAAACCAGTAAGAGACATCCCCCTCTCTACCCGACACACTAAGCTTAACCCCTAACCCCATGACTAATCGATGATAGATCGACGACTCCTTCTCAGCATACAACTTCTTCTCCTACACCATCGGACTCATATTGATTATCGTTGCCACGGTACTGTACAAGATTATCTTTCGGACCGAGTGGCGCGATCTAAACACTGCTGATTTGGGTACGGGAAGGGCGGTGTTGACTGCTGAGGAGATTCGGCGGTTGGATAAGTATTATGGTATGCCACGGTGGAGGCGTGTGGGGGCGTATTTGCGGATGTGGTGATTATACCGCTGTCTCTGGTGGTTTGTTGTGTGGGTAGTTGGGGTGATGTGTGATATGCTTGTTTTTTTATACAATTGGTGGTTGATCGCAGATTCTTATGTTGGGTGTACGTGTCTAGGTGTCCTAACTTAATGGCGCTCTGGTAGTAAATATATTGGTATTCATATCATCATCTAGCTTGGAGGACGTAGAGTCGCATCTAGTCTAGAATGGCGCGGGTCTAATACCTGGAGAAACCCAAATAGAAAGTAAGAAGTCAAGTACTAACCCAAGCGCCCAAATCCCATCATATCTATCCATCCATCCATCCCAAATAGCAATCCAAAGTAGTCACCAAAAGCACAAAGCACAAAGCAAGCATCCCAAACCCAAGAACACCATACTCGTCACACATGAAACATACAAACCCCCATAATACATCAGAAAAGCCATGGTATCAAAATCAAATCAAACACTATCCCCACTCTCCCCACTTTCCCCCTTCCTCCTCGACTCCCTCCCCTTCTCCGACCAGGGGAAATGAAACACAGGAACAAGAAAGAAACTATTACTATCGTCCGCGATGCCCGCAAGTGCAACATACCAAGCCATAAACGCACCCAGCAATGCAAACAACCCACCCGCTTTAATAATCTTCGCGTTGGGTACCTCCGGCGCTGTGCGATGAATATACCCAACTGCTAGGAGGAGAAGGGCGACATCGACGGCTGCGAAGAGGGCGCAGAAGACGTAGGTTGATTTGAGCGTGCAGAGCCAGAGGAGGAAGGTGAAGATGAACCAGCCCTGTATGTATTTTATTCCAAATCAGTCTTGGTGGGGGGTATGGGCGTGGGGAGGTGGTGGCAGTAGTACCATTAGGAATAACCCGAATGCGTCATAGAACATCGACAAGCTGCCATTATTGGCTGCTTTGTAGGCGCCCTGAATGTCGAATCCGCCGGGGATGAAGACTATGGATAGGGAGATCCAGAATCCGCCGTAGGAGGAGAGCGCGGTTGCGCCGAAGGTGTTTCCGGCGGCCATTTCCCTGGTTTCGTTGGTTAGTGGTTTATGGTTGGGTGGATGGAAGAATTGAGTTTCTGGGTTGGAGGCATGTACGTACCACATGCCCGCGAGAAGCTGGACAAGACCTCCGTATGCGAAAGCAGGCCCGACGATGATGTTGGGGGTGGCGATTCCCAGCGTCTGCATGTTGATGCAGCCCAGGAGGAATGTCGTGAGCGCAAACCCGCAGAGTCCTAACGGTGCGGGATTGGCCATCTTACGGCGCTTCTGGGGCTTCCATAGACCCGGTTGGAGTTCGCCTGCGAAGGCCGGATAGGTGGTTCCTGCCGTGTTGACGTGGGCGAGGGGCCCGAAGTCGAAGTGGAAGGAGTCATTGGGAGTCGCTGTGGAGGTGTTTGTTCTCACGAGGGTTGGTTCGGTGGGTGGGGGTTTCTCTTGGGAACTGGGGGTGGAAGACATTGATGTTGAGGGGAAGATGGAGAGGTTGTCTGAAGGCATTCTGTCTTCATTGAAATGGTGTAGAATATGAAGATAGGGAATTATACTGGGGTCTTTGCTATTTAGCTAAATAGGAGAGGAATACAGTATCTCCAAGCCAGGGGCCTGCTCGATCGTCTTCCCCAAGCGGGGGATCGACGGGTAGTATCTGGATCGCACATGGCGGCCTAGGGGAATTGAGCTTGATCTTCGATCTAATTGAGTGATGATGCTCGCTGAAGATATGGGGTCTCAAAATTGGGACGAGGTTGATATCATTACTTAGATGCAATGGATGGATGCGCCAGTGGAAATCCGGGGAGGTGCTGGGGCAGTGGAGAGCCAGTGCGGAGAAGCTGTCCGTAGGTGGCCAGGATCAGCGTCATAGATGGGAAGGGAGTGCGAATCAGAGAAGTTCTCAGTCACTGTTACGGTCAACCCCAAGGGAAGTTAGGCTTTGCTGAATCGATAGTAAATGTAACCATGCACATGATCATCGTACCATTACAGTGTCCAATAGAATCGCGTGTGGCTGCTGGTAGGACCAAGTCTTCAGGCCGGAGACAAGTGAAGCCGGGGTTGGAACCAAAGAGGAGGAGAATCACGGATGCTGACATTTTTCAACTACCGAGTCTGCACTGGCCGGGCGTGGCCGGATAGCGTAACTGCCGCCCCGGGCAGGATCGGGTCTGACCCCAACTGACTCCCCGGAGCGGAGGAACAATGTACCATGCATCGGCAAGGAGGTGACCATGGAAGGATAGGAGCAAAATTGGACTGATTCGTAGATGGGACGAGGGAGTGGCCAGAATTGGGAAGTCTATTTATCATTGCAGCCAATTATTTCTTATGTTTGCAACTGACCCTTGGTGGAAGGTGCTAGGGTTGCGTAGAAACAATTCATGCCTGAGGCATATCTATTCGTAACAACAATGGTCGCAGAATTTATTAGTACAGGCTTGATTTTGAGACATGAGACTTTCGATCAGAAATGCTATTCTAAAGTAAGACCTGAATTACAATGAACAAGGAGGTTTATAGTTAACTGGTCATTTTTGTAGATTGCAAATGCGTCTGCAATTGTGCCGGTTCAGCGTCTACGGTGGTACTAGAGTATAGGGCATAGAAATATATATCTACACTATCAATGCAAATGCCAACAACACACGATTTTCCACAGTTGTATTTTGGCATTCATCAAGAATTAGTTGTTTAGAACAGATTTAGCTAACAAAGGCCGTAAAAAGTATAACACAATTACTAGTCTTGTTTTACAGTGACTGATAGAAAGTCCAGTGCAAGCAAAAACCCATAATGAAGATTTCCGCAATGAGACATCTCCAAATCTATACAACTTCCAAAAACTGAATCGCATACAAAGAAGTTTCACCTATAAAGAATTTCAACTGAAAGAAGCCTACTGGAAGAAATAGATACATATGAGGAATTTGCATCATGTTTAATGTTCCGCCTCTGACATGGGTTGCAACCAAGTATACACGGTTCTCCAACGATCATTGAACCAGGATGAACCCCATGCTAGACCCTCCGACTGCAGGGACTGCACCAATAGACAGTTAGCCAGGAACGGGCCGTGCTAATACCGGGGAAAGACTAATCGAACAGCGTGCAGAGTCCAGTCTAGACCATTTTAAGTCCAGTTGGTGCCTCAGGCGATGACAACAGGTAGCCAAGAGACTACTAGGTGGGCTCACTACTGCAACTATGACCTAGTCTGGTCCCTGCCGCAGACGTATCCAAGTATAGAAGGTTTGGGAACATCCGGGGAAGGAATCGGGACGGTCCTGGTGTCCACTCCCCGGGATTTGTTTGTCCCTTGACGGGATCCGCTTGTCAAGGACGGATGGCATGTCGTGGTTATGGAGCTTTGACGACATGGAAAGTTCCTCGGATGCCTCTTGCGGCTAGCGAGGGGAGAAGAGTCTATCATTCGTGTCTATTGGTGGTGTATTGGTAAGTTTCCGGTCCACATCACTAAGGCTGGTCGCACGTGGCTAGGCTACTTGGTGCATAGATCGCAGGCGGGAATGCGCGCCAATGAGGTGTGACTGACTGAGTCAGGCTAGCTCAGTTTGTGGGAGGCAGGGCTGTCAGTTGGCGTGAACTACCAGGTACAGAGTGTATGTGAGGCCTCGCGTGGAAGATTAGTCTGACACAGTCTACTACCATACAAGTGTCGCCCAACTCGGCATAAGAGGCGCCAATTGTTGAAAGCAACTGAGTCATTTTGAAATTGACTAGAAACTATACTCGTATAGTCACATATGGTCTGATGTGTAAAAGAGGTGCCCTGTCACGGCAGTAGATGGTTGATTCTACCGGTAGCTCATCCGCAACCCTCAACTCGACGGAAGAGTGAATCAAAGTCGGCAGCGATGCCGTGTTGAGAGGGAAGAGGGTAGATCCACTCCCCCGGCTTACAATCATACGACATCCAGGGGTAGCCGTGGTTAATCACCACCCCGGATACTGCCCTACAGTGCAGCGTGGTCGACCTGGGGTCATTCTTCCCGGGGCATCGGTATGCCGCCCCGCTTGTCAATCCCGAGATTAAGGATGGCACGTGCCCAACGGCAACGGGGTCCTGCCCGGATGCCGGTCTCATATCGGCTTCGAGACCGGAAAGGGTCAGCGCCAATTAGAGCCCGTCAAAAAGTAAAGGAGCACACACCGCTGTCCTCTTTGGGGAAGAGCGCAGGTTTTTGTTTTTCCCCCCGGCAGTCACCCCGCCCCCGCCCCCGGATTGCCAGCCGTCGACTTGCCGGCAGAATCATGAGCAGCATAGAGGGATTGCCAGGATATTGATTGTGACAGTTTCTTCTGTAACTTCTATAAGGGAAAAACCCCAAATAGAAATGAATGACCATGTGTATTTATTTATGATGATATGTTGTAAAATGTCAAATGAAAAATTGGGGAGAGAGCCAAGAGCTGACAGAAAGCTCAGCTGCTTCCCAGCGTAGGATTACTACTTGAACCATCGTGATTGGTCCACACGATGAGGATGCTGTGCATAGAACCCCTAGTCCAGAAGTATAATCAGCCCATTGCCAACAAGGCTGTTGGTCGGTAGGTGAATGGCAGGGCGGAAAAACAGTTCGTCGAGAAGGTGTCAGTCCGGATAGGAAGGCGGAGAGCTGGGGAAGCCAGGGAGCACTTACCCGCGGGTAAGAGCAACCCCGGGGATCACCGCGCAGCAATGCAGATTGATATCAAAATCAATTATCGATTTTGATATGCAGGTAATCTTGCTAATTCGGCAAGGCAAATGCAACCTGCCGTTATTCGGCTGTTCCCACTACGAACTGCGAAAACTGAAACATCGCATCATGCAACCCATCAGATCCGTCGGCATGTGGCAACGGTAACTTTGGGTGTCTGGTACCGTCGCACTGTCCCCACACGGAGTTGTAGCCGATCGATTTGCCGTCGCTCGCCGTTCTATCCAGACTTGCCACGACCAAATCCATCGTGTATATAGACCCTCCAGACCTCGCTGAGTTTTTGTCTCTCATCATTCTACATCTCACTCTTCTCTCAACCTTCATACCTTCTACCTTTCTCCTCTTTATACTACACATACACACACAGACAACATGTCTACCAACCGCCGCTTCGACCCTAACTTCACTCCCTATGTGGTCAACGCCATGGGACCCAAGACCCCCGAGCGTGCTCGTGTGGTCCTTGGCGCCCTGATCAGACACATCCACGACTTCGCTCGTGAGGTTGAGCTTACTTCCGCTGAGTGGATGCTTGGTGTCGAGTTCATCAACTCCATCGGAAAGATCAGCACTCCCATCCGTAACGAGTGCCACCGTATCTGCGATGTCATCGGTCTGGAATCGTAAGTCCACCACACAACAATAGCGATCGCACCAGACTCAAAGCTAATTATCATCTCCCCACAGCCTTGTCGATGAGATCGCCAACAAGATCATCACTGAGGACGGTGTCTCCCCCACCTCCAACGTCATTCTCGGTCCCTTCTGGTCTCCCAACGCTCCCTTCCGTGCGCTCGGCGACAGCATCATTCAGGACCCCAACCCCAACGGAAAGGTCACCTTCATGCACGGTGTTTTGAAGGACATGGAGACTGGTGCTCCCATCGTCGGTGCCGTTCTTGACATCTGGCAAGCCTCTGCCAACGGCCAGTACGACTTCCAGGACCCCAACCAGACCGAGAACAACCTTCGCGGCAAGTTCCGCTCCAACGAGAAGGGCGAGTTCTGGTGGTACTGCTACCACCCCACTCCTTACTCTCTCCCCACCGACGGTCCCGCCGGTGTTCTCCTCAACCTCATGGACCGCTCTCCCATGCGTCCTGCCCACATTCACTTGATGATCACCCACCCCGACTACGCCACCGTCATCAACCAGATCTACCCCTCCGACGACCCTCATCTCGACATCGACTCCGTCTTCGCCGTCAAGGACGATCTGGTTGTCGACTTCAAGCCCAAGACCGATGACCCCAAGGCCCAGCTCGACCTGGAGTACAACGTCACCATGGCTCTGAAGAAGCACCACCCCAACCCCAACTCCGCTCCCCCGGTCTCCTCCTTCGAGCGGTTCAACAAGGCCAGCAAGACCCAGGAGAAGCTGTAAAAAAGCAGAAACACATGCCATGATTTGGTGATACGAAGCATTTGATGTACATAGTTTTGCATTTGTCGAACTTTTCAGCGATGACCCTTGGACATACTGTTTGAATACAGATTCTTTTTCATACCATTCACACATGGAACTTCTAGCGCCATCGTAGTTAGTAGACCCACATATGCCTTCGACTGCACTTCGAGAAGATCATAGCACCTGCATAAGCACGATGGGTCCAGTGCGGGGTCCCCAGGCCAAGCCTCCGCAAATCGGATCCTAGTCAATGTCATCGTCCCACGTAGTGGTAGTAAGTACTAAGTATCCAGATTGGGTGCATCCCGTGGACAGGACAGGACCTCATTGGTAGTAGCACTCATTACCCACAAAAGTCACACCAGATCCCTTCATAACATCAGATCCAAAAATAAGAATGTTGTTTTATGCACACCACACAATGCATGATTTATGACAACTGACTGGTTACACGCGGCAAATAACGGAAATACGGAAATACCCATGCCACTACGGTATATCAATAGCAATCCGAAGCAGGGCGTCTAAAGCAAATACTACCTCGTAGGATGTGTCTGTATATAGTGATTAGATAAGTTACTTTCCTGTTGTAATTATATTATAAAATTTGCATCCTTGATGTTATTGTTATTGTTTTATGACGCTTGAGAATCAGCATCCATGGAGTACTGGAGAATATTTTTGATGTGATTTCGTCTGCGTCAATGAGAAGTGGCATTACGCCATGAAATGGAAACGGCATGTCTGAGCCCATCGCTCTCTTTCCCACATACTAGATAGACCACTTTAGAGAAAACATACCAGAAAACGAGAAGACAGATCATATCTCTTGTTGTTGTGCTCGAAGGAAATATATCACGCATCCGCGGATTGATCAGACTGAGAGGTATTGTGTTATGGTCGTCGAGAAGGTGTATGGCATTGTGTCCCCATTTTCTGCTCACGCCATTATTCCGCAATGAAATATGACTCAGAGCAAGGGTAAGTCGTTCACAAGCTTCGAACAATCAATTGTCTATACGCACATTCTAGGCCAGTGCAATAGGCGCATAGACTTTGAATGATTCACACAAGTGCTTGCCGTGGGCTTCCTGGTAATTATGCCTGCCGTATGACCCCAAGATCAGCCAGACTCTGCCATCCGATGCCCGTCGATAGCGGTATGTCATCTGAGCTGGCATTGCAGTTCAACTAGTTGTACCGGGATTCGAATGCACTGACGTGTGTAGAACCCGTTTGGTTTGCAGAGGGAAAATAGCCATGAGATCATCTTGCCGTGTGAGCACACCTATTTCTTACTGTATCCCTCACGCACTCCTGGAGTGATAGTGTGGGCGGTAAGAGCAAATTCCGCATCGACCCAGTCCGCCCATTCTCAGTAAATCCATTCGTCGAATTCAAGCTTCATGCCCCTCTTCCATCGCAGGATTAGAGAGATATACTGCCCAAGGAAAAACTCCCTACCGGCAAGCAGCGGCTCATCCAGTTTTCTGCCGAAGAGACTGCCAGCAAAGTCCAGAAATACAAGGTTGCATTGCCGGCGTGGGCCCGGTGGAACCATCATAACATTCCTGGGGCTTAAGTCGGTAAGTAATATATCTTGTCTATAGACCTCAGACACAAATTCTGTTCGAACGCTCCACAAGCGGAAGGAACGAAAGAAGCAAAGAATGCAGCAGAATCAGTGTTGTATTACTATCTAGGAACACGCAGCGGAACGAGCATGAAGAGGTATTTAGTATAGTAGCCTGAGCACAGCCATATAATAAAGTTTATAATAATATTATTTTAATACAGCTCTCTAAATAAGGAAATTGTTACAGATCACTGCTAGTTAACTACTAGTAAGGCGGACTCGCCAGGCAGAAAGCGCCGATAAGGGCAGCACGCGGGCAAATAGTAACTGTTATTGAGTGTAAAAATCTATTAACCGCCAGGTATAAGATTTTCAATTAACCTGACCTGACCTGGCCGTTTGCCACTCTAATCACTAAACCTGCAAACATAAGGCGATTTAGATTGTCCATTTTGCTCAATTTGCATAGATTGTTCGCCTTGGTATGTTTGCACATGCAGATGCAAAGCTCTCCTTCTTGGTGGTTTACCAATAGCCTTCTGGTGAATTGACACGCCCCATCGGGTTCTTGCCGGAGAGGTGGGGCTACTGATCTGAGAGACGGCTAAGTGCGGCACTCGGGATTCCCGAGCTGCTTCGGTTTTGTATGGTTTGTATTAGAACAGTTTCACCTCAGCCGTCTCCGGTAAGCAACCCCAAATCAACAGAATTATATCAACCAGTCGTGTATCAGACGATAGAGAGCAGAATCTGTTTGGATTATCTCTCCTCTTCGATAGTTTGGTTTTGCACTGATAGAAGGCCGTGGCACCTACATCGCCTAATAGCCGCTGCCATTAGTATAGACAAGTAGATAACTGTCTACTTCTTGATATATCTCGTTGTAGGTCTTGAGTGCGGCTTCATAATCTTTAATTGCGCATTAGAGAGGTACTTTATACGAGGAAAGCACGTACACTTCGCGTGTCGTATGTTTCCAGGCGCTTCAAGGTAGGAACGAGCAGGCTATCCTTTCTCCTTCGCACGTCTAGCAGAGTTAGACCACTCTGCCACAGTTCCTCGGTCGTACATGGCATGTGAATTTATTTGAATAGACGGGCGAAGTGCAGTCCTATCTAGAATCGAACATCACCACTCCAAATTAGGCTTTTACATACTTCCCCTAGTATGTACGTGTAGACGTTGATTCATATATCCGGATTTGTTGCAAAAGCATCGAACAGCTTGACAGTTATTCAGCTCATTCGCGAATCTTAAATCTCGTCATGCCACATGTCATATCCCTCTCTATTTCAGCCCACATAGCGCATAGAATAAACGACTTAGGTTGCATTTTGCCAACTTGCGGTAACCTAGGTTGTTAAGATTACAATCTTCCCTCCTGCACTGCCAGCTTCTAGGCAGCGATGTGCCTCAACGATTTCTTGCAAATGAAATGTCTTGCCAAGGCGCACCTTCAAAATGCCTGCCTCAACCTGCGGGATCAGCTCTTCGTATGGTGTGGCCATGAAGTCCTCCACCCCGCCGGAGTAAATGGTCAGGTTAACGGTGTGCGGGACAATGTCCATAGGACTGAACTTTTCAAAAGTCCACTCGTTGCCGACCATGCCTGTCATACAAACACTACCCTGCCAGGCGGCGCAGCGGAGCGAATCTGTCAGCGTTCCCGTGCCTACCAGCTCAAGGACCTTATTGAATAGCTGCAGACCCTGCTGCTTAATCTGCCCAGCAACCGCTCCATCATCGATGAAGACAAGATCTGCACCGTTCTCCTGCAGCATTGTGACCCGTCCTGGCTGGCGAGTCGTCACAGCGACAAAGGCCCCGTGCTTTTTGGCGATAGCCGCAGCCATGAGTCCAATTGATGTCGTACCGCCGCGGATGAGTAACCTCTCATCTGGTTTCAGTCGTAGCGCCGAGAAAAGTGAGCCCCATGCGGTCTGTAGCATCTCAGGCAGCGCCCCGAGAGCCTCCCATGTCAGGCGGTTGGATGGCAGCACCTTGACTTGAGAAGCCGGTACACAGGTAAACTCCGCGTAACTACCGTTGAATTGTCGCCCCATGCCGCCCATGATCGTTGCAACCGCGGTGCCTTCCTTCAATTCGGTTCCGGGAGCTGCAACTACCTCGCCCACAGCCTCGATGCCTAGAATCCGTGGGAATTCCACACTAGGCGAGTGACCTTGCCGAGTAAAGAGCTCCGAGCGATTAAGCCCAAACGCTCTGACGCGAACTAGGACCTCGCCAGTTTTGGCAATAGGAATGGGCAGGTCCTCGAGCTTTAGAACCTCGGGACCGCCGGACTTGTGAATTACCGCCGCTTTCATGGTGTTGACGAAGACGAAAATGGTAAGCGGAAGACAAGTAGCTTGAGATTCAGAAAGAAGATGTCATGCGGGTGCTCTTTTGAAAGGAACGAGGAAGCATTTGTTGAGGGGCGGTCCGTACTTTATCACAGTGACCTTGCCGGTTATGAGATAGATATCCAGGATCGGATGATCCTGCTCCTCACATCGATTTAGTCAGATAACGTCATCCGTCTGCGAGCGCTCGACAATAAGCGAACGATTAATCCATGTCAAGCCATGGTGCGGTAACTTATCAACTAGATAGTGGTTCTACTGAGGGGCCCAGTTCCTTATGGGTTTTGTGTAGTAATTTAGTATCGGGGGTACGTATTGCAGTTATTGTAACAATACGCACCGTTTCCCGACGCCCACAGAATTTCGCAGCCTCACATGATCCCACGATATGCGACATGTCTGGCAGTAATGCGGAAGCCAGGAAGAGCGTTGTACGGGTCCTTCGGGCATATAACAATAGGTTACCTTCCAGCCACCCTCCTTTTTATGTGTCGGGGACTCGGGGCAAGCTGTGACAGTATAGGCTAGTATTCCCTATAGGCGAATGAAATGGAGGGTAGACTCTGTGAATGGCAGTGGTCACACGACCTGAGAGCACCGTTTTATCTTTCCTCTAGCCCCATGTTTCTTTCTTCGACATTCATCCTAAATTATCTAGTGCCTTCTACAACTGAAAGATATAAGCCCAGAAAGCTTTTAGAACAACTAAATCTATTCTTTCTTACTTTCGAAAATATTTAATATGGTTTTTTAATTTCTATATGGAAGGCCTCGTAATCCTATTGTCAAAATAGAAATATTTTGAAATATATTTTAGTAGGTTGACAAGGAAATCTATATATTTTTATTATGATTTAATTTAGATTTAGATATACCTGAGAGTCCTTGCTTAGTTCATGATATATTATATTTTATATTATATCAGGAATTTAACGCGTGTTATGCGATAGAATAGCTGGTCTATGGTGGTTAGAGCCATCAAATTGACGTATAGCACCGGTTATTGGAGTCGTGATGTCATCGATAGCTGACCCAGCCCTTTATGATGGGTATAAGATAGCGATCATTACTGATGGACTATTGATCCTTCACTGATCCTTCAAGGATTAGTCTACTCTGTGGGTATAGGCTACCTTTGTCTTATGTGAATGCATAGTGTTTCATGGTTGATTCCTTACCTAATTGACAGGTTTCCTACCCTGACAAGTAGATCTTATCACATCCATTAGGAGTGTTCTGATTTTTTATATAAAAGTAATTGAATTGGGCTAGTTAGATGTTCTTATTGCTATTATTAATAAATACTAATAATATTAGTATTGAATGATTTTGAAGAAAGTTATGCGAAACGTATGAGAAGATGAGGTATCTAGGGCCTTCTGTTGCTGTGTGATTTTGAAAATTAGATTCCTTTGAAAGCTGTTTTTTGCTAGCGTAGGTGCTCCAGCTCCAGACAAGAGAGCAGGAGCAGAGGTCTTCGCGCATGTGACTCTTGGACGAGAATAGGTGGGTTCTCACCGAGGGGCAATTCTGGCCCAGGAGGTACGTCGATCTCAGATCTTGGCCCATAGTTTCACTTTTCGTATCCACGGACTACAGCTTTAATTACCTGCCTATACTTTAAATTATCCAGCGCACGTTAATATTTCTTAACAGAATAATATATAATTATTTTTTCTAATAGAAACTCACTCTTTTTATACGACTCGAGTAGATAGGAGAGCATCTATAAAATATATATTAGTATTTAAATAATTAGATTCATATAAATATGTGTATGTATGTGTGCTGTTAACTATAAGAAAGAGAAAATGAGGGACAGGTAGAAGAAACAATGAACTAATTAAAATACCTCCTTAGAAACAGAGCTGCCCTGATGGCATCCCACATACTCCTTCCCCTTGGTCAAATGGCCAAAGACATCGACACCCGCCCTCTTCCCCGGGGCTGGCGCACCCACACTTGCCGCGCGCCCGCGCGTGCCCAAGGCATCCAACATCGTCTCAACGAATCCGGGTACCCCGGAGCAGTCAACCGCATACGCGACACCGTTCGCTGGCGCAGAGATATCCCGGATCTGCTGCAACACATCCTCGCCATCCTTGCATCCGGCTAACACCGTATGCGTAGCACCCAGCTCTGTCGCAATGGCCAGCCGCTTCACATCCACATCCACGGCAATCACCGTGCGCGCCTTGCGCAGTCGCGCGGCAGCCATGATCGCGCTGAGGCCCACAGCGCCGACACCGAAGACAGCGACTGTACTCCCCTCGCGGACATCGAGTCTGTTCAAGACCGCTCCCGCACCGGTCTGGAGGCCGCAACCAAGCGGGGCGAAGAGAGCAAGGGGAGTATCAGGGGCGACGACACTGACACAAGCGCGCGAGGCGAGTGCGACGCGGGAAAACGAGCTTTGCCCGAAGAAATTGGCAAAGATGGCGTCTTTGTCTGCATCGTTTGTCCCTTCCGTGGACGTGGCTGTGTTGCTGGCTAATTGCATAGTCCTGTTGCCGTCGAGGCGCTTTCCGCCAAAGTTGAGTGCGAGCATGTTTTCGCAGTAGGCTGGGTGGCCTGCGTGGCACTGCGAGCAGCTGCCGCAAAAGTTGTAGCTTAGCAGGACCTTGTCGCCACGGCTAATATCTGTAATGGTTCGTCCGGTCTCGAGGACAATACCGGCTCCTGGCGAGGCATGTTAGATATATAGCTTGACAGATACCGCAGTTTTTGCTTTCTTTCTCTCTTTTTTCTTTTTCTTATATCCTAGCCGTGCTTGTATGTGTTGCATATTGCTTGCTCCTTAGTTAGAGGGAAGGATGCACGTCTCTCACCTTCGTGCCCGAACACGCACGGGTAGGCAGCGGGGAGCTTTCCCTCGATGCAGTCAATGTCCGTGTGGCAGACGCCTGTAGCATGGACCTCAACCAGGACTTCGTAATCGCGAATGGCATCCAGAACCACAGGAGCGAATTGTGGTTTGGCCCCCATCTTGGACACGAGTAATGCTTCTGAATAATAGGTCATTTCCAGTTAGACTAAGCTGCACGTGGGTATATTGGTCTTCAGAGTGGTTCTCGTCAGGGCTTCATGGGCCAAGTTTTCCCCAGGCATGAGGAGATAACAATGTCTTTTAACCAAACCTTTTCCTTCCGACGAAGCATCGATCGCGACCCTCCACGGATGCTCACCATCAACTTTGCGCTACTCGGGAGAGGAAAATGGGGGGTGATGCATGTCTCACCCTTTTGTGAAATTGGCTAAGCACGGTTGGGGGAAGAGGGCGTGGGGTGTGTGGAGGTTAATCGGCAACATGGGTCCCCCAGTAGAGATGGTGTAATTACGATTTTTGGAAGCCATTACTGTAAAATTGAAATTTCACTCGGAAAAAGCGTCACAATTTCAAAGAATTACGTGATTATAGTAGACTCAAGTTATAAGCCCTAATTGGATAAAATAGACTGGCATATAAGAACTATATAAAGACTAGCGTGTTTTATATCCTTACAATCCAGAAATTCGTTACAAGAAATCTTGTCAAAAGATCGTGTATTACTTGAAACTGAAATCACACTCCGCCAATCCTAACTCCCACAGCACAAGTTGCATCCCGCATCCGAGCAGGACGACCGAGCTTCTGCGGGGTCGACATTGGTCACAGGACACAGTTGTGAATGGCTTGGGCTCCAGTTGAGATCCGGTTGGGTAACCTGATGCTGACACGATGAGCCTCTTGCAGATATAAAGCGTCTTTTGTGTGGCAGCTCAGGAACTGCCCTTTTTCGTATCCAGTGTTGATCAGTTGTATTCTTTGTAACACGCACCATGGCATCAACTGACATCGAGACCCGTCTTTTTATTGATGGCAAGTTTGTGGCATTAATCGACGGAGCCAAGTTTGATGTGATCAATCCCTATAGCGGCGACGTTGTCGCGCAAGTGTACGAGGGTCGGGCAAATGACGTTGATCGCGCAGTAGAGAGTGTTAAAAAGGCGTTTCCCTTCTGGTTAGAGGTCGATGGTAGGTTCATGGCTAATCTTTATTTTAACTCTTTGCGCTGGCCTAATCATTACCGCTATCTCTAGGATGTGAACGTCGCCGTCTCATGCTGCGCTTGGCTGATCTGATGGATGAAAATGCCGAGAAATTCGCCCGATTGGAGGCTATGTGCATGGGAAAACCGGTGTCTACGTACATGGACCAAGCCCTGGGCGGGGCAACACTGCGATGTATGTTCTGTGTAGAACTAGGCGCGGAATAAACTGTTCTCTAAACTCGGTTACTACCATAGACTATGCAGGGAAAGCCCTGGACGTTCATGGCGTCACCTCGCTGACATCTAAAGACCACTTGAACTTATTGATTCGCCAGCCCTACGGCGTTACAGGCGCTATTATCCCCTGGAAGTCAGTTTTCCTATATATTCTGCCTCTTCCCCTTGACTGATTACCTGATTAACAGCGTCTCAATGATTATGATTTGCTTCAAAGTAGGCCCCGCACTCATCACAGGCAATACACTTGTGTTAAAGTCATCGAAAAGGCGCCGTTGACCTCAATCCTGTTCGCCAAACTGGCCCATGAGGCCGGCTTCCCGCCTGGAGTGCTAAACATCCTGTCTGGGTTCGGTGTGCCCTGCGGAGACGCCATTGCGCGGCACATGGACATCCACAAGATTGCCTTGACGGGGAGCAAGCATACTGGGAAGCTTATCCAGAAGGCGGCGGTAGATTCAAACCTCAAGTCATGCATGCTACAACTAGAGTAAGCTGAGCCACTTATTCTCTCCAACTGTCAGGAAGGTAGCGAAGCTGATTATGGCCATGAAATTGAAACAGTGGAAAGAGCCCCCTTCTCGTGTTCGAGGATGCCGAACTCAAGAAAGCCGCTGCCTTGGCGGCCTTTTCCATTGTCTCTAATTCCAGGCAGGTCTGTATGGCTTCTTCGCGGGTCTACGTGCAGGAGAGTATCGTCACCGAATTTACCCAGCTGTATGTCCAGGCTATCCGGCAGCTCTCAGGTCAGCCCGGTAACCCGCTCGAGAAAGAAACGCGGTTCGGGCCCCAGGCGGACGCACAGCAGTTCAAGAACGTGTCCTAGTACCTCCGAAAGGAGCAGGAGGATAAACTCAAGAAGTTTGCTATTGGCACCGCGCCGGAGGAAGGCAACACTTTGTTGCTCCCGTCGTCTTCCAGGATGTGCCAGAGAGTCATGTTCTGATGAAAGGCGAAATTTTCGGGTCCGGAAAAGTTGTCTTCCTGTTCATCTGTTTGTGCAGTCGTTTCCTGACTCTTCATCCGCAGCACCGTATCCTGCCTTAACACCTTCACCAGTGAGGACGAGGTGATCCGTGCCGCTAACGCCTCCGAATATGGCCTCTATGCCAGCGTCTTCACGCGCGACATTACCCGAGCCATCAGGGTCGCCAAGAGCTTTGAGGCAGGCTCTGTGGGCGTCAACACGACATCGCCGTACTACTGCCAAGACCTGCCCCTGGGCGGGAACAAAGGGTCCGGAACTGGGTGAGGAGGGACTCCTGGCCTGGACGGAGGTCAAATCCGTGTATATTTCGTTGTTGTAGGTTTCGGACCATGTTGGGACGTTTGTGAGTAACCTAGTCTTTCGTAAGCCGTGATTGTTAATTCATCCGATCCCTTTGGAGGAACATATAGCCGGCAGGGCTCCACTCGCCAGACTATAGATGCCGGTTGGGACAATTAAATCAGGCTTGGCTTCCACAATTATTATTTGCCCTTGATACCATGACTTCCATCTTCCTCATTGGCCCTGGTCTTATCGGTGGGGAGGTGCTCGATCCAGGAAAAGACCTACCAAATCACCGCGCTGCTGCGGAGGGAGTCTGCCCGTCAGGCCTTTCACGATCTGGGTGTGCAGACTGTCCTGGGGACTCTGGCCGACAAGGATGTAATTGCCGCCCAGACCGCTGTAAGTGATATTGTCGTTCACATCGCTACCACTGATGATCTCCCCTCGTTTCGGGGCCGTGCTGGCAGGAATTCGACAGTGCTTGCAGGCGGGCCATAAGATAATCTACATCCGTACTAGTGGTGTGAATCTCATCGGTACAATGCTGAAGACAGCCACAAAACTGATTGTATTTATGATTACAATAAACCAGCCTCAATCGACGCCCTTCCAGCCTCGGCCGCGTATCGCGTAATTGATCTTGTGATTGTCCGCGCTGGCAAAACGGCTGAGCTCTCATGCAACTCTAATCTTGTAATCATGATCCTGCCCGTCATCTAGGGCGCCAGATCTCGCGAGATGTGCCTTTCTATCCAGCTGCCGACCATGGTCTGCTACTCCATCAAGCACGGGTACCCTGGGATGACCGGCGACGAACTTGCCGTACGCAACCAGGTGTATATCAAAGATCTTGCCCGCGGCTATGTCACTCTTCTGCACTGGCTCGAAGAGAGCCCCGCTCCGACAGTTGCAGAGCAGAAACCCCGTACTTCTTCTGCGAGAACGGCGAGAAGCTTTCGTGGAGAGTGTGCGGCGGAAATTGGCCGGATCCTGCAAAGCGCCGGCAAGGTCGCCGATCAGACCCCGCAGACTATCCCACAGGATAATTATATTGATTTGTTTAGATAATACTCTAGGCTAGTGATTAGGTTTGGGTCCAGTGCGCGGAACCGGGCGAATCGTCTGCGCAAGATCCGTTGGGAAGCGAGAAAGAAGAAGACGTTTCCCTCGCTTACCGAGGACGGGGTTCCGCATATTCTGCTGGAAACTGGTGAGTTTAACGGGTATTCTGCCGCTGTTGCATCGGGCAATTTCGAAGGAAATAAGTACAAATTATGCTATAGCCGAGGCCTCCATATATGATTTCTTTTCTGTAGCTGCAATTACCCAATTAAGGCCCTTTCCCTCAATCAATGTGTGACCTTAACTGGTTGTCGGATGGATAGATCAATATCCCTATGATATCTAGGCTTCTCACAACATTCAGTCATATAGTAACGGTGCTATGTTATATTATAAGACCACTAATCCCGCGGGATATACTTTTCCTACACTATAATCTCCAAGGTCAGTCAACAGACTGTCAGATAGGAATCCGGCAGGATTTGAGGTAACCTTGCTAGGTAAATATCTCTTTCTTGGCATATAGCCATGGAATATTCGCACGAGATCTAAGCTATCCCTCAGGGCAGTACCTGTCAGTAGTGTTAATGCAGGGCCCCGCAACGGCGTATAAAGCCGCCTAGCCCATTATCAATGAGTCTAGTCAACTTTCATTCTATTATTAAAAGCTGGCAGCTATGGATGACAAATCAATCAGTGAAGTCCACCACATTGAACATGTTCTACTTGGCACCTCGGATGTGGAGCACATCACCACACGCCACTGATAGCTCCTTCAGGAAATTAACTGGCAACTTCTTCCTTCCTGCACGTTCATTTATCTCCTCAACTACCTCGACCGCTCCAACATCGGCTATTCCCGTCTCCTCAACGCAGAGACGGGTGACTCACTCGAGCAGCAAACCGGCTTGATGGATGCTGGGTACTCAGTCACGCTCACGCTCTTTGCCATCGCCTACTCGCTGTTTGATATCCCTTCGAACTGGTGTTACAGACCCTGCTAGTTAACTCACTAGTGAGGAGGACACCTCAGCTAGAAAGCGCTGATGAAGGTAATACCCGAGCAATTAGCAACTCTTAGCCGGTAGAAGTTCAGAATCAGAAGAGCTGCGGATTGCTATACCTTCAGAAGCATACACTTGAGTATACGGGACCGCGCACAGTGATTGGATATACTTCAGGATATACTCCAAGGAGTATACAATTTGGTATATAAAGAATGGGATATAAGATTGCTCTTTCTCTGTACTTTGATAGTTCGGTTTTTTTATGCTCAATAATACTATCTTTAAACAATGATATATTTGGAAGCTTAACTGCAGGACACTTGTTTATATTTGCTTATAAATAGCTGTGTGATACTATTAAGGTTTACTTCTTTTCTCTTATCTAAGACTAGGTATATTTTGAAAAAAGAATCTTTGCCCAATTCTTTCTTAACTTGCTTCAGCTGTATATATACCAGTAAAGCTAAGCTAACAGAAATAGAGAAGTGATCCTAAGGATTGACAAGTATATTTTATTATTCAGAGAAAAGAGTAAATATATATTTATATATGTATATATGTAGTTACTTCGGTAGGCAGTAAGTACTGACATTCCACTTGGTATTCCACGAATTTCGGAAGCACCATACTATGTATCTGCCAAATTTAAGGCTTGTCAGCGATGCACAGCAGAAAATAATTATAAAGCATGCAGCCATCCAAATTTTTCTGAACCATTATCTTCCTCAATAAATCAGCTCCGACGTGCAAGTATTAAGAAGCCTTAATTTAGATTCCACAAGCTCTCAAGTCGTAGACAGATAGAACAATACTAATAATAGTTAGATTGATTTTTCCCAGGCTTATAAAGACTTGCAAAAATTTACTATAAATCTAGGTACTGTAAGTTATTTATGTTATTAATCAAGTTACATCCATATATCCATGACTTCGTCGCTGACATATACTTGCACACAGCCATGCTGCTCCATCCACAACCATCAAAAAACCCAACTCCGATGTTTCCTCCAATCCTGCCTCGTGGCCTCCCTCAAATCATCCACATTGATCAGATCCACTCCCTCCCGTACCAACACATGCCAAACATGGTTCCGCAAACCCCGCGGCCAGCTCGGGGTTCCCCAGTACCGCACCTTCAAGCCCCGCGCGTGCGCAGCTTCAACCTGTTTCCGAACCAGCTCCAGCTGTCCCTGCGAGAAGCGGTTGCGGGATAGACTGCCGATAGTCTTGCGGAAGTCGACAGAGGCGTAGTAGCTGTTCTTGTACGAATAGGTAGGCTCTGCTTCCCGATCTGGATGATCGGGTTGTTCGGTACTGGGTGGAAGGAGGGCGAGCTGGTCTAGCGGGGCGTCGTAGAAGATGTCCCGGTATGTTTGATTCGATGTGATGCGATCGAAGGGCGCATCGCCGGTAGCGACGACTGTGAGGGGCCGGGTGGTAATGTCTGTGCCGTTGAAATAGGTGAGGTAGTCGCCGTCACGAAGGGGTTGGAGCTGCTCCATCACCATGGACCAGGTGGCCTCCGGCTGCTCCTTGAAGTCGATGAGCAGGACAAGGGTCTGTGATGGGTCGCTGGAGAATACTCCAGCGCGGAAGCTGCCGGGATGGTGCGCGGGCTCGAGTTGGCTCGAGCGGGTGTTGTGCTTCTGGAGCAGGTCCAGAAGAGGAATGAGGTACAGGCTGCGGAGAGTGACCTCGTGGTGCAGCGTGAAGGGGGTGTGTCCCACCAGCAAGTCATTGTTGGATGGCCAGACGTCGGCTTCAACACCAATGCAACCTGCGGTGAGGGCCGAATGGAGCGGTACGTCACGCCAGTAGTCGTTGTGTGAGTGGCATCGCACGGGGACGACACCGTGGGTGGTCCAATGCGAGAATATGGAGGGGCGACCGGCAGGGAAGACCCAGGCGTCAAGACGGGCATCAAGGTCGTCTGGGAAGAGGTATACTAAGCCAGACCAAAAGAGGGAGGCGATCTTGAGGAGGCCGCTTGATGGAATTAGCGAGCGACCATTGATGCAGGCGCAGGTGACAAGCGATACTCACAGCACGATAACAGCACCCCAGAAGGGACGCTTTACGAATCTGCAGAGCATGGCTCTTCGGGAGTACGGGTGAATGTGACAATACAAATGACGGCATTTCCAGAAATTACATAGGCTGCGTAGCCTGCTGCGATGCACTCGAGTGATGGTTCGCCGTCGCCGACGTTTAGGACCGAAGTTCGTCAAAGGTAGAGCTTCCAAGCTGCTCTCATCCTGATCGGATTCTACCTCAGGGACCATCTCCAAAGGAGAGTGTTTAGTGAAATCGCGAGAAGAGGACGGCTCTCCTTCCTCAGATTGATCGCGTGAGACTTCATGTGCCATATTTGCGATGCACTCTCGTCGACACGGACCGATGCCGCATGAGGTGCAGTGAAAACTTCACGAGCGATCGGGCAATATCCAGGGTCTTCGGCAGAAAAGAGGGGAACTAGGCAGCAGCACTCTCTCAAAAGTGGCGCAGCAGCGACCAGTCCATTCAGCGTTCATCAATTGCCTTCAAGGTTGGCACTAGCTGGACGGTGCCAGCCATCCAGGCAGTCTGGCCGTGGTTAGCCAAGAAGTTAGCGAAGGCTTGTCCGGGTCAAGCTTGCCGATCCGGCTATTTTTATTCGGGCCCCGATGTCGTGTGCCTCACTGTAGAATTTTGTTTGTGCGTTGCTAGAATTTGAATATATGCTACTGTAATATCTCTATTTTGAAGTAGTTGGCAGTTATTCAACCAACTATAGTTTTGGCTTTCAAGGATCGAACTTCGTGAATGTTTTCAATCACTCAAATCTGTATTTATTATTGAAAGAAAGATTCAGGGATTTGCTATTTTACAGCCCGAAATATATATAAAATCATCTACTGGAGCATGATGATTCTCAAGGGAGTAAGATATTACTGCTCCAGCAGAAATTGGGAGAATTCCAAGCAGAAAGAATGGGATCAAATCTCTTACATGGAACAACAGGCCCCGCAGGCTTACTTGACCAATACCACTACAAGCACCATTTCCTTGCCCCGCAACCGTGAATTGAGATGAGCATGTTCAAGGCCTCTGCTCGGAAACCCAGGCGAGGACCCTGAGTCTTCCATAGACAAAAATGTGCCACAGAATCCATTATCAAATAAGGAAGCGATGACGTCAAATGCATATTCAGAAACAATCAGACTTTCAAGCAACAGAGCAATAAACAATTGTGAATCTGTGGCCCTTGTTAACATTTTAAACCGCCTGATCATCCGCAACAACAAAATGATGCTTCCTGCTCCAGAGTCCCATCCCGGTCATCCATAGCCGTGATCAATGTCGCCCCAGGGCAAGGGTAACAAGACTATTGATATCATGCAATACCACAGTCTTCCGACTTACCATCATAGAACACCAATCGAAGATAAACCACTCCTAGCAGTCTACCAAGTCCAAACTTATACTCCAAACACCTCACCCAAGCACCAACTAGCGAACAATTAATCACCCCAAATAAAGAGGAATTCCTCCAATTACAATTCCTACTTATGTATCCCAAGTCAAAACTCCCCGATCGCATGGCGAATACAATTCCATAGAAAGCAAAGAAAAGTCCGAAAGGCCGAATGCCCCCCATTCGGCGTTTCCTCCGGATCCACCCATCCTTGCTCGGCGTTCGGCGTTGTGCCCCCGGGCTGGGGGGTTCAACTCAAACGCCGAAACGCCGAAAGCCACCGGCAAGTGGAAACGCCGATTAATGCCGGGTCGGGGTGTTCTCGGGGGTTCAACTTTCGGAGGGTTCTATCATCGGAGGGATTGAAGTCGGTGGCTTTTATATTTGAATTGGGGTTCAACATTCGGGTGGTGTAAGTCGGATGGTTTTTCTATCTATTTGGGGGCTTGCTTCGGAGGGTTTTTCTATCTATGATTCGGGGGTTCAGTCTTCGGGGGGTTAGTCGGCCGGTTCTTCTATTTGATTGGGGGTGGGGGTTTCAATTGAGGGGACTTAATTCGGAGACTTTTCTATATCATTTAGCGATTCGATCTCCGCGGGGTAAATTCGGGAGGTTTTCCTACTTTATTCGGGGGTTCAGTCGGCAGCTTAAACCAAGAGGAATGTTAATTTAATTCAAGACTTTGGTTCGGAGACTTTTCTACTTAATCAGGGGTTAAAGTCTGGAGGTCTTCTACATAACTCAGAGGTCCAGTCATTGGGGGGTTTTGTCGGAGGCTTTCCTCTTCTATCCGCGGGCTAAAATTTCGGTTAGTTCAGTCGAGAGATTCTCATATTTCATTAGAAATCTAAATCTAAGGTGCCTTAATTCTGAGGCTTTCTCAATTCCGGGGTTCAGTCGGGATGTTTTCCTATTTAATTAAGGGTTTACATTTGAGGGAGCTCAATTCGGAGGCTTAGCTAAGTATCTAATCGGAGTGTTCAAGTTGGGGGCTTTGCTAAGTATTTAATCGGAGCGTTCAAGTCGGGGGCTTTTCTATTCAATACGCGCGTTCATATTTTGGGTGGTTAACTCGGAAGGTTTCTCTATTAAATTCGGGGTTTCAAACTTTGGGGGGGGGGGGGGGGGTTTAAGCCGGAAGGTTCTTTTATATAATTAGGAATCTAAACTTAACGTGGCTTAAATCGGAGGCTTTTCACTCTAATTCGGTGGTTCAATCTTTGGGGGTTCAAGTCGGGATGTTTTTCTATTTACTTCGGGGATTCGAATGTCGGGTTGTTAAGTCGGGGGGTTTCTTTATTTAAGTGAGGGTTTTACATGTAAGGAGCCTCAAGTCGGAGGCTATTCTTTTTTTTAGAGTGTTCAAGTCGGAGGGTTCTTCTTTTATGTTGGGGGTTTAATCTTCGGGGGTTCAATCGGGATTTCTTTCTTCTTTTTACTTCGGGGGTTCAAGTCGGGAGGCCTTTCTCTTTAATTCGGAGATTCAGATTTCGGGTGCTTATATCCGGAGGTTTCTCTATTTAATCAGAGGGTTTACATATGAGGGAGCTTGATTCGGAGGCTTTGCTATTTAATCAAAGCCTTCAAGTCGGTGGGTTTCTCTTCTATCTTGGGAGTTCGTTCTTCGGGGTGTTAAGTCGGGAGGTTTCTCTATTCAATTCGGGGCTTCATATTTCGGGTGGTTACGTTGGAGGCTTTCTATTTAACCAGGGGGTTCAAGTCGTTGGCTTTTCTATACTATTCGGAGGTTCAATCCTCGGGGGGTTGAGTCAGGAAGGTTGTTCTACTTAATTAGGAGATTTATAATTGACTGAGTTTGATTCAGATAACTTTCCTTTCGAATCGGGGGATAAAATTGGAGGCTTACACCGGGAGGTTTTTCTATTTAATTCGGGGCCTTAATTCGGAGGCTTGTCTATTTATTTTGAGGGTTTAATCTTCGGGGGTTCGAGTCGGATGGTTTTCTAATCAATTCGGGGTATCTTGCTCTCAGATAAGATGATTAGGGAGGATCCGATATGGTTCGGACAGTTTGCATCACGCTACAAAATCCGAATTTATCCGAGTAGTCGAAAGAGAACAATACAGCTTAACAAGATGACTGTCCAAACTCCCCAATCAAACGCCCCTCTTTACCACATCCCTATACAGCCCCACTTATCATCCAATTTATCCCCTCTTCGTCAAAATGCCCGCAACATACGGCATCGGGGTACTTTCGAACCAGCTGTCTAACTCAACCGACTCCCACCCACCATCCTGATCCGCAGCATGCTTCAACGCCGACGTGGTATCCCGATTCATGCAGCAATTTCCCAAATACCAACTCCAGCCCATGAACCCATAAAAGGCCTGGAACGCTCTCGCAATCACGGACCCCTTCGGCGTCTGCCACGGGTTAATTACATGCTCGACGACGAGCATTTTTCCGCCTGGTCGGAGAAGGGTGTACAGATCCTGGACGGTGCGGTGCATATCGGGGACTGAACATAACACGCGCACGCAGACGATGGTGTCGAATACGCCTTCTTTAGTCGTCGACAGCTTCTCAAGAATAGATGGCACGTCTGAAGCGTCCGTTCTGAGAAGACCTTGCTTTTGAAGAGCGGGGATAAGGTCTGCGGATTCTACACCGCAGGGAAGGATGTTGTATTTATCTTCGAGGCCTTGTGAGGTGGCGCTGGCGCGCAATTCGGCGTGCAAGCCGTGACAGGGCTCCGCGCCGTAGATGGCCTTGATGGCTGGGGAGCGGAGGAGGGGCATTTGGGTGCCCGTGCCTGGGCCCACGTCGAGGACGGTGCCTGAGGCGCGGGCGAGGAGGGGTGGGATTAGGTCTGAGGAGCGGATGATCTGGTCTGGAGGTTGAGTGGGTGGTGATGCTGGGGCGTTTGCTTGGAGGTATGCTAGGGAGGGTTAGGGGTTTGATTCCTCCCGGAGAGGAGTGAAGTGGTGCACTGACTGCTAAAAGCTACCCAGAATTTGCCGAATGCTTCATCACGCAGTCTGCTCTGGTGGAGAAGAGGAGCGAGGATTTGTCCTTTGCAGAAGACGGTCTCGAGATTGACCTTGACATAATCTGTTCGGTATGTTAGATATCTGTCGCTTGATTTACAAGGTAGTGGCACGAGTGACAGCAATATTCGTCGCCAGCGGTGCCACACTTACAGCGCAGGGCCCAGACTAGAAGATAGCCAGGCTCAATGAGAGCATTGATCCATTCCCTCGTCGTCAGGTCCTTGGCAGCCATGTTGACCCGCTTCAAAAAGTATCAGGCTTTCAAGGGATATCTACAAAGGGACGGCTGACAAGTGTGAGAAGCAGCAGGTGGCTTGACTGGGGGATACTAAATAAATACTTCTAGACCTTATCATTTCTATCGGCGCGGAAAAACCTCTGCGGGGAACCAAATCCTCCTGCGGAGATGGTGTGTGCTGAGTCACTGTGACATTTGATTGGCCCATCAGCCAAGCTGCCATGGTTGATAAGGCGTGCTCGTATACTCGTATGAGACACGGGTGGCTTCCGCTGGTCCAGAATGTCGAATGACATTGTGTCTTACTGCATCGGTGCTATGGTATATAGGCTACATGCAAGCCACCACTCAAGCTCTATCCAGCACTATGGCTCGTGCTCATGTCCGTCACTATCCACAGCTTGCCCTAGTCCCAGGACTATACCTCCATTGGCACGCTTAGGCTCCTCCAAAACGCACAATCCTGAACCGAGCTCTGCGGCACAGCCTCCATCGCAGTATTATTCGTCTGCAGCCGGAGACGCTGCCCATCCCCCCACGTGTTCCACTCTGGCGCTGTTGCATATCGATATGTATTCGGATTCAGTGCCTGGACAAAGCTGATGAAGTAATGCATCGTAACGGGGATGATAGCTGCATTATAACTCAGATACGACGAGTCGCTGCTAAGAGTCCCGGTCGATCCTGCTCCGAAAATCGCGGGTAGCTCGAACGTGTGCGGGACACCGATGCCACCAGCGATATTTGATTCATCGATGATGTTGACTCGGTAGTTCCACACTGCATTAGGTAAGTATCTGGCAGCTGAAGATGCTACATGATTTCCTGGACAAGTAAATGTTGCGTCTCCGTATGCTGCGGAGGAAGCACCAAAGTATGCTGCGTGCCGTGGGAGCAGCTTGCCGCGAGGATAGACTTGATTGATGCTCTCAAGTTGCTGGGAATTGAGATTCGGATAGTTATTTTTGAAAAATTGCGACACATCTGCACTGCTGCTAGCGTTGTAGGCAAAATTAGAGCCTTCGTCGGTATCGTCGCCAACCAAGACGGGAACCTTGATGAAGCTGCCTGCGTCGAACGCGTTGTACAACTCGTCCGGAACCAGATTGCCGTCGGTTACAGGGAGAAAGTACCAATCTGGTAGCGGGGAGCTGCTTCCCCCAGGAAATGGAGAGGCAGTATTCCCTTTCTGAATGGTTGCAATGTCCTGTGTCCGTAGGCACTCCAGGGAATCATGAGCAGCAGAACAGCCTGTGTCATTTACGAATCGTTCGAACTGGAACTCCATTTCCGACACTGTTCGCTGTGTCGGCCAAAATGACGACTCAACGATTGCACCGATGAATAACCCTTCATCCTTACCACCATAGGCGGATAAATGGTAGGCAACGGACCCAGCACCCGCCGACACCCCATGAATCACGATGTGGTCGGGGTCACCCCCAAACTGTTAACGTCAGCACCGCTGCAATATCTGCATGGCTACGAGTATTACCTGTTCAATGTATTGTTTAACCCATCTGAGAGCTTTGCGCTGGTCAAGCAGTCCGGCATTCAGGTCCCCGTTCTGCCTAATTTGCTCGCTGGCCAGGAAGCCAAGGGCACTCACACGGTAATTGAATGTTACAAATACGATCGCGTCACCAGACCCTTGTATGACTTGGGTTCCGTTGTAATTGGCGTTGGAGTTCTCTGCGTAGCCCCCACCTTGTATGAAAAGCCAAACAGGTAGCTTTGATTGAGACGTGGCTGTGGATGGCTTGAAAACATTGATAAACAGGCAGTCTTCACTAATTTCGCCAGGCGATTCTTCCTCGTCTACCCCGATGCAGATTGGCCCGTACTAGAAAGAGTATCAGAGGGTATCAGTTGACATGTAGAACGGAAAGCCAAAATATTACCTCCGTCGCACTCTGAAGCGTTTGATTCGCAGACGGATCCCGGGGCGCCCGAAATCTCAGATCACCGATGGGCGGAGATGCATAGCGCATCCCAAGAAACTCGTCGACTCCCCCTTCTAGACGGACGCCTTGGTACTTGGCATAGTCGAGATCGACTACGGGCTGTCCGCTATGGTTTGCCTCGGTTGGAAGACCGCAGACAGTATAAGACAGTAAAGCTAGGCAGGCCAGGCGTATCATTGTCATGAGAGGCGAATTGAATGCCGATCGTAGGTTCAAAGCGTGCGTGATGACTGGAAGGCGATCCCGGCATACTTTAAGTATACCATGCACTCGAAACCACGGCCATCGTCTGCGGTTCGTCATGCACGCCGGACACATGGAAAGTGACATCCGCTATAATAACAGCCTGAATTGCACTCTCGCCTGATGTGCAAGTCAAACAAACGAAAACTGTGGGGTCTGCATGCAGGGGAGTAAATAATCCAGGAATGGGAATGTCCGCACGGACCCGGTCGCTTTTAGCCCGAGGCGTCGAAGTGCGGGGACCACCCTGGGCTGGCTGAAGCATTCCATCCACGAATTGCTGTTCTTCTTAGGCTATTGTCCTCTTCACTTGCGAGGGAGGTTTTATCCACCATCCTTTTGTCTCCAACATTGTAACCTTCCATATCGAGTTGGCTCATGATGACGGTATAGCTACAATTGTGCTTCAGTAAACAGTTGCGTTAGAGTCTGGAGTCGAATCATGAGAGATTAATGGGTGGATACTCACAATGCTTGCTGGCAGTCAGACACTTAGGCTACAGTCCATTATTGTGCGCATTTTATTCGGGAGGAACAAACACGAAACAGCTTCCATTTTCAGAGTCCTCGCTGTTTGAAGACTCATGCATCCTGACCCGCGGAGAAGTGCAAATAAGGCCGAATGAGATACATATCACCTCTGTCAAATGCACTGGTACATTGTAATTGTACATGTATCTTCAGCAATGCCATTCCTCCATGTATCCCCTAGGAAGAATAATATCGAGGACCGTAGGACATTGCTAAAGTACCGACCTTCACTAGATCATCATTGTTAATCCTTCTTTCCAAATCTAATAACGTAGTAATGGCAGGATTAAGATGTTCACGGCCCACTGTTAACGGACAGCACGAATTATGAAACGGGATATGAGGAACCCTTAAAACGACCCAGTTCATTAAGATTATCTATTGGCAATTGACATCCTGAATCATACAATTAACTCACCGATGAAGAAACTCATGTCGATCTGGGTATCGCAGCAGAAGATGGTCCCGCTATTTCGCCCAATTCAATGCTCTCGCAGGTTACCGATATCTGTACACTTTTCAATATTGCATTGCTCTGGTACCCTTCAAGTGGTGGTGACGAAGCCGATGCGGTCGCTTCCGTTCGTAAGATCGGCTCCTCTTCATGACAACTGCTACCGAACGAGCCCAGGTCTTTGACCGGGCGAGAGGATCGCCACGATTTCGGTGGGGTGCGACCGCTGCGACTTTGAGAGTTCGAAGCATCTTCCGTGTATGCGAACCCATGATCATCCTCGTAGACTGCCACGAACATCTTCAGACAAGAGACTGTCAGAAGAACGATGCTGAGGCTGAGATGGAGCTCCGCTACCATAGTAGCATAGGTACCGACAAGCGAGGGGTTGGAGGAATATATCTGGGAGTGGATATAGTATAGATGCACGGCGGAAAGGGGAATCAATCTGGAGTGTAGGGAGTGGTGTTAGCATACTGAGCTTCAGAACATATGTGGATATGTGACACACATGATCCGACAATTGAGAATGGACAGGACCTTGAGCTTCTTGCTCAAGCTTATTTGCACGTTTCGGATTGTTATCGCGGGATATGCCAGGATCACGGCCTCCAAAACGATATCAAGCGCACAGATGGCTTGCCATCTTGGATAAAGCCCAGCACAGGCGTCATCGATGTCGGTCCAAGGACGGTTGCTGCATCGAATGGCTAGAAGCAATATTGCGACCACGGCCCACAGGCCACACGAGGATATGATGACATTAACCATCCACTTCGTACGCTGCAAGGATAGATTTTGATAGAAAAGCATGGTGCCTATTTTTGACAAGCCAATGATAATGACGTAGAACAGATCCGCTGCGTATCCGGCCTAAGACGTTTAGCTCGCTAGTCGGTCTCTGCGCTCGGACAACGTACCTTTTCCATCTGCGTATAGTCACTGGATGAGATCAGCTCCTTTGACTTGCCCCACCCATGGTGAACCTGGAGAAGCACAAGTGATACTTGGGTGCAGGCGCATATCTGGTGGACCCGGGAGATTGATTAGTGTGTGAACGGACTCCTCTAGAGGAAGCTGACATACTGCTGCGGCAAACAGAACGTGATCATCTTGGAGCATGAGGCCTCTTTTTGATGATGCGAATAACCTGATAACCAGCGAGGCAAGAACCAAGAATAGAGCAAGTGAGGTGACGATTACGACGAGTCCGTTATGGTTATGGTCGTTATCCTCCGTTAATGGAGGGGAAACTCCAGGAGGAAGCGATGAGGCCAGGACGGCCATCGCAACAGGCGACACTGCGACTGAACCCCGCTGTCACTGGTGTTGAAGAAAAACCATCACGACATTGCGGTATTATCTACCGACAGGTTCTTCGAGGATAATCGCGCCGCTGAAATGAAGGAGGTAAGGTGGGTGTGCCGGCTACTTCTGCGGCTGACAGCCTTGACCGACAGGGTTGAGTGACTCCTTGACACCTTAGCCTTTCCGCAGTCGCGTTGGAGACGCATCGATTGTTTGTTATTTTCTGAGCTGGTCGAACAGGGGTTATGCTTATACGAGAAAAGATAGGATTTGTGTGTAACCCTAGACAAGCACACATGGCCCGGCTGATTGTGTTCTGATGAAAGCGATAAGTGAAAAGAACGGTCGGCAGACATTGTTGGCACACTCCTCTGTGCCGGACGGTAGGACAAGCAGACATCCACCACGAAAGTCCGAAGTCTTGACGGTACGCCCCGATCGCATGTCGTTGGTGGATACCGACGCGAATAAGCACAGCAAACTGGATCCCGGCTGATCAACTGCTAATCGACCCCTCCTCTCCGCATCGCGCGTTGGTAGAAATGAGCTATTTTCGGAGCTGGCCACGCTGACTCGCTGAGAGTGGCCATCCACCACGAGAATGGGCCCCCAAAACCTTAATGCCTATCACCACTGCACCTGATCACATCCAGACATTCCTATCTCATGCCACGCGTTTAGCCGTCCTTGTTAGTCTGGGTTTAACCCGATTAAACAACGTTGAGCCTGCGTTGAGAAGGGAGATCAAAGAAGAGAGCAAGTATCCAGGCAAGGGTTGCAGCCACGCCCTAAATTCGTGCCATGGCAGATGGTCGGTCCAATGACCATCGAGGTTATCCGGAGGTTCCCTATTAGCAATCAAACCTGCCATCGTAAATGGCCCGATTTCGAATTAGGTGATCCTGGGAGTTCCGTGTCTTCCTTGTCAATTCTATCAATCATCTCGTCACGTTGGAAAGAGGGGGGTGAAATTCCCTGCAGGCCAAGAGTGCCGATCGAGTGGCGGGCATGTCAAAGTGTCGCAACTGGTGAGCCGTGCTACACACGCTCACGTTGCCTGTTGCTCCCGCCGCCAGCACATTGCGAGGGTCTGCGCCTCCTTGGGAAATCAAGGCCGCAGAGATCGACATCTTGTATCCATGTTGACTGGCCACATTCTCCGGGAGGAGTACCATGGACCATGTGAGTGCGTTCCGACCCTTGCTGCCACGGGCCCCTGGGCCCTGATGGCGGTCGGAGAACAAAGACTGGGGAAACCCCACGCTGGATGCTGCCACACTTTGAGTCATGATGAGGAAAGAAAATTCCTTCTCATTAACCCGGAAGAAATCTCAGTGAATTAACGGCCAGTTGCAGGGAGAATAAGGGGATGTTGGCGGAAATGGCCGCCGGTTTCTTTGTTTGATCCCTCACGTCACACAGCTTGACTTCCCGTTTCGTATTTAGTCTGTGGTCGCAGAGTTAGCCTCCACAGCTTCATCTCTCTTCATCTCAATTCAACGCTTTGGCAGTGTCCCAAAATGTCGTCCGCAACAGGGGAAGCGGGCAGCATTCAGAAGGGCGACCGAGTGGTGACGACGGGTTGTCATCCGCTGGAAATCGAAGCCGGCGAGCGGAGTAGCGGGGAGGCCGGCACGCGATATGACCATAGCGATATGAATCGCATGGGCAAAGCGCAGGAGTTCAAGGTAAGATATCTGCAAATATTCAGCGACCAGCAAAATAAGGATGAGTGGCTGACCTCGTATTCAAATTTAGAGAAATCTCCGACCTCTAGCTGCCCTGAGTTTTGCTTCAGTCTTGCAGGCCACCTGGGAGTTTATTCTAATGTACATCCGCTCTCTATCATATTCTAACAGCCCACATTTCTTCAGTTCTAACGCGTCCGAGTCACTAGATCCAACTATGAAGGCCTCGAAGACGGTGGAATGGCTGGCCTGGTGTGGACATACGTGTGGACCTTTGTTGGGTTCGGCTTCATCATCGTCTCATTATCGGAGATGGCATCCATGGCTCCAACATCAGGAGGCCAATACCACTGGGTGTCCGAATTCGCCTCGCCACGATATCAAAAGTTCCTCAGCTACATCACCGGATGGATGTCCGTTCTCGCATGGCAAGCCGGCGCCGCATCAGGGTCCTTCCTCACCGGCACAATCATCCAAGGGCTCATCAGCGTGCGCAACCCCGATTACGACCCCAAACGATGGCAAGGAACCCTTTTCGTCTTCGCTATGATCTTGATCATCTACTTCTTCAACGTCTACGCAGCCAGCTGGATGCCCCGCATACAAAACGCCCTATTAGCCCTCCACACCATCTGCTGGGTAGTGGTGATCGTCGTCCTCTGGGCCATGGCACCCCGCCAGTCCGCAAAAGCCGTCTTCACCGAATTCAGTCTCTACGGCGGCTGGAATAACGTCGGGCTAGCACTAATGATCGGGCAAATATCCGCCATCTACGGATCCCTCAGTTCAGACGCCACGGCACACATGTCCGAAGAAGTCCGCGACGCCGGCCGATACGTCCCCATGGCCATCTGCGGCGGCTACTTCAGCAACGGCATCCTAGCCCTCGTACTCATCATCACACTCATGTTCGCCATGCCCTCGGTCAAAGACGCCCTAGACGACCCGACCGGATTCCCCTTCATCTACGTCTTCAAACAGGCCGTCTCCACCGCCGGCGTCAACGGCCTCACCGCGATAATCCTCATTCCCGTCATCTTCAGCAACATCCTCTTCAACGCCTCCACAGCCCGTCAGACCTACGCATTCGCGCGCGACAGAGGCCTGCCCTTCTCAAACTGGATCTCCAAAGTCAACCAGCACTACAAACTCCCCGTCAACGCCATCGCCCTATCATGCATCATCAGCGGCCTTCTCTCCCTCATCAACATCGGCTCCGACACCGCCTTCAACGCCATCATCTCCCTCAACGTCGCAGCCCTCATGTGGACCTACGCTATCTCCATCAGCTGCGTCATGTATCGCAAGATCGCATGTCCGGAGACGCTACCCCCGAGACGGTGGAGTCTAGGGAAGCACGGGATCTGGATTAACGCGGTAGCGTTGGTATATGTGATCTTCGCGCTGTTCTGGTCCTTCTGGCCGACTGAGATCCCTGTGACTTTGAATAATTTCAATTGGAGCGTGGTGCTCTTCGTCGGGGTGTTTGTGATTAGTTTGGCCATGTATGTTGTTCAGGGGAGGAGGGTGTATAAGGGGCCTGTGGTGGATGTTAAAATGGAATTATCGTAGTCGGGATGAAGAAGAATAGTTCTAATAAGAGGTCAAAATAATTATATCCCTTATACACTATGTGTATGCCTGTCAGACAGTCGGTAGTATATCAAGTAGGAGTCGCTAGCATAAAGTTCGCATAGTATCATCACAAGTCTATGACACACAAAAGTCACTCCCCAACTAAGTAGATTGTCCTCACAACGTAACTAAGTACTGATAACGTGATTGATATACAAGTCACCTGATCTACACTAACTATCAGGATACTAGAATAATACCAGATATATATATAGATACTACAACATGTTGACCTCCAGATGACACGGAGCCATAATCATGCTCAACGCATAGTATATGTAGGGAAGGGCGAATCTGCAATCGAAAAAGCATCATGACTAGGATAGAGTAAGGGAGACTCATCTTTCCTTCTTGTTTAGCCAGTAGCAAATCTCTCCAATCTGGAAATCTGAGTTCGTCGGTGTGAAGAAAGACTTACTTGAATTTATGGGGGGAAAGGTTAAACTATAAACTACTAGTAACACGAAGGTTGTTATCGATTTGTTTACTGTAGGGACCTAGGAGTAACTGGTTCTTATATCAGGTGATCACGTCACCCCTCGACTTCAGAGAGATGAGATAATCTTGCAGATACTGGTGGGTAAACCGTATAACTTGACTGTTGCAGGCCATAATGTTGAATACTTGGGCAGGAATCCAAGTAAGAAGCTTAGGTTGATGAAGTGATGCTCACATAAGTGTCAATATCCCCATTTAGCGGTGTGAAGTAGTTCCTGCTCGCTCGAATTGAGAGTTATTACGCCATAAAGTTCTACCTGGTAATAAACTGCTGAAAGCCAGACCATAGTGGATCCAGTAAGCCATTGACTTTATAAAGAAAGACCCAGATAGGTAGGAGAGGTGGATCCACCATGGACGGCAGAGCTGAAAGTTTGGCCAGGATGGAGGTGGCGGGGTACGCATTCCTGGCATGTCGCAAAACACGACAAGACGGATGAGAACCCTTCAAAGGTGAAGTTGGCTCCATATTGGTAAGAAACCAGATCAAGGTATACGGTATGGGTAGGGAAAGCCCACATAGATTGTTACGTGGGACTCCATTCAGCTGATCCTTGTTGACTGACTTTTTGCGCGGATGGCATACAAAGGCGCCACATGGGGTCGAACTAACGAAAGCGAGAGTGGCTGGCTTATCGCTGAAGAATTGCCCCTCTGGATCCTGCCAGCTGGGTCTCAACGTCGAGGACACCAGAAGATTCTTAGTGTGGGAACTATTCGGGCGCCGCGCTGTTCTTCCCGTTGACAGACTGGGTTTATGGAACATTCTTCTGCAGAGGATGGAAGGGTCGTTGTTCTGATCTGACTGCCTTATCAGCCTTCCCACCCGCACATATACTGTTTCTTCTGCAGTTGAATCAAATTGACTGTAACTTCCGTCAGGCATAGCAATAGCCACCTCCGAGTATTACCCGCCCTGGCCGGAGAAACTGCAGTAGATAGCAGACCTCGCGGCTACGGCGGAATATCGAAACCGGATAATCGGCGAAGAATGCTCCAGAAAAAAAGAAGCACATGGTGGAATGCCCTCTATGGACTCACACGTGTTGAGCAAAAACAGTGAAAGGGTTATGATTAAAAATCTCAACCCCAAGCCGTGGTGCCCCTCCGTCGATCCGACACGTGTTGACAGTAAGGCCTCACGAGGAGTCACTACAGTGGGTCAAGCACCGACACTAGAGCTGCGCCCGAGGCAGTTCTGGGTATAGTCCTCTGCATGGCATGAGAGGTAATTTCCCGTGTCTTATCCTGTGCCAAGTGAAACCTGCAGGATGATTTCATTCCAGTTGTTCAGGCCGCCTTTCCCAACATTGGATCCTCTATCTGTTGCTGCATGCAGTCGTGGATCATGGAATAGTTGCATGCCAGAGGCCTGCTTTTCTATCAAGACCATTCTTCCATCGATGGTAGATGAAAAATTCGGAAGACCCCGCTCTCGAGCCGAGTCGGATTTGCGTGGGCCAACGTGATCCGAGGTTATCAGTCAATGACACGAGCTCGGGTGTGGCCCGTTCGAGTGGAGCCCACGCTTAACTTCTCGCTTGTTCGCTACTCGCTGCATCGTGCTGCTTGGACCTCGACGTTTCGCGGTATCTTTACCCAGCGTACCAGAAGGCGTCATCCTACGGATTCTGCTTTACAGGCTGTGACAGTGTCTCAAAGTAAGCGTTTTCCTCTGTCATCTATATCAAACCAGTAAAGCGATAAAACAGTTTATGTCATGTATTTAGTTACAATCAAAGTAAAAATATTGTAGGCAGATTTTTGAGGAAAACATATGTTACATACATTGAACGTCTCTCATGATTTCATCATGTCATGGCCACATGCTCATGCCGTGGCGAAGTTCTCGCTCTGCACATTCAAATACGACACAACCCGGAGCTCACCACCCGACTGAACTGAGCAAGCGATGTAGGTGTGCAGACCACGTTGCTGGAGAGCTTCGGGCGTACTGGGTCGATTGTTAGCAACATGCACTTGGCTATGCGGACACGAGGTACTCACAATACTTTGCGCAGGGTTTCAGTATAGGTACGCATGGGCAGTTCCGACTTTCTGTTAATTCCATACATGTATTCGTTCAACGCCGTAACCACATGCCAGTCGCTTGGCGCGTAATGTCGGACGGGAATATACACCTTGACGTTGGGGGCCGTGCTTCCTGGGCGGAACTCCATGTTATACAGGATGCCCCCTGTGCGATGGTTGGCAGCTGGTAGTGGTGTATCATCAGGCACGCCAGTCTGCGCCAGAACCCCGTCCCACAACTGCCTCAGATTCCGCAGCCCAGCTTCTAGTGACGAAGTGGTAATTCGGTTACCCATCGTCATCATCTGACGCACAGAGGCAAAGCTGGTTTCGCGCGTCCGAAAGTATATCTTGAGACGCGAATCAGCCGGTCGGACCAAGTCGATAGCTAGCATGTCCATCTCCAGCTGCGGCGTCGAGGGATCCTGGGCAAAATCCTCAAACATCCGAAATGCGCCAAGCTTCTCATTGTCGGTGCAGTGAGGAGCCGTGCGGATCGCCTGTGCGAGGACTTGTAAATTTGTCTGCTTCTTGGACCTGGCCTTGAAGCCGGGGAAGAAGTAGGCCTTTCCGGTGATGTCTTCCTCGCTCAGGTCAAAGGCGTAGAAGATCTTCGACGGATGGCCCTCCATGCAGCCCTTGGGTGGCAGGTCCGGGGCCAATGCTTGATCAAAATGATCAAACCATTCCCTATTCGTGTTGGGCAATGCTCTCATCAAGACCTTCCTGAAGAGCGCGTCTGCAGATTGATTGTCGGGATCCACTTGCGTTCCGGCATTGGGGCCCACGGGCTCAATTGAGAAGCGAACCGAGGGTGCCTTCTTGCCAGTATGCCAGTCCCAGCTCAACTCGATCGGGTTATGGTTGTCCGTCATGAAACTCGGCCATCTCTTCGCTCCAGGCTCATTTGCGACCCCCAAGTGCGGAGTAATCGAGCGGCCGAAGAAGTTTAGGATGCGTCGTTGCGCATGCTCCGTGTAGCCAGCCTCCTGCAGGAGCAGATTAAACACGTACCCCGTAGTGTGCCACCAATACCGGCCGTGGTGGTTGAGGACGTTGCGGATCTCATAGTCGACCTGCTCCCAGCTTGATGACTGGAAGTCCTGTGCTCTGCTAGACTTGAGGAGATGAGCTTTTGCATGCTCGGGGATTAGGCTGAAGAGGGAGGAGAATAGGGCATAGAGGACTGAGATAAAGAAATGTGGTAGCATGCGCGGCGATGCTGGAAGCAAAGGAGAAAGACTGCCCATTTTGGCAAGCCAAGTCGGGGAAAGTTCAAGATGTATGTAGCGTACTAGTCACGCGTGGTGATGATTCTTAGTTGAGCAAGGGATGAGTAGTTGTACTGCCGCAATGTACGTCGACAACCTTATACCTTCTCCTGGCAGGAGGACACCCCGGGACGTGCATGGCTCCTTTATAAGCAATCAGCGGAAATTCACAGACGTTCGGTCGAATGACCAATCCTCGAAATGGCACCGTCCAGTGGATGAGCCAAATCTCCTTCACTCCTACTAACCATGAATGACATGGGCCGTGCGGTTTTCGGATGGAACTAGACAGGGAGTTGCCGGGGCACGGCGCACCGTGGTCTCCAAGGGCGCACTGTTGTCATCATCGAAGCGCAAGCGAGCGATTATTCTGTGGAATGAATCCAAATCTGCAGAAGCCAAGAGCTGAGCATGGAGCTCTGTACGTAGGTGATAGGATATCCATACTTGGAAAGGCGTACCGTGGACCATTCCTCGCATTATGGCAACGGGGGGAGAAGTGGGGACGTGCGTGGGAAGACATCCATGGTTGGGTTGGATAAAAGTAGTAGACTAGAGGGTGGAGTTTGTTTGGTGGTTGCCCTCCGCCGCGCCGTGCCGGGAACTTACCTGCCTTGGGACTGAAGTCGGTGGCTTGATGGAGTATGTACCGGTATTGTAATGGTAAAAGTGGCCCTAGGAACCATCGGATGTTTTCCCCTGGTTTTGTTACTATTCTTTTTGTTATTTGTTGCTCCCCCTTTCGTGTGTGCCGAGGAGATACTTCCTTACCAGATGGTACTGAATTACAGGCTGCTATCAGTGCCTTCTTCCTCGTCTCCAGTCGCATCTCTAGTCCAGGAAACAGCCCGAATCTTTTGTAAGAATACCTTCTCGCTTCCAGTGGTGTTACAGTTGCGACCGACCTTTCAGAATCATCTCGCAACCGACCGTAAGACACTTACCACTACTATTTTCCGTTGAGGAACCTTCTTCCTCCTGATTGTTCACCTGGAGACGCCACTCTCGTTACACCGCCACATCGGGGATGATAATTATGGTCGGTGTTTGGTTGTAAGCATACTTCAATTCCCGAATTACACTATCAGCCCCGGCTATACCGTGCTATGACCTAGCTATGATTGTTTGAGTGCTAGCTGAACCGTTGGTGCACCGCAACTCTGCTCCATATTGATTAAGACACTCCAAAGCAATATGCTCACTATCCACTTGAGCCCGAGTGGCGAGACCAGCCCGCGATCATAGTTTGGGTTCCAATCAGCGATGGATGACCCCTGCAGCATCACCGCCGGGCGGCCGAAATGCCCACCTTGGCGCTACACTATGTAGTGACCCTTGTCCGGACTACCTGGATCGTGGAGCAGCGACGCTGGGACTCGCCTTCTGGACGCCAGTCAACGTGGTCTGCTGCACGATCCTAGCCCGTGGCGCCGCAACGTAAACCACATGGCCTCCTTTAGGCAACCTTAATCATCCTTTTGGAGTCATATCTAGCGTCAACTATGTCAACCACCATATTGAGGGTGCAAATGCCGGCATTGATGGGGCTATGGTTCAGGGAAAACGTTGACAGAGCCGTTCCAGCCGGAGAAGGCCGTCCTCCACTTTTCGCCATTGAGTAGCTGGATCCTGACATTCGCGGAGCCCAGTAGTACTCTTTCTAATCGAAGGGGCCATGATACCCTACCACGGACCTAACAATTAATGCAATTTGCGCCAACCCGATACACAGTCTGGGTCCCTTCTTTGATCACGCGGAGTCTGTACTCGCAATCAATGTGGGTCAACCTGTTACGAGTCTACAGCAGCACGGTGTCTGGCGACTAGCAACCACACAGTATCAATTACCTCGGTTCCCCGCACTGGAAACATACTTGATGTTTTGTCAATGACAACTCCTTCCCTGAAAGTTGCTGTCTACCCTAATTATGCATGATAAGGTTCACATACTGTCACTTCATCTCCGCCAACTCACCGCAGCCACAAGAACATGATTTCCACCCCTCTAATTCCTTGACACTCATGAGTCCAGATCACCTGTATAGTGGGGTTATGAAATGGCCTATAGATCATCGAGCGGGCAAAGGGTTTACTGAATCCACGACACCGCCGATCCCCGAGCGTCGCTGGACATCGGAGAATTTTAGACTTTTTTTCCTTCTTCCTTCGCGACCATCATACCATCCGCAATACAGGAACCGCGATCGACACCACCACTACCAAAGCCGGAAGATATCGGAAAAAGGACGCGGCAACGGAAAAAGTCCCTGGGTTTACAGCCAACTCTCAACCCACGTTATCAGGCAGATCTCTACCCAACAATCAAACCAACCTTGGTACGATCTGTCCCAGGTCCTCGGACCCAGTCCGCTTCGATCGCAGCAAACTCTATTTCGCTTCGTGCCGATATTGCGTATGACGTGTTTCCTTTGGCGGGAAGCCATCCTCGTAAAGAGGGAAATATAGTATATTGTGGCTGGAGTTGTAATCAACCACGGGGCCACTCTTAGACCTCGTCGCCGGTTATGCATGCCTGTCGATCCTATCGCCTCCTCGTGCAATACCTTATAATTACCACTATACTTCTTTAGGAAGTATGTGCGTCGAGGCCCGGGCCCGCTATTCTGCAGTCCTCAGCCTGGACCATTCACTAAACCTACGGGGTGTTTAACAATCCGTAGCGAAATTAAGCACATTGTTATTGAACAATTACCATTGTCCTATTATTAGTCGCGTCATAATAGGCAAGGCGATCTATCTCCATTGCGTCAATCATCTACTATTGATAATCAACAGCTAATAGCACTCTTACTGCCGCATCATGATACGATCAAGCGCCTATCAACAGGGCCTAGATCCCACTAACCGCACCTCCACATCTTCAGACCCCCGCCTCCACAACGTCCCAGAGACACGAAGGCCTCGTAATCGATGATCTTGCTCGCGCCACAGACAAAGAGCATCGGTGTCTCCGAGCTCCGTCTCAACTCTAGAACCCTTAATAAGGAAATAAAATGGTTTGACAGATTGTCTCTATGACGAGCCCATTGTCCAAGAACTCCTTTGTGCTCTGAACCTTGGTTTGCATCTTGGACTATCTTCAATGGTGCCGGGGACGCGAGTACCTTGGTATGAACATTGGCGTGATGGCCTACACTATCCTCCTGGCGATTGAGGCGTGGTTGTTGGCAAACGAGACCTATGGTAGGCTCATTCCGGTTCAGCAATGGATGAGTAGAGAGTCCAGACCTTCGGTCTTTCGCCATTGAGCCAGAGATCTTGGAATCGGGGTCGGGGAGGCCGATGTCAATCACGTATCTTTACATCTACATTGGAGGAACTCTGGATCTGAATGGTGTTTAGAGATGCCGTTTCCGGGAATGACGATCCTGGGGAGGCGAGTCCCCGGAAAGAGAGAAAGGCGGGGAGTTGGAGAACACGGAATTCGCCTTTCCTTGTGGACTGGGTCAGGATGTGGCATTGTCTTGGAGTACTGTGTCGGGGTTGGAAGCCGATTAGGACCATGGATAGGCTTGGAGGGAAGGGTCCGGATCGGGACCTTTGTCTGATTGTGGGTTTAGCTGTCGGGTTGAGATTGAGCCTTTTGGTTAGTGGTGGCTGAGATGGGGCAGACCATGGGGTATACGAGGTGATGTTTTAGTGTTGACCTAGTACACAAGAGAGTGAGGATGGGCGAAATGGGTTTTGACAGATCATATAGGATTGCTACAAACATGATTCTATCTAAGGTAGGTATTGTTTGCTACCCAGTTTACTACTATGTACAGCCCTGCCAGACGTGCTACTCTCGATGACTGTTATTGATTTGCTACCGGGGTGAGAAATTAGTTCAGTGGTAAGTAGTAGTACTAGTCTACTGACGGATGCACTGGCAATCCTGATAGGTAAGCCGTCCAATCATAATCTGACTATTCTTGGCCTTATCCTTCAGTAAATGCAGTGGAGCTTGTGGAATAACTCAATATGTGAATTATCCCACACTGTAATATTCCAAGGGATATGGATTGATCCAATGTTTCAATGGACGGCTGTATTCCGCATTGCGCATAAGGACCAATTATGCGCGGTGCAGCAAACATAGTACGCAATCGCAGGCCTCACTGCCTCAGGCCTTGTGTAACGCTCGGAATAGGTCCGGGTTCTCCGACATCCGTTTATTCCCGTTCCGTGAAAAAAAGGGGCACAGCGCCACTGTGGAAGAAGAAACCTGTTCTATACTGATTTTTTTTTTCTTTTTTTCTATGTGGAAACTCAATTCCTATCTAGATCATTGCCACAGATTGACCTCATCTGGTAGATTTTCTAATTTTTAATTTTGAAGAGTTGGTATGTAAATCTATCGGAAATTACAGCGTAAATGCAATCCTGTCTGTCCTGGTATTTTTCTCGAGCGGTGAACATACCCATTGTAGCCCGTTTCAAGATGTAACACCACCGGGGCCACGCTAACACTGCCTCGTTGGCCTTAGCGCGCCCCACTAAAACCAGGGTGACTGTGGTGGTTGGAGTATCCGCGAGTACCGGTCAGCATCAACGGCTGGAAACGGAGATAGTAGATACCTCCTAGTCGCCTACTCACTCTATGCTTGGTGGCATGCTCAGCTCGCTCCTGTCTGGCCAGCTCGGGATTTAGCGACTAGCTTCATATGCATGTGGAGCTGGAAGTCTTCGCTCCAAACGTCTGAACCTTGAAGACGGTGACGGCATGGTCGACTTGCCCCCACCCAATGAGCTTGTCGACATCATACTAATCCGACGGTCTTAGTTAGTTGTCGCAATGATCTCGCCTTGCCCCTCGGCTAAACGGTCGTCATCTGCAGCTTTTGTTTCGCTGTTCTCCTGGCTGTTGACCTCTTCCTCTTGTGTTTCTGTTCACTGACACTGAGAAGGAGAAAACGAAAGCCTACTCACAATGGATCCTATTCGAGCGGAAGCTATTCACAACGAGAGACATGTCAAGGTGGTCTGCGTGGGTGCAGGTGCCTCGGGCTTGTGTCTGGCGTACAAGCTGCAGAGGTCTTTCCAGAATTACGATCTTACTGTGCGTTATCTATAATATTATTCCCTTTTTACCTCTGCCCGCTGTTCTAACCATGACTGCAGATCTACGAGAAGAACCCTGAGGTTTCGGGCACCTGGTACGAAAACCGCTACCCAGGCTGTGCTTGTGATGTTCCCTCCCACAACTATGTCTACTCGTTTGAACCCAAAGCAGACTGGTCATCTGTATACGCGGGCTCCAGCGAGATCAGAGGGTACTTTAACGATTTTGCGAACAAGTACGGCCTACGCAAATACATCCACACGTCGCACATCGTCACTGAAACCACCTGGATCGAGGAGTCCGGCCAGTGGCAGGTGACGGCGACCGACCTGAAAACGGGTCGCACAGTACATGACTGGTGTCACATTCTGATTCATGCGACGGGCTATCTCAATAAGCCTGCTTGGCCCGAGATTCCGGGTTTGGCCGATTTTAAGGGCATCAAGCTACACAGTGCGATGTACGATGAGAGCGTATCGCTCGAAGGGAAGAACGTTTTGCTGATCGGGGCGGGTTCATCAGCTGTTCAGATTCTCCCTGCCATTCAACCTATTGTTAATGAAGTGAAAATCTTTATCCGTTCGCCGACGTGGCTGTTGCCGGATATTAGCACCGAGGCGGGCAAGTTCCCCGAGGAGCAAATTGAGCACTTTGTAAACAATCCAGAGAGTGTGACAGAACTGCGCAGGGATAATGAACGGACTATGAACAGTATCTTCAGTACGTCAAAGGTGCCTGTATCGACAGTGACTATTGCTGACTACTACGAACAGCCATGTACCTCAAGGATACTGTCCTTCAGGAGCAGGCAAAAGGTCTCCTGACATCGGTTATGAAAAACGCCTTTCAAGACCAAGACATGGAAGACCGTTTGATACCGAACTTCTCTGTTGGTTGCAAGCGCGTGGTACCATCGGGCTTCAGGTATCTAAATGTGAGGACTCCACATCCCTGGTTATTCTAGGTGATACTAACACGCGTGGTAGACTCTCAAAAAAGAGAACGTCGACGTGGTCTACGGTGGTGTGACATCCGTAACACCATCTGGTTGCGTCAGCGAAGACGGGAAGGAGCATCAAGGCGACATTATCATCTGTGCCACAGGGTTTGACACATCCTACATACCGCGCTACCCTGTCATTGGACCCAATGGTCGCAACCTGCAGACAGAATGGGCCGAGTCGATCATGGGCTACATGGGAATAGGTATTTCCGAGTTCCCCAACACCTTTACCATGCTTGGCCCCTACACGCCTGTTTCCAATGGTCCTACCATGGTTGCGATTGAAGCTCAAGCAGACTACATCTGCTCCTTTATCGACCGTTACCAAACGGAGCCCATTCATAGCATGGCTCTCAAGCGAGATGTCTGCGCTGAATTCAAGGAGCATGTCGGCTCTTTCATGCAAAAGGCCGTCTGGACGGACAACTGCCGCAACTCCCACAACAACCATTCCATCGGCGGTCGCGTTCCCACAACTTGGCCTGGAAGCACACTACATTATCTTGAGGCAATGAGAGAGCCACGTGCTGATGACTGGGATATCAAGTACAACGGAAACCGTTTCTCTTGGTTGGGCATTGGCGTTTCCCAGACAGAGTGGGATCCCACTGCTGATCTGGGGTACTATATCCGACAGTCGGATGATGGACCCTGGCACAGTCGGCGCAAGCGGAATTTGGCCATTGCCAAAACAGGTAGCATGGCTCCGCGTGCTCTTCATAGACAGCCAAAGCTTGCAGCCAAGGAGAAAGCCCAAGGCACCAAAGCTGATGTGCCGGACCAGATGCCGAAAGCACAGACGGAGCCAGTGTTTGAAACAACAGCGTGATGTGGGACTGTATAAGGATAAGGGTTTATGGAGTTCAATTAATCCTCCACTCCTTTCCCTACACTTAGGAACCAAGAGCTTGTCCTTCATTGACATGCTACCGCCATCTGAGGTTTGACTGGCAGGAAGATATGCCTTATATCCTCGTCAAATACTCGGAGGTTCACGACTTGGCACACGAGGTCACGACTAAATAATATACTTATATGGTGCACATCCATGAGAGTCTTATCCCGATTGTTGACTCATGGCCTTGGGATCCAGGACCAACAGAAAGACCTGGCTTCGACCATGCCGAGGCCATCCCGAATTTATATCCCCACTCACGGAGATTCAACGCATCTCGTGCCGACTATCTTCGGACCTCTTCAGAGCCTTTAGGAATATGCTAGACAAAATCTAAATTTATATTTGAGTTATACTCCGCAATTCCACCATGGAATGGAAACATCATTCTTTCTAACATTGCCATTGCACCTCACACAAGTACTTACTCTATTAGATAGTTGAATTGTGAAGTAATGTGTCTACCACTTTTGCCTATTACTTATTATTGCAGGGATCTTCCAGCAATTGGGCCAGTCGTTGCGACCAATTTGCCCTAGCAGTTATCGGACTCCAGAATACCTGAGAGAATCCCATACGGCGAGCCTTGATGATAGTTGCATGCAAGGCTTTATCGAAGGTGATATATGTTGATCTTTGGATGATGCATATCATTTAGCAGGCTAATACTAGGCAGTTGAATGACAACCTTGGAATTGTTTGAATCGAATCTTTTGAGTAAGTGGTTAGCCAGCTTCCAGCACTCATCCGTCAAGCTCGGGTTTCTTATGTCCGGAGTTTCAACTGCTAACGATCAACTTTCCCAGCTGAACGGAGTCAAAGCCGGCACATATGGCGAGACCTGGAACAAATCGTCCGCAAATCCCTTTTTACTAAATCGGCACCTGCCGTCTCCACTCCAACGGTGATCTGCGGCTTGTCATACTACAATCGTCCCGGACCGGGGTTTGTCCATTATTATCGGCTGGGGATTCTATCCACATAGCATACTCTACTATACCCCATTTTCTCTGACAGCAGGTTTTCGGACGTTCCTAAAGCCGAAATCCGTACTCTGCCCATGTCTGCATCCCGGCTTTACCTCTCAGGGCTAGTCCAATGCGACGCTGTCTTGGGGCCTCCACTTCTCGGAGCTTTGAAAGGCGCGAAGCTCCGCTGCAGGTTGTTGCAACGGTCCAGGGCGAATTTCCTGGCAACTATTCAAGCTAACATATATATAGTACGTACCTGATCACGCCATATAGCTCCAAGATGAGTCAATTTCCTAAGCTTCCAATTGCTCTGTCGCAGCCAATCTACATACGCGAGAATATTGAGGGTCACCCCTAGTATAACCTAAACTGAACTTGCCAATCAATCGATTCGATAATCATGGACAGTCATAGCTCACCCCGCCGTCTTCTCTTGGTCAGCGTTCCCCGCACTGCGTCCAATCTGCTTCTGAAGATCCTCAACATCCCCGGCCAACCCAACGCCTTCGCAGCAGATCGGGGCGGCTACTTCTTCTACAACGCCTTTCTCACGGTTGCTAAAGACGGTCGCCTCACTCAGGCCCCATGTGAATGGACCGATGAAGCGAAACACGAGGTCCAGTCAACTTTCCAAGCATGCTTTGACCATCTAGAGGAGACCTGCGCTCTAGCAGAGCGGGAGAACAAGACCATGTTCGCCAAGGAGCATTCCTTCTGGCTCTCCAACCCCATGGCCTTCATGCAAGCCATACACGGACCCGAGAAGGGCCCTTATGACTTTTCCACCTTCCACGTCAACGTCCCCAACACGTATGGTGCCACGAGGACGTTTTCCGCCAACAACAAAACCGTCCTGCCCGACGAATACCTCCGCACGTGGACAATGGCATTTATCATCCGCCATCCAGCCATAGTATTTCCCTCTTTCTGTCGTGCCATGAATAAGATCTCCGATATGGGTGTCATGGACACCAAGATACTACCCGGAACTCTACTCACCAACATGACCCTCCACTGGACCCGGTCACTCTTCGACTGGTCTCTCGAGCAAACCGGCGCAACTCCGCTCCTTCTGGACGCCTACGATGTGGTCCATAACCCGGGTGCTGTCACCAAGTTCTGTCAACTGGCAGGACTTGACCCCAGCAAGCTTCAATTCCAATGGGAGAGGGGGGTGCATGCGGATAGCGTCGCACGACCGAATGGGGCCCCCCAGGGCGTGTTTAACTGGGATACAGGAAAGTCGGTTATGTTGTCGACATTGAACGAATCGTCTGGTGTTATGAAGAGCAAAGAGCCGGCAGTGGTGGATATTCCCACTGAGGTTAAGAAGTGGCAATTGGAGTTTGGGGAGGAGATGGCGCAGTTGATTGAGAAGGCGGTCAGTGATGCGATGCCGGATTATGAGTATCTTCGAGCGAGGAGAGTGACTGTTTAGATATTTTTAGCCGGGGTGGCTATTTAGTGGGTCTACGTTAAAGTGAATAGTCCAAAGTATCCTTTGGTTGACAGCTACATACAAAGTTGTACATTGAAATTGGCAATTGGCAGGCAGGATCTACACAGCCCCGCCAACGCCCAGGCTTGGCTCGGCGCAATGACAATCAATCTTTTCTTTCCGTCTTCAAGCTGCCGTTTCTGCTCACGATCCTATCCCTCACTCTTACCTACCACAGGCTCCAGAGCATCTCCCCCGAACAAAATCACCTAGTACTTCCATATCCAATCCATGGCATCTGCCGTGGAACCCAGCAGCACCAGCGGGTCTGTGGACCCCGCGACCGCAGCTGCCCGCCATGTCCCTGATCATGACGTCACCGAGAAGCGAGTGAGGGCGGCGCAAACCATCCAGGTCGGCCCCTACTCTCGCTACATCCTGCCAGACTCTTAACAATAACTTCATAATATAGAGGACATATCGTGGCTATCGCACGCGACGGGAACTTCACGGACTAGACCTCTCTGCGTCGACGTCGCGATGGAAAGATGTAGGCGTTTCCCGGACCATCCCTTCCCTGCGCTTTCTGTGGACCAAACATGCTAAATGTCGTTCTCTTGTCGCCATAACAGGCCGTGAAAGAAGCAGAATGGCGACAACTTCACCGACCATCTGCGCCAGCTGAAGACGTTGATAGCACCGCGAACGCACGTCGGAATTGGCTCCGCGCTGTGAGTGTCGCGAAGCGCGCTGGAGGGGATGACGATGAGGATCTCGAGTCGAAGACAGCTAGGACGAGTAGTCATACTATGGGCGATAATGGCTCAGGGACGAATGATACTTCGCCTAGTATTCTCCACCATGATCTCCCCGCTGGCACTACGGCCAAGATGATGGATTTGCAATACTTTCTGGAAATGGTGGACTTGAAACATCGACATGGGAGTAACTTGCGGGTCTATCATATCTATTGGAAGAATTCGCCTACGAATCAGAACTTCTTCTACTGGTTGGATTACGGGGAGGGAAGTGAGTTGGATCTGCCTCAGTGTCCGAGAGAGAAGTTGGAGAGACAGCAGGTGAGGTATTTGTCGCGAGAGGAGCGGATGAATTATCTGGTTGAGGTGGATGGGGCGGGGAAGTTTCGGTGGGCGAAGAATGGGGAGCTTATTTGGACGGATAATGCCCGGTTCAAGGATAGTTTGAGGGGCGTTGTGCCTGTTGAGGAGGATGCGCCGAGGTTTAGGGGGAATACGGATGATGGAAGTCCGGTGTTGTCGGAGACGAGTAATTCGTTGGAGTCATCGTCAGGATATAGCTCCCTTAGTGAACAGGAGGATGCTTTGGGGAGGCAGGAGAAGGATGATTATCAGGCGACAAAGGTGGGTCAGAAGTTGGCGCATGTCAGTCCGGGAACGATCCTCAAGACCTTGAAGGGAAAGTCGTCGAAGAAGGAGGATATGTGGATATTTGTAAGTTTATCGCTGTCGCTTTATTCTTCCCCCTATAGTCTGTGATGTAGTAGCTAACAAGGCAGGTTGCTGATACCACCTTCCGGCTATTTGTGGGCATAAAAGAGTCCGGGGCCTTTCAACACTCTTCATTTCTGCGAGGTGCTCGCATCGCCGCTGCTGGGTTGATTAGGATAAGAAACGGACAGCTACGTAGTCTAGCACCCTTGAGGTATGTGCCCTCGCTATGTTCTAGTGCCTCGGCTGACATCAACAGTGGCCATTATCGTCCCCCTGCCGCCAACTTCCGCGCCTTCATCCATTCATTACAAGATCAAGGTGTCGACATGTCACACGTCTCAATCAGCAAGTCATACGCTGTCTTGGCAGGTATAGAAGGCTACACGCGAGCGAAGCGAAAGGTGCGCGCATTGCAAGAGAAGGTGGATGGTGCGAAGCACAGGCTACACCAGAGGCATGAGGGAGACGAAAGTCATCAACGCGGCGAGAGTACCATCAATAAAAACGAAGAAAATGATGCGGCCCAGCAGACTACGTCTGGAGGAAACGATACCCATACAAAAAGGAGCTTCGATCTTCCGTTTCGTCAGAAACCGATCTGAGACAGCATCAGTACAGGATACTAAAAGAAGCTTAATCATTATTACACGCGAATCAGAGGAGCATCCACCAGTTTCTTCATATTCCCACTTCACCCTCCCCACGACTCTCCTTCTGCTCCAACAACCAGTCCTTCATATCAAACCCCTCCTCTTTCAACAGCCCCGGATCCGCATTCCACACGAATGTCACCCCAGGGACCTTCGACCCATCCCTAAACTCAATAACGCACCCCTTCTTCCGATACATGTCCGTCTCATACTCTGCCAAGCGATCCTCCTCCGCCGGCGAACGCACCTTATACCCGACCCCGTAAATCGGCTTTTCAGGATATCCGTCCAACAGCGCAGGAAATTCACCCCACATTCTCATCCCATGCTCCATTATCATCCCTGGACGGATGGGCGGTTTATCCTGACGCTTAAGCACCTTTGCTAGGAAAGAAGGGTCGCTGAGGCTGCCGTAGAAGAAGAAATAATGCGGTTGGAAGAGTTGGGGGTCACGCTGTGTGTTTGAAGCGGGGCGATCTGATGTTGTTTCTGATGTTGCGGAGGGGAATTGGGTGGATTGTTGTTGTGTATTTGTTGCTGCTGAAGACATTCTTCTTCACTATGTATATTATATTCCCAATTATTAGTTATTATGAGCTCTGAAGTTTTCATAGGACAACTGCAGCGAGAGACGAACAATGAACACCCTCATATTATATAGATGCAGTGATGTCAGCATGTCGAACTCCATGTGATAGTACTCCTCATAACAAGCTTTCCATATTGGTGGCTCACCCGCTGTTCTTGGAAAGTTTATCGTGCCCGGAGTCGCTTAATCTGGCTTCTTTCGGCGCTGCTATCATTACCCCTTGGACATATTCACTCCCCCTGATCTGGCAATATAAAGAACATCATAGACGGGCATGCAGCATTTTCCTCGTTGACTACTTATTTGCCATCACGAGAATGCGGTCTGCTCCATCAAGGATGTCAAGTTTTCCTGACAACCTTGGCTGCTCGGCAAATTGACCTCGGAATCTCATCTAAGATCACTCCACCATCGACTGGCCAGTCCCGGGCGTCAGTCGAGAGCAGTCACATACTATTACGCAATCAAATGCTTGATCTCTCAGCCTTATCGTAAGGCTGAATGGGAATGATTGAGTTGTTCAAGACCGTTTGTCGAGTGGGACGACGGATCAGAAGGCGCGAGGCATGATACCACGCATCCGGTGGACAGGCCTGCTCGCAGTCCCATCCGATAATAGCCAGGAAAACAAGAACTTCCGATAATATCCCCGAACACTCAACTTTTAACGCCGACAACGGGAAGAAGAAAACCGATGAAGCTGATATGTGGACTCGTCCGAAATTACTCTACGGCATGACTAACCTTCTTTGAGCGACCGGAAATTCTGATACCCGCCTGCTTGCTACCTACTAATCTCCAACCTCGCATTTCTGTCAGTGACCCCTCTCCAACTGAATGCCAAGATCACTCGGGAGTTCCGGCTTAGCTCTCGTTGGTTGGGCAAAGTGACCATCGAAGGAACCCACAGGTCTACTGGAGACAGGCATCACGCCAGATGCAGGATATTAGGAGTGTTAGTGTTACATTAGCCTTGAACAGGATATCACTGGAGGGACTGCTTTGTGGGCCCGTCATGGATGCCACTTGTGGAAGGATTTCCGACTTGCTTGCGTCTTGTCGGCTCAGGATATGAGCGTGATGAGGACATGTGTAAGCTTCCTGGGGGTTAGTTGACGCAGCAATTGAGATACGTTATGGCTCTAATTCCCTTAGGACACCTCCAGAGATAGACTTGGGACACCGAATGACGCGGAAACCGCGGAAATGCAACTACCTTACGTACTGCGCCGAGCAGTCACAACCATCCGGGCAAAAGGGATCAGATAAGGCGCCTTGTCTCAGTTGATTCGCTAATATGGCCAGTGATTTGACGTTCATTACCCGCTAAGCATGCGAGTACCACGCTAGCGCGATATGAACCACGGGAGAAATGCAATCTCCTCACGATGCCCCTTTTTTCACTTGCGCGCTGGGCAGAAGTGCTTACACCTTAGTCAATTGAGACAATGCACCTGCTAAATCGCGAACAAATTATACAGGCCCTCGAACAGATTGCTATCTTCATGTCATCACCATGGATCAATAATTTCCCAGGTTGCAACATTCCGGGTCGATTCGATCACGGCCAAGTCGCCAAGAAAGCTTTTGCGCGGGCACACGAAACCCGAAGGGTCCACCGGAACCACAGGCACCCATTCGCCTTATAGGGCTGGGGGTTTTTCGTCCAAACACGACCCACTAAGGCTTAGATTAGTCCGAGGGAGATTTGTGGGTGCCGACAATCCGTGGCAGAATAATCCCTCACCCGGTGACCTGGCTTGTTGGCAAGTTTTGTTGGATATATTTAAGACACGCCGGCCCGGGATCGATCTTATCTGATGCCACCTATCTGATCTGATAACTTTCCATGGTCCTGGTCTTATTCAGCTATTGATTTTGGTGCGGAAATGGCCACCGACACCAAAGATGGTCTCGACAAGGAGAGCGTCTACCCAGTCGAGGATACCGACCGTGGTGAGTTTGAGTTTTTCTGCTTCACCCCTGCCCCTGTTGTCGCTGCTAACACAACCACCAGCCGAGATAGATTCCCAGACCGAAGTACTACGGGCGGCAGGCATCGGTATCCACGAAGATGACCCAACAGAACCTATACTGACGCTGAGAATGTGGGTTCTCGGTATAGGATTCTGCATTGTGGCTAGTGGGTTGAACACACTTTACACCCTTCGAAAACCATCCATCACAATATCCTCTTCGGTGACTTTGCTGCTGGCGTACCCGCTAGGCAAGCTCTGGGAAAAGACCCTTCCGAGCTGGGATGTCAATCTCGGCGTGTGCCGATTCAACCTGAATCCGGGACCGTTCAACCAGAAGGTAAGCATTGGTCAGCCGTACGCCTGCCTTGTCGTCCAAATGTACTAATAGGTACTCGATATAGGAGCACGTTTTAGTCTACATCATGTCGAACCTTAGTATCTACGTCCGACTTGGAGCAGACGTCTTGACAGAACAACAGATGTTCTACGGATATAAAGCCGGCTGGGGCTTCCAGATTCTGATCACGTTAGGAACATTCCTGGTCGGCTTCTGCCTGGCTGGCTTCTTTCGGTCCGTGGTGGTGGCCCCTAAGGAACTTATCTGGCCAGGTGTGCTGAGCACGACTTCGCTCACGACAACATTGCACAACCTAGCTCAAGGGGATCTACAAGGAGTGTAAGTATACTGCTATATCTGAAAGAATTCAAAAGTCTAATGAGAAGTAGTAAGGATACGTGGAAAATGTCTCGTTACGCATTCTTCAGTCTTGCCTTCTGCATCTCCTTCTGCTGGTACTGGTTCCCAGATTTCATCTTCCCAGCGCTGAGCTATTTCACTTTTCCATGCTGGATCAACCCCAAGAGCACAGTGGTCAATCAGCTTTTCGGCATGGAAAGTGGTATGGGCCTGCTGCCTATCACGTTTGACTGTAAGTACCCGGCTCATGACTGTGCCACAGCCAGGCTAATACCTCGCTAGGGAGTCAAATCTCCTACGTCGGATCGCCACTGCTGATTCCGTCGTGGGCAATCATCAATGTCTTCTCCTCCCTGGTGTTCTGGATCTGGATTGTCGCTGTCGCTTGCTACTACCGCAATGTATGGTATACAGGCTACCTTCCTTTCCAGAGCTCGTCAGGTATGTAACTTGCTGTCTGTTGAGCATGTCCTCATACTAATCCATCTCCTCAGTCTATGATAACACCGGCGCCACCTACAAAGCATCCAAAGTTGTCAGCAAAGCAACTGGCTACAAACTAGATATCGAAAAATACAAGGCCTATTCTCCGGTTCGCCGCCTTGCCACATTTCCACCATCCCTACTGACTCAAACACATCAGGTCTACATGCCCGTAACCTACGCCTTGAACATGTTCGGTCTATCATTCGCGACCTTGAGCTCCCTCCTGGTTTGGGTGATCCTCGAGAACCGCCACGACATAGCCGCAGGCGCTCTGCGAGTCCCTCATGTCGTGCGCAGCTATTTCTCCAAGGACAAGAAACACACCGACACCAATTCGGGACACCGTGATGTCCCATTCCTATGGTATCTAGGCGCAGCCGTACTGGCACTATTCATCTGCATGTTTAGCGTGGAATACTGGAACGTCGAACTGCGATGGTACGGCGTCTTGCTAGCTTGCGCAGTAGCCATGGTCTTTTACGGCCCGGTAAGTGATATCCCACACCATCCACAACTAGTTCAAAGGTTAATAATAGCTCAACTACACAGCTCGCAATCGTATACGCGACATCCAACCTGAAAATCAACATCGACATCTTCTGCCGCATCGTCGCCGGTTTCGTCTTTGAAGGCAAAGTCCTCGCCAACATCTGGTTCTTCGACATTGGCTACATCACCACCATCAAGGGCCTCTACTTTGCAGAGGACATGAAACTCTGCGATTACTGCAAAGTACATCCCCTCCCCCACCTGCCACTACCCACCACTCACCCTCCGACATCCCCAAAAACTAACATAATTCATAGATCCCACCCCGCAAAGTCTTCATCGTGCAATGCGTCGGCATGATCTTCGGAACCCTCAGCTCGGTATCCGTCCTAAACTGGAGTCTAGGCAACATCAGCAACGTCTGCACCAGCGACGCCGTCAACGGGTTCAGCTGTCCCTTCTCGAGGACAAAATTCAACACGAGTCTCATCTGGGGCGCCATCGGCCCACGCCACTACTTCACCAACGGCATCGGCTACAGCTCCTTACTCTACTTCTTCATCATTGGCGCCGTCCTCCCCATCCCCGTATACTTCCTCAAACGCCGCTACCCGAATTCCCTCTGGCGGAGAGTTCATATCCCGCTGTTTCTGGGCGGGTTGAATTACCTCCCTCCCGCGACGGGGACGAGTTATGGTAGTTGGGCTGTCGTGGGGTTGACGTTTGGGTGGTGGATTCGGAGGAGGGTGTATCAGTGGTGGTATAAGTATAATTTTGTGTTGAGTTCGGCGTTGGATTCGTCGGTGTCTATTGCGGGTGTGGTGATCTTTTTTGCGGTTTATTTTAGTGGTGCGAGTAAGGGGTTTAGTTGGTGGGGGACGGAGGTTTATAAGGTATGTTTTGATTCTTATCTTCCCTTTTTGTTTCCCTTTTGATTGCGTTTGGGGTGGAGGTGGCTAATGAGGGTTGTGATAGGATACGTGCGATTATAAGGGGTGTTCGTATTTGGCGGTGCCGGAGGGGGGGAAGTTTGGGGTTTGAGGGTGGAGGGGTTGAGGGGTTGTATATATGCAGAAGAGGTTGGTGGGCTGAGATTAGTGGTTGCGCGTAATATATATGGTTGGTTGAGGTAGCTGTACATATTCAAGATATCTTATTGATTATATGGATTAGTCTCAATTAACTTATTGTCCCGTGCTGAATGCAGCTTCGGTCTCATGTCCTCTCATCCATGTATTGGATTGCTTCTGCGGGATGTATTGGGTATATAAGTGTCTAAGTTTAACCGAACACCGTTATAATACTTCACTGGCATTACCATATATAGTCTTGCCCACGCAAGACGTGCAGACCAAATAATGCCAGCTTCTTGTTTAGGTAACTACTGGTCGCGTGCCATTTTAGGTGATACAAGTCGATCGGCGTCGCTGTGGACTTGGCGTGCAGGTGTAGGGTCGATGGGATTGGACGTAGTGATGTATTTATCTGCTTTCCTTCATTATCGTAGTAACAAAGAGTGCTTGTTAAGATATTGGGGTGTCTAATGCACCGTTAGTTGTAAGCTTGTATGGAAGAAGGAATTCCTGTGTCGGCGAGTGGTGAGGGGAAATGTCTATTCATTTCCAATGTGTAGCATAAGAGAGCGCATAAATTAGATATGCTATATGCGCCCTATTCTCACACGTGCTCAAAGCCTGGTCGCCACGCGTGAGACAGACTGCATCCCTGTCAGCCCTGTCGCCTGGTCGTGTATTAGCAAGTTCTGGTAGCTTTCGGGAGGACGTCATGTACACCATTTTTATCAGTCCAGTCAGGCACCACGTGCACCAGGGAGTGGCAGACCTTGGTTCCAACGGATATAAGCATTTCGCGAAGTGTATAAGGAAACAGGGCATGCGTCTGGTTACTGAGCATGCTTAGAATTGCCTGATCCAATGCGGAGAAGAGAGTTGGAAAAAGGAAGAATCCCATTGCTGACCACCCCCTCAACACGTGCCGGGATGCTGCTGGGTGAATATCAGTGATCAGCCAATCAGACTGCCAGAAGTCAGCAGGCCCCACTGGGATGGGAGTATTAATGGGTGCCTGAGGACAAGATAGTACTGACCAATCGCTGAGGCGGAAATGCGGCACATGCATGGCTAGCGATATCTTCAGTGGCGATGGAGTTGAAGCTGAAGCTCTCCACTCACCGTCTGCCTGGTCCCCTGCTCAGTTTAGTCTCTCCGCTGCCCTCCGGTCGCAACTAGCCGACCTGGATCAATGCATCGCCGCTCCCCGTCGGCTCCTCCGAAGCCAATTGTTGCCCGGCCTATCTACACGTGTGATCCCTTGCCTCGCTGCGTTTGCTATCGCGACCTGGAGATAAACATGTCGGTCGCGGGGGATATAAACCGGTCGGGCGGCCCCAGAGTTGTCCCCCGATCAGCCAAGAATCCTCTCTGCTTGTCACCAGAAAGCACGCGACCATGAAGGGAACTGCTGCTTCTGCCCTGCTCGTCGCTCTCTCCGCGACGGCCGCCCAGGCCCGTCCGGTGGTCGATGAGCGTTTCCCCTACACTGGGCCTGCCGTCCCGATCGGCGACTGGGTTGATCCCACCATCAATGGCAATGGCAAAGGTTTCCCTCGTCTGGTTGAACCCCCGGCCGTCAAGCCGGCCACCGCCAATCCCAGGAACAACGTCAATGTGATTTCCCTGTCCTACATCCCCAAGGGCATGCACATTCACTACCAAACTCCCTTTGGTCTGGGCCAGCTGCCCGCTGTTCGCTGGGGTAAGGACCCTCGCAACTTGAACAGTACTGCGCAGGGGTATTCCCACACGTATGTATACCACTTCTAGTTGGTATTGCCGCGTGCTGATGGATTCAGATATGACCGCACCCCTTCCTGCTCCCAAGTCAAGGCGGTCACCCAGTGCAGTCAATTCTTCCACGAGGTTAGCATTGACGGTCTGGAGCCCGACACCACCTACTACTACCAGATCCCCGCCGCCAATGGCACCACCCAATCGGAGGTCCTCAGCTTCAAGACTAGCCGTCCTGCCGGTCACCCGGGCTCGTTCAGCGTCGCTGTTTTGAATGATATGGGATACACCAATGCTCATGGCACACACAAGCAGCTGGTCAAGGCTGCCACTGAAGGAACTGCATTCGCCTGGCACGGAGGTGACCTCAGTTACGCCGATGACTGGTACTCTGGTATTCTTGCTTGTGCCGATGACTGGCCTGTCTGCTACAACGGCACCAGTTCGACTCTTCCCGGTGGTGGCCCTCTTCCAGAGGAGTACAAGAAGCCCTTGCCCGCGGGCGAAATCCCCGACCAAGGTGGCCCGCAAGGTGGTGATATGAGCGTGCTGTATGAGTCCAACTGGGATCTCTGGCAACAGTGGCTCAACAACGTCACTCTGAAGATTCCCTACATGGTCTTGCCTGGTAACCACGAAGCCTCGTGCGCCGAGTTTGACGGTCCCCACAACATCCTCACTGCTTATCTGAACGACGACATTGCCAATGGCACTGCTCCCACTGATAACTTGACCTACTACAGCTGCCCGCCTTCCCAGAGGTAGAATTTCCTCTCCTAATCCTGAGGTGTAGTAGCTAATCGCTGCAGAAACTTTACCGCTTACCAGCACCGCTTCCGCATGCCTGGTCCCGAGACCGGTGGTGTTGGTAACTTCTGGTACTCGTTCGACTACGGTCTTGCTCACTTTGTCTCCATTGACGGCGAGACCGACTTCGCCAACAGCCCTGAGTGGAACTTTGCCGAGGATGTGACCGGCAACGAGACCCTGCCCAGCGAAAGCGAGACCTTCATCACCGACAGTGGCCCGTTCGGCAATGTCAACGGCAGTGTCCACGAGACCAAGTCCTATGAGCAGTGGCACTGGCTGCAGCAGGATCTGGCCAAGGTCGATCGCAGCAAGACCCCATGGGTGATAGTCATGAGCCACCGTCCTATGTACAGTTCTGCCTACTCCTCGTACCAGCTGCACGTGCGCGAGGCGTTCGAGGGTCTACTCCTCAAGTATGGCGTTGACGCCTACCTTTCTGGGTGAGTCACCCGTGTAATAAGGGTCCGCATTTTCCGCTAACGAATTCAGCCACATCCACTGGTACGAGCGTCTCTATCCTCTGGGAGCCAACGGCACCATCGATACCGCCGCCATCGTCAACAACAACACGTACTATGCCCACAACGGCAAGTCCATCACTCATATCATCAACGGCATGGCTGGCAACATTGAGAGTCACAGCGAATTCAGCGACGGCGAGGGTCTGACCAACATCACTGCCCTGCTGGACAAGGTCCACTATGGCTTCAGCAAGCTGACCATCTTCAATGAAACTGCCCTCAAGTGGGAGTTAATCCGTGGCGACGATGGCACTGTTGGTGACTCGCTGACCCTTCTTAAGCCGTCTCATGTTGCCGGTGGTAAGAAGTTTCACTCTTAAGCTGTGTTGTGCAATTGGAAACTATTTCAACGGCTGATGACAAGTCCGATTGATGTGGAATGAGATCCGAATGTCTGGAATGTAATCATGATGGAAAAATGTGGGCATGTACATGACAAAAGTACTTAGTATATAATGAATGGCTTGGATTAATGCATCGTCCTGAAGTAGTCTTTTGCTGTCTACTGAGCGATGCGATTGCCAGGTATGGGAGGAGCGCTGCGCTGCATCAGGCGACACGATCACAACATCGTAAGCACTACGTCCGCCATATTTACATCTGTAGATAAGCCAATACTAGTATTACTTGTACCCTTTATGTCTCCTTACTCGATATTACTAGCTTATGCACTCCAATGAACCCCAATAAGCCACTCCTTCCTACCAGTCCTCCACAGGAGAGTATACTACTATACCTGGCCTCTACAGGACATCGGAATGACCCAAGCTATATTATCTCACTGCGCAATAACCCAAGCAGACTCCATCTCATGCCGGAGACGAGATGGCTCTCGCCGTGCAGAAGCAGGATATTCCCAGAACTAATGCTGTTGAGACGCAATGTTCCTTGACTATCATGTCTATATCCAGCATGAATGCAGGACTATCTTCAACTATAAAAGGCAGAAGGGATAGACATGGTATACAACCTTTCATTATCACCGGTGTGTCACACAACGGACTGGCCTTTCGACTACAGTCCTTCACCTTGATTCGCAATGGACGATAAACCTACGGCCGCTAGTTGGGATTCCAACGAACTGTCTCCCTCGTCTATTTTTTTTGAGGAGGATCATCCATCCCATCATCCAACATCAGTTGCATCCGATGCGGACAATGAAGCGGATACTGAGGCGGGTAACGAAGCGGATAATGAAGCGTCGTCCCTTCTTCATTCACGCATGAGCGATGATGACCCACCTGAGGAATATCGACCACCGGGCCAATACACGATAACATCCTATGAGTATCAAGGGGAAGAGTATCATGGGCAAACGGATACATTTATCACGGCATCGGACGCAAGTAACATTCTCAAGGAAGCCGATCCTCCAATCCCCTGTGTGCTGTGGGGTATCATGTTAAGATATATCTTCGAACATGAAATCAATGATAGTAGCGTACGTCTAGTACATGTAACACGTTATTTTGTACAGAAGCCTGTGCTTACCAACGAGGCAGATACCAATCTCAGTAGACCTGGTTGTTGAGGACGAACAGGTGAAAGACGCCATTGAAATCTTGCGCAAGGCTGGGTTCAAAGACGATGACAACTACCCAGGGTGTCCCTACAACGAAGGAGCCTGTCCTGTCAACGAGCTCAAGCCGGTTCACGTTTTCCACTTGTTCGATTCATTCTCTCATACCCGATTGGAGGAGTTTCTTAATGTGACAAAAGGACCTCAACTGCATCACGATCTAAGACTCCACTGCAAATCCAATGTGTACTGGAAACTTCCCAAGTTTACTGTGCAGACGGAGGCCAACGAGGCGGACGAAAGCTTTATGCTAACGTTAGACCGCAGGCTCCCCTGGGAGGGAGTTCATCGACCCAATGTTAAGGATCATCCGCCCACTAAGAATCCCCTGGTTCTGCCCACTCCTGCTCGGTTCGCCGAGGCCCTGGTTTACCTGAAGGCGCGAGACGAGCATTTCAAGAAAACCGAAATATGCTGGGAGGAGGTTCTGAAAGAACATTTCAAGCCATTACTTTACGTAGCTCAGCATGGCGCCCTATTCGAGTTGGACGCAAAAAAGAAAACCCTCAGCGAGACATGCCGAGAATGGTGGGAATCATGCAGGACTGGGGAATATACCAGCATACCCTCCACGAAACTGCTGGATAAATTGGAGAAAGATATAAGACTCGAGATGGGGGTGTCCGGTGAACCAGAGCCCATTCCTCTCGACAGCCATTGGGGACAAGAAAATCCTCCGGATAATAGAACGAGCATATCACCCCGTGCACCGTATTCAACAGATGATGAGGCGGGACCCTTTCGAATGTCCGAGTCCGATAGGGCGGTGGATACAGACGAATAGCTCTGGATACATAGTTATGTGTCTTTAAATCACACTTCTTGCTTTTATTGGATTCCTTCGACGAACATACTGTCTGTGAATCTCTCTACACTTGTAGTTGACAAACTCGGTAGTACGCACCGTACTTAGACTGGAAAGAACAACTGAAAAGAACTTGTATTTATTTACGTAGACTGGCAACACAATGTCACAGCTCTTTCCCTGTGCCCGGTGTGTGAATTAATATTCATCAGGCAGGAACTATGAAGAGCTGACATTACTACCACAATATCCTTCTACCATATGCCTCTGCTCCCCCTCACATCCCCTACTACAGCTCTCCTAATTGCCATCTTTTGTCACTATCTTTTTAGAACATCCATATCTCAATTTGTATACCGTCGTATATGTACCACCATGACAAGACAACAATCCATGTACCAGTTCCTGTTCGAGCGCTCACAAACCCCAATTGTCTCCTACAGATTCGCTTCATCCATCAGCTCTGTGCTCAAAGCCGAGGGTATTCCATGTCTACTATGGGGTGATCTAGCGATGAGGGCTATGGGTTACCACAGCATAGCACAAGTACATACCCTCCTCAACCTTCCCCTCTATCTGCTAACCTCCTACAGAACCTCGATCTTATACTCGAGGACGAGCACTTGACACGAGCCGCCAACTTTTTCCGCAACTACGAACATGTCCATGGATACCCTTACTTCCTACGCTGCGCCTCAGCCACTGCCACGACCCGTGAATCAGGCCGCCCGATGCCTGTCCACCGCTTTCACGTCTACACCCACCCTGAGATTACCATGACCCCATCCCAAGCTTCACAAAGCTCTGGTGCTCAGGGACCAGCAGCAGCAGAACAAGGAGAGATACCCCATATCGACATATGTCTCTACTCCAAGCGGTGGTACTTCCCAGGCAATCCCCCAATCCCGACCGGGATCCCTCGACCAACGAACCTGAGCTATATGTTGAGTAATGACGGCCGACTACCCCTGACGGGTTATCAGCAAGGTCAGCCCAACTTCGGCCGCTTTCCGCAGGATATTGCCCCGGTTGTAATGGCAAAGCCGGCTCGGTATGTTGAAACGTTATTGGTTCTCAGGATCAACTTCGGTACTTGGTCGGAACAAACCAGGTGGTGGAGACTGACTCTTGCTCGGATGACGACCACTGGGTTCGGCAATGGTCCGGACGATGACCCTCAGCCGGTTATGTTTGGTCCGTTGTATGATCCTGAGTGTTTCCGGGAGGAATTTCAGCGTTGGTGGAATTTAATGCGGGCCAGAAATATTGAGGCCGTTTTGGCAGAGGAGGAGAATATGGGGGTTTTGTTGAGGTCGCCCAGTACGCCTGTTGGAGGGCCGTGGGTTCCTCTTTAGCTGTTGGCTACATGCGTTAGTGTTGTCTTTTATGGTCTTTGGTTTTTGGATGTTGGCATCGGAGATGCTGTGATTATGGGACATGTTCGTGGGTGATGTTTATTATTAATGTTTAATGCTTAGGTAGTTTGTAGGGTTAGAGACATATTAGTCGTCTAAACATATCTATCGTTCTGTTTAATCACGTTCAAAAAATTCAGCACTTGGACGCTGTCGTCCTTCACATGATAAGGCTGTCCACTTCCCAAATTGACCACCATTTTGTTTTTCCGGTCCCATTCGTAGAACCTAACGTGCTTACCAATTGCTACTATAACCATATATGCCATACTGGCGTCCCTTTGATGAGGAAGCGATGTCCCCGAGGTAGACATTCAGTTGACGCACTCCTTCTGCCCATCCGCTGTTTTGCCCTTCCTTTGCGAAGCGTTTGCACTGCGTCACCAAAAACCGCGTTGGTCGTCTGCTCTGCGCCCTGTGGTGCTGATTCCACACGGACGACTCAATATCGGTGTATCCTGCACTCCCCCCCCTTTTTCCCTCCATGCTGAGGACGATGAACGAAATCCTCACTTGGAGGAAAGTGGATATTGAGGATTAGGTTCCATAATCCTGTGATGACTCCTTCTTGCTGGTAGCGGTTCATAACCCTCATCTCGTCCTGAAAGGCTTGATTCTCCGTATACTTCAGTGAAAGACATGAGTTGTGACTTTCATATTGTACAGTGGGGGCAATCATACATTGGCCATGTCTGAAGATTTTATCGACCCGGTAAATTGTAAGCTAAACTTCTTCTTTCTTCCCAAAGCACAGTTGCTGGTCCCACGGATTTTGATTTGGAGTTTTTCCCTGAGGCATTTTACTCATTTTCCTCGCGAGACTGATAAGAAGCAAAGATATCACACCTGGACATAGAAGGTGCAACCCCGTAGTTCCCATTTTCACATACAGTTGGTCTACTCCCCTTTTTTATGCTCTACCAACCCGCATCACTTGATCGTTTTTGTTAGGCCATATTGAACCGCTATTTCCTCCAGCAGCGTAAAGAAACGCTTTCTGTCCAAACCAGCCTGGCTATGCTCAAGAACCTCCAACTTCAAACAAAGCCATCGCCAATCTAAATCTTCGTGTAAGATACTCTGTATCTCACTGAATAGATCAAGATTAAGCCGTAGCTTCCAATAACCTTTGTCAACTGTCCATTGAATTCCTTCCAGGACTGAGCAGACATCCTCATACGAAAGATAATCCATGACCATATATTGTAACTCCATTGGAAGACGAATAAGCCATGAATCGGTAGAGCATGGTATATTGCTCGCTTTTATTTTAGCTCTATTCCTGCATCGAGTGACAAATCGGCGAACCGATGTCATTCCAAGAGGATCTGTTATATCTCATGCGTTATTTCATCATTCCTACTAATTATATAGATGAGAGTGTATGAAAACCTACCTCTAGGTTCCATCAGTAGGAATGACTCTACAGGATCATCATAATAGATATATAAGCATTCCTTGAAACAGCGCATTCGCAACGCGCGAGACAGGATACCTAAATTCTCCTTTGTAAGGTGATGATGCCAGTTATTAACACGGAGAAATTCTCTCCAGCATCTAGCGTGAACCAAATACCCAGCAAGACTAGACTGTTTCTCAATATTCTCCTTACATTGTACTAGCTTAGGCGCCGCTAGTCTATGCCGCCAGATTCTCTTGTAGTTCCCGACACTTATAAGCCCATCATCTTCATTCCACGGCGCGTGGAACTTGCGCCACGGATAGAAATTCTGAGAAATCCCAGATAGCTTATAGCTCCGCGATTTAGGGTCAAACATAACTAGTAGGTAAAAAGAAGAAAAATCAGCATGAGTCATCTTTCTACCAGCAGCAGAGATATTGCAACATACTCAGCCGAAAGAGGGTTCGCCAACCAGGATATGTAAGGGCATGAAGCTCTTCTAATTCGTGAGCCGTGTATGTGATTTCAGAGGCATTCGGCCTAGAGTAAGTATCCCGGCCAAGGGAGTGATCTCTCGGGACAGTGGTAAACCCACTGCAACAGATGTAGCAGAATGGTACCCACTTATATGATGGATTTGGGTACGGATCGATATCGATATCTGGCCAATTTGCATTATGATCCTCCATTCTGTTCGTTAATTTGTATAAATGTGCGACTCTATTAGTTTTATCTTCGTTCGTTGGGTTTTTAAATACTTACCTTCCTTGGCAGACACTGACTTCCGACTTTGCCTATCATTATGACCTCAACTATGTTGTTTGCACACCGGAACTGTTTGATGGATGCCTTTTCGGGCTTAATAGTTGTCTTTCAGCATACCTTTCCCGCGTAGTAATGAGGTTAAGATTCAGCCTTTACCTTGAATCAAAAATAGTATATTATAAGCACAACCATCGTCATTTGTGTGCCCTTCATTTGGCAATTCGTAGGTCAGGTGATTACAAGAAAATACACAAACCAAGCGGAAGCTTCGAGCTCTGTGCCATTACTTTGGGACTCATAGCACCTCGTGACAACCTCTTCAGATATTCAGTCAATTGGGCTGGATTTTCACTGGACTGAAAAGCATGCCCTTGGGGCTTTGCGGATACTATATTACATTCCACGTTAGTCATGGAACAAGAGGTTCTGTCTATGTCAAAGATAGCTGATCATATGTAAAGAGAATTCATTTTACTTATACTATGATTTTAGACGCAACATAATGCCATGATAGTACCAATGATTAAGGCTCTGGTACGGATATGTGGCGAGAAGTTCGACATCTAAAATCGTACTATCATAACTACGTCTCCAGATAGAATAGCAAGCTTCAAATGGTTTTATACTGAGAGCCTACTTGAATATGTAACAAATAATGGCCAGGTCCTACCCAAGGACCAGAGTCAGAAAGATAATGATCTAGAGCCCTCTCACATTGATACTAATCATTGTGGGCAGGGATGCATATCCTATATATTGAATAAATGTCTTCATCTCTAGGTTCCGTATAATTCATATTGGATTATGTGGAATATTTTGTTTCGTTACTGGGCTAGTGAAAGCAAGATGCCGTGATTATGGGTCATGTTCGTGGGCGACGTTATTTTTAATGTTCAATGCTAAGGTAGTTTGTAGGATAGAACACTGAGGCATACCAATCTATTGGATCAGAACGCTTTATTTTTTGAATTCCAACATTCCCAGCACTGACAGTGTAACATGCAACCTTAAGCTATTTCCGCTTTCTGTCCATTCATCTCCCTATCCCCACCATCTACTACCTATGATCAAAAAGTTCACATTGAAACCACCTAATGACACGCTACGCAACCGTAGCTACCAGGTTCACAAACCCATAACATCGCAAGCAAACGCACTTTCTCCTAACCAAGCAACCAGCAGCAATCATGAGACTAGACCAAATCAGTCGAACATATACAGCCCAAGACCAGAAAAGCAAGAATCATAGCTATCCGGAATGTTGATAATGGTTAGATCATCTTCCAATAATAACCATCATTAACTTTGAGCTAATAGTTCCCGCTCAGTCCAGACCCATCATTGTGGGTGGTATCTGTTCAATATGAGGGACAGCTACCGCCATACTGGCCAGGCAGGCAGGCAGCCCCACACCGGCTGGCCTTTGCTCACTCATCTCAGGTCATACCCTCCGCCTACCCTAGAAGGGTAAGGTCTGTTCCATATAAATAAGGTAAGATGGTATTACTAGTAGTGTTCACCCTCTTCTTCCTACTTTAGTTGTTTCAGTGCCGTACGAACATTGTATCTGTGGAAATGGCAGGCAGGCGGTGTGTATGTGTCTTCCTGCTTCAAAAGCAAGCCTTAATCTATATGGAACAGAGACACGCCACCTTCTTCTGGTAGGCGATTGTTCACTCCACTTCGTATTCTCCTTTCATCCAAAGTCCTTCTGAAATTGGTGGGCTCTTTCTGATATCCTATATACTAGAAAAGCAGTCCGGATATTGTGCAGTGTTCAAAAACTTGCGGACCGGAAACACCAATGGCGAGAAAGGGAATTTGTATATCCAAGATGGTTGGACATTTTGCGAATGCAGTAGGTTGGGGAGTGGTTGTTCAAATCGATGGGGTGTTGATGAGAAGAATCTCCTTCGGCAAGAGGTAGATGCTAGCCCGGATAGAATGTACTGGCATAGTTCATCTCTATTTTGCTAGTGATGTGGTGGTGTAGATGTGTCTATAGAGCCAGGAGCACCTGGTAAATTTTGAGAAGTGATTTGTTTTATCTGGATGGAGCATCACGTAGGGCTTATCGGTATAGCCCCCGCTCCCTCCGGTAATGCTTGAAGCTAAGTGTCGAAGGGAGGACGCATCGTAAGTGGTTCCAACGCGTGTATCTTTCGGTGTGATCTGGTTCCCTATCTTCGAGGAAGGGCCAGCTTGAAAGATGATGGGGATTGCTGTCACTGATCGGACAAGTTTGTATTCTTCAGATATTCTGTATGTATAGGTAGGTATGTATACAGCATGCAGGCCTATTGGCTGTACTTGGTGTCATTTGCGTAAGACTTGTCGTTGGTGAGATTGCTGTTTGTTCGTTTGTCTGAGGAAGATGCTGACATAGCTTTTGAGACGTAGGTTTACATGAAATGTGGAGCCAGCAAACACCATACCGATACTGCCATTTCTTTCTCTTTGCTTCAATTTTCAAGACTATCTGAACTATAGAGAGAAATTAACGGCCCATTGGAAAGTCACTCAGCAGCCACAGCCAGTCAAGAGGCCAGGCATGATGATGTATATATTCATTATCGTCGACAAGGATCGTTGGGATGTAGTCTTCCAAGACACAACGACCAAGCAATATATTGTCTATCCTGTTGTATATCTTGCTAATTCCCTGTATCTCTGACGTTTGGAAGAAGCCCCAGGCCAGACCAAAATGGCAGTATTCAAAGTGATTTCAGCACGCGATACCGCCAATCTATATTGCAAGTGGGTGGGTGGTACAGAAGTCATACCGCGGAAGTGGAAGACTACTCATTGCTTCTGGATGTAACCCTTCCATTGGGGTTCATAGTCTCCAGATTATAATGCGGGTGTGATGCAAATGACGAATCTGATTGTAAGCGACACAGCGGTGTAGAGCTTTTTCTTGATCCACTTGCAGATTGTATGGTTTGTATTGTCGTTGCCATGTTCTGCTTCGGATCAGACTTGGCTTCAGGTGTGGGTGAGCCTGGCATCGGAAACCGCCATTACTTTTGTTGGTATTAGTGCACAGATTAGACTCAATGTGTATGAATTTTTTTCCTGGCCAAGTGGGATTATCCGTGTTATCAAGCTCCTGATATGATAAGATGGTGTTTCGCCAGGCTGTTGTTGAGAAGGGTGTGCACATGTCGATCTTCAGTTTGGAGAGGTGCGCGAGGACAGAGATTGATGATTCTGTCTCTGTTATTGTACACTGACATCTGACGCCAGAGCAGTGTAATCGATATGCTATATAAGATCCAGGGTCGGAGAGAGTTGTGCTCGTTGGCAATTTTACTCTTGTAATTCCCCATTGACTGGCGCCAGAGCATTATTGTTATTCCTTATGTAGATAGACAGAATGTAGCGATGATGGTGGTCGCATGACAGACTGCGGCGGGTAGCTTTTTTCATTAGAATTAACCAGAAGCACAATGACATGTTGCGTCGTGATCACAATTGGCTCACGCTGCAATTAGGTAAAGTTGGGCTGGATGCATAGCTCGAATGTGGCCCTTTGGAAAGGCCTGTTGGGTCAGCCGTTATATCATCGTCACTGTCCATCTATGGCGAGAAGGGTATCAACCGTATGGTCTGACCACGTGCAGTAATTCGTTGGCAAGGACGCAAGCGAGACATATTGTCAGGCATATGAAGATACTCGTCATTGTGCCTCTCAGGGCAGAAGTAGATTCACCGCATGTCATTGAATGTTCCATACATCCTCTCAATCTCCCCCGTGACTGTGTAGTAGGCTTTGCTGTAAACGAAGAATTCCTTTATATATAATGCTCGAAGGCGTTTGGCATAGAGCTCCGCTCTCTCCAGACCAGATAGCACGACTCACATCGACAGGAGACGTGGCATCGAAAAAAGCACCCGGACGAAATAAATATATCGTCTCGCTTGTCACTTTATGTGGTTAACTTAGCCCGGAATTGCCCATCCATTTATTGGTCTCAGCCGCCACCATAGCAGGTGTTTGTAGAGGTATCATTTGTAAGATATTCATCCACACACAGAGTCACCCCTTCTGAGGCACCCAAATAACTGTCTCTGGCAAGCCTAGGATAACTTGGAGGACCAACTCTACCGCACACTTGATTCTTCTGTCTTCAGGCTGCAGTAATTGTAGTTGTTGTTTACGCGGGTAGTGTATGTCCTGGCTGAGTAGCATGAGAACTCGATTGTTGTTGGACTGGTAGACATAGTAATCACTGTTTTTCTTTATATTGCTGGGTTTCAGAGACACTTGACTCTCTGGGTGCCTTCTCTATACGATTCCATCATCATTTTACCACTGCAGGTGATTCTGAGGGCAGCATGATAGGACGAGACACGTTTCGATCAACTAAAGTCCCTTCACTTCGGCCATTGTAGCCATGATCTCTGCCTTATGCATACATTATATATTGGGTCGTAATATAAGCATTGAAATAGGGGCCGAATCGAGTGGTCCGTAGAGACGTGAACGAGAGCTGATTGATTCAAAGCCAGATCGAGGGGGTTCCACCTGCCTTATATACTTGTTTTCGACTGTAAAGCCAGCGGAATTTGCCCTCTATATTGACATTATTAGCCTCTCACTGACTTCTACACCGGATCTTACCTTCCCCAGAGATAAATACTATGAATACTGCTGCAAAGGCAAGCTCACCTACCGGAGGCTACCTCTTGTAGCTGAGCAGAAACCCGTAGATTTGGGCATCACTCGGGCATCTTCGGTGCCTCTGATAGATAGTAGAGATATATTCGTAGAATGTGGTGGAACTTTACGTGTAGGGGGGATTCAGGAACCTAGTGCTCGCCTCAAGCTTCCTTCGTTAGGATATGGTGTCCTTAGACTGCGTGAACTTTCAAAATTTTGATCTTGAAATTTTCTGTGTTACTGGCCTTTAAAATGGAAGACCTCTGTTTATCTGTTTGTTTATACTTCACAGAGCCATGTACGACAACAGCGTGGATAGGTGCGGAAGCCCATAGAGATTCAATTCACTGGAGTACGCTTGCTCAGGAGCCGTGCTAGAGATATCAATGAACGAGGTAGGTTGTTCGAAGAAGTTCATGCACCGTTCCACTATGACTTTCTTTCTCAAGGGGGTTATGAAAGCGTTGTGCTATCCCCTCCCGACTGATTCTGAACGAAATATTGTACCTCATTCCATATGGTTGGACAGATAACATTCTGTGTAAGCGGGTCAAATGGGAACAACGTGAGCTGTTGACTGAACTCTTCTTCATCTGAGATGCCTATTTGCATCACCAGTTCCGCGATAGCTGCAACCGACCAAGCCCTTAATGTGGGAGAAGCAACATTGCAAGCAGCAAGATATAGGGTCCAAAGACGAAAGCTGGGCGGAAACCAATCTAATGCTTCAGCATTCCCCAGAAGCCGCCGCAGCTGTGAGATAAGTACATCGCTGGTCGATGCACCAGGGGGAGACTCATGAAACACCGCATTGATCAGTAGTAAAAGGCTTAGTCGACAGACCTCCAGGGCTTGCGTTCTGGAACAATCGTCGCCATACTGCATTGAAAGAAGTGTATACTGTAGTGATGTCATCCAGAAACGGATTCTCGCGACGACGGTTTGGCCGCTGCTCTTTGTGATACTAGAGAACTCCTCGACTAGGGATTGAATATCATAGATCACTGCTTTCAGTGCCCTGTCAATGCGCAGCAGGACATCCAGCTCTTGAAAACCTTCGGCTAGATGGTAGGCTTGCTGACCAGATATCGGAGGTTGTTGGAACCGATCACTGAATATGGGCTTTCGTCCACCATCTAAGGATCCACTGATATCGGCCCTAAAGGATCAGGTAAGAAACTATCAGAACCATGAGAATCAACCCGAGTTACCTATATATCTTTCCCTGTACCATGGGATTGTCATTCAGTGCGTCCAAACCTCCTCGCATGTCAACTAACGCTTTCAGGATTCTCATGTCAACTTCCCATTGATCATGCTGGCCCGCTGCTTTCTGTGCAAGGGTTAGCCAGCACATCCGTCGAATTTTGTATGGAGATCTACCCACTTTTGCGATAGCAATGCTGGCAACGGCAACTATTGTTTCATCCGAAGGCGAATCCACCGAATTCAGGAGTCTCTTTCGAACAATGCTCATAGCTCGACTAATATGCCATATAAAGGCCGGGCTTGCTCGAAAGCGTTGCAGGTCCATTGTAAATAATGATCCACATGCCAGTACTACATGAAGCATTGCTGGATCTTGAAACAGCATTGGTACCCAATAGTCGTCTATTGGATTACAGCCAGCTCTCTTTTCAATTGAGTATAGTGTCTCTGATGCGCGATTTTTGTCTTCGAGAGTATTTTGTTAGCTATGTGTGTACAGGAAAATGAAATTTCACTTCTCACTTACAAAATGCAAAGAGATCGAACATGTATGGTTCCATGGTGATGGGCAGCGCGTCAAATGGATCGGTCTGGTTCCTCTGCGGATATGCATGTGGAATGTGGATGTGGGTCAGGCGAGACAGCTCGAGGTTAGTATCGCCAGGAGTACTCTCGGCTTTCCTCTGGTCCTGACGAGTGCGGTTATTCATTTTGTGGCTTCTGATGGTGGTGCGCTCTTCTTCATCGGTTGGGGCCAACGTGGGCCCAAGGTTGATGAACTTGAAGTTGGAAGCGGCGGCAGGGTGTGCCCTGGACCCCTCAAGGTGTTGCTTCCTCTTTGTCGCTATCTTTGGTCAGCGCATGCTGGTATTCTATTTTAAGATGGGTCTGTAGACTCACATCCTGCGGGACGCCCTCTCCTCTTTGGTGGAGATATCTTGAGTGGACCATTGGTATACTGAAACACCACCGATTCGGATGGTAATGGCCCCGTTGAGAATACCACCTCACTCGGAATGTTATCCATCGAGAATAGATGTAAGACACTGGACGATCCCAGATGCAATATACACGAAGGAAATGCGAAAGAAGAGAAATCAAGGGTCATATGGGATAGTAATCCTGGCGAAAGCGACCGGGCTTAGCGTGGCTCCGTTATCTCCGTCATCGCCAGCCTCAGACACTAACCCAATCGGGTTGCCAGTCTCAGATTAATTCGGCCTAAATAGGAAATCTACTAATTGAGCCAACATAAGGAGCAAAATCGGTCGAATTGATGACCAGAGTATATACGAATTGGGTTGAATTATACGTGGATTCCTTGACTATCTTGGAAATAAGTTTAGGGAGGCTGTACGCATCTTTCAACCAGAGCCTTATATATACTGCGATCATATCCCACATACCGGACTTCTGGTCCATCCTCTTCATCTGCAACTCACTGCAACTCATCTTTCATCAATTTGGAAATATCCTTCAGAAGTGGTATAACTACTTGAGTATCAGATCTCGCAGATCGCTTCTCATTATCATGTCTTCATATTCCTCTCAGACTTCAGCAGAACAGGTAGCACAGGATTGCCAGGATGCCATTGCCAACAAGACTGTGCTCGTGACTGGCGTTAGCCCAGGTGGTCTTGGTGCCGAGTTTGCAAAGGTCATTGCCGTTCACGACCCTTCCCTCCTTATTCTTGCTAGCCGCGATATTGTCAAAGCTCAGCAGACAGCCCAGGAGATCGCAGACATTGCGCCAGGAGTACCCACCCGTCTCCTTGAACTAGATCTGCGCTCTCAGGCCCAAGTTCGAATCGCCGCTAAGGAAGTTCTGACATACAAGGAGGATATAGATGTCTTGGTCAACAACGCTGGTGTCATGGCATCGCCGTTCTCGCTAACGGATGATGGGATTGAGAGTCAATTTGCCACCAATCACGTCGGGCATTTTCTGTTCACCAATTTGATCATGAAAAAGCTAGTGATTCCTGGAAAGACATGCCGGATTGTGAATGTGTCTAGCAATGACCATCAGTTGAGTCCAGTTAGGTTCCATGACTGGAACTTTGACGTAAGTTATCATCATGCCATGCTCCTCCCCCCCCCCAAATGTCGAGATAATGAGTTGATGGGTATATCAGGAAGGCAAGAACTATGACCCCTGGCTGGCCTACGGCCAAAGCAAGTCGGCCAACATGCTCTTCTCTGTGTCTCTAGCACAAAAGCTAGGGAGCAAAGGCCTAACCTCAGTCAGCCTACATCCTGGTACTATCAACACGAATCTGGCGAGAGGAGACTGGAATGAGATGTATGAATCACTCGGTAAGGTCACTTATGTATTCTTTGATGCGAGGGCTTACTGACATTACCCAAGCAAAATGGTTCACAGTACTCGGGTACTTTCGGAGTGGGCAAAGAGAGATAACCTGGAAGTCTATGTCGCAAGGTGTGGCGACGCATGTATTTGCCGCATTTCATCCAGCTATCTCCGCCAGTGGCAAGTATTCTCTATGTGCCGGTCATTTCTTCAAGCTAATCAAGTCTGGCAGAGAATAATGGAGGCTTTGTCCAAGACTGTGCAGTAGTCAGGCCGGAGGAGGTCCGCAGCTGGGCCCGGGATCTGATCGAGGCAGAACGACTGTGGAAGCTGACTGAAGATATCGTTGGCGAAGCTTTTGAGTATTGAGATTGGTGAATGTGGTACATGGTGAGGTAGCGGAGAAATTTATTTGGGCTAAACATGTACTTTCTCTAATGTTGATACGCCTCTGGTGATTTGGCTGTGCTGTTCTAAATAGCATCAACTTGTGGTCATTGCTTGAGAAACCCTGGCTTGTAGATACTTCGTGACTTGTAATCCACGTTGCTATCATAGCATTCACCGTCAGTTGACGTCCGACCTGGCCTGCCCAAAGATAGTAATGTAAGATTGCTTGATGAGCTTGGTGCTAAGGAACACAAGTAAAAGTAGGACTGGCTTTCCACATCTATAGTCCTTCCAACCTATACTTCAGCACCTACCGCCAAACTCCGGGATAAGACGCTGAACATCAGCCCATAAGATAAGGTGTCGGCCCACACAAACGGCCCGGGGAGAGATGTCAGCCCCGGAACAGGACTAGCGTACCACAACTCCGGTAGAGACCATCCGAACCAATTAACATACATCATCCCATCCAGTGACGCAGCAGACGCGGAGAGTGACGGAAGCCAGCGTCATGGACTGGCTACTACATGGCGTTTACCAGGATACTATCCGGGAATCACGAGCATAGAGCCCATTGGGATGTCAGCCCACATCAACAATGGCCAGTTCCAGCCATCCAGATATCCGTCTTAAATAGGAGCTCACCGGCATCACAGATTTCAACTCAACTAAAGGTACTTTATCAGGCATAAAACATATACAACATGCCATCGGATTCGAACGATCAGAGCATCTCCGCTTATGGAGCTGCTCGCTCCACGGTCAAGGGTCAGAACCTTGACCCTGAGGAAATCCGGAAGATGGACGCCTACTTTCGCGCCAGCATGTACCTATGCTTAGGCATGCTCTACCTGCGCGAAAATGTACTCCTCAAACAGCCATTGAAGGTGGAGCATCTCAAAGCACGCCTACTTGGTCACTGGGGCTCAGATGCGGGGCAATCATTTACCTGGATTCACATGAATCGGCTGATCAAGAAGTATGATCTGGACGTTCTCTTCATCTCAGGCCCGGGTCATGGTGCTCCTGGTATTCTCTCTCAGTCATACCTGGAGGGAGTCTACTCCGAGGTCTACCCGGACAAGTCAGAAGACGAGCGAGGAATGCAAAAGTTCTTCAAGCAATTCTCTTTCCCCGGAGGTATCGGCAGTCACGCTACCCCAGAAACCCCCGGTAGTCTTCACGAAGGTGGCGAGCTGGGTTATTCCATTTCGCATGCCTTTGGCACCGTCTTCGATCATCCAAATTTGATCACCTTGGCGATGGTGGGCGATGGTGAAGCTGAGACTGGCCCACTCGCTACAAGCTGGCACAGCACCAAGTATCTCAACCCATGCACCGACGGGGCCGTTCTGCCCGTGCTCCATCTCAACGGGTACAAGATTAACAATCCGACACTGCTCGCACGCATCTCCCATGATGAACTTTCCGCCCTCATGAAAGGTTACGGTTGGACGCCCTATTTTGTGGAAGGTAGCGACCGTGAAACCATGCATCAAGCCATGGCAGCCACCCTCGAGCACTGTGTCCTTGAAATCAGAAAATTTCAGAAGAAAGCCCGCGAGTCCAAGGAGCCCTTCCGCCCACACTGGCCCATGATTATTCTGCGCAGCCCAAAGGGTTGGTCCGCCCCGCGCGAAGTTGATGGCAAACTTCTCGAGGGCTTCTGGCGTGCCCACCAAATCCCTATCACCGACGTCCTCACCAATCCTTCGCATCTCCAACTTCTTGAATCGTGGATGAAGAGCTACAAACCTGAAGAGCTCTTCACTCGAGAAGGCCGACTGATCTCTGAACTCAAGGCCCTCGCTCCAACCGGTAATCATCGTATGAGCGCCAATCCGGTGGGCAACGGTGGCCTCCTACGGCGACCGTTGGACCTACCCGACTTCCACAAGTACGCACTCACGTCCATCGATCCCGGGGCCACCATTCGCGGCAGCATGGTTAACATGTCACACTACCTCCGTGATGTGGTCGCCTTCAATCAGACCAACTTCCGTGTCTTCGGGCCGGACGAAACCGAATCGAACAAGCTCTCTGAGATCTACAAAGCCGGAAAAAAGGTCTGGCTAGCCGAATACTTCCCCGAAGATTCTAACGGTGGAAACCTCTCCATGTCCGGTCGAGTAATGGAAATGCTCAGTGAACACACCTGTGAAGGTTGGCTAGAAGGCTACGTCCTCTCAGGTCGTCATGGGCTCCTTAACAGCTACGAGCCCTTCATCCACATCATCGACTCAATGGTGAACCAACACTGCAAGTGGATCGAAAAATGTCTCGAGGTTGAATGGCGTGCCAAAGTCGCCTCGCTGAACATTCTCCTCACTGCGACCGTCTGGCGCCAAGACCACAACGGCTTCACGCACCAAGACCCAGGCTTCCTGGACGTCGTGGCCAACAAGTCTCCCGAAGTCGTACGCATCTATCTCCCGCCAGACGGGAACTCCCTCCTCTCCGTAATGGACCACTGCTTCCGCAGCGCCAACTACGTCAACGTCATTGTCGCCGACAAACAAGACCACATCCAATTTATGGACATGGACGCCGCAATCGCCCACTGCACCAAGGGCGTCGGAATCTGGGACTGGGCCAGTAACGACCAAGGTGCGGAACCAGACGTCGTGATGGCCGCATGCGGCGACGTTCCCACCCACGAGGCACTAGCCGCGACGGCGCTCCTACGCGAGCACCTCCCCCAGCTGAAAGTGCGCTTCGTCAACGTGGTCGATCTGTTCAAACTCATGTCCAAGATCCATCACCCGCATGGAATGTCCGATCGGGAATGGAAGGCTATTTTCACAGCTGATAGGCCGATCGTGTTCAACTTTCATTCGTACCCGTGGCTTATCCATCGGTTGACGTATAAGAGACCCGGACAGGAGAATATTCATGTCAGGGGTTACAAGGAGAAGGGGAACATCGATACGCCATTTGAGCTGGCGGTGAGGAATCAGACCGATCGGTATAGTTTGGCTGTCGATGCGATCGATCATGCCCGCGGACTGGGCAATACGGCGTCCGGGGTGAGGGAGAAGTTCCTGAATATGCAGTTGCTGGCAAAGGAGAAAGCATACGATGATGGCATTGATCCGGATTATATTCGGAACTGGACCTGGCAGTATCCGCGAAAGAAGGGCGAGGGCGTCTGAACTGTTCATGTGGGAGATTGGAGAGAGAATGGGCGGCTGTCAATAATAATCACCAAGTATTAATAGTTATGCTGGACTGTAAATCTAAACAAGTAGTAGTGCTTGGTTAAGTTCACGGGTAGGAAAACTGCCCCTTTTAATGTTAAGAGTTGAATTTTCATGATGGATGATGTTGGGAAACCTGCAGTAGCGGGAAATATATGTAGGTGGCAATGGTAGTTGGTATCAGCCAAACTCCCCCACTGGCACTTATCTTTCGTAGCCATCGGAATTGTAATGTTCTTTAGGCTAACCGAGGTTCCATAGTGCTGTTACCTCCGTAGCTCTCTCATGATATCGCAAACTCAGTGCAAAGCGAAATACTGCGGAAGATGGTGACCGACTCGGTTCGCAAAACTAGTTTACGACATTGATAGAGCTAAGATATTAGCCAACCTATAACAAAACGGGCAAGATGGCCGAGCGGTCTAAGGCGCTAGGGTCAGGTGTATCTGATCTTCCATGTTCTTCGGAGCATTCCTAGTCTCGAAAGGGGCGTGGGTTCGAATCCCACTCTTGTCATGATTTTTTGCTTATTCTTCGATATTTGCTCCTGTGTAGGGCGCATATTGTCTTAATCCAAACAAACATCTTCTAAAATTTTGCCCGTGGAAGTGAATTATTTTCGACCTTTAGAGTTTCCTTGTATGCTTTTTTTGGTTTTACAGTTTATTGTGAGTAGATTTATATTGAATAGGGAATGTGGCTATTATGTGAAGTATATATTGTATTATAATAGAGCAACGGTTATTACATTGTTATACTATCTCAGTTGCCTCTGCATTCGCACGACAGTATGGGGAAAACGGATGACTCCGGCAAAAACCCATACCAAGGCATCTTGTGCGATGAAGTCAACTAATTAACACTTTCCTCCACCTAAAAAATTATTGAACATGGTACACACAGGCATTCCACTATACCTCATGCTCCAGCTACAAGTATAACAGGAGCAATAATTAGGTAGGCAGTGCACCTTGCAGAGTCCAATTTGAAACCGAAGCAACGCGAGCCAGGTAATAGTAGTCAAAAATCAACATCACTCCTTGAAATATAGAATCATGTTGTCCACAACAGCATCAGCGCCGTGTATGTTGTCTCTGCCTGTAGCTCCGGCCCATTCTCCATTCGCACCAAGATCAGAGCCAACCAATTTATTGTCATTACCCTCATGACCACCAACATCGTAAGCATTATCTTGTCGATTTGTTGAGAATCTGAGTCCATTGACGAAGCCGTCATCGTGACCAGCATAGACATGCATCTCTTTTATTGTTTCATCGTCCGCAAAATTATACGAATATGGACCGTAAAGTGGGATGGCGGGATCCCTTCCGCCGATTCTACCAGTCGAATAACCGTCCTGGAATTCGAAATTGATACCTCCGATAACTTCGTAGTTGCGGTCCCCGTAATTTGCGGTCCATACATCAACACGCTTGACTTTCTCTTCATTATCTCTGGCATCGTAGGCACTGCCGCCGAGCCCACCAAAGGGTCCGTCTGCATGTAAGCCGAAGGTATCCATGGTGTTTGATGTCGATGCTGAGCACCACAAGAAGATTTGGAGGTTGACTGGTTTGTAGTAAGATATGATCACATAGAGAATTGAAAAAGATGGATTCGAAAAGAGAAGAAATACAGTTCATAGGAGAACTTACCCCCCCCCCAATATATAGGTCTCAGATTTGAACAAGCCCTACTATAGAAGTTGGAAGCAATGTAAGAAGCGTAGGTGTCATCTTGCGTCAAGACTCTCCAACAATAACTTTGTGATGTGGTAGGCCTAATGTCCAGCTTTGAAAGAATACCCCCAGCCCAACTCTGGTTGAGCTCGATGCGTCTTGAATCGAATGGCGGACGCATCTAGAACCTGCATTACGTGCTTAGACCGCAAGAGAGCGAGAGTATCAACACATCATCACCCGTCAGATGACATTCTTCATTTTGTAGACATGAGCCAGACAATGAAGCAGAAGCCTGCATTAGGCTGTCAATGACCTTGTGGTTATACACAGACATAGCTCTTTCTCTCCGAGCACCCGAGATACGAAGTCAAATCGCCTCTATGAAGAGCCATCAAAGCCATGTTTTCCTAGTGTGGATGTTACACAAAGATGTCATTTGGCTGAACTTGGGGTGGTTCAAGCAATGTCAGACTTGTCCGAAGAATAAGTGTCAGAAATATAGCATGCTTGCGGAAGCACTTCCGCAATCGTTCAATTCCAGATGCACCAGAAACTTGGGAACAATTTGCGCTGTGAGCCATCCTAGACTGGAACAGGCGACACGAGTTGGAGACGAAACACTAATTACTCAGATGTTACTAAGACATCAACTCCTAGATGGCTTACCCCATGGATCAGGCTCTGGGTCTGCGTTTTTATTCGCAGGGGCCTTGGTCCATCAATGCGTTTTTTCCCATAGCTATTTGCCTGGAGGCATTGGAGACTCAGAGACAAAGGAATGTTGCTTGTAGTAAGCCCCAACGTAGGCCGTCATATTCCGGTTGACAGTGCATAAGATGGTTGTGAGGCTTGTTATTGGGTCATTCACGCATTTGCCCCACGGCCCACATCCGGCAAACGTGCTAGCTACCAGGAGTTGTGAAACCTACAAACCTGCCACTTAGTTCCATATGCACTATTGTGCAGATTGCGTACTTTGTTGAAGCGTTGTAAGGCTAGAGTGGGATCTGATTCTTTGGGAAAGTCATAGCACCAACTGTAAGGAAATTATCATACAGTAGGTTAATTTGGCACAAATCTGCTAGTCTAGGTGGCATATTAGACAATCGTCTGTTAAAGCAATGAATGCCCTCGAAAGACAATGGACCCACCGATCGTAATTGCGGGGCATCTGCAAAACTTAGAATAAGTCTAACAATGACCTCCAATACTTATTCCACTTACCCCAATAATCCCCGTCTGGGCATACCTCGACACCAGGTCGTGGTTCTTTCACCGTAACGCTTGAAGTTGGAGCTGGCTACACATGGCTATAGAGGCGCGATCGGAGATTCTCGAGCTAATGGTAAGGAACAAGATGCGAGGTGGAAAGGCATATTGTCATTCATGATTGGAAGTTGAAGTACTAGACTTGAAACCTTGACTGAACGCCATACCTTAATAACTGTATCAATGAATGACTACAGCGTGATCAACGTTGCATTTGTGGAAAACGTGATGAAACAAGAAAGGACAGCCAAGTAGCGTGGTAGTCTGCGTCTGGAAAGTCCTGGAATGCTGCAACGTTTACTCCTACACCTTGTCAGGCACCAAGGCTGCATCTATGACTCCCTGCTATCCAGATAGACAAAAGTGCGAATGCTCAAGCTTTCCTATGACTACCACATCAAAGCGTTCAAAAAGAACCATCATTCAAAGATATTCGATGTAGAGTTTCTTCTTTTTTTGAAGTTATTCTATTAAGTTCTATGATGAGTATTTAGTTCGAAGTAATGGGCCTCTGGAGGGGGTGACCTCATTTCGTCCAAATATGTGTATGCTGTATATGCTTTTATAACACCCCGCTGACCCTTCACAAGCCTGGAAGCGAGGCACTCGAGTACCATTGTGGGGAACCATCCACCTGACCATTATAAAAAGTTGGGTCGCGTATAAGTCCGTGGTCGGGGTTGGACCATCGCGTCAAGCGGCTGTGTTTGAATTGAAGCAATTCTCGGGCATTGTAAGTGGTGCGATGGTCGATGCCGTGAGTCCAGCCTTCATAGGCCATCTCATGTGACTATTTCCAGTCAACAAATCGGCTTGTGGACTTCCGAGGGGTGTTTTCGAACTGGTCCCAGCGAGTCAGCGATTTTATCAACACATCGAGCTGGGACCTTCCTAACAATAACCGACGCTGTCATGTGTCTGTCCAGACCATCGCCTGACCAACGGTCCCGAGTTTACCTGTCGGACGACTGTGACACCTCCATTATTACTGCCTGAATCGTCAAACCCGGATGCCGTGATATTGAATCCGCGAGAGCCTGGGGATAATGGATCCGGATCGGAACTGGCTCCTTGAGCAATCTGGACCAGCCGGCCCAGAATAGCATATTCCAACTTCAGCTTGACGCTATACGCGACAGGTTTGAACATGACCTGCAGCGCATAATATCCGGCGTACTCTATGGCGACGACTGCCACGTCCAGAATGAGGATGATCACATTGATAACAAGCAATTGAGTGAGGATAATGAACCGTGGCCTCTCGGGACGAAGGCGCAGCATCTTGATGGTTTCCCACACATATATACCGGATAAGATAAACTCTTGGACGCAAAAGATGACAAGCTGAATCCGCTCCATGATGTCGTAACCCCTGGCGAAGTGGGGAGTACCTGATAGTGATCCATACAACAGGACTGTTGTTGGGATTTGGAGGACGATGCAGTCGATGATAATCATGTACAAGAGGCCCTGCAGCAACTTCTGCGAATGTACGAGGAGGTGCAATCGCGACCAAAGGACGAGGGAGTGGCCAGTAACTATGCTAATCCAGGTAGGTATAATCAAAGACACTGGCACATAAGGAGAAATGGACGAGAAGATAAAGAGCAGGTATCCCACGCAGTGAGGGATGAGGCTGGCCGAGGTGACGAGTAAACTCCAGAAATAACACCCATGATATCTGTTGAAAGTCGTGAAACAAAGCACCACGAGCTCTATCGAATTGTAGAAGGTAATGGCCGCAAAGGCGGAGATGACATATTTCTGGATCGGGTCTTTCGAGGTCAGCGATGAGAAATCGCCGCCATCTGCGTCGATACCGACCTCCTGCGACATCCTAGTCCCGAGGTCGGTCGCATCGGCCAAAGAGTCTCATACCGAACGTGGTGCTGGTGTCAAAAGCGACCATATAAGGCCTTCAAAGGAATGAAAGGAGAAGAGGTGCCGACGGAAGTTCTAAAACTGGCCGAGTGGTTGCAACTGCGCCGAGACCTCCATTCCTGCCAGACTTTTCTGCGCAGTACCGAGGCCAAAGCGTCACTGAGAGAAGACAGGAGAGAAGAGTTGGACAGGCGTGAAGGGTTTATTCTGAGAGAGGTGCCTCCGAGGACTGCGAGTGGAAGCTTGGTTCATGCGGGCTGCGGAAACCTTAATGTCCGCCTCTGACGTGCACGACCCTTCTAGGCCTGCCAGTCAGTTTCGCACGGATACCTGATCGGAAATGACTACGAAGTTAATTATAAGGGCACGCCCGCGGCTCTACGATGCTGTGGATCCTATAGTAGCAGTCTGGAAGCTCCGATCGTCCTACAATCCAGTCTTGGCCCGTTTGTCCATGGTGCTTTATGGAACCATCGACCAGGTTAGACGCCTCAGCAGATGGAAGTCTTATTAGTATAAACCTAAATCGGAGTCTGAAAGTTCTTATTGGGTACAAGAACATCCGAACTATTGGAATCCAACTTTATCGGATCAAAGAAAGAATACTAACCACTAGTCTATACACACCGGGACCACCCCTGCGCCACGATTATCTAATGGGGTTCGATACGAGCGAGGTCCCATCCCCAGATTGCCAAACAATAACGGGAAACGTTTGTAGCTCGCTGATTACATGTCGACTGGTGGAAAACTACCCCACAGCATCTTTACCTATGGCAAGCGAACAACTGGTTGTCTGAGACATGCACCTGACTTCTCCCATTGGACATGATGGGTCTCATTCTTCAGCTCATGAATTGCATCGGAGTCCCTCCACCTCTGCATTCTCGCACAGTACATTTTCGCCAGTATAGTTCGCGGGAAGCGTGATGTGGATGTCCCGGAAGGTGAGGTCCGTACACGGTGCCTTTTCGGAACAAAGCAAAGACACGGCGAAGCTAATGTTCTTCCCAGGATAGTCCGTCACCGTTGCGGGTCCATTTCCGCTAATATTCTTGAAATGTAGATCATTGAATTCATACGTCGATGTGTCACAGTACTGCGTGATGTTTTCGCTGAAGAGGTAGCTCAGACTGCCTGAGTTAGCCAAGCATGCTAATACTGTGGTATCACTCTTACCAAGTGTCAATATACACAGGCAATTGGACGTCCTTGAGTCGAAGGTTCTCGACTGTCACGTTGCGCACGTATCCATGGCCGCCGCCACCACCGTTTGGAGGAACGCCATAGTTGACCCCAATCCTGATCGATCAGCTACCTATCGCATTGAGGGACTTGGCACCTACCAGCTCTTGAAGTAGACTCCAGAATTCATCGCCCGTTGGAAGGACGGTTGTACCTATACTTGTCAGTGCGAATCTCACCGTTATCGCCGGGCTTCGCTTACTTGAACATTCCGAACAGTCACATTCTCCACAATATCCGTCCGGTCGGGGTATTGTCCCAGCGAACCAAAAGCAATGCCCGGCCCGCCATAAACCGTGACATTCTCCACATGGATGTTCGTAGAATTCCCCTTAAAGGCCACCGCGTCATCTCCACCTTGGTATACCCAGTTGGTGATGGTGATATGGTCGGACCGATACGTGTCGATCCCGTCCGTATTCTGCACCCACTCGCCCTCTGGGCTCACCGAGAAGTCATGGTTTGTGGCATTCACGTAGAAATTATCAAGGTTGATATGCGAAGAGGAATCGACAAGAACGGCCCAGAACTGGGGCTGTCGGATCGCCAGGTTACGAAGGGTCGCTCGCGTCGACTGGAACACATGCACTGGCATCGGTCGTCCAAAGACATTGCTACCTCCCTTGGCCCAAGTATACCACAGCTGCCCATTCCCATCAACTCCACCTTGATGAGGACCTCCATCCACAACATAGTCATGGCCCGTGATACGCCAGGCACTTGACTGGTTCTGAAAGTCCACCCGATAGGAGTTGTTCACCCAGTAATCGATGTTGTCGCTGAAGAGAAGCGTACCACCGATCTCAAGTCGAGAATCGGTCAGGTGAGTCGTCATCCGCTGGTTAATTCGGTAGGTATACGGCGCTGGGAGGACAATTCTCCCTCCAGAGGTCTGACCACATTGGTCAACTGCCGAGAGGATGTTGGGGACGTCATCTCGCCCGTTTCCTAAAGGAATAACGGTGCAGGTGGTGCCATTCTTCTGGAGAGAAGGTACAGCCGAAGTAGCAAGACTCAAGCCTGCAAAAATGGCAAGACCACTAGCTGACAGAATCACCATCTTGGTTTGTTTCCTGGCTTGTCCTGAAACCCGTGATGGGTGCGGCCCAGGTTTTTGCTGGACATTCCCAATGACGGGTTTTTATTTCCGCGCCGTTTGCAGATTGAGCCTAAATGCCGTGGTTATTGGGAGGGGATGCAAGGAGGATCGGCACCCATGCGGAGGCACAATACGACGTGATTTGTCCAGGCTGAAGAGTCAAGCAACGCTCGAAGACAGCAAGCAGGGTTTGAGATCGGATTTGCTCCGGCATTTAATGACAGCGATCGAGCAGCCACGCAGACGGAAATCGCGGGCATCATATCGAGTATATCACCATTGTAAAGCTGCTCATCCACAGACCCGCAGCCATGTCAGGAGAAACTTCTTCGGACAGGTGGCTTTGGAGTTCCTGGAGCGGTTCATCTGTCAACATTCCTCGTTCAAGCACCAGGCAGGTAAAGAGGAGACACGCCGGCAGATGTATGCCAAGGGATGGAAAGTGCCAAACTTCCTTGACTAAGTTCTTACAGATTGGATGACATGCAGGAATGCTGATCATTTACACTTTGAGAACCCTGCACGGTGTAATTCATACCGAGGATGAGTTTTGACACCTTCTCGTCCCGAGCACATCCATAAGAACAGGTACTCCGGTCGGTGTATCGTCAGTCATGACCTCTCAGTACTTACATCATACAGGCATTGATTCACATATTGAGGTTCCCACAGCGAGCAATAAACACTCCACACGGTCGGACACCATCATTAAACATTCTGGTGTGAAGTGCTGCGAGAAATCGGCTATTGTAAAGTCACATTAACAGCAGCCGTTTGCGTCCGCTCGGCGGTGCAGAGCCCAGCAGGCCACGCCTATCCTCGAACATCTGGCTGAGCAGATGATGGCTCTTCAGCTACAACAACGACCCGAGGATCATTGGGGGATCACCCAAAAGTGCTTCCCGAACCGCGCCGGCAACCTATTCCAGCGACGAGAACACAGTGTTTGCAATTCTACCGCGGTCGCCTCGGCATCAAGTACCTTGGGCGAATTCTGTGAGTCTAGGTGTATCAAATCAGTTTCGGCGGCCGCGGCCGGAGCAGCTATTAGCTTGGGGCTACTACTATCGATTCCTTCTGCTTCAATCCGATGCAAAGCCACAATATCGGACTTGATTTTCTCAGCTACATCGACAATGGCACAGACAGGGTCCACTTCTAATGGGTCGAGTCAGCAATTAGTGTTTATTCAGACCTGCTGCCATCATCATTCACCGGGCCCCGCCCCCAATTCTAGCCTCAACGCTCTGATGCTCACGTCATCCCTATCCATAGTCTAGTAGGCACGGCACTCAAAACGCCCCATGCGAAGAATTGCACAATTGTATGCATCAAAAATCATTTATTTCGCTCTTGATCAACTGTCCGCAAGCCAGATCCTTGTGGGTATAACAAACAGAATGAAACACACGCCCAATCTATCTCGTCCGATCAACAGATATTATCATTACACGTATCATATTAGCAAAGAAGTGTCGCCCTCGGGCTAGCGCCGAGTGCCGCCAGATCCGACGGATCCGGAATTCCATGCGCTAGACCAGACCTTGGTCTCGACGCCTTGCTTGGGGCCGTTAGAGAACGGACACGCCGACCGTTGCGCATATTGCGTGGGGGCTGAAATGGTGGGTGGAGATGGAGTGGTCTCGAGCGATGACGTTTCCGAAAAGAGACTGGCAAATTCGGAAGAGGATGTCGAGCTGGCTGTTGAAGTCTTCACGCAAGACGATCCATCGGCCCGCAAGTATGTCGAGCTGGGCTTAGGTGTGACTTGGGGAGCGGCTTCTTGTTGCTTGTGTGAAGTCTCAATCTCTTCTTCGAACTCTTCCCCGTCATGAAGACGCCATCTCGCAAAGAGATCGTTCTGAATCCATATCACCTTGCCCAGAGCTCGGACTAGTGCTATCCGGAACGGCAGCGTGAGCTTTTCGTATGTTAGAACTGCCTCCATGACGATGTCTTGGATGAAGCCAAGGCAGGCGCCGATATGAATGTACTCGACATTCAACGAGTGCAGCCGTTCCTTCCCATAGTGCATGCGTCTGACATAGCCGGTTAGTAACGTGAGCCCATACAAGGGGGAAGTTTGCATACCCGACTTGGTTCAAGTATCTCCAGAATTCAGGCTTGGTTGGATCGGAACATAATTTCGTCATATACCAGCGAAGAAATTGACGGCGACGCTGAACTGCTGGGCTATTGAGGGTAGGATAGTCGTCTGGTTCTTCTTCTATCGCAGTGTTCCGAGTGCGGAAGACACGCGCCGTGATGTCAAACTCTAGAAGTTTCACATACACCTTATCCACCACGGTAGGAGCTAGGGCCTTGACATATTTGGCACCCCGGACAAGAGTTGCGACATCGTCTGTATTGATCCCGAGTTAGTTGATGCGGTGTTGCCGCGGAGAATCATCTTCCGCGGAAAAGTATTGAATGAACATAAACAGCCTTGTGGGGAAGACCGGGGACGCTGGGGGGCACCAACCGGCATTAAAGTCAAGGAATCTTTGCAAATAATCGATCCGGGCCTCTAGATCGGTGTACAGGGCTTTGCGATCGACGTGCCTTGGGTGGTTTTCTGCATGGTAGCCGGGTTCAGACATGGTGCAAGCTGGGGTGAAGACACTGGAGCTGAAGGAAGAGAAGAGAACCGGCGGAGGTGGGCAGGGGAGTCATTGAAATGTTCTTCCAAAGAAACTGGCCCCCCGACACACGGTCGAACAAGTATATACCCTGCCATGCCCGATTCAAAAAAAAACCTGACATGTTGCAGATTGCGACCCCTCAGGCCATGAATTGGGAAATAACGACAGCGAATCAGTGGGGCGGCTGAAGTGATCAGTAGGAATTTTCGGCTCCGCTTCGTCTGTCATCGATTGCTCAATAGTAATCGCCCCTTCTCCCTGCGGTCTCCTTAATACTGATCGACCACTCCACCCCGTCCTTGCTATCCCCACGAGCCGAGACTTAGGAGGGGTCGACATCAACCTGAGACCTGCTTGGTCTCCATCCATAGCAGCTGTCAGACCTATGAGTGACTTGGCAGCGGCCGATCAACGCAATGAAGGTTTAGCTAGCCATCTTCTAGCCGATGCTTGTAATTGTGCTGATCAGCCCTCAACGATGGCCGCCGAACCTCATCTCACGTCACAATGCTACAAGCTCGATGCATTCCCGCAGCTGATGCCTAAAATGGCCCTAGTGTGTCAAAAATTTTCCAGACCGGTATTCAATTGGTTCGTGGTCGGCAATTGATGGGGAGATTACGCTTCGCCCGTCCACGATGGAGAATTGTGGAGCGCCGTCCCGCCAGTTTGCCGTCAACCAAAAAAATGGACGGGCAAAGCCTTGCAGATTCCAATGACAAGTCGTCGAGGCGAGCGTTAAGCGATGGTTGCATGATCCTCAGACGACCTGGAACACCGGACTGCGCACCTTTCTGCAGGACACAAGACACTCATCATTTTGGGTCTGGAAATTCATTGGGGAGGTCGGGAACCACGGAAAGACGTCAACTAGCGGAATAACGAAGAAGCGTGCTTGGTCTTTTCCGGTCAACACACCGACTTTCTGTGCGGATGGCGCCCGTTGATGGTGGTTGGTGGTTGGTGGTTGGTGGTCCTTTCCAGAAGAAAAAAAAAGATAGGGGAACCACTAACAGCCTCATCTATCTAGACCATGCTAGGTAATTCCCGGCAACCAGATCGCTTTGTTGAATTATGCTATCGTCATCTGTTATCGGGCATTGCCCAAGCAGGCATGTAGTACCCCAAACTCTACCCCACTGGATTGCAGAAAGCATATCAAGGTCTCCGATCAGTCACCTGCATCCTCATCCTTCATTTATCCCAGACAGGGGATTATCTCTAAATGGTCTTGAGCTCCGAAGGAACTACTAATAGTAATGAGTTTGGACTCGAGCAAAGCCCGTGAACCCCTTTTAAGGTCCTCACTAGTTTTTTAAGACAGGCCCGCAGTCCGATACGAGGCGACGATAGTGGAGTCACATCCCTTTTTTTCGTTGTCTCCGCCACCTTATTCTTCCACCCTTGACACCAATGAGACTCATCACGAACCTCAAAAGGGGGAACGATGGGGAGCGGACCTGATTAGATTGACCGGGGTTTTTGGTAAATAAGCTTTAATCAGTTGATAGATGAATCTTAATCTAATTGATTAAGCCTGACTCAATATCTTGTGGTTTATAGATACCAGAAGGGGAGGGGGAGAGGTGATGTATACACTGGATCGAATAGATAACGAAAGTTCAACAAATATCAAACGATCGACACATTATTCGGCCGAAGCGAGATGTCAGTCTCACGTCCAAATGATAACTAGGCACGGGACTGAAACGTGACCTGTCACACGCCTGAAACTCAAACCAGCAAGTGTCAAAAGTGGCTCTGACATCACGACCCAAACTCTCTTGCTGTCTGTCACAATTAATCCTACCTGCCATCCCCACGCTATTTCTTCCCGTCCTTTCCACCCATCAATTTACTACTACTAAGTCCAGACGCCATCCTACGCATCCATCACGAATTCATCTACTCCAACTCAACTCAACCCACTAACTGATCGACAAATCAATCAAATCAAAATCTACCAACAATGATCCTCAGACGAGCTTCCACTCTCAGTCGTCCTCTCGTCCTTCGTCCGGCCTATTCCGCCCGCGTGTGCTACTACCATCCGCCTGATGTACATAGCACCAAGGGTGAGGAGTGTACGTTTGCCACCCACATCCCACCACCTCTTATCCTTTTCACCATCAAAGAAGAAGAAAGGATAGGAACTAACTATCTCAGTCTTCATCCCTCCTTCCTACCCAGACAACTTGGAGGATACTCCCAGTCTCGTCAAAAAGCCAGAAAAGGAAATGGGCCACTGGGAAGAGATCCATGCTACTTCTAGTGAGACCTCGGTGCGTTTATCTCCCCTTCTACCCTTCGTTCGTCAGGGTAAGGTAAAGTAAGTGGGTTGGTTATGAGAATTGGCTAAGGCACCGCGCACAACAGGTTAAAGCCGACCGTGGCGATATCAATATCCAGCAGAAGCAGCAGCGGACGACTACTCGGGATCTAGATAAGGATTTAGGGGAGGAAGAGCCGCCGAAGTTGGATGAGATGTGAGATCAGGGAGTTGATCATAATGTCCGATAGGGTTATGGATGGGTATTGGTATGGGTATGGTTATGATTTATGACTACGTACTGAGATTGTTGTGTTTGAGCTGTTCTGTTCTTCATTTCGGTAAGGTGAAACAGACTGTCTTGTTATTTTAAAATTGGTGAGTGGGTTTCTTTTTCCTTGTCTATTTATGGGTGTGCGTATTACTGTGTCGATCGCTCGTGCTGATCTTTATGTCGTTCGTTCGCTTTCTATTTCTATCTATCTATCTATCCGGCGGCAACTAGTTAGCCGATTGTATGACTATGATCATCTACTCTATCGAGAAATAATGACATGACGTGATTCATTCCTTCATTGTAGACAGATAGTCCGACATTATAAAACCGAGATCTAGAAACCCAAAAGATAAACAGATAATACTTCTATGCATGCTCTACTTGCTGCACCGTGCCCTCGACCTTCTGGTCGACGCGGGCTTCCAGCGCATGCTGCCCCGGTGTGACAGTGCGTCCACCCTTCGAGGTAAACACACCTCCGGTGATTCCACCCTTGTGGAAAAGCAAGGGGATATCCTCGAGCTCGAGGCCCTTGGTCTCCGGGTAGAAGAAGTACACCATGGGGATGAAGACGGCGTTCAATACCGCAAAGATAACAAAGGTGCGCCAGCCGATGTTGTCTACACGTATCATATGTCAGTATTGTTTGTCACGAGGTTTGTCAACCGCAGCAAGCAAGCAAGCAAAACTTACCAAATGCAATCGGAGTGATCTTCACCACGGCAAACACAGCCATCCAGTTCCAGCCGGATGCAATGGCCTGCATTCGCGTCCGTACCCGCGTTGTGTTCAGCTCGGCCGGGTAGAACCACGGGACGGGTAGCCAGCCGACGCCGTAGAAGATCTGGAAGATGAAGATGAAGACGGTGGCTCCGTAGGCACAGTCCTCACGGTCCAGTGAGAGCAGGATCGATACCATAACGAAGCACAGACACAAACCCGCTGAGCATACCATTAGCAGGGTACGCCGGCCGTACCGGTCCATCAGAAACACCGGAATTGCCGAGCCAACCAGGTAGGTGCATTGCATAGCGCCGCCGAGGATAAGCGACAAATTCCGACTCATATTCATGGTTTCTTGGAACATGACAGGACCATAATTGAAGAACAGAAGATCACGTGATGCTGATAAAACGTAAATGATACTGGAAAACTCCAGGAATCAGGAAAGGCCCTGGAACTTGCCTAAATTGCAGTAGTGGTATCTTCCTGTACTAGCTTGGAATCCCCCAGAATTACAAGCCTTGGCAAGAGACTCCAAAGATATAAAAGCAGAGAGAAATCCTTAGTATTTAGTTAGTTAGATTCAACAGCAATAACAAGATTGCCTTACATTACAAGATACTACATCATATTCCAACAATAATAATTTATCATATTGCTCCCAGTGAATTGTTGCCCTAATTCAATGGTGATGGTGATAAATAGACGTCGGAGGTTCTGTACCTCGCCCCAGGTGAATAGCTCCTTGACGCGGAACGGACCGTCCTTTTGTTCCTCCTCCAGCACGAACTGAATGTCCATGATGGTCTTGATGACGTTTGCATCGTCGATGGTAGTATCTTCGATGGCAGCAACCACAGCGCGGGCTTCATCGTGTCGGTCGTGTTGGACCAGCCAACGAGGACTTTCGGGAAGACCGACCACCTGCAAGATGAGGCATATAGCGAAGACGGCCTGGAAGGCGAGGGGGAGGCGCCATTCATATGAGGAATCAGTAAAGCTGGTGCCGTAATCCATCCTATGCAGATTTACTCTCCGTTAGTTTATGGGTATGTATAAGGGGGGCATAGGACAGTCTCACCAGTAGGCGATCACCACGCCCAGGATAGTCACAGTCCCCTGCAGCGTGAGCAGGGTACCACGGTATGCTGCTGGAGAACATTCACTCTGATAGACCGGGGCAGTGGAAGAGTTCATTCCATTACCCAGCCCGGTAACGATTCGGCCGACCAGCAGCTGTGCTATTGTATAGGAGGAAGCGAGGATGACGGTCCCGATGATCATGATGAACCCGCCCATCATCAGCATGGTACGTCGACCCATTCTCTCACCGATGAAGTAGCAGATGATGGACCCGACCACGCAGCCGATATCGTACAGACCGGTGATATTGCCCTGCATCGCTGCGTCGGGGTTGTTGAAGTCGCGCGCGAAACGATTATCCGCGCCCACAATGCCGGACATGACACCTATGAACCCCATATTGTTAGCCCCCATCAATCCCTATCCAGGAAACTGTGAGAAAAAAACTAACCTTGGTCAAAACCTAGCAAGAGAAAGGCCTGGCAAGAGGCCATAGTGATAGCAATGATCAGGGCCCTGCCCCGAAAGTCATGTTTCCAAAGACGCATCTTGACCGTCGTCGAGGATGATTCTAGTACATACCCGGATGGATAGAACTGGACGGAAAAGGGATGAGAGAAAGGACAGGACAAGCTCAATTAAGCATTTGGATCTCGCTGGACAACAGTCGGGCTAATACACCCGAAGCCAGGACGGGAAGCTCCTGCAGTCCAGCTGCCAGCAACTCGCCATGGATTGTCCCGAGCAGGGCACGTCTAGTCCGGCTGGGCCGACATTACCGATGGCTGGCCGGGTCTTGATTGGCCCTGATGGTTAGGCGTGGTCGGGGGATCATCGTGCCGAATTGCGGGGTACCCCGTGGGAAAAGGGTTCCCTGACTAATCGGAGATGCTTGAATGGGCCTTCACCGCTGGATGTTCATGACTCTCCACCGGAGGAGGGTACCGGTAGTTCAAGGAGTAGAGCTATCAACCATGGTTATGACATATGCAAACTAGGGATGGGTCAGGGAGTATGCTGGACGTAATCGCATATCAGTGAAGCAGCAGGGACCAGGATCTAGGGGCCTCGTAGTAGCTTTGTTCAATATGGCAGTGGCTTTTTAGGGGTAGAGTCGCTACAATAAAGCCATTCAGAGAGATAGTAAAAGACCGTAGTGGTAGCTGTGCTGGCTACGGTGTTGTATTGTCCTCGAACGATGTGTTTTGGTTTACCTGTTTAAGATGGCCGTCAACAATGGCGCCAGTCAGTCTTTCGGGCTCTCAGGGTTCAGAATCGCCAGTAGAAGGAGCCTGGGGGTCTTGAGCTCTAAATATCAGGATCATAAGGCTATAGCTCTCGGACCTGCTCCGTGACTTCAAGCACTCAAACGACGCTCCACTCTCTTTTTCCGGTCCGGCTTGACACTTGCTGGTCGTCCATGACAGTAGCAGTGTTGCCGAAAGCCAAGAGAGCCTTACAGTAGCGTGCTTGGAGTAACTTCAGCGCTATTACCTAAAACTGCTTCTCGTGTCTCTCTCACCTCGGCAGTTCTTGTCGCTGCAATAAAGGTGTCGCCTAATGCCTATAGCAGGTAAGATAATACGCAAGTGAATGTCGAAGAACAATGTTGCGGCCTAGGTGTCCACACCAGATGTGACAATGGTATTATGAGTTCGGTCAAGAAGTGAAACCCGATCGAGACTGATTATATACAGAAGACAAAAGTAGTCACTTCAGAAGAGCGTTTAGCAGCTCTCCTCAGTACTGTCAGAAGAGGCATCAACGGTGATGGTGGCAGACCCGCTGCTCTCGTATCCCTCAGTGGCGACAATCATGTAGTTGAAGGTACCAAGCTCCAGACCAAGGTTCTCCCAGGCATCGAAGTGGTTCTGGGTGGTGACAGTTCCACCGATCCGGCCCTCAGTGCGCACGGACCAGTACTGCTTGAAGGTGGCAGTGCCCTCAACCGAGTCGGCATTCTCACGGGTGGTCTGGTAGATCTTGTAGGTTCCATCGTCGCTGTCGACGGTTCCGAGCTCGGTCAGGCCAGAGGAGGGGTCGTAGTCACCGTACTTGTCGACGATGTAGAATTCGACCAGGGGAGAGGTGGTCCAACCGTAGACGGACAGGTAGGCATTGGCGTTGGTTTCCCATGATCCGCTGTAGGTAACGGTTCTAAAGAAATGATTAACACCCATATAATCCCAGAACAGCTGTGGGGATGTCCTTACTGAGCACTGCCAGGGTTCCAACCCTTGCCGGCCACGAAGTCACCACAGTCGGTCCACTCAACGGTATATTCACCACCGTCGCCGTTGGTGTAGGTCACGTCGCCCTCACCGTTGGTCCAGAAGGAGTAGAAGTAGCCGTTGCTCTCGCCTTCCGCGGAAGAAGTAAGGCTGCGCTTGGCCATGTCCAGCAGGGCCTTGCCGTTGGGGAGAGCGACGGCGCTCGAGGCAGCCGAAAGAGCGAGGAGAAGAGACGAGTAGGCGACCATGATGAGGTACTTATAAAGAGTGACGATTAATTTTCAGTGCGCAATGGAAACGGTCGGGAAAAGAGCATGGGTTGCAATGCAGGAAACTGGTTCCGCGACCGTCCTTATATGAAGGCGAACAGCAGCTTTTCTCCAGTGCGATGCTCCAGCTAAAATCCAATCGAGCTCAAGCCTGAGCAGGGTAGTGTGACACTCATCGTTCTGTAGTTGATTAAACCGGCTGTCCTGGGCCCCTGGTGGTGTGCCTGGACAATCTTATTCAAGGCCGTGGTGTTTCAGATTAAAAGTGGGTGCCACTCCCACCCAGTTTTTCTTTTCGGCGCTCCGACCGAGCCAGCCCTCAGCATCGACCACTCACCGACGCCCATTGAGTCATGCAGACATAATGAAAGGTGCTGACAGGAGGAATAATTGGGCCTCGTGTGGAAAGTGGACTCGGCCGTTTTCCCCAGCAAGAAGATCCGCCGATATTGCCGGCGTCGTTGGACTCCTCTCGCACACCACACACCTCCACCAACCCTGCTAATGAACGCCTTTTTTAGCAACAATATCGCCTTAGCGCCTTTCTTGTTCTTCACGGTCTGAATGCTGAAGCCCCTGGGTGATCATAGCCAAGATATGCAAAGAAATGGGTTCATCAAGAGTCTCGGTAAAAGCCGCTCCGCCGTTGATGCAGCCGAGAGGTTTTGTACAGAAAACCAACGTTGTGAATCCAATATCGGATGAGCGACAATCGTACTTATCGCATGACTTTGTATCAGCGATTGAACAAGGCGGTGTTCGTCTATCGCTGATGCAGTGACACCATTAGGTCGATGTGAAGTAATGACTATGCCTGTCATCTTGAGGAAAAGGGAAGAGTTCTATCGGGCACAACCAAGGAATCGAGACTGTATCAGTTGTGGGTCTAAGAATCTTAGTAGCCTATAAGTTCACCGGGGCAAAATAGCTACCACTCTGGAGCTTCCATTCGGATGCTCCTAGCCTCCTACCGATTAGCGTGTCGGTAGTGCGCGCAGCATCCATCCAGGGGCATATTGAAGTCCCCTGCCCAAGAGGACGGGGCTTTTGGCCAGATCCTTGTTGCCAGGGAGAAGCTCTGTGTATAGGCACATCTGCAGAATAGTGTACGGTCCCTCGTGGTTCTCGCTGCGGTTGCATCCATCATTGCGATTGCTGAAGATGAGTTTTCATGGGATCTATGCAAGCCATTCGTCTTGATTGTTTTGGGACACCAATCCTACGATATTGGCAGGAACGTCACGATATCAGTCTTATCCCGACAGATGGTAGTAGTGGCTATTTTAAGCATCTGCTACTTCCTCACATCCGACGCCTTCCTGCTAGCTAATATACTTGGTCCCACAGCGACTATGACGCAGAAGACGCTAAATCGGCGTCCAAACTAGTATCTTCTAGCATGATTCAGCTTAGAAATTCGGGGCCAGTCAGTCGATAACAATGACATTCTTGCCATTCGACTTTCCGGTCAAGTACTCCTGCCTCATCTGCTCTGCCTGCTCCAGCTTCCACTCCTTGACTTCCACGTGCAGCTTGTTCTCGTGGAACAACTGAATGAACGCCTGCGCATCAGCTGTGTCGGCAATTAAGGAGCCTACCAACGTGATGTCCTTGTAAATGACCGTGTGGTATGACATGGTTATCCCCTTTTCGGGCTGACCAAGCAGGACCATCGTACCGTGCTTCCGTGTAAGGGCAGCCGCTAATTCGAAGGCCGACGGATGATCCGTGGCTAAGACGGTCGCATCAAGGCCTGGATAGTCGCCAGCTACAGCCTTATTAATCTTCTCTTGGGACTCTTCCACTGGATTTATGGCCAGGATGGAGACGTCAGGCTTGTGCTCGTAGGATGCCACTGCATCCAGAGCTGACTGCTTGACATCGATTGCCGCTACCTTGTAGCCCTGTTCAAGGTCGTTATCATCTGTATCTCTCTGACTTGACTTCAATCTATTTGTTGTCTTACCATGCACTTAGCAACCTGGGTACCAATATGACCTAAACCTCCAATCCCGACAATGCCAATAGAGCCGCCTTGGGGCACATTGGCTCGGACTATGCCGCCGTAGATGCTAATCCCAGCGCACATCAGAGGTGCTGCCACTTTGAATTCCATATCATCTGGTATTTTCACTATAAATCGAGCATCCCTGCATGCAGAATTAGACAGGAGAATACTTATTATCGAAGGATTCAAGTAGCACTACTCACGCAACCATGTATTCGGCCCACGCTCCATCAGCAGTGATGCCCTTCATCATCGGGGCATCGCAATAGATAGGACGACCAGCTTTACAGTCCGGACATTTTCCTACATTCCACACCAATAAAAGCTACCTTAACATTGCTGCCACTGGACGACGACATCTACCAACCCCAGCCGTACTTACCACAGACACTGTCGAAATTGATGCAGCCGACCCGGTCGCCTTTCTGGAAACCTGTAACCTGAGAGCCAATTTGCTCGATGATCCCCGCCGGCTCATGCGATCCAATAAACGGTAACCGAGTTCCAAATTCACCGTTTAGAGCCATCAAATCGGTATGACAGAGCCCAGCAGCCTTGATGCGTACTAATACTTGATGTGGCTTTGGGTGAGGGACAGGCACCTCGGACACATGGTATGGCTCGTTGTATTTTTGGATTTGGATCGCTTTCATTGTTTTCGATACCATGTTGATCAGCAAAGGGGCTAACCAGTGTCTGTAAACTAAGTACTGGTATATGAATGAAATTCTTAATTGATATAGATGCTGAATGGAGGGTAGCCAAGGGATTTATTGACATCATCTTACCAATCAATCCGTCGTTCCCCAATTTGGGGTAACCCGTCGCGTATCTAACAAGCCAAGAACATCCTCGGCAGTGGAGTTTGGGGGAAAATCAGAGATGGGAGGATGTTGTTGGATTAAGGGCTATGTGCAAGAGCAATAAATAGATAAATAAATAAATGCAACGAAAAGAAAACGAAAGAAGGACTTTAGTACCACAAGGTGATTGCGAAGGTGAAAAAAGAAAAAGAAATGATTGAGCTCCGATAGGGGGAATCGAACCCCCGGCTGCCGTGTGAGAGACGGCGATGTTAGCCACTACACCATATCGGATCTTGTTGTATATCTGGAATACTTTTTGACATTATAAGGCCTTTGCTATTGTCTCATCTCATCTGTCAAATTGTTGGTTTTGATGTCTGCAACATGAATTTCCGGGCTTGTCGTTGCATGAGTAAGATCAGTGAGTTAATTCCAATTTCGGTATGGCTTTCTTCCATCGAAGCTTTTGGAAAAATCTTTTTCTAATTCTCGTCTTAATGTTGCAGTCAAGACATTGGGGTTACCCACAGCGGTCTCCCGAATGAAATATATATCGACCGCCAAATGAGGCATTAATTACTTACCATTTCATCCATGCCATACTACGGTGACAATGGCAAAATACCACACTATCACATACTAACTAGAAGATTGATTATCTCCGCTCGAGTAGTGGAAATATGCACAATGTTGAAGCATAAGCTACTCCCCCCCAGGGCGGGCAGGAACATCGGGTACTTCATTCATTACATCCAGAAATGGCGGTCATGTGGCACTTTCATTGCGAAGAGCCTTCCCCCGGGGGGCGCATGGTGTGCCTCCCACTTCCGGGTAAAATGCTGGCCGAGCGGATGACACATCCAAGTAGTCCATGTGGAAATTGACCTGCATGGACGCGTCATTCCTCTCCTAGTTCGATCTCCAAACGGACTCAATCAGTCTAACTCTTTGGAATGCCGTGCGATCCTTCACCTGCATATAGACGCCCGGGGGTATGCAGGCACACAGACTGAATCCCATGCAGCAAAGCATGGGGTTAATTCGCTTAGGATACATACACCGACACTACTGCACCATCCTAGCACTAACCGTCGGTAGGCCGAGTCTACAAGACATCTCGCAATGCTCCAGACTATCCAACCACAATGGCCACAAAGTGCTACAAAGATCATCTGTTGGGTCATCTGATGAGACAGAGTCCGGGGAGACACATATGTTCAATCCGGTATTCCCATCGCGTGGTTACCACTGGTTGTTGATAGGTGGACATGCATGCGAATCATGGATTCTCGAAGCATCTCCGGCCATGTGCTGCAGGAATACGAGGGCATTGCAGCAATACGCATGTTAGCGGCCTATATCCCGGCAGAAATGACGAGTAAAGGATGCGGGGAATAATCTCAATCGTGGGCAGGACGTCGGGCAGATGGACATGGAAGCTATGCAGGTATAGAAGGCGGCATGTACATGGCATATGGGGAAAAGCACTCGCATGAACACCTCATTATCGCTTGTTAATACCTCATATGTCTTGGCGCCCCAATAGAACTCACAATGATACGTTGATTAGCTACTACCTGCAAGTCGAGCCAAACAACGTACGAGTGAATTCGATCGTTCTGAGAAGCGATAGCCGAGCCACCACCACGTATAACTCGCTACCTTCAAGTGCATATACGCTACCCGAATACATGCCGCAAAGACATTGTGGAGGGTTGCAGTTCGAACAACTTATTGTGAGAAAGGGTCTCATGCAGAGGCGGCATATAGGGAGAATGCGGTCAGTAAAGAGAATTTCCCCTCACCAACCCCCACTGGCGGGTACCATATAGCCCGTCTGCAAACATTATGTCGATTATTTACTGTGTTTGGTTGTTTAGACAAACTCATGCACGGTCCGTTAACCAAGACGTGTGGCCGGTGGAGCTTTCGCAAACCCGACCCCAATCGGGTAAGCGCGATATCGGCGTCCCAACTTCAGGTACCAGACAAAAAAAAAGACACATTCTGACCAGGCAACAAACTGCCCAGAGTTGTCACTGCTTTGCGATGTTACATCAAAGATAAGTATTGAGTAACCAGAGCCCACTACTAGAACTTGGCAAGGCGATCAGTGGCTCAAATTCACGGCTTCCCCAGGGTTGCCGGGATCTATAGTCTAGTTCGGAAGATGTGGCTAAACAACCTTATTTCTAGGTCTCCCGTGCTGAAAAAAGAGTCTGACGAAGAGGATGAGACAGTTACCGCAATATGCTCCATACAATACCATAACCATGCGCCACCAAACCAGTCCCCCCCCCCCTCTGACATAGCATTACCACCGAGTAGTTAGCTCCGAAATCCGCTTTACTTTCTCATGCATACTATTCTACGCATCATAATTGATTTGATTCTGCCATTCGGGGGTCTGAGCATGATCAAGAGGCTAGATCGGTCATCTGTGCGTCGCTGCAGACTCCGTCTTGACCTAGATCCACCGCTCCCCACCCCCACAGCACCCTCCCTAGCGTCCGCGTTGAGGGCCCAATAACATCCAGCGGGAAATAACTGGTTAAGTCCACCTATTGCAAGTGACGAGTTGATTTCACATATCGGAGACATCGCTTATTTGGGAAGATGATATGCGGTCCCTGGCTCCGGAGGTCGCAAGGAAAAAAGGTCCCATGTGGGGTGTCAGGAGGTATTGTCCACTGAGAAGCCAGACGCTCATCAGCATGTAATTGATAAGGAAATCATCTACATTGCAGAAGAGATTGAGACCTCGGCTCCACTGGTGATCAGTCCAGCGAACTTCCTGGCGAGTAACATCAACAGAGAGCCGTCTCTGGGCCGCAGAGAGACGGATAGAAGCCGCGCAACTCAATCTCTTCGCTGCGAGTCGGAAAAGTGATTGCCCAACGACGCAGCTTTTGTAGATCCTTACCTCCGAGCAGCCGTGTCCGAGTTCCTGGTTTCTGAGCTATATAAGAAACGACATGTCCTCTCCTTGCTATTGAGATCATCCAGCGACGTCCTTCATCCTCAGCATCTGTCTCTCTTTCTCTGTGTCCCTCATTTCCTGATTGAGTCCACCACATACCCGGTCAAGATGAAGGCTTTCAGTCAATCGCTTTTGGCTCTCTCGCTTGTATCAGTGGCTGTTGCAGCAGCAGCTTGCAACACATCAGCCCTGAACACGACCACTTATAATTATTATATCACGGTGGATGGCACAACAGTCTTTGATGTTGCACGTGCCACCAATCGCGGTGTTTGTGACATCGGCCGCCAAAACCTCATGGCGGATGTAACTATTGTTCCCAATGTGGGCGAGTACTTCATCATCCCTCCCGAGGTGTGCGAGCCAGACAATACATCCTGTCTCTTGCCAAACATCAATGCTACCCGCACCTGTATCTACGGCGGACCTCGTCTCTACTACACCGTTCGGGGAGACACCTACGAAGTGATTGCCCGCCGACTCAACATCACGGTGGAATCACTGATGCACGTGGATGGGCCTGCAAATGAGACTCTAACCAATCCTACTTCCCCGACGGCGGAGTTGGATGTTGGCCAGTTCATCAAGGTGCCTCAGTGCGATCCTAGTCAGTGTGTCATCCAGCCTTACGTCTTCAAATGGGGTGTGTACAAGGACCTTGCAGAGAAGTACGGCACTACAGTGGGCCAGATCATGATGATGAGCCCGACGTACAACTACAGCAGTCTGGCTTTCTCACCTGAGGGCATGTACCCTCCGATCAACCTCCCGATCAACTGCACGGCATTGTCGAACAACATGACCACCCTTGATTAGTTTCCTATGGAGGCCATGCGGGGGATGTGTCTTTAGTATTATGTCTTTTATGATTTATACTGGTGATGTGCTGCCTTGCGTGGAGGAATGGGACGTGTTGTGGACTGCAGGAGTGGAACAGATGCACAGAATTGAAATATGGCGAAAGAAACCCGGAAGGGAAGCATGTTTTTCTTAAATAATATAGTTATCAGCTGAATAATGCCTTGCGGGCCAAGAGTGTAGCCGTCTTCCTCGTGACTGACCATTGCTTGTCTCTTCAGCCGAATCACACGGTTGAATCAATATACGAATTTCAGAGCTAAGAAGGGACTTTCGTAATTCCGGTCGGGTTTACTGATTACCCAAAGTTTAAAGGCCTAACTTCCCATAACTTCCGGTTGGTAAGACTAAGCCAGAACATTGACGAGTCTACTTTAAGTCCTGTTCCTCGTCACGAATTAATCGATCTTTAAATCAAACCTAGGAACAGCCACTTATCCACCCAGACACTGCTACAGTAATATATCTAACTCATTGATGGACCAGGAATACTCGTGCTAGTGATCAAGCGACGAGATGAGCTCCTCGTTCTGTATCTATATCCATTTCCCCAAGCCCTTGGATCCATCACCTCGAGTGGCGTTCGATGTCGCATCAATATCACCCTTATGGACCTCCTCATCGCAATCATCATCATCGACATCACAATCCAGCCAGTGAAAATCTTGTAGAGATTGTCCGAAGGGGTACCTTCACCATTGATGGAAAACTAATAAGAGACATAGCTTGACGCCTATCCAGACGCATTTTGGTCGAGTGGGTTTTGAGGTAAGAGCGGACAAGACAATACATAGCACCACCAGCCCTAGTGCTAAGTACTGCCGGATAGGTCGTACCAGTAATGCGTTTCATATCTTTGTACCTGTTTAAAGACGATATCCAGTGGCCATCTATTGCTAGAGGAACAGCGGCTTTCCGTACCAAAATGCAGAAGAACGGTATTAGACCTACCCTCCCCGACACGGTAACAGTCTAGTCTGTAGTCAGCCCATCCCGACTTCCAGTTGAGGATACTTGAAGTCTACTAGATATTTTGCAAGGGGGAAGCGCCAACATCAAGTACATGAGTAGTGTGTAGTCTTCCACGCGGCCTGGGAACTGTCCATCGCATGTGTAATGCGGATGTGGAAGATCTGGGCTAATGTAATTTATTGTGTAGATGCAAAGAGGATGGTTGCTCAATAACTTTAGTATTTTCTGCTCCCTGCTCCTTTCCAGAGCATCCTGTACTTGTCGGCTCGGGATACCATCAATTCTGGCTCCGACGGCGTAAATGGGTGTATCTTGGGAATGAATTGAGTTCTGATAGAGTTTATTCCTTAGGTGCAATTGTTGCAAAAGATAACCAGACAAGGTTAGCTGGTCATGTGAGTTCAAAGATCTTGTTCATCGGGTCACCTGGGATCATCGATGTAGTATTTTGGAAATCTAATACGGAGGAAATGACCATGGAGATCGAAGCATTTGTGTGCTCGCCATCGAGGTATATAGATAAGCTGCTAGGCAAGAACTGTACACTGAGTGCAGGAAGGGCCAAGTTCTGCAAGGCCATGGTCGGTAATAGTATATTCCCTTTGCAAAGGTTCTAGGCCCAGTTTTGAGGTATCAGAACTATGAGGAAGGACCAACATGCGCTGCTAGAAATTGCCGGATTGCAAAATTCCGGAGTTGCAAGCCACGCATCCAGTGGTCTGTAGCCTGGATTTTACCAGCATTCGGTAATCCGGAGTGGCATCATGTCTAGACATTATTCCAAAGTAAAGTATCCACTGTGTACAAATAGACAATTTGAAGAAGCCATCTCTGAGCTCTCCGAGAAATTTGTTATGCCATCATTGTGGCGTGATCAAGTCCGGACTTTGCAGGTCTCCACGCAGCGGCCCGGGGTTTGCTGCTACGCCGTAACATCGGTGGGCCATCCCCGCATGGGCTATCTGAAAACCGAGCTTATCCCGGATATGAGGCGGACAGTACTATCAGATCCCAGGTTCCGTTCTCATCCGAGATGTCATGTTGACGGGATCTGGGGGACACGGCAGATCAACCGTTAGGAGCTATTTTCCGTGAATCCACTTGCTTGGCCCGCAGCTTGAATTGTGCTATCATCGGAGCTTATGAGGGGCTTGGCTTGTCGCCTTATGCAGTACTCCTCACGTCTCCTCCACATCTGCAACGCTCAAGCCCACCTTATCAGCGTGCCAAACCCCGGCACGATGGGACGATATTTCAAACAGTGCCCCGTGTGCACTTGTTGATGGCATACAATGTTGGGAGAGAAGAAAGCAGACACCGTGCTCCGTGACTCCCGAATCAAATGATCAGGACAATGGGAGACTCGCTGTTGGAGACATTTCACGATGTGACAGTGGAACATATAAAGAGAGACGACTTCTCATCCGAATCACTCCCATCATCTACAACAGCATCTATCATCTCAACAACATCTCTCCTAGCAAAACTACTTAACTCATCAAACCATGGCTCCCGTCCTGAAGAAGTACAAGGCCGCAGCAGTCAATGCTGAGCCTGGCTGGTTCAACCTGGAGGAATCAGTCCGCCGGACCATCCACTGGATTGACGAGGCTGGCAAGGCCGGATGCAAGTTCATTGCCTTCCCCGAGCTTTGTAAGGCCTCCCACCTGAATGTATCAGAGACTTTTAGCTAACGCTAGAACAGGGATCCCTGGATATCCCTACTGGATGTGGAAGGTCAACTACCAGGAGAGCCTGCCTCTTCTGAAGAAGTATCGCGAGAACAGCCTTCCGTCCGACTCGGACGAGATGCGCCGGATCCGCAACGCAGCCCGCGCCAACAAGATCTACGTGTCTTTGGGCTACTCGGAGGTGGACTTGGCCAGTCTGTACACCACTCAGGTCATGATCTCCCCGTCCGGTGATATCCTCAACCACCGCCGTAAGATCAGAGCCACTCATGTCGAGCGCTTGGTGTTTGGCGACGGCACCGGTGACACCACCGAGTCGGTCATCCAGACTGACATCGGCCGCGTCGGCCACCTCAACTGCTGGGAGAACATGAACCCCTTCATGAAGGCGTATGCAGCCTCTTTGGGCGAACAGGTCCACGTTGCTGCCTGGCCACTCTACCCTGGTAAGGAGACCTTGAAGTACCCGGACCCCTTCACCAACGTGGCGGAGGCCAATGCGGACGTAAGTTCTCCTCTGAAAATCCTTCTTTGTTTTGATGTCTGAGGGCTGATGAAGACTGCGCAGCTTGTCACCCCCGCCTATGCCATCGAAACCGGCACGTACACCTTGGCGCCCTGGCAAACGATCACCGCCGAAGGCATCAAGTTGAACACCCCCCCTGGCAAGGACCTGGAGGATCCCCACATTTACAACGGTCACGGTCGCATTTTCGGCCCCGACGGCCAGAACCTTGTTCCTCACCCTGACAAGGACTTCGAAGGACTCCTGTTTGTTGATGTGAGTTACTTTCCCCTTTCGACTGACGTGCAGAATGCTCACATTTTTACAGATTGACCTGGATGAATGCCATCTCTCCAAGTCCCTGGCTGACTTTGTAAGTGATCCTCCGGATGCATTCCTTACATCTTGCTAACTGTTCCACCCAGGGCGGCCACTACATGCGTCCCGACCTCATCCGCTTGCTGGTCGACACCAACCGAAAGGACCTCGTCGTCCGGGAAGACCGCGTGAATGGAGGGGTTGAGTATACCCGCACTGTCGACCGAGTTGGGCTTTCTACTCCCTTGGACATCGCGAACACCGTGGATTCGGAGAACTAGAGTCACACCCGATGTGTCGGTTCATTGAAAACCAGCCTTGTTCCTCTCCGCTCCGTCCCGTGCCAAACCAGATAGGCTCTAATAACGAGATATTGTTGAAATATCGACTTGTACATTAAATTTGTTTGAATGAACGCACACATTTGCTTACTAGGCTCCTTTTTCGGGTTGACAACGTAAAACAAAAAGCCTTCGCTTCCTTCTTTCTTCGTATTTTCCATTCTTTCAGCATCTCTTCATTTCGTCTTCTTCAGTTGAATGTTGGTATATCACGTTGGTCACAGTAGAAAATGTAGATGTAGGTATACCACACCGACACCTCACGGCTATAGACGGTGACAATGTGGACAGTGGCGCACGGGCTTGTAGGCTCTGCAGCCAATTCCAAAAACCGGTTTGAGGCGACCACTCGGAGAGTTTCATGCAGCGACGCAGCTAGCCACGAAAATTCCTCGTACTTCTCGCACTTATCAACTGCGTGTGTTGCCCCTGTTGTTGCAGCAAATGAGAAAGGTCAGCCGATATTACATGCATAGCCACGAAGGCCCCGGATAACGTTCGCCCCGCAAAGTTGGCCGAAGGGAAAAGGTTAGCAGGGATTTGGTGTCGGGATTTGCTTGCACTCGTGCGAGTCAGAGTGAGTATGACACCAATCAAACACGGGTCAGAGAGCTCTTCTGCTCCATAATGGATCATACGATCTCCCGCCGCGGATCTCGATAAAGTGAAGGCAGAAGTGGGAACAGGAGCCGACCGCGGGTCCTGGCGATCGAACCGGGGTTTGCCTCGCCCGGGATTTGCGCCACCGGCTTTTGCATAAATCGGTTGCGGCCTCGACGAACACCTCCTCTCGGACCTGAAAGTCCGATTACCACTAGTAACTAGATTACTTGACTTTCCCCGTACAATGGGATCGCCCAAGACATTCGTTGATGTCTCCCGTCCAGGGCATCGCAGGTTCTGCAAGCCCCCAGTCAAGGTCGCCTGCCTGTCGTGGTAGGTCTGCCGCCACTGATGTTTTCATAACTACAAGCGCTCACAGTTCCCAACAGTCGGACGTTGCGGGTGCGTTGTGACGGCCAGGAACGATGCTCCAACTGTGTCGCCAAGGATACAATATGTTGCTATGTCCCTAGTAAACGAGGCGGTCCACGAAACTGCCAGAATCGCAAGCGTAAACGGGCATCAACGCCCCCGACAACAGTCTCTGATGCGCCGGATGAAGGTTATCAGACCCAAAAGAGAGGTAGCCCCATCATTGAGGGTCCGCCGTCGAGCTCGGATGAAGATGGTACACAACCTAGGCAGTTGTTGGAGGATCGCTGAAGACCTTAAGCTAATGATTCCCCAGGCTGGCTCAGCCAGATCTTGAGCCTGGGCGCCCCAGGCGCAGGACTGCGCAGTGTCGAAAGCTCCGTTACTGAAATGGAACAGATATTTGATTCAATATTCATGGTCGATGAACCATCCATGGTACCGGAACCTCCTGTCCCTCCACCAGATTTGTTGCAGACGTACGCGAGTGATGCGGACATGTAAGATGAACCCAGGCATTTCGCTAAAATGTTCTGACCGGCGCAGACTGGACGCCTACTATGTCTTCATTCACCTTTATTATCCGATATTGCCTCCCCCAGAACGAGTGCCGGTTTACAATCGTCCTTTGTCCGAAAGGTCGCCTTTTCGACCTTCTAGCCCTCTTAGCCTAGCTATATCAGCAATTCTCGCCCTTATCCCGCATCCCGAGGTGAAACAGCCTTCACGGTCGGAGTATGTGAAGCTGCGTCGAGACCTTGCCCATTCCTTTGCACAGTCTGCACTAGAGGCCGTGGAGACTGACCTTGAGCTGCTGGACTCTTCGGTTGATCCATCGAAAGCTCTTTCGGACGGCGCACCCCAGTATCAGCGGAAGGAATTCCACAGCAAAGTGCCTGTTTGTCTGGAAGCGGTTCTAGCGTTGGTGGTGCTGAGCGTATACGAGTATGCTCAACGGGGGAACATAAACAAAATGTGTAATCGAGCGGGGCAAGCGTTGACAGCCGCCATGAGCATGTCGCTGCACGAGATGGTCGATGAGGATGAATACTCTGAGGCACGTCGAAGAGCTTGGTGGATCACAGTCAGTATATCCTAGTTATTGACAGACTAGTTGCGCTAACATCTTGAAGTATTTGACGGTCTGCCAAGGATCAATTGTTAGCGGGATGGTATGTAGTCGTGCTCCAGGTCTCTGACATGCGTAACTTACACATATAGCCCCCTGCCATTAATCCGTATGACCCTCGATTTGTAACACCAATTCCAAAGGTGAGTATCTATCTCTCGTGGTTTGACAGATTCTGACACGTACAGGGATGGAAACTGCTCATCGAGGCCCAGCAGACCATTCTCGAAGCCACAACCTTCGTTCACGATTTGGATCTAACCACAAAGTCTCACTTCAATGCCTCCTGGGTTCCCCAGCGGATGACAGAGCTGGACAACCAAATAACGTGTCTGCTGCATCCATGTCGCGTGTCGATTCAAGACTCGGCCATAAAGTCGCCTGTCGCAACCCAGGACTCACCGGACGTCGTTGCCCTGCACACGATAAGACACATTGCAGAAATCAAGCTACACAGGTATATACCTACATGTTATTCTTGTATCAGCTAAGACTAATTCCATGTAGTGCTAGGATCAAGACTCACCGATTCTGCGCTTTCCAGGATATCCCCGTCTTTCGAAAGCGCCATTGCGACCTGGACGCAGCTGCAGGGCCCAGATGCTGTCGTGGGCAGGTCGCTGAAGCTTCCAGGCCACCTACCTCCTCACCCGACAGCTTTTTATCCTCCGTGCTCTCCGAGCCCGCAGCTATCGACTTCCCGTTTTCCGCACACGCGTCCTCGAAAATCTGCCTTCATGCAGCTTTAAACATTGTCAGCCTTCTGGACAGCCTGCCGTATCCAAATCCGACGAATGAGATCCCATTGACTAACCCACCTTACCTTTCACGCAATTCCCGGGTGGAGATACCACGAATGATGCCGACTTTTGCCTGTTGTGCTATGCAGTCAAGCTATGCGATGATCATGTTGTGCTTGAAGGCCCGGGCGATGCGTGAGCCAGTGGGAAATGACTTGACGACATCGAGCAGTCGATCTCTAGGCGGGTTCCTGGATGAACTGCGACAGAGCCTGCGGCAGGTTTCGAAGGCTTTGGGAAACTATGCGATTGCGTTCGAAGCACTCAACGGGATGAGGGGTACGTGATTTACCTGAGCTTCGTATAAAACGATCATGAGCTGACATGGAGTAGATGAGATCGCAAATTCTGTTGAAACAATTTCTATGAATGGCTGATAATCGCGCGGAGTCATATTGATTTGCAGAGTACACAGAGTACACTTTAGAATAGCAGTCCCGGTAGACTGCTTGGTCACGCATTAATGAGAAGAGGAATTGAAGAATTCTGCCATGGGCAAAAACAAAGACATACCAGCTTCCAGAATCAACTGATTCAAAGAAGAGAAATACCTGTTCGTTCTATGCAGTGAAGCATCTGTTAATCTTGGGAGGTTCATAGTATAGCTGTTGATGGTGGTGTATAGACATGGATGGGGCATCGCTTAGGTGGGCCCGTCTCACCGCCTGGTCTGTCAGCAAACGGATAATACTGCCGTCTCCCACAATAATCCGTGGGAGAATATTTTGTCAACCACTATCAAACCTGACAGAAGAAATCTGAGTCACAAGCATGGGTAACTTGAGTTGGAACTATGTCTATATTAAAGATAAATAGATTCAGACTGAAAGAGCATAAATCAAACAGAAAAAAAGTTCTAGAGACCGTTTTGCTAACATTATCATAGAAATGTGTCAAACGATGGATGTCCACAACAATGAGAATAGTCCGAAGCTATATATCATATGACCATCCCATGATTCCAGCTCTACATTTCCACTTGCGCTCCATTTCTCAAGATACCATCATGCCATGAAGTTCATGCAAATTGCCAATGCTAGGATCAATATGATCCTCGAAATCTGTTGTGGTCGCCAAGACCTCCGCAACCCCATCCGCAATCTTTGATATCCGCTATACCCACTCCACTCTCTATCCGCCCTCCGCACAACTACCAATTCCCGCAATGACCTCACCTCGCGCAATTCACTGCTCCTTCCTCATATGTCCTTCAGCCACCCTCCAGCTGCTCTTGCCTCTGCATATACCGCCAGCCAATCAGGAGCCTCAAATCCTTACAACGCTCCCTTATATTTGATAAAAGGGAAGCCCCACTAACCCAGTGAACCCGATGGTCGAATGGCCGGAGGACTTCAAGGTACGCTGATGAGCCGCCCAGTGTCGCCCTAAGAGAAGGCTGTCATTACCTCCCGAAAGGTTGTAGGAAACGCAGTGGCACACGTTCGAATCCCAGTCCCGGCCCCTACCGGCGTGATATCGAGGCCAGTTCCTGAAGCAGTCTTCAATGTGTGCGTCTAAGAGTGTAGGGCCCACCGGCTACAACTCGATACTAAGCACGAAGACCAGGTTAATTGAAGGGAAAGTAACTGGGTTAAACCGGCACCTTTTTTTTCTTTTGTTGTTGCTTTGGTGTTTTGTTCCTCTGAGGATTGCGTGAGGCTATACACAGGTCCTACTTACTAGGGGGCTACTCCTCTGTGGTGGGAGAGAAACTAGATGATAGTGTTAGTAGTAGGCTATTACTTACTACCAATGCTACCAGCCATTCTGTCTTGTCTTCGTTTACCGCATCAGCGTGATCTTGCCGCAAACAACACATTTCGTCTCTGGTGAAGCCATCCCCATCGGTTCTTCTCATCCTGTACTTACCCTCCTTCTCCCTCCCGTACGGTACCTGCCCTTCCGCACCACCACGCATGTATACCTATTGTAGTCTTTTTCCTGAGCCGGCTAGCTTGAAGCTATTCAGACCACTCCATTCTATCCAACATGCCGGCTTTGTCTGTAACCTCCCAACACCCTCTTTCAGTGATTAACACCTATCTGTCAACTAGTATAGAAGACATTGAGCTTCATCGAGATTTGTCAATTTCTCATTTACCTGTAAGTGTATCTTTGAGTCTTTGTTTTCATCCTCCAGTTTCTCTACTGCCAACCCACCCTTCGAAGACTCTTCGAAGAGTAGTTCATATCTTGATCATCACTCTGCAACAGGTAGTTGCCTTTCCACCCCGATAATCAGCACATTCTTACATCCACTCTGCTTGATACTATTCCAGTACTTATGTCTTGCCATTGTTGGCACTGCCAACGCAGCTTTTTTTGCTGTTCCTTGGTTCCAACCAAATCATCCAGTCCCGACCGATGAATCCTACACGCAGATATCCGGCTCCTCCACACTATAGCAATCTACTTAGCTTGTCCCAGTCATGCGAGCAATCAGTGGGTTTGTTTCTTACTTGATGATAATTTGAAAACCCAGGACACTGATCGAAATGCGTCTGCTTAGGTACTATGTCCGTTTTATCGCATTCTATCCCCTTAATATGATACTTAACAACAGATCTTCGTGCCATGACGATGGACCGGAACGAGGAGAAACAACATTCAAGTGGCTAGAGTTCGGATTGAGCTTATAAAGAACTAGAGTCATGGACAGCAAAGTGCGACCGCCATGGGAATTGCGTTGAAAAAACCCAAGGCATGCGACTACATCTCTCCGACGATCGCGATATCCTCACATCCTCACCCCCATCTACCAAGGGCTTCCTATAAAGTACCGTGACCCCTACACATCCTTCGCACGATTGGTCAATTGCACAGTAAGCTATTACTACTAGTGATACTTGTGAATGGGGATCGGCGACGCGAACAAATGGCGGTACGAAGCACGGCCACCAATGGCTGATTAGCAACCTGCAGCTGCAGAGACAAGTCACTCGGCATTGTATCCCCGCTCGCCCTCGATAAGACACGATCCACTTGCATAAACGAGGGGTAACACCTCCCCCAACCCATCTTCGACTCAATTCTTTCAGTATTATCCTTCTCCGACCGATAGAAGTCTTGCTAACCTAGTGACATCCACCATGGCTCCCGCCCTGCCCGAATTGATGCTCAGCATCGAGGACATCAAGAACGCCGGATCGAAGAAACTCCCTCTTAAAGCGCGAGGTCCGCATTCACTATCTATCCAGATCCTACAATCCACTAACAATACCTCAGAATTCTACAACTCCGGCTCAACCACCCAAATCACCGTTACAGAGAACTCAACCGCCTACAAGAAATACCGACTACGCCCACGAGTCCTCGTCGATGTCTCCCAATTAGACCTACGACTCAGCCTCTTCAACCAAACCTTCGACTTCCCACTCGGCCTCTCCCCAACCGGCATTCAAGCAATGGCACACCCACAAGGTGAACTAGCCAGCAGCCGAGCTAGCGCCCGCCGCAACATCCCCATGGCCGTGTCCTCATTCAGCACATACCCAGTCGAAGACGTCGTCCAAGCAGGCCGACAACTCAACCCTTCAGCGACACACACCATGCAACTATACACTCTTCGCGACCGCGCCCTGCAAACGCAAATCATCCGTCGCGCCGAAGCATCAGGCTGCAAAGCCATCTTCCTCACAGCCGACAGCCCCGTCCTGGGATACCGCTACAACGAAACCCGCAACGATTTCCGCACACCTGAGGGCCTCTCCTGGCCCATGATGGGCGTAACCTCCGACCAACTGCAACAGGTCACACACGACGCAGGCTTCGTCGCAACAAACTCAGACGCACACAGCTGGGCCAAAGAGATCCCGTGGCTGCGGTCCGTCACGAAAATGCAGATCTGGATCAAAGGCGTCCTAACAGCCGAGGACGTCCTCCTTGCCAGAGAATACGGCTGTGACGGGGTAATCGTGAGCAATCACGGCGGAAGACAATTAGACGAAGTCGTACCAACCATCGACGCACTGCCAGAATGCGTAGAAGCCGCAGCAGGGAAGATACGCGTCCATATCGACGGGGGTATCCGGACAGGAACAGATATCTTCAAAGCATTGGCATTGGGGGCTGAATGCTGTTGGATTGGGAGGCCGACGATCTGGGGTTTAGCTGTATGTTTCTTACCGTTACTTACCCACACGAAAGGAAGAGTGGCAGTATGCTAACTACCTGGCAACAGTATGACGGAGAAAACGGTGTCTCTCGCGTCCTGGATATTCTCTACGAAGAGTTCAAACGCTGCATGCAATTGACGGGGTGTCGTACCTTGGCGGATGTCACGCCCGCCGCGTTGGCGGTTCTTCGGACGGATGGACCGGCAGCGAAGTTGTAGGTAAAATATACTTACTATATAGACAGGATAGAATAAGTAGACAGTATGCGGTTAGACTATGATGTGAAATACTATAAAACATATACCATGGTACTCAGTAACCAGACGGAGCGGAGGCACGAACCAGTTACATACTGAATTTACTATCCAAGAATCAAAGCCTATATACGAGTCGGAAACCATATCCAACAATCTTGGACTCACAATCACGCAGGCAACACACCCTGCGGGTTATGAAACAAATCCGACGGATCATACAACGACTTAATCTGCATTAATCTCGGCAAATTCGACCCCCAGTACGCCTCGCGGGCATTCTGAAGCCGGGGATCCACATAACCGGGGTACACCCCATTACCCAAACCAGGGGTATTATTACGAATGATCTCGTTGACACGGTCCAGGAAGTCATACGTCGTCTGGGACACTGATCCCAGAGTGATGGCGTATGACTGCAGCCAGAACAGCGTGTCGCGGTGGGCATAGCCCGTTGCGTCCATTGGGACGTCGTTAATAGCACCGCCTTCGAGATCGAAGATGACGAACCAGAGTAATGCCCCGGTGTCTGCGCTGTCGAGGTACTCGAAGAGTTGGTCGACGCCGGTGGACGGGATGGGGGTCTTCTCGGTGAAGGAGAGACAGCGGGAGTAGAAGTCCGCGGGAATGCCGCCCGTTAGGTCGAGGATGGACTGCTCGGCCCATTGGGCTACGAGGCCTAACCAGTCGGTGAAGACGATGACGGTGGAGTTGGTGTGGCCGGGGAATTGGTCTTCTAGACCGAGAGCGTCGTATTCGGCTTTGGTGCCGAAGAAGGTGCCGGAGATGACCAGGACGTGGTCGAGGATGGTGCAGATGCTGGCGAATTTGCGGGTGAGGTCTGGTTGGGAGATGAAGCTCTGCCATTTTTTGAATAGGTTGGCGCGCGATGAGGTGCTTCCGAGTCCGAAGGTGAAGGAGTATTGGACTGCGGAGCCGGGTTCGGGTTCGGTGCGGAAGACAAACTCGGTGACGACGCCGAAGCTGGCGCCGGCGCCTTTGATGGCGAATAGTAGGTCTGAGTTCTGCGTAGAGGAGGCGCGCACGACGGTGCCATTGGCGAGAACAACTTCGGCTTCCAGGACGTGGTCGAGTTCCATGCCGTATTGACGCGCCGCGGGGCCCAATCCACCGATTGTTGCGTGCCCTCCGACGCCGATCTGTGGGGAGGTGCCGTGCGCGATGGCCCGTCCACCGGCGTTGTGGAGGTAGTCGTCGAGTTCGCCGTTGAGCATACCGGCGCCCACGGTGGCTTGGTAGTTGGTGTAGTTCATGGAGAAGGATTTCATGTTCTTGAGGTTGATGCTGATGGCGCCATTGGTGCCGCCGAGGCCTAGAATGATGTGAGGTTAATAGGGTGAGCGGCGGACGAGCGAGTCGAGTGAATAGGTACCGTAATTGCCATAGCTGTGGCCACCGCTCTTGGCCTGTACTTTGTAGCCCAGCGACGCGGCGCAATTGACGATGGAGGCGACTTGCTGAGTGAACTTGGGGAATGCCACTGCTGCCGGCGTAACGGGCCAGTTCAGGTTGTAGACCTGGACGGCGAGCGTTTGATAAAGGAGGTCGCCATCAACGGCGACGAGGGTCGGGTCATTCTGCACCGCGGTGAGAAGGCATTGACGAAGAGTGGAGGTCGAGGCTGCTGTCGACAGTTGCAGGACCAGGAGGAGGAAGAAAGGAACACGAAGGAAGGAGAAGACCATTGTGGACAGCATTCCGCGAGGATGCGCCTTGGGGTAGCTAGGGAGGGCCGCAACTCTGCAGTGACAGACTGCAATGCGTCCGCCCTGGGACAGCAGAAATAAATATGGACCGAACTGAGAAGGTCAGGAGGGTCCGGCAGAGTGGAATGTCAGGCGGGGGCTTCATCATGCCAATGGAGCATGGATGCGCGGACGAGTGCCTGAAAGGTAGACCCAATCAGACGGGTCGACAAGAATAACCCCCGAAGCCATTGTATTACATGGCTGTAACCCCCTCTCTCAGCTGAACAAGTGAACTAATCGGAGATTATACATGGCTATCAATCGGGACAGGGGTACCCTTGGTTGAGGATGGATGTGATCGGAAGAGGGACGCATCTCAGCTGCACAGATGCAGAGCCCGATCAATTCCAAATGCCTTTCTGCCAATCAGACAAGACGGTACCAGAGGAGGATGACCAGAGGAGGAGAAAACTCAACCCGGCTGAGCAGCTGAGGCCACTACCCGTAGAGTCTAAACTCATGGCCTTGTACAAAGATGCAGCAATACTAGCCCGCTAGCCACTTAGCAGTTGCATCACCCGGACCAAGTGCTGACAGCTAGGCCGATATAGGCAGGTGATTGCCAGGGGAGAAAAATTGGACACATAAAATCATGTCAGGAGGGCTGCGCATCAAGAGGACCTTCAGGAACCAATGCGGGGAACGAGATGCCAGATAATTGGACATCAGTGCGCAAGGCACCTGCAAGACTAGATTGCAGTCGCGCTTTAGGCTGTAGGACTGAGAGAAGATAGACTAGTGCTGGTCAGTGCCAGTGGTGTCCGGATCGATCGTCCGCGAGACCCCGAGGCTAGTGGTGGCGCCGATAGTGGGCGCCAACTAAAGCTTGCAGGGAAGTTGAAAAGGGGCGGGCCAGGGAGAAGAAGATGGATCAAGGGAGCGGATTCCGCGGCATGGGGCTAAATTGCGCTGCAGCTGAGCTATGATTGCCTCTGAGCATATCCCGGATCTTTAAGAGCATGGTTTATATGGGTGAGATGAGAGAGTATTGGAGTTGAAGAGAAACGGAAAACTAAAGTCGAAGCAGTGATTAGTTTGGCTAGAATTGAATTGGGTGGTAACTCAACACGTGGGGAAATTCGAATCCCGTGGATCGCGATTATGCGGTCGGGAGTCTCCATTGGGGTAAGCCGCCAAGGGGGAGACTTCTGCAGTACACCATCCCCTTGACGATGATACTGACGATTTACCTCTTGGTGAATGAACATATTACTTATGTAGATTAGATCTTGCACATATGTTAGAAGTATTCGATTGAGGTAACTGCAATAAACCCACTATCCCATAAGAGCATTACTCCCAAATCTGACGCCATGAATCTACAAAGTATACAACCACATCCCGATCGCCCAACCATCATTGCAAATCGACCACCTTCACCTGAGTTCGCTCAAAATGCTCCACTTCCAACATCTTAGCCGTGGCGGGCTCCAGATCTGGGCTCGGATAGAAGTCGATCTTGCCGCCCGGCTTAACTACTCCTGTCCGGTCCAGGAATGTGCGCCCGCGCACATACGGATCCAGCTGCCAGTAGTTCTGGCGCAGCGACTCGATCGTCTCGCTCCGTTGTTCTCGGGCCGTTGTGGTGGCGGCCGCGTCCTTTCGCTGGCTGGTGGAGACCCATTCCTGGGTCCGCAGCAGCAACTCCTCGCCAATCTTCAACCGCTCGGCGTAGATGCGGTCGCGCGTTTCCGTATCTGCCATCAGCTCGTTCTCACCGGCCACCGGCTCGACGTATTCATAGGTCCAGTCTTCCTTGCCCTTCAGCTCTTTCACAATCTGCTCCGGGGCAATGAACTTCTCCAGATCGGACACCTTGTTGGTAAAGTTCACCTTCGACACGATCACCGGGTCCATCCAACCCTTGATGATCTTCCAGATTCCTATCTTGCGTTAGAGAGGACAGGGTAAGAGGACTAGAAGCGCAAACATACCAGAGAAGACCCAGGGAGCGTTGTGGATGAGCATGTATCCAAGCGACTCGGGGTAGTTCTCCTGGAAACATTCGATGATGAATTTCACTGGCGCATATTCCTGGTTATGGTCAGTTCCCCGTGCAGATATGCTTGGATTGCAGAGCAACTTACCATGTTGGAAAGGCCAAAGCCAGTCATATCGAAGATGATGGTCTGCCACATGGACGATTAGCCTGGTACAATACATGGGAGGCCATGGAATCATAAGCTGAATAGACATACCACTGTCTCCTGGGGAGGCGCCAGCAATAACCGGGCTGTCTCGATCGTATGCAGGATGAACCGATTGATCACTGCCTCGCTCTGCTTCGAAGGTTGATGGAAGCGAACGCGCACCACGAGAACAGGCCGGCCATCCCGATCGGTTCCGTGCATATAGCACTTCCCCATACGCATTTGATCCAAGAAGTCCTTGCACTCCTTGGCTGCGTGCGTATCCACCGTGTTCTGAGACGTGACTAGTGCCGCGAGTTCGGGGTTCGCGATCACCTTATCGTCGACATGCTGATCCTTGCGCCAGACAAGCGCCCTCAACATCATACCGAAGGCCTTGCTGACGTCCCACTTGCGAGCGCGCAGGAAGCGAAGCAGGAGGACGTCGGGGGAGTCATGTTTGGCAGTATACAACAGACCCGAGCGGAGTTCGTCGATCGAGGTGTTGCTCAGCGACTCCCGGACGGACTTGATGTCAGGGTTGCTCATACCATTCTCCCGAAGGACTCGGGACAAGTCTTCTGTGAAAGCCGTTTGGCCATGAGCGGAAACGACGGTGTCAGCTCGGGAGAGCGACGTGCTTGGACGTTGGTCGGACTGGGTCTGTGCCGAGGTATCTCCACCTTGGAGGGACTTCACATCTAGCAGGGTGAGGACAATGGACCAGAGCTGTTGTAATTTGGCCTCTTGATCCTGAGTCAGATTGCCGACGTGGCCGGGTTGGATGCCGTTGGTAGTCATGATGGATGAAACTGAGTGTAGAATGCAGTCGTGGAGTTTCAAATGAGACGGTGGGTTACGATCTGCTTATGTAGCATCGTGCTTGTCAGGCGACTACAGCCCGGCCAGTTGCATATGAAACTGCCCGTCTTTGAGACAAACGAGAAACCTCGGATCTCGATAGCGAGTTGCAGGCGCCTCAGGGGTTTCGCTGGCCGACCCGTGGTTCTTGCTAGGGGATCGTCGCCGATCGTCCGCTCGGACTGCGGGGAAAGGTTCTCATTTATCGGTTGGTTCGTGTTTGATGGACATCCCCCTCCCCTTTCAGGCTATTGCAATGATGAAATGTGATGTCCTGGTCATTTATAACAGCAAGGTCCTGGGTTGGGATTGGCCGGTGCGGCTTCCACTGGCAATCAAATCACTCGTTAGTCTCTCTCGACTTTTGGGAGGTTCATATAACTCAGGACCATGGACCAGGGCGGTACCTTAAATCATTTCCCATTTCAATGGCCATTCTCATTCTTCGGAGATAAACATCGCTTTTCTTAGAATTAGAGATGATCGAGGGTTACAGTCTCATGCATGGCGATGGAGCAGACGTTGCAAGGGAGAACGAGAGTTGGTGAGAAGGTTACCTCCCACCCTGTAACCCCTCACCGCTCGTCATTCTTGCGACGCAGATCGGCAACGCTCAGATCAACGCTTTCTGAGACACGAATCAAATGGCAAATGGCAGACTGGTCAATCCCACATCACGAAAACTGCCTCGGCCGATTGCCTGGTAGTGCTTCGGTAGGAGTGTTGGGCTTATCATGATGCTGCTCGGTGATACTCTTGCAGCTGATGCCTCGACCCTTCTCTGCATCGGCCTCATCACGGTGGCAATCTATCGTCTCACCCTCCATCCTTTAGCCCATGTTCCTGGACCTTGGATATTTGGCATCTCATCCATCCCTCAGTGGATCATCGTCTTCCTCGGTACTGAACCACAGACCCTTGCTTATTACCATCGCCGATACGACACTCGAGTACTGCGCATCGCCCCGAATCAGGTCTCCATCTCCGATCCCCATGCCTTGGCTACTATCTACGTGGCTAATGGGGGTTTCTTGAAAGATGCTCGGTATCGCAACTTTGATGTCAATGGGCAGCCCACCATATTTTCCGCTATTGACAAAGCCTACCGCGATAAGCGCGCAAAAGCCGTCCTGCCACTATTTGCGCCTGTTAGGATACGAGAAGCGGTTGGACCACAGAATATTCAGCAATATGTCCAGCAGTTTATCGCTCGCTTGGCCAGTGAAAAAGGTCGCGCTGTGAAGTCCGCATCATACCGTGTCGACATCCTCGATTTGGCCTTGCGACTCTCGATGGATGTCATGACAGGCTACATGTTCGATAAGTCGTACGGAGCGCTCAACGAGGCCGCCAACTTGGATACTCACTCACCACCAACGAAATTCTCGGAAAGTGCCTGGTTGCAAGCTATCGCAGCTTTTGGATATTATTCCATGTTTCCAAATTGGCTGTTTTCGAGGATTTTGTCTCTCCATGTCGCCATTCAGGATCGTCATTGGGGGGCTTCAATGCGTCGCGTTGATCAATTCGCAAGATCGATCGTTGGGGAAGAGGAGAAGTCGGAACCCACTACCTTAACACACACTTACCACGGTCGTCTCCGCACGGCTGAAGCGACGGAAGACGAGGTCATTGGTATCTGTGAAGGGTCACTATTTGCTGGAACCAGTTCAACCGGTCAGACGCTGGCGACTATCTTGTTCCATCTTGTCCGCCAGGCGCATGTCCGCAAGCGCCTTCACCAAGAATTAGACAAATCGAGCTCATCTGACCTGGAAAGCCTTCCGTATTTGCGAGGCGTGATTACTGAAGGCCTGCGACTCGCTATGACCAATCCTGCGCCTCTGACCAGGGCTGTGCCTGATGGCGGATGTCACATAGATTGCGTGTATCTTCCAGGTAGGGTCTCGGTCGGGGCATCGATATACGTCTTCCATCATGACCCTGATGCATTTCCTGATCCTTTTGCGTTCAGTCCCGAGCGATGGTTAGCTGATGAGACTGACTGCGAAACGCGCGAGCTGTGTTTCTTTCCCTTCGGTCTGGGATCGCGGTCGTGCATTGGGAGGAATCTGGCACTACAGGAATTGTACGAAGCTGTTGCTGCCACCGTGAAGTCTGGTGTCCTTGAAGGTGCCAGTACATGCGAGGAGAAGATTGTAGTAAACGGCTGCTTCAATGGAGAAGTCCAAGGCCATGCGATCGACATCCATTGGCCTATTAGGGAGAGTCGGAGCAGCAAGGTTTGCATGTAAATTCAATTCTCGACCCGATCGGGAAACAGCCTCACCGGGAGCTGCGGATGCCATCATGGATGCAAATTTCTACTCTCACATCATAAATGGTTTCTCTCTTCAATCGCTTTCTTCACGTTTGTCTTCTGGCCCCTTGATAATTTGCTGAGACTTTACTCAAAACACAAACCTTCCGCGATGCCACTCGTTCACCTCCCACCTGAGTTGGTCCCAATAATTGCGGGGCACTTGAAAAGCGAAACCGACCTCAACTGCTTCGCTCGGACCAGCCAATGTCTATATAGCTGGGTCAACCCATGTCTATATCAATGCGCGGTGCGGAACATGGGCGAAGCCCTTCTTCATTGGGCTGCTAGCAAAGGACAGCTACAAACCCTCCTGAAGCTACTAGCCTTTGGAGCGAAACTACCAGCAAACACTCGGATCACTACAACAGATTCACACCCTATCTCTACAGCCGCCAAATATGGCCACGTAAACATCGTCCATGCTCTCTTGGATCTAGGAACAGATATAGATTATCCCGCTGGCGTTCATGGCGAAACACCGCTCATGATCGCTGTCCGTGAAGGGCACCTGCCTGTCGTCCGAATGTTACTCGAAAGGGGCGCAAATCCTACTCTTCCCACGAAGCTTGATCACACACCCTTAGAGGTAGCCGCGACTGCTGGAAGACTGCTTGTGGCTGAATGCCTCATCTCCCATGTGAAGGAGCTACCACACACTGCCGAGGTTGGTAGTCTTGGAAGGGCATTGTGCGCCGCTGCACGTAGCGGACAGGTCGATATGATGAAGATGTTGCTCCGCAATGGTGCACCTGTCAACTACATACGTCGCCAACAGCTTGAGACAGCCCTCATTAATGCCACACGGGCAGGAGATGTTGAAATTACCCGCTTACTGCTCGACCACGGTGCGGACCCGATGATTGGACTCGAGACATGGGATAGTCCGCCCCTGGTGTGTGCGGCCTGGCGTAACCACCAATCAATAGTCGAGATGCTAGTTGAATATGATCCTAGGGTGAAGCGCCACTTTGCGGACGCTATGGTTGAGGCTGCTAATATGGGATTAGAGGATATGACGAATTACTTTTTGCTGAAAGGTGCAAATCCCGATCACCTAAGGAGTGGGGATCGAACGCCTCTGTCTTGCGCTGCCCAGCATGGTCATGGAAGCGTTGCCAAAGTCCTACTCGCAGCCGGGGCGGACATTAAAGCCAGCGATGGTCATGGACGTACGCCTGATTGGTATGCCTCATGGCTTGGTTGTCCCGAAGTGCTAGCACTGTTCCGAGAACACATGCTGCCTAGTGCCTGTCAAAAATAAATGGGCAATACACTAGTCAAAAGAGGGGGGGGGTGGGAATGATAAGATTATGTCGCCATTTACTGCATCGTACGAAACGACGCAGGAATCATCACAAAGCCACACATTGACCTTCCTTATCCAGCATAGCTCATCCTGAGCATACGACGAGACGAAATGCAGGCATATACAGAAGATTCATGTCAATATCTCTCCGGTGCCTTGTTGTTAGACGTCAGTTGTTACATGTCATAACACCTAAAATATGTATTATATCGCTCAAAATGGACTAACTTGAGAGTCATGGGGAAAGCTGCATTCAAGCACACCGAGAGAAAATCGAGCTGCATGACAGAAGATGACGACTGAACTAGATCAAACCGTGCTTGCAGAGGAGCAGCGTAGTCTTTCCTCTACTTACTATTGGTTTTGTGGTTCACTTCAGCAGGTATTCAACAACACTTACCTGTCACTCCGGCACTTATCATGCGAATCACTTTTACCATTCTTGGTGCATACTGCATGATGTTAGTGACCGAGTCATACATGTCCCCGGGGAGGCCATGCCGCAAAGAGGAAGTACGATGTATGCAGTCGATTGAAAGCCTTTTCACCTCTTTATCGGTACTGAGAAATCACGCTAAATCCGGGATTAAACTTCCACTGTAAACTTTTCGGGTCTAGAACCTTTCCCTTTGATGCATGTGCTGGTGCACACGAGCTATCTTGCAGACCATACCCCTGCACTCCGGAAAACTCTTCTGGTCATGCATCGGGAGTCGCATTCGATGCTCAATCCCCAGCTGCAACGTGTCCGGCATTGCAAAGAGTGGGAAAGCCAAGATAACAAAGGCTCGGGAACCAGGTCTCCGGCGGCTATCATAACCCTATCTGGTTAATCTTCCCTATGCTGATGAGTGACTCAATGATGAAGTTGATAGCTCATCCATGCCCCTCTTTGTGTTGCTTCGGCATTCTCCGCACTCAGCCTAAACCCGGATGCAATCCTGGTCCTGACACAGGCAATTAATAATGCGGATGGATTTATTTCAACCTCATCCTCCAGGCTGGTAACGCCCACCAGATCGGCCTCATTGATAATTGATCAACCACCACCATGTCCTTAGTGCAGGCCCTTCACTACGAGGTTACGGCTCCTGCGCCGTCGTTGTCGCATCCAGCAGTCCCGTCACCTCTTCATTCTATTCCCCAAACTCCTGCAGATGACACTCAAGACCCGCTCAATGGCCCTCTCCAGCAGAGCGTGGCGCCCACGACCGGCCAGGCAGTTTTTGAGCGGGCGCCTTCAGTCCAAATCACCCAATCCCGTCGGTTGGTAATCACCGTGCTGCTGCTCCTGGCCAACCTTGTGCAGGTATCGTATCCATCCATTCATAAATCTCCCAATGCTAAGGGCTGCCAGATGACTGTGAGTTTTGCTGGGATCGCGGGTGGAACCTTGCTAGGAGAGTCTCTGGGTGGTCAGGAAAGCTCTGCCACATGGGTTGGCGCAAGTTATGCGTTAGTAGCAGCTGGAGCAACAGGAGGATCATCTTGCTCACACTAACTCTGTATAGAATGACCCAAGGGACCTTCGTTCTCATGAGCGGGCGATTGGGCGACGTCTACGGCCATCGAGAGCTTCTGCTGGCGGGCGGAGCATGGCTTAGTCTTTGCACATTGATCAGCGCTTTTTGCGATAACTTCTATGCATTCGTTGCCATGCGGGCGCTCGCAGGCCTAGGTGGTGCCTTCATCATGCCTAATGCAGTAGCTATGATTGCAAGCACCAATCCTCCAGGACGCATGCGCAATCTCAGTTTGGGCTTCTTCGCGGCATCGGCACCAACCGGGGGCTACTTCGGGGCGCTGTTCCTAGGCGCTTTCATAGAGGGTACGGAATGGAAATGGTTCTTTGTCTTCATGTAAGTGGCAGCACCCTGTTAGGTGGGTTATAAATAACGCGGCCGAATCATAGAGCTGCCATTGGCATTGCCACATTTGTGCCCTTGTGGGCATTGAGTTCACGAGAAGCTCTCCTCGACAGACACGGAAAGATCGATTGGATAGGATCTGCACTGGGAACAAGTTCCCTGATCCTGTTCAACTTTGTCTGGAAGTAAGCCGAAATCCGCTCGAGAGGAGACATATACATACTAATACTCTACCACAGTCAAGCACCTAGCGTGGGATGGTCCACTCCCTACGAAATCGCCCTCCTAATCACCTCCGTCATCCTCTTCGGGGCCTTCCTCCTCTGGGAGAAAAGCGGTACTGAATACCCTATCATGCCTCTTGAGATCTTCAAAGCCCCCTCAATCCTCACACTACTCCTCGTCGTCCTCCTCAACTACATGGCTGTCGGCACCTTAATCTGGTACCAAGTCCTCTGGCTCCAAGACGTCTGGCACTGGTCCCCCCTGCACTTCGCCGTCGGCTGGACCCCCTTCGTAATCTGTGCCACAGGCGCAGCCTCCCTTGCAGCATGGCTCGTCCCTCGATTCGCAGCGCAATGGATCCTGGCCATCGGCACCATAACCATCCTGATCTCCAACGTACTCATGGCCACCGTCCCAGTACACCAAACCTACTGGGCGCAAGTCTTCCCCTCCATCGTACTCTTCTCCTTCTGTCCAGACTTCGTCTACACCGCCGCGCAAATCATCGCCAGCAACTCCGTCCGTCGGCACCAGCAAGGCATTGCAGGCTCGCTGATCGGCGCGTTGAACCTCTACGGCGTTAGTCTCGGTCTCGGCTTTGCCGCTACGATCGAGGACCAGATCGCGAAACACTCCGGTCGGATAATGGGTTACCGGGCTGCTTTGTATTTTGGGGTAGGAATTAGCGCAGTGGCATTACTGCTGGATGTCTGCTTTGTGCGGATGGTGAAGGACGATCGCGAGGGTTGGAACGAGGAAGATCGCGCTGCGGATGGAACTGATGCTGATGCGCTGGAATTGACGGGACAGGCGGCGGCGACTGGTGCGCAGTGGCCTGCTGCGGTAGAGCGGGCGTGAGCGTCGTGTAATGCCACAACCATCTGGTGTAGATCGGGGACATTTTTAGAGTTTCTCCTCGCGTTTGATGAGGCGTGCTGGTAGAAATGACGTACGTAGTAGAACATTTCAATTGACCATTATTGCAACTACCAGATATCGCTCGCCGAATCGTTGCTGAATCTGTTCACGGGCGCGACTAGCAAGAAATTGATTAACAAGTAAATACAGCCAGCAACAGACACGAAATATTGATTCATAATAAACACAAGCAAAGCATTCATTCACTCATCTTATTACTGACCGATCGATATACATGCACGTGGGAAAGGGAAGGACATGAGGGAAGGGAAAAAAATCAAAAAGAAGTTTCAAGGCCCGAGCCGCGGATCGAACGCGGGACCTCTCGCAGATATGCTTGGGTTTGTATCCCTAAGCGAGAATCATACCACTAGACCACCCGGGCTTGATATATTAATTGCGTGGAACTTTTGCTATATGTTCCAAAAAAAAGAGAAGGGGTGGTCGAGCGGGTCCCGAAGCTGGGGTCGTGAGGTGATGTTGAATGGCAGTATGTGATGGAACTGAATCTTCGGATCAAATAGCTTGGAGGTGATGTATTATCTAATGAAGGATTATAGTACTGCTGTTGAGATTTATTTTGATTTCTCCATCTACTGGAAATGGGTTGGAACGGATTGGAGTTGAAATACTAGCCAATATATTTACTCGCTAGTCAGTGTCCACCACACATGCTTGAAGCTACAAACTACTAGTACTACTCTTCTCATGAGCCCGAGCTCTTGTTGGGATGGTACTAGCACTAATATTTAGTAGAATTATCACTCTAGCATGATAGAAGCAATACATGTTTCTCTTTCAACCAACCTATCTCCCGAACAAGTCCTTGGAACACGTCGATTTGTTTTCCCAGTCTGCTCTGAGTAGCTAGCAATATATCATTTGTCTACAGGATACGCGTTCAACACATCAAGCCTAGTAATTGAACCTCGACCTTCTAGCGGGTGCAACGCACTACATGGATATATAATGATAAATATGTTAGCTACCCATTCCGCGCCTTTCTCATTACATATAGATTATATGACTCCGCGACATTTACTCCGGTTAGACATTACTATCGGACAGATCCATTTACGACCAATTCCTCCATCGTCCAGATGCAGATAAATTGACCCAAAGAAACAGAAGAGCAGCTCACCGTAAGGATGCCAATCAATAGTCCCAGGTTCTAGTGCCAATAAATATAAGCAACGGGTTGACCGTAAATCTCCGGACATGAGTTTCCCGTCCCGCACGCTTATGGGGGTCTCGCCGTACCGGCCAACAAGAACAGCCCATCGGATGACACCCTACTCAGCTCAACACAGCAACGCTACAAGGGACTCAGCTGACTTGGAATAAGCTTCCGATGTAGCCCGTCCACTTGGTAGAGAAGGATGACGTGGCTGGGCTGGGAAAAGTATTCGATGACATGGCCCTGAAGAGGTGTTGAGATTGTCAGCTGCGTGTAGTGATAAGATCATGGATATTTTGAATCATGTTAGATGTGAAATCCGGGAGAACGAAGAACTCCTGAGAGACCCTGTGTGGGAAGGGGCTGGTGGGAGTAAATGAACCGGCAGGCTGCAGGTATCGCAGGGATACACACCTTGCATAACACCTGATAAGAATCGAGGTAGGAGATTCAGCGACCGAAAGCATAGCTGAAAAGCCGACACCTCTTGATATGATACTGACATTGACAGATAGATCAAGTAGCCCTTATGGGATCTTCTGTCATCTCTCCACTGGACTGATGCTTTCTACGTTCGAGGACAAGCAGCATTAACTATGCACGATTGCCCGTGGTAGCTTGGGAACAGGCGTGCACTATTGGACCGACAAGGTCCGAGACCTGATAAGGTGATCGACCATGCAGTTACCGATCAGCCTTGTCCTGGAATGATTAGCTGCAGGCGTAAATCAGAACCCTCCAACACGTCTGCTCATTCATAAGAGTGCATCACGCTGCTGGTTTGTCTGTTTCACCCGATCTCGCAGTGGTTGAGTTCTAGCCTGGTGGATTATTTCGGTGCAACATAGAGTACATATCATGGTCACCATGAAGCCCAAAGAGGAATACTGTGATGGCCCGGATACCAAAGCAGAAAGGATGCCGTCGGATACTGAGTCACCAGTAGAAGATCCGGCTCCAGCTCCCGGTGAAACTGAGGTTTACTCGACCTTCTCTCGTCGAACAAGAGCATTGATTGTCCTGATAGCTTCAGTGGCCAGTGTTTTCTCCTCCTTGTCGGCAAACATCTACTTGCCCGCAACTGACACTATTGCCGACCAGTTCCACGTGAGCGACACCTTGATAAACCTTACCTTGTCAACATATATGGTAGGTGAATACATACAGTATTTAAAGGATGAAAGGAAGTGCTTAACACGATAACATAGATCTTCCAAGGTCTCGCGCCCACTTTTTTTGGTGGGCTTGCTGACAATGCAGGGCGGCGGCCAGCTTATATCCTTTGCTTCATCGCATATATCGCCGCCAACATCGGGCTCGCTTTGCAGCGCAACTACGCCGCGCTGCTCATTCTGAGATGTCTCCAGAGTGCTGGCGGTAGCAGCACTATTGCGCTCGCTAATGCTATTGTTGCTGACGTCGTCACTACCGCCGAGCGCGGCAAGTACATTGGATATGTGTCGGCCGGCTTCATCATTGGCCCATCGGTAGGGCCTATAATCGGCGGGCTTTTGACGCAGTTCCTAGGCTGGCCCTTCATATTCTGGTTGCTGGCAATCCTTGCAGGTGCTTTCTTTATCGTGCTAGTGCTTTTCCTTCCCGAAACTGCCCGTAAGGTTGTCGGAAATGGCTCGCGATCTCCCCCCATATGGAACTTGTCGGGGCTTCAGCTCTGTTCTCGACGTCAACGGGCCGAGGCTCATTCCTCGGCGGGCATTCATCTTGGTTTCCCCAACCCGCTCAAGGCTCTCACCATTATTTTCCACAAAGACGTTTTTCTGATTCTTCTGGGAAATGGTGTGGCTATCGCAGGCTATTTTGCTGTCACAGGTACCATCACCTCGCAGTTCAGCCGCATATACGGCTTCAACGAGGTGCAGATCGGTCTGTGCTATCTTCCCCTTGGCGTGGGCAATCTGATTGCTGCATATACACAAGGAAAAATAACGGACTGGAACTATCGACGGCACGCACACAGCCAAGGCATTGATATTTCCAGCAATCACCGACCTGACTTGGACAAATTCGCCATCGAACGCCCCCGTGCTGAAGTCGTCTTGCCGCAGGCAATCGGGGAAGCATTGAGCATGATTGCGTATGGCTGGGTTTTGCACTACGAGACCAATCTTGCAGGCCCACTCATTCTACTTCTTCTCATCGGGTATACTTCTGCAGCAGTAATGAATACCTTGAGTGCGTTGATGGTTGATATCTACCCCGAGAGCCCGGCGATGGCAACAGCTGCCATGAATCTCACACGATGCTGGCTCGGAGCTGGAGCAGCAGCTGCAATCCTTCCTATGATTGACGCCATCGGTAATGGATGGGCCTTCACTGTAATTGGATTCATGTGTTTTGTGTGCGTGCCAGCGATGGTAGTGGTCTGGATTTGGGGTTATGACTGGCGCAGACAGCGACATTGACAGGAAGTCGTCTCTAGGGGGATTATGTTAGCCATTGAGAGATATCATCTAATCTAACACAAAGGCACTTCTTTGATTAGCTAGTACGATGTAGCATGTTGCATGTTGCATGAGCGTCGGGGGCTGACACAAGCATACTAGTCCTGTCATACATTCAGATGGAAGGCCAGGTCTAAAACTCGAAAGCCAACACCGGTTAAACCGGCTCTGTGTATCACAAGTAGTAGCGCTGTCAGGCTGAGCACGCCGGGTAATCATTTCTTCGAAACTCCCAGGCTCTTCGCTTGTCGAGCTCAGGAGAGAGGGACACCTTAGTGAAGGCCACTAACGCCGAAGTTTCGGGTATCCACTTGGTATCCCCGATGTTCAAAGTATCTATTGGTAGATGGAAGATGTATGGAAGAAGAGGGTAGAAGGGGAAAGATGATGTCTGGTCAATGCTAGTGTGGCAGTGTTTGTCGCTGACGTGGGGGCGATTTTAAGGCTGGTTGGAAATGTTATCCCCAGGCAAACAGTAAGCAAACAGGAAGCAAACACCTGATCTTTCCAGCACAATTTGGGGCCATGGGGCCAAATCCTCTTAGCTCAATAATGATCGCCAGGGGCAATGAACAATCTGAGTTAGCTGGAGATGTCCCATGAGTCTTGTTAGTCTCTGGATGAAATGTCCCATACTACAGCCGCATTCGCTACACAATTAGTTCGTTAGCTCAAATCCCATTCTGCCTTGGTTGCTTTGTGATTTACAATCGCTGATACCACGGGTTTCCCAGCCTTGAAGATACACTGCTCCACGTCTGTACCACCATGCAAGACAGGATACCTGTAGATATCGAGCACCGGGCAACGAAGCATGACAAACACATAAAATCTAGCCATTTCGAATGAGAGATGTCAATTGCAGCCAGTTTGTCCGACCCAACACTATCAAGCCCAAATGAGCAACAATTTTCGCCCCATATGAAGGACCGTTGACCCACTGTTGGCCACCACTCATTGGGTTCGATAGTCTCTCCAAATCAGTCTTTAGATCTATCGGTCACTAATGAGCTAGAGATTCACCACATGGGGCCGAAGACCCTAGAAAAAGCTGTTTCAAGATGCCACGGCTGATTCCTATGCGGCTATGCTACCAGGGCGATCATATAAGATTGCCTTCACCTACCAATTCCACTTCCGTCTTCCAAGCATCGTGAACACAGAAAATGCCTGCGACACTTAGGAGGACGCTGTTGCTGGCCCTGTGGGCCGGCAGCCTGGTTTCCAGCTCCTGGGGAGCTGATCTACCCACTACCGATGTGGTAGCCTCTCACCCTAGTATCACTCCTGCTCCGGTAGCAGGAGCTTGGCTGGCTGAGTCGGATTCTGCCGCCATTGAGCATGAGGTGGATGAAGACGAGCACCCTCGGCTGGTTGCTAGAAAGAAGAAAAAGAAGACAAGCAAGAAGTCCAGCAAGACAAGCAAGACAAGCAAGACAAGCAAGAAGTCGAGTAAGACGAGCACAAAGTCCAAGACAAAGAGTTCTACCTCGACCAAGGACACAGCTACTCACACGACGAGCACAAAATCCAAGACTTCTACTTCGACCTCGACCAAGGATACGTCTACTCACACAACAAGTACCAAGACGCCCGAGTCTCACAGTACCTCAACCTCGACCAAGGATACTTCTTCAACGAGTACCAAGACACCTGAGGTACATAGCACCTCGACTTCGACAAAGGCTACATCTACTCATACGACCAGCACCAAGACACCTGAGGATAAAAGTACCTCGACTTCGACGAAGGCCACTCCTACGCATACGACCAGCACCAAGACACCCGAGAGCCACAGTACCTCAACATCGACCAAGGCCACACCTACTCACACTACGAGCACCAAGACACCCGAGAGTCACAGTACCTCAACATCGACCAAGGCCACACCTACTCACACTACGAGCACCAAGACACCTGAGAGCCACAGCACCTCGAGTAGCGCGGCTCATGAGACCTCTGCATCGGGAGGCCAGTTTGTGCAAACCCCAACTCCAGGGACATCAACACAGACAGTCTCGGAGGGGTCTGCGGCAGGCACTTCTACTCACAGTCATACCACAAGCCCAGGGTCGTCTGCTAGCGGCACTCACACGCATACGACGAGCACTGAATCTCATCAATTGTCCTCCAGTGCTGCACACCATCACACAAGCACAGGGTCTGAGCACCCGACCTCCACTCCTGAATCTCATTCTGCATCGCCCTCTGCATCCCACACCGCATCCCACACCACAACCTCGGGATCTGCGCACATAACTAGTAGCAGTGCCGTCGAGACTTCATCTCATACCGTGTCATCCTCTAAGCCAGTCATTTCTTCCGGCGTTGCAACTTCTACAAGTGCTACCCCGGTTAGCTCTGAAGCTGCCCAGCCGACTGATGATGGTTCGGGCGATGATGGGGATGACGGAGAGGATACTGGCGATGATACTGGGGATGACGGAGATGATGACGGAGATGATACCGGTGATGACTCCGGCGACGATTCAGGCGAAGACACTGGTGATGATTCGGGCGACGACTCTGGAGATGATGCCGGAGATGATACTGGTGATGATACCGGAGACGATACTGGTGATGATACCGGAGATGACTCTGGGGATGACACTGGTGATGATACTGGTGACGAATCTGGCGAAGACTCTGGCGACGGCTCTGGTGATGACACTGGCGATGACACTGGCGATGACACTGGCGATGACACTGGCGATGACACTGGCGATGACACTGGCGATGACACTGGCGATGACACTGGCGACGATACCGGCGACGATACCGGAGACGATACTGGAGATGATACTGGAGACGATACTGGAGACGATACTGGAGACGATACTGGAGACGATACTGGAGACGATACTGGAGACGATACTGGAGACGATACTGGAGATGACTCTGGCAACGAATCTGGAGACGATACTGGAGATGACTCCGGTGATGATACCGGTGATGACTCTGGCAACGAATCTGGTGATGACACTGGCGATGACACTGGCGATGACACTGGCGATGACACTGGCGATGACACTGGCGATGACACTGGCGACGACTCTGGTGATGACACTGGAGACGACACCGGAAATGACTCTGGCGACGACTCTGGCGACGATACCGGAGATGATTCTGGTAACTCTGATGATGGCTCAGCTACCACTACCTCGCCTGCCACTTCATCCTCCGCTTCTCCAGCTGCCAGCTCAAGCGCGGCTGTCTCGGAGCTGTGCAGCCCGCAATGCACTGAATGCCTGTCAACTGACACGATTGATACCTCGAGCACGTCATTCAGACGGTCCGGCCTATTCAGCAGAGGGCTGACTCAAAGGGCCTCCAGCTTTCTCACCTGGATGTCCGCCCAGATGCAGACCGCACAGCCCCTTGCTAAGAGCACTAGCGGCATAACTACATCTACATCCGTCGTTTTTGGCAGCGGTACAAGCAGCCTTTCCCAGGCCAATGTTCGCGGATGCACTGTTCTCTACGCTGTCTCCAAGTACGCTGTGTACGAGGCGCACCTGTGGGAATCCCCCGGATTCGTGTCGAGCCAGAACGGCACTGTCGCCTTCAACGAGCAGGCATTCCAGACCAACATCATCAGCTACCTGACGAGCGATGTGAACCTCAAGCTGCCACAGCTCACGGGCTCCGCCGCGTACCCCGACCCTGGCACTCAGCTCTACATTGGCACGCCTGTTGCCGCCACCGGACAAGGCGCAGAGTACGCGTCTCAAATCTCGCGCATCGCATCAACAGTCAACCAAGCTCTTGGGCTGTCTTCTGAGCCGGCTGAGTACTACTACACGCCTACTAGTACGGACAGTGAAAATAGCTGGCTATTCCAGTACAACGATAACGCCTGCAACAAGCCTGTGTGGCAAATTTGGTATGGTGGTGTGGCAGATAATGCGCTGTGGTCATCCAGCCAGACATCTAGTTCCTGCGCCTCTAGTGCGGCGACGCCTTCTCGCACACCAGGAGTTCTTGCCTATACCCCGTCCACCATGATGGTCATGCCCAAGGCAACTCCTGCTTATTAGCAGGGCTGCTACTAATTTATCAACCCCGAGCATGAGCTGAGCTTTGCTGCCAATCTTTGACTCGTCCTCCTTCCTTTTCTGCACGATGCCTCCACACTCTCTTGTTTCTGTACGATGCTTCACACACTCGCTTGCTATATTACCTTCTTACATTCATTTGCAAATCTTGCTTATCCTTTCTTACACTCACTTGCTTACCTTATTGTCCAACTGTGACCTATACTTTGGAAAACTTTAGGTGCATTAACTGCAGTACCTTTAGACAGGAAATTTCATACTTGTATATATACTGTTATCCAGCTATGTAGTCAGCGTAGAATGTAACAAATCCGCCAAGCAACGAATCGTCATCCAACCCCCTTACATGGAGAAGGGGTGATCCCCACCCACCGACCCATCAACCCATCAATCCCCCCGTCACCAACCCAGTTTCACACCCCAAACCAAGAACCAAAACCAGTTCAAACATTTAAGCCAAGAAACACAGCAAGGAAATCAAAATGCCATTCAAGATCCTCCTCAAGGCCACTCGCCTCCCAGAAACCTCCCCCTCAACATTCAAATCCCGTCTAGAAGCGCACATCGAGCTAGTCAAGCGTCTTACGGGTCCTGATTTTCCCCTCTCCCATCGACGAAGCTATATTGATCGTCCTACTACTCCATCTTCAGAGGGGACATATCCTACCACCGTGCTACTCGGACAGCAGAGTGATTTCTCATTCGACTCGATAGCGGAATTGACTTTCGATGACGAGGCTGCGTTCGAGCGGTTTCAGGCGAAAGTGCGCGAGCCGGAGATTGCAAGAGCAATTCAGGAGGATGAGCATGGATGGTCGGATCGGGGGAAGCTGGGGATTGTGGTGTTGGGAGAGGTGAGGGAGACGAAGAGGTGATTTCAGTGGTTGATGTTGATGATGATCTACCCTACAGAGGGGGGGATGATGTGGGGTTAGTTTTGCGCTTTGAAGAATCGAGGCAGATCAATTGGATGTTATAAGAGTATATGTGAGACTTGCATATCCTAGTAGAAGATTTATCGCCTATCACATCTACTATTACCTACTGAATGACCATTCTATGTCCACGGAGTGACAGGTGACACAGGGATCGACGACCCCTGGTAGATCTGCCGCATCACTGCTCCATACATAACAACAACAGACAACCACTTCAATACCACCCCTCACCAGCCATCACGACGCGTTATCAATGCTACGCATCTCTCGAGTAATACCAAAAACCTCACAATGGCCTCCCCTACGCGTCAAACACTCTATACCCATTTCTTTCACGCGCAACACCGCATCCTACACAACAAATCCCCACCTCAAATACCAACTCCCCAAATACGATTTGCACCAGCCAGAACCAGGAATAGCTCTCTCCGCAGTGGCCAGCTTCAACACCCAGGGCATTAAGTCGGTCTGTCCAGCCTTTCTCTCATCATGCAGAGTGCTTCAGCCCTTAACCTCACGGTGTCACCCACTTCTCAATACTTATCCAAGACATCAATTCAACTCAAAGTCTCGCGCCCACTATTCCACGACGTCAGGCAGTGACAACTCATCAAGCGAGTCATACTCCAAGTACAATTGGGTCGACGGGGCCGAGTCTCTCGAGAAATATAGACCCGGCGGCTACCATCCCGTCATGATAGGGGATTTACTACGTGCCGATATCGCATCGTCGACAAGCTCGGGTACGGGGGATACTCGACCGTTTGGCTCGCCCGCGACACCCACCTGGAACACTACGTCGCTGTCAAAGTAGGCATAGCAAATTCCCTTCCGCATGAAACCAAGATTTTGCGGGCTCTTTCGGCGCCCACTTCAGTGCCACCGTCTGTTCGCGCGGGCCGCGACTCCATCCCAGTACCGTTAGATGAATTCGAGGTGACTGATCCCAACGGGACGCATCCATGCTATACGACGACACCCGCACGATGCAACCTCAGAGAAGTCTCTTTCAGCCGTCTTTTCCCTCTTGAAGTTGCGCGTGCGTTATCGGGGGGTCTTGTACTAGCTGTCGCATATATGCACTCACAAGGCTATGTTCACGGAGGTAAGCTCAGTGTCAATCCCTTAGTTCCACTTATTCAAGCAAATGCTGATAAAAACAAGATATCCATCTTCGCAATATCTTAGTGAAGCTACCAGCAAGCTTCGACGGTCTCTCTACTGAGGCATTCTACGAACAATATGGGAAGCCTGAGACGGTGTCAATCACACAGCGCGATGGAGGCTCACTTCCACCCCATGTTCCACCGAAAGCAGTGTTACCTCTTTACCTCGGAAAAAAAGCCGAGGAATTCACCTTGCAAGACGCCCAGGTTCTTCTGGGAGATTTCGGCGAGGCGATTTCCCCGATCTCATCCCCTCGCTCTGGAGAGTATTGCCACACCCCTGTGCCTTACTACCCGCCAGAGGCCCTGTTTGAGCCCCAGGCGCCTCTGTCGTACCCTGCGGATGTTTGGAGTTTAGCTACTGCTGTGTGGGAGATTCTAGGCATGAAGGCTATTTTCAGCACTGAGGCGCCAGAGGATGAAGTCACGTCTCAGCAAATTGATGTTCTTGGGCCCATGCCGCAGGCGTGGTTTAGTGCTTGGGTAGAGAGGAGCTACTTCTTAAACGAAGATGGGCGTCCAGTGGAGGGCCGCGAGGTATGGCCTGTGTTGGACCTGGCATTTGAGCAGGGAGTGAGGGAGCATCGACGGCAGGGTGGAGTAGGGGATTTTGATGATGATGAGACTGCTGCTATTTTAGAGCTGATGCGGGGGATGTTGAGATTCAAGCCGGAAGAGAGATTAACGATTGAAGAGGTGCTGCACTCGGAATGGGTATCCAAGTGGGTGATGCCTGATTACGAGCGCAGCTTGCATGCTCAAAAGAGCAGATGATGAAGCTCATCGCTAAGATTCCCTATGTACCTTGGATTTGGAATAGTCATGTAATTAATTACTTCGTAACCTCCTCCGCAAACCCAACCAACAACTCATTCACAACATCCGGCTTCTCCAACTGTACCCAATGACCCGCATCCACCACCTCGATCCTCGAATCCACCACATTCGTAGTCGTCATATGCGACCCCACCTCCATCCGACAAACATAGTCCTGCTTAGCAGCAATATACAGATTCTTCACGGCACATTTTCCCACTCCACCCTCAATACCCGCTTCATCTTCGGTATTGATGCCGCGAATCGCGGCCTTATACCACGATAGCGGACCGGCGTATCCACCCTCCGAGAAGATACGATGATGGATATCGTAGTCTTCCTGGGTGAGCCAGGACGGGAGAGGCGTGGTTTTGCCAGACCGGACCCATTCGGCTGCTTTGCCGATGGGCGCGAGGTCGGTTTTCCACATCGCAGGGTCTTGCGGGTAGATGAGGTTGAAAGCGGATTCGGGCTGTTTATTTATTAGTATATAGTTCAGAATCAATAGGAGTGGGGGGATAGATGTACATGAGCCGCCATTTCATCAGCTGCTTCGTCAGTGTTATGCCAAAGCCAGTACCCGAAGACGGGGTATCCGAAGAGGGATTCGGTGTGTTTGAGGAGACCGTCTACCGCTGTCAGAATCTTATCCTCGATAGTCATATGGGTAATAGATAGGATGCATACCAAGATCGAACTTCGGCCCAGGGGCATTATACGCGACCGCAATGCTCACGAAACCGTAGAACCGCTGGGGATAGTAATAAGCCACGCGGGAGGCGAGACCGACGCCCCTTAACCCTTTTAGTATATATTCATGCAATTGACATACTTATATGAGATTATAGGACAGGTATCATACCAATCATGTGCGACCAACACCGCCCGAGCGACATTCTCGCGATCCAGAATCTCAACCACCTGCTGGCTCATCACCTTCATACGATACGCTTTCAGATCCGTCGGCTTGTCGGTATCGCCATAGCCCAACAAATCAGGTGCAATTACACCGTATCCGCTCTTCTGCAAGAATGCGATTTGGTGTCGCCAGTCATAGCTAGTGGAAGGGTAGCCGTGGAGGAAGAGGAAGGTGGGTTTTCCGTCCGTGGCGGGGACGTGGACGTAGCCGTAGGTGGTGCCGTCCGAGAGAGTGGCCTTTTTGGCTAGGTTGGGGTAGACGATGGATGCCATTTTGTTTCCTGGGAGATGTTTGACGGTTGCACTTGAAGGGGGGGGGAGTAGGGTGAGATTGGGGTAAATATATGGATGGGGGTTTGGAGGGGTAGCTTTCAGCCTTGTTGGATGCTTGTTGAGTGTCAGCGTAAGCAGTGGGATTGACGAACCACCCTATCACGGTGGACCTTGGCTTTGTTGGTAGTTAGTGAGATGGGGATAATTGGGGACACCTTATGATCAAAGAAGTAGTAGTAGAGTTTAAACTAAATGATTATGGGTGGTGGTTCACGGAGGGGCATTTATTTTGGCTGCCAAGGATGGATTAGTTAGTTAGTGGCCTCCACTCTGCCGAGGCTCACAATAGAGGGTCTGCATTTTCGATTAGTGAACTTGACCTAACAGGTTGGATATTATTAACCTCATAACTATGAACTATTCATTGTCCTTCTCAATACTGGAGAATTTAACAGACTTCATTTTCAATTCATAGTATAACTCCATGTCTGAGCTAGTTGTTCAACCCTGTGTTGACACCTTTCGGAACCCGCTCCTAGTGCATTTTAAGCGTAAATTCGCCAGTCGTGCATTGGAGCTAACCGCTCAACCATTCAATAGAAGACAGGATATCTGAGTCTTGGAGCCAAGAATGCGCATCATCAATAAGCTTCACTTGATAGAACCACTTCAGGTAGGTAGTGTGGGACTCAGTTCTCATGTCGTCGTTGATCCAGTTTCAAGCGTGTCGCAAGTACAAGAATATTCCCATATATTGATCACGATTAGGGCTCATCTCATTTCGTTTCGTCAACAATTAAAGATCTCTTTCATGCCTAGCGGATCAGGTAATGGTTACATTGCACCCATCTTCGTGCCTTTTGGCTGTTACTGAGCCTTATACACTTCTGCATAGTAAAGATTCAATCACGGGTATGATACACTAGTACACAAAGAGCTGACCGCAAAGCATAGATATGACCAGTCTAGGCTATGTAACAGTCTAGATCTCATCACTCAAAAAGTAATTCGCCGCAACCGGCCCCCCAACCGCCTTCAAAATCGGCTCCAGAGTGAAGTTGAACCGCGCAAAAGCAGTCTGCGAGTAATAAGTCCCGTTCGCTGCCTCTTCGAAAGGCACATATCCCTCGGGCTGATCAAACAGATACAGCGTGTAGGTGTGGTTGGTGCTGTCGCGGGGACGAGGAGCCGTATACTCGGAGATAGCATCACTGGAGTTAACGAAACGTCCGTTCTGGATAGTGTAGTTGCCACCCCACCAGTGCAGACGAGTGGTGGTGTTGACAGCCAGTCCAGGGACAAGAGTGTCGTAGTAAGCGGCGGTGGTGACATCCGAATCAGGGATGTTGAGGTCGAGCATCACGACCATGTAGGTGGCATCCTTGTTCAAGTTTTCGGTGACATAGATGGCCGGCTGGCTGGTGACATCTTCGCTCGGAGTTAGTTCAGAGTTTACACCGTATAAGGGGCGGAGTATGTACCATCTGGGCTCACCCAGGTACCAGGGGTTACGGTGGCATTGGGAAAGGCGACACCAAAGTTCTTGTTGGTGGATGGGGAGCTGCCCGGGGGCGTCTGGGCCAGCGCGGCGGCGGCGAGGGCGGATAGAAGGGTGAGATAACGCATGGTGGATGTAAAACGCAAGAGGTCTGGCCAGGAACACAGTTCCGACGGCTCGTTCCATGTCTATATAATGTTCAGGAACGGAGGTTAAGATCAGCTCCGTCCGCCGAAGGCTTCGTCATACATCGGCGGATGCTGCTGGATCGGGTTGGCGAGTGGATCGGCAGCGGCCCCAGTTTGTGCAGAATCCCCGTCGTCCCGCTGCCATTCCAGGGTTAAATCCGTGAAACGTCGGATATCATGTGGCCGTTACGGAAATCATCTCCTTCAAGTGCTTCACGTGAAATTATTGCTCAACATCTGGCTGTGAAACAAGGAGGATATCCGATCAAGTGACAAAGGCACCTTGGCGCAGATTTATACATAGAAAATTACCCTCGCGAGCGCTCGGTTCATCATATACACAAAGTACTAGATAATCATCATATTATCTTAATAGAACCGGATCATCCTCAAAGAGCGATTGTTTGGCTCGAGCAGGGGCGACATGTCCCACTGCCGCTGTGTGCACTGTGCAGGGGACACTGCCGATCATCTGTGCCGCTCCTGAACCAATGGTTAGCTGTGGAGCTCTTGACTCGTATCTTATCAATCGAAGATAGTGTGTACCTGTAGTTTTCTCTACTTATAGTTACATTAAATCTGGACCGGCCGCCATATTGTCACTTACTAACGAAGCCGGGTGGGTCCTCGTGCCAGTCGAATTCATCCAACATATTCTCCCACAAAGCCGTCTCCCGATCTCCTCTTTCACCTCCTGAGTACACTGAAGGTGATTCATGCGATGCAGTCAGAGAACGGGGTCCACGTATAGCCCACTGGCTACCAGTCACTTTGTTTGCGTGTCCCCGCAAAGAACTGGGACTAAGATGATACAGCTGAGAATTCTCGTGCTCATATCCCAATCCCTGTATCGAGAGATCAACCTGTCCTTGCTGCTGCTCACATGTGGTATTTTCCAGCCAAGCCAACATGCTTCTCAACACTGTTTTGCAGTTCATCAAAGCGTCATCTTCTCGCAAATTACCTTCCAGTTTCTTCATCAGGGCAAGTCCAATGCCCTGTATATCATGTCTTCTGATTCCAGGGATGTCGAACTGCGCATGAAATAGCAAGTGAAGCTTGGAAAGAAGCAGAAGGCTGTACCAAAGTATATTGTATGATGAAGCGGGCAGGTGAACCAGCGCTGGTGAAGGTATTGCGAGAAATATGTTGATAGTGTTGTATGCTGACGAGGATAATGCTTGAAGCTGCTGTAGATCACAGTAGGGAATGCAGTGGTGCCGTCCAAGGACTAGTATTGATGTTGCACTAAGCTCTAGGCGCACAGCCCCTGGGTGAATATTAGTACCTGACACAGCACTATATTCTTGGGAATAACTCACAGTTGTCCCACAGATTTTGGTTACGGAGAAGTTCCTCTGTATGCTTTTGTTGCAGTGCGAGGGAATCAGATAGCTTCCGCCAGGCCATGGTCTCATCTACCCCCGAGGAATGCTTCCCAACAGGCGACCAATCAGTCCGGCAGCGTGTACACTCCTTGATATAAACCCCGAGCACTACATCGGTAGGGTATTCTGCCTTTAGTGCAAGCATCTCAGTGCACCGTTTGATCCATTCAGTATACTTCATGGCTAGCTGTCCTCGAAAGAACAGTGATCTGTTATGGATATCATAAATGTAAGCTTCTAATTCCGAAAGAAGGGGAGTCCTGTTAACTCACCTCGAACAAAGATAATAACATCCGAGAAGAGCCCGCTGTGCCGCCGAGGTCCAGCAATCGCTATCAATCTCTACCTGGTTAGCAATCTGGCTGTTAAACGGAGAAGCCTGCATATTTAAGTCTCCTTTGTCCAATCCTAGATCCCCAACAACCATGACCGCCATTTGCAGAAACATAGAAGACTGAGAATTAAAGATAGGCCAGTGATAATAACTCCAGGCAACGTGGACCAAAATTCCTAAGAGCAGATCCAAGCTCCTCTCCAAGTTGACTATTAAGCGAGTGGCGATGGACCTCCTGACTTCTTGTTCCATCCTATGTTGTAACGATGGTTTGTGCTCCAGGCAGGCGGTCACGATGCACAACAGGAGAAAGGGAAATTGCTGCCGAAGTGACGGAACACCCAGCTGAGTGGAAATTATGACGAAGGGAAACATGGGCATCTTATGCGAGCGAAACTTTGCCAGTAGCTCTTCACATTCCAGGAATGTGAAAAGCCCACGAGAGATAAAGTCCATTTCTGCATCCGTTTCTGATGATGAGTTTCTAGCAGGTAACCCATGATGATTGCTATAATGTGAATCATCTTCGCTGAGGTGTGATCTATGTTTTGGTGTTCGAAAAGGTAGGTTGTCATCACTACTTCTCTGGTAAGGGAGATTCAATAGGTTGGTCCATTGCCGAGAATTGGAGCAAGTACCTTCATTAATGCCACCTGAGTGACTAAACTGTCCACTTGCTCCTGCAGGGTGTCAATGCGGCTTTTCCTACTATTCAACAGAGCGTCAGCCTCGGATAGCCCCCTAACAATGTGATGAGGCCGACCTGTAATTGCCAGTCCCGTGAGTCTCTGGGGCGGTACAAGGCTGGGAGAGCCGCATACAACGTTCGCAACTCGGTGTACCTCGGGCCGAATCTCGGGTCGGCACACATTTAACCTTTAATTGAATGCATCTGGCGCAGGCATGTCGCCTCCGATGTTGTCGGTGCATCTCACTTCAGTGAAGACAACGGAATGCCGCCTCAAACCACCATCAAAGGGATGGTGAGAGAAGTCGAGTTTGTCCATCTGTGAAGGGAACCAACAAATTATAAGACTGTTACTGATTGATCCTTCGAGAGTAGCAGAACAAGGATTCAGAGAAAGTACCAACAACAGATGGCAATAAAGAAAGAACCGACCTCGACCGGGCCAATCAGCATTGCTGTCGGAGGAACCGGGGTCGGACTCATGGCCGGAGGCGGAATCGGGATCGGAGCCGGCATGTCAGCCCTGTGCCCTGACAGGGAGGTATGGCCAATTATCATCCGGAAATTTATGTCGGCCTTATTATTGCTATCTTTGACTAGAAGCGAAGCAATGCAGGCAAATGAGCCAAGAAAGCCATCCTCCTTTCAGGCCTATGGGATGTGAAGCACGGATGACGGGTGATCCAGAAGACTAGCCGACAGCTGGAAAACAGATGAAAGCCACGTAGTCTCACAGTGTTCGTGGCCATAATTCCGTATCATCAAGTGCAGGGTAGCAGGATACTGCTTTTCAAGCTTTTATCTCGAGTTCTGGTTCGTCTGTTTTATTCCGAGGTAACGCTACAAAGTGCTGCAGGCCATTTCAGCGGCACCGCAACATCGAGCCCGCGCTTAATAACAAGCACGTTATGCCTCTGTACTACCATGAACTCGCGGGTACAGGGTAGATACTCAATAAGGAATTTTGCGCTGTTTCCTTTCCACTCCGATAGAAGTAAGAAATGCCGCCATGCGCCTTGTCTGTTGGTTTTCCATTGAGCCAGATCAACAGTACAAACCCAGAAGTCGCTATCCACGAACAGAATTAGGCCCCCAGAGACACCGATAATCTGATATATTTTGCTGGATATATGCTCGAAGTCTGGTAAAGGATATTCATTAGGCCATTTGTTGTCCGGGTGAATTTCAGTTGCCTCCCAAACCCTCAGCTTGGGATGCGGGTCCTTCTTGGATGCATACTTTTCGCCGATCGTAGCAATGTATTGCCCAGCACTCATTGGCCTTCTGAATTGATTCAAGGTGTCAAGCCGTGGAGCTATGCAGTCATTTCTATCATCGTTGGGTGGCTTTTTCTCCAGACACTTTTCACCCGTCGTCTCTTCAAAACGGTCCCACATGTACATATAGGCTTGACCGGCACCTAAAACCAAGAACGAATCTGGATGCTGAGGGTGCTGAAGAATTTCGTGGTCATGGCTAAAGTCATCTAGACGGAGACGAAAGTCAACCTTGTTTTCAGACAACGTCCACACCTTGACCCAGTGTCTTCCCTCAATCAGCACCTTCGTTCCGCTGGCGTTGAACAGCAGATCCAAAACAGGCTCTTCAGATCGTATTTCGCTCACAGTAGTAATCAGCTCATCCCCATCCGAGCTGGGCTCTATTTTGGACACAAGGATGCGACTGGATTCGTCTGCTGTGACAAGCAGCCCGGCACTTTTGCAGTAGCCCATGCAGCTTATCCTAATACCCAGAGCGTGCCGACAAACTTCTTTCGGTTGCACAGTTTGTCCGTCGAAGCACATGACGGATCCATCTTCCTTTCCACAGAATAGGTACCTTCCATCTGGGTGCGGGCAGATTGCTGTTATTTGAACGTCCGCGGCTCGTTCCACATGATTTGAAGTAGTCTCCAGGGTCCTTGCTTGACTGAAGTCGCTTTCACTATGATCTTCGTGCTCTCCCCCAATCATTATTTCTGGTCCCCATACTCGGCACTGAGAACCACGGATATCAGCGAACCGCAGGCTGTCGGCACTGAATGAAATCCCGCGGATACCATCTTCAGACGAATTGATTCGATGTATGAGAGCTAGGCTTGTCCCTTGGGCCCCGGTGAATTCATAAATACTCAAAGTGCCACTAGAGCTGCCAGTGACAAGGTTACGACCATCTGGAGAACAGGCGAGAGTATGAGCATAGACATTCTGTCTGCGGTAGCATAACTCAGCGGTATACAGGTCATAGACCACAAGCTCTCCATCGCCATACGAGACTACCAGGAGATTGTGATTTCGGTTGAATACCATGCCATCGACAGTGTATTCTATGGCCATATTACTGTTTCTGTAACAGGCTTGAACGAGAGACGATGTCGTCATCTCAAACACATATACCGGTCGGCCTTTGTAGCTGACTGCAAGATAAGAGCCACCATTGGACAAGAGAGCCATTGCTGGAGGCTGAGTTGGTTTGGTCTGTCCTGTTACTTCTTGAAAACGCTGGGTCCATGGAAGTGTGTCTCCCGAGCTTTTTTCGTCTTCAAGGGTCCAAGAAGTTATGTAATTTCCTCGAGTAGCGGCCACTAAAACACTGCTATTTTCATGAAATGTGACGGTTAGAGGTTGGTGCGAGACATCATAAGTTCGCACTTGTCTTAATGTCTGCAAATCCCAGACTTTGATTTTGCGCCGGCCACTGGAGGCCAAGTACTGGTCATCATCACTAAATTTAAGTAATGTCACTCGCTCTTCGTGAGTAAAAATGGCCTTCGTTTCCAGTGATTCCCAAAGATAAAGAGTGATACTTCCATCGGACAAGGAAACAGCAAAGTGAGAATTCCCATGGGCGATTGCAGTCGTCCGTGAGCTACCATAATCAATTCGAGACATGCATTCACTCCAGCCATCATCTTCAAGGCCTTTGAGGATGATGCCACGAGGTCGCAAAGTGTATTGCCTCGATATGATTGACTCCGGGGGGCAGAGTGATGGAATGACTGTATGGATCGCTGAAGGGCAAGTGTCCAAGGCTACCCGAAACTTGGCATTCACTCTCAGCAAATCGTGTATCCACTTCCGTAGCTGCTTCTTTTTTTCGCTTGATATAGGCATCTTTTCACTGTTGTATGCCAAATATGAGGCCATGTTCCTGCCGGTGTGCGTGACATACTGTAGTCTCCTTGTCTCAGCGAGGTACTGAATCCAGGGCAATGCAGTACACTCCATAAACTTCAGGAGTGAATCCCATATGCTGGGGTCTCCTATAGCGCAATCATTCAGATGGTCAGAAAAGTATATTGCGGCATAGTCAGCGATGTTGCTCTCTGCAGTGATTGGCAGAGAACGTGCGTCCGATCCTCGTCTGCCGGGCGCATTGTCGATGAAGTTGCTTAATGCCTTTAGGCAGAGCTCTGCGATCCGCAATTGGCTTGTAGGCCTGTGTATGACAAAGGATGAAATTTCTTCCTGCTCCAACAAAAATGCTCGAGCAGTTTGGTGAACACATTGAACTTCATTTCCTCGGCCAACTCTAATGAGTTGTCCACAATTGGTGTTGATAGCATCTTCCAATCTGTGAACTGTTTCACCGGTGTCGATCTTAATGGCATGCTTCAACTCTTCTACGGAAAGTGGCCTCATCGCTAGCGACGTCCAGGTAAAGATGGACCGAACCAAATCATGGCTCTGGGCCGGTATGTTTTGTAATATTCGCGTGTAGACATTGTGCATCTCCATAGGCGTTTCACTGATAACTTTTTCTGCGCTTTCTTCGGAGAATGTGGTCTCGAGCTCCCGAATTACGAGAGATAACCATAGAAAGGACCCATTAGCCAGATCCAGGATTTTGGCTTGAAAGCTTCCCTGATCGTCATCAGCTGCGATGGGTAGGTACTGAAACCTCGAGTTGACAAATGTCCTCAAATCATCTATCGTATCCTGGGGCTGTAAAGTGTATTCCCCAATGGTGTGATAATGAGATGGATGGCATCGAGACATTTTCAGCCCGTTGCGACTCGTAACAAAAATTCGCAACCACGGAGGACATTCTGTAAGTAAAGAAACAAGGAGATAGGGTTTGAGACACTCGTCGAGAGCATCGATGACCCAGTAGCGTGAAGTAGGCTTCAGCTCCTTGAAGATAAACTCCATGAAGATCTCACGCCACAATGTTCGCTCGTCCAATTGCTCCCACGTGCTAGAATCGGGTGAGACCTTGGTAAGTTGCCCTAGGATCTTCTTATCCATTTGACACAATTGAAAGGCAAGTGATAAAAGACACTTAGTAATTGTAGAGTTGTCTCGATCGCCATGCTTAAAGAAGAAATAACTGCATGGGAGATTGCTCTGAACACAGTCGTCGATTATAGAGCTCGAAATGACTGATTTCCCAGAGCCAGCATTACCCGTGAGCCAGAAGATGGCCCGATCGGAGTCTCCCAATTTCCACGAAGCATATTGCTTCCTCATTGTCAGCCATTCACAGGTTCCGGTAGTCCGCAGCTCGTCCAGCGCCAAACGGTCATTATTTGGAGCATCACTGATGCCGGTCAATTTGGACAGCTTCTCCAAGGCCGCCTTCGCATCCTCGGAATCTATGATAGTAATGGTAAGAATAACCTCGGCATGTATGACGGCGGAAGCCACTGACCCTGAGAAACAATGGAATCGATGGTAGTGACAAAAGCATTCCGAACTGTCTTATAATTTGGGTCTGCAGGACTGTCAAATTTGCACACGCCCCTATGGTCCGCATTCAGAAGTGAGCATCGCTCCTTTGAGTAGCCTAGAGTGGCTGAGGTTTTGTCAACAATAATAGCGCTTGTCAACTTGAAACTGCACGGAAGAGTCTCGTAGAAGGACCATATGTGCAAGTAATCCGCAACATGTCGAAAACTGTCATTTATAGACTGGATTGAGTCGGAGTTTCGTTCTAGCTCTAGAACAAACGGCTTGGGCCCAAAGGACACCCTAAGGACATTTGCGAGAGTCGTTGCAAGATCGGAGCCCCGGTGAGGCGTGGCGAGAAAGTATAATGTATGTATTCGCGCTGCAATCTCCTTCAGAGTAGGGTCCTCTCGAGCGAGAATATATGCATGTGGGATGGTGAGCCCAGAAACGGACGGAACTGGACATGGAATGCTCTACCTTTTTCGCAACCAGCCCGCCCATACTATGTGCAACAAGTACCAATTTTGTCTTTGGTTCATCAGTTGGAAGTAGGTATAGAGGTAGGTGCATGTCTCACATTACTTCGACGAATGTCTGGATTGCATTTGATTTCTCCTAACAAGGACAGCGCAAAGTCATGGATGTTCAGAATACTGGCCGTTTTTTCGGCCCAATCAGCTTTATATCCAAAGCTGTAGATACGCACGCTGTTAAATTCTGGGTCTTGGGATAACCATTCTTTGGGCCAATAATGGTAGGGGTCTGGTGATTTGGACCATGTTTTCCTAGACCCTCCTCCGAGGCCGTGGATAAAGATAAAGTCGACGAGCGGTTCTGAAACGGTGCGAAGCAGTTGAAGACCTAGAGGTCCTTTAAAGTCTTCACTCTCAGGTAAGGGCTTGTCACTAAGAGCAGTATGCCTTTGAGCAACATTGATTCTTCGATCGATACGGAGCCTGCCGAACGACCTCCTGAACCAGCCATAACTCTCCGCCGTAGAGCCATGCCCTCTCGACTGTTTCTTTTCAGCGTCTGCTTTCCAGATTTTCATGCTGCAAGGCTAACCTTATCCATTACAAAAGCATACCAATATCGTTACAATACTTTCTCGACGTCTAAACCATCAAGAAGCAGGGGTGCCAGGTGCTGGTAGGTGATATAAATTCCAAATCTTCCATCATCAGTGCCCCTCACTGGGAACTGCTCGCTTACGACTCCCTGCATTGGTCTATTTTGAGATTCTGCACAGCGAATGGATACCCGTTGCGCGAGCCAGTCGTATGTCTCGGTTAAGCGCTGCCCACCGTGCTATCGCACTCATGCAGACTGAGCGGCTATAGGATGCAGTGCGACACACTGCGCAGTGTATAATTCGTTGATTGACTCTTGGCTTATCACTGGTGTTATTGATTTCTGTCGAGCCAATGTGGATGCTTTGTTTCAATCGACTTATGGGGAGGTGTTCTATGGTCATCGGTGCCATAATCCCGTCGGGTTTGCGACTTTTTGCCATGGAAATCAGCGTGTCCGCAACATACTGTTAGCCAGTGTCCACAAGGTGAGTTGTGGAGAGAAGAGGTGGTCTCAGAATTGGTGAAATCCGTAGAGAAGTGTTCCAGAGACGCTTTGTGAACTGTCGACATGATTAGTCGCCATTATGTTGGTCTGCAGATATTAATACTTTTTCTTCTCCCTGAAGGGGGCGATCCAACGTTATAATATTGGAGTGATGTCAGTTTGGTTCTTAAATAGGTATTCCTTTGCCACCGCATTGTTCCTTGATCCCAGTCATGGCTGTATTGGAAGGAATTCCTTTGGAAAAGTATGTGTAGGGGCTAAGCAAGTGGCTCCCCGGTGGAGATTGGCACCATCACACCCCTGCTCGTTGAACACGGCAACCACGGCGGGGTACTTCATTCCTTTGCTTTCAATACTTATGACAGTCCCACATCAATTCAATGACATCGCGCATCGACTGCATCGACTGCATCTGCCTCATACAGGTTCATATCCAATTTGCTGCCATCATGTCGCAGTGCGATGGTCAACCAACCTCGTTTCCAGTCTCCCAGTAATTGTGTCAGACGGCATTCCGACGAAAAGTGTCATTGACCATGTTGTTTTATCTGGTATGATTGTGTTGGCTACGTATTTGCATCCTAAGTTTGAATAATAATAAAAGTAATAACAGAACTTGCGCTCTTCCGTCGACCGTTGAAAGTCGTTAGCCTTGGTTCTTCGGCCTGGGCTCAGAGATATCGGATTGATGTCGAAGCTCAGGAAGAGACAGATAGCTATTTCATGAAGGTAACTCTTCCTACGACACTTAAGCACATTGGAAAATCCGCCACGCTTTTTGATCTGCTAAACATGCTCTTGGCAGATATCATTTGGGGATCATGGTAGGCAAGCTCTCAAGGGAGAATTCGAATCTACTTTGGCAATCCACAACATCGTCGGAAGCTTCACTCCCATGCCAATCAGATGGGGATCCTTCAAAGCTCTTGCAGGAGCACATTATTATATCTGTCGTTTCTACGACTTTGCGGAACATGCTCTCAAGCCAGCAGAGTTTTGCCAGGAGATCGCCTTTCTCCATTCGAGCAGCGATTCGCCAAGCGGCAAATTCGGGTTTCACCTTGTGACATACAACGGCGACCTGCCTCAGGAGAATGGCTACACTGACACGTGGGAGGAATTCTTCACGATTGGATTGAGGCACATGATAAATATGAACCTAGAACGTGGTGGGCCGTGGCCTGAGCTGGAAGGCTTAGATACTGTTATGATTGACAAAGTGATCCCCCGCTTGTTAAGGCCAATGGAAACAGGAGGGCGGTCCATCAAGCCATCCCTCGTCCATGGAGACCTGTGGTGCGGAAATGCCGCAGTCGATTCAGCCACAGAACAGCCGCTGATATATGATCCTGCGAGCTTTTATGCGCACAATGAGTGTATGTGCTATTGGTAAGTCTAATTTTGAGTTTCACTAACGTGGTCCTGCAGACGAATTGGGCAATTGGCGTCCTGAGCGAAATGGGTTTGACAGAAGCTTCTTTGATGCTTATCATTCTATTATTCCAAAGACTGCCCCAACAGAGGACTACGATGACCGGAATGCACTGTATTCGATGTAAGAACCCATCCGACTTATTTTTATGAAGGATTTCTTATTCGGAACAGGCGCTTTAATCTACAAGCCGCGGCCCTCTTCCCCGAGGATACTAGCTTTCGAAATTCGTAAGTCGAGTTCAATTTCTCTTGGCCCCTAAGTTGCTAACCATATGCCAGGGTGGTTGAAGAAATGAGACGTCTCGTTGCAAAGTACCCGGGAGGCTACGAGGAGTACGCCAAAATGTCCTGTGACAACTTATAAGGAATCTTGGGCCAGTTATGATATTTTGGTCCCAAACATCTGCACCTTCCATCAAGGCATATATATATAGTAGTTTTCGGTCGCGATGGCTCAGTCTTATCATGATATTTTTTTCTTTATTTCCCTGGGCTTCTTGTAAGTATCGGAATAGTGCGCGAAACTCTGTTCATTAGAAGAAATCCAGTTGGCGTATTATCTTCGCAGTAGTTATGGCATGCATCTGATTAGTAGAGTACTACAGATAAGAAGACATGCAAGTCGAAAAGATGGTAAGCGCCCACCGAGTGGAGATTAGCAGCACCCCTGTCGGTGGATGGGGTACTTGGGCGGGGTATTTCTTCCATCTCTGGTTTGTTTCTTTGTCATTCTCCTTCCCTCCCAGCATATTCAAAGATCATGTCACCCGCATCCTTTTTTCATCTCTGACATTGCATTCCAAGCTGTCGGCTTCGGCACCTTTCAAGGTGATGATGGCAATGGAAACGCCAAGGGGGCTGTTCGGCTGTTCTGCAAGCACTGCGCTCCGGCTACAGACACATGGACACCGCTACTGCTTATGGAAATGAGAGGGAGGTCGGCAAAGCTATCAAGGAGAGCGGGATACCCCGGGAAGAGATCATTGTTATCACTAAACTGTAAGCACCTGCGCTTGTGGCTGCAACCGGGAGACCGACTCTTTGTTCAGAGCTCAGACGTGGCACTGTGTTTCCGACGTAGCCTCAGCTTAGGCAGACTGCAACTGAAATATGGCTTGTTTATAACAATTGTATATCACTCCTAGGGCTAATACAGATTGCTATAGAGGCCCCTTTCCAAACGCTAACCACCGATAATTTCTAGTTCCCCATGCATACAGCCCTGGACCGGATAACAACACAAACCGACATCCTAACGGAAAGTTAGATACCTTAATCATCCCCTTATCCTACTACGGTGTACTAAGGTTCTCTAACGATAGCCAATTATCGACTATGGAATGTTGAGAGACTGTCCATCGACCTGGACAGCTATGGAGATACTGATCAAGAAGGGGAAAGCAAGAACGATTGGTAGGCCTGCACCTCCTGACATGGTTTGCAGACGCTCTTATGATTAGGGGTCTCCAACTTCAATATCCTAAAGCTGAAGAAACTTCTCGAGTCAGCTAGGATTCCTCTTGCAATTGATCAGATCTAACTCCACCCGTGAGTACTCGAGCCGTCCTACTGTGTGCGCTTGGATTGACTTGAGACCCGCTAGGTATTTACCCCAAGTTGAGCTTGTGGACTTCTGCAGAATTAAGGGAATTCACGTAGTGGCTCACCAGCCACTCGGCGGCAAGCCAGTAGCCGCAGTCATTCCGAACGCAGACCGACCAGGTCCGTTGAGCGACCCAGAAGTCGGTCCCCCCAATGCCTGTGATAATTACGGAGACTAATATCTACAAGGTAGCCGAAATAGCGGTAAAGAATAGGCTTTCGCCAGCCCAAACCATACTATCCTGGATCGTCCAACAAAATATATCAGTAATTCCCCAGACTGTCCAGGAGAGGAGAATGGTAGAGAACCTCGACTTGAAACAGTTACCTACCGAAGACATGGCAGCAATATCCAATATATCAAAAAAGAAAGGAGAAGTTCGCTACCTCGATCCAAAACACCACATTGGCTTCGACATTTTCGACGAGCAACACGATCAACCAGTGCAGGAATGATCGACCAGGCACCAGTGTTGTATTTGCAGATATCTGAATGGATTTCCAACATTGCTAGGAACTGCCTAGACTAGTGTGTGTCACTTTCCACTAGCTACGGAAGGATTCCATCTCCAAATATGATATCAGATTGCCATAGCAGAAGGATAGATAATCCCGCAGTACCCCTCAACAAAAGCTTTGACATCGTTTCAGATGTCCAACACAGCACGGCACAGCACAGCCTACTTCCACTGTCATAACTTAGGAACAGGACCGGGAACCAACAAATCTTGATCACTAGCTAAGCAGAATACAAAACGCGCATCAAAGCGCGACAGCAAAGCCTCACCTACATGACTGATCACGACATACAACATACACAGCCTTGCAGTGTAGGCCTAATATCACCATCCATTCAGACATATTACACTCCCAACAAAACATCCTACATGATCTAAACATGGCAAGTAATTCAGTGATGACTCATTTACACACAGACCACACATAAGTTACAACACCTGAATCAGCAACACTCACTAGCACAAAAAATCCCTAGCAACTACTTACTCAGTATCTAACTGACTGACCCGCCTACGATCCGGAAATACCCCGAGGCCACAGCCACAGCCATAGTACTAGTAGTAGTACCCCATTTCAGACCTTACCAGATACTACTACATAGATCCACTCAATAGCAGATTACTTCTAAGACAAGAGACAAACCCGCCAAGCAGATAAGCAAGCACCAGCAAGAAAAAAATAATCAAACATCGACGTCACAAGCGAGCACCTAACTAACTTAATAGCCGAGATACAAGTAGACTAGACTAGAACAACGGGATAGAAGCTAGACTAGACTAAGACACACGTGGCCAAATAAACCACCTAATACCGAACTAACTAAATCACTACTAGTAAGTAACGTAGCTGACAGCCTAACTAACCAACCCGACTAAAAAAGACGGAAGACGGAAGACGGAAAGAAAAAACGTGGGAGGGGGTCAATCACCAGCACAATATAGATTAATAAATAAATAGTAACTGTTGGTTTCAGCTCAAACCCTGTTGGGATTTTAATCCTACTAGTCAGTAAGTAGTAGTAGTAGTCACATCACACCACCACCACATCCTTATGGAGTTAGTAAGTACTCACTAAAATGACTTTCGCCAAGTAAATTGCACAGACATCCATCCTGGTCATGCACACACACATCCACATCCTCATCCTACCTACCCCAACCAATCTAACCTAAACAAATCTTACCTTCCTAATCCATCGTAATCACGTAACTATGTAAGTAAGTAAACACTACTACTACTAGCATGGGGGTTGGGTTTCTGACCCCTCTCCCATCCATGCTTAGTCCCAGCGCTAGAAGCACCAGAAACACGGCCCTAAGACACGTGTTACATGGGGGCCGTGTAGATCATCACTCCTCGACGATAGTAGTCTTTCTTCATTACAGGGTATATATCTGCACTCTACCAGGGGGCGGGGGAAGGATGGATGACAATCCTGGTTTATTAATTGGATGGGCTATATACATGTTAAAACTAACTAGACTATATGAAGTTTAGCTGGTATGATGGGTGGGATGAAATAGGGAGTAACTAAGTTAGTACATGTGGGTGGGATGTTCTTTTGATTAGAAAAATCATACTTACTCTTGCTCTGTTCCTGCTAGGATGTCGGGCACGGTGATCATGCATACGATCTTTCGCTTAGATAAGTGGTGAAACTGTCGTTGTTTCATCTACAACTATTATTATTTATTTCTTGGCATTGCAGAGTCGATCTCGAGTGTAGTTCATTATTAGTTTGGGTATAGACCTTATCGGTTATTCGTCACATCACATTAGGAACATCATCCCACGCACTTCAGCGTATCATGAGAAACAAGTATCAAATCAAATCAACCAACCAAACAGTTCAGTCAGTCATGCATGCATGCAGATCAAAATAATCACTCATATCGCTAGCATACGAAAATAAGCAACCAACCAGCCAAGCAGGCAGCTTCAGTTTCCAATCCCATCCCTCTATTTCGCCCATCCCAAGTAAAAAGCCAAGACAAAAGAAAAAGAAAATCCAAACCAAAACACCCTGGCGGTCCTATCCCAGTTCATCTGATCCCGCTTTATGCCGTTTTCCGTATCCGCTCCGTAGCTAATGATGATAAAATTAAAACATAGGAAAAGAATTGAAATCACTCCAAGGTTCTCCTAGTGCCATCCCCTCTCGGGTGCCGTGTTGTACCCTCCAACCATCACCGGAGTTTCTTCGTACAGCTGCATGTTTAGCCCCAGCCCGCCATTGTTCACCCGTGGCAGTCCCCCGCACACCACGTCGCCAAGATATGGGGGCGGAAACGCAGGGGAGTGCTGCAGAGATCCCGCGTGGCTGTAATCCGAGAGATCGTCACGAGGGTCCGAGAGCAGCCGTGGGGAGCTCGGATACAAGGCCTGCGACGCCGGTGCCGTCACATAGGCTCCGCTGACATCAAACGGGGGGCTGGCGATGGTCACTTCGGGAGGGGACTGCAGAGGCGGGGTGTAAGGGGCGTACGTGGCGGAGGCGGAAGACGGAGAGGATGAAGCGAGGCGGTAATCGTGGATGCTGTGATACGGACTGGGAGGTGCAGGAGAGTAGTGGTCAAGGGAGGTGCGCGGAGACCACTGGAGCCGGCTTTTGTACTTGGCGACTATATGACGGGGAAGGTCCATGGCAGATAATGCGAGGTGTGCATCAGGGTGGAAAGGATCGGCCGTGCTTCGAGCAACTACCATGCGGTAGATTTCTTCGATCGGACCGATGGAGAGCGGGCCCAGGTACGCACCGCCCAAGTCGGGAAAGAGGCTGTCGAGGACCACTCCAACCCCGAAGAACTGGGCCAAAATGGCTAGCGAGCCGATGTCGGCATCTTCAGGTCGCAGCATGGCAGGCGGAAGCCAGAACAGCCACCTCCGTAGCGGCTGCATGCGCTCAAAAGCCTGTTCGGGGGTTTGCGAGAGGAGGTCTCGTTGGAAGTGTCGTACAAACTCCAAGAGTTCCCCGATGCGGCGGTAGTGCTCATGGTTATGTGCAACCCGCTTCTGCAGGGCCTGGAGTGCCACGACGGTTTGGTCGAGGCTGGCCAAATCTTCGTCTTGGAACTGGTAGCCCGACATGACGGGAGTGTTGGTGCACCCCAGATACCGCTGATTTTCCAGGAACATAGCCAACTCGGACTCTTGCTTCCACATCGGATGCATGGAACCCAATACCTGCTTCGGGTCAGACTCGCTATCAGCGCAAAAGATAAAGATACTTACCGTTGTAAGACCTTGCTGCAAAGACGCCCAGCTCTGCCACTCCGACGCCTGCCACGACAGAATAATCGAGGCAGCCAGAATTGCATCGCAGTTATCCTTGGAAAACGCCCCCAGGGCATTATGTAGGCCCTGGATAGCAACACTCCGGTGGTGATATGTGAGTTGTTTCGTCTCCTGGTTGCGGGTGATCCAGGCGAGGTGGGAGGCGGACATGGTCAGGATGGCGCTCATGACAAAGTCATTAGAAATGGCAATAGCGAGAAACCTATACAAACATCAGTAAATCTGCCACCCTGTTTGCTCGTCAGGCCGCACTTACGTAGGCATCTTCTGCGCCCAAATGGTGCAGCTAGCGAGACCGCGTCGCTGGAGATCAATAGACAGACCAACAATGTGATGAATCAGGCGCAGATCAGTCAGCGAGAGCTTCGTCCAGCAGGTACGCGGGAACTGCAGCAGCTCAGCAAACGGAGCCACGCCAGTGAACTGCCAGTTTTTGATCTCCATTTCGATTTCGGCGGACATGAGCAGGTCGGGAACGTTGCGCATAGAAGATGCGTCGTCGTGGACCGTGGCAACATCCATGTAGTCGCAGCGACAGTTGTGCTTCGTGCAGTTCCGGCTGTGATGGTCAGCAGCGATTCCACGCAGCTGCAGTTTGCAGATGGCAAGCAAACAACAAATAGACATACCATTGTGGGAAAGTTTCGTCACAGCGGATGTGCCGCCGCTTGCATGTCTTGCAGCCGAAGCGAGACTTGGTGTGGCTCTTGCGAGGAGGGCCACCACCGGGACCAGCCATGGCGACGATGAAGGCTAACGAAACGGTGAAATCGAGGAAGAGAACAGAGAGAGGTGCGGTGGGGTCAAAGACGAAACGATGAAACAATCACAAGAGAGTCAAAGCTTGAGCACAGGAACTGACTCAGGCAAGGAGGAGAAGCAGTAATAGGAATAGTGACAGTTGACAAGAAGAAAGATGGGGGGAGGGGAGAGACCAGATGCGGAGATGGGCCAGGCCGGGATATTATAAGAAGTAAGAGCAGAAGATGATAAACCCAATCTGATCGGAGGCCAGAAATTACAGCCCACGGTTGGCTCAGTAAATGCGGCGTCCAAAAATAACCTCGAGCCGCAGCCCCAGTGAAGAGCAGCAGAGATACACACGTGGGGAATACGAGAAAACGGTGGAGGGCAAGTCAGTAAAGTAAAAGAAATTCTTTTTAATTTTGCTTTTCCTTTTTCTTTTTTTTTTTTTCTTTTCTCTCTGATGTCCCTGCGTCAAGCCGAAAGGAGTATAGAGGAGAAGGAAAGAAAAGTAGAAAGACAGAAAGAGGCAAGGTCGTCAGGCGGGGACTGGGAGGGAAGACCAGCAGTAGCAGCAATAATACTAGCAGGTATTAAGTAGTATAAGAAGGCGGAGGATTGGGGAACAATCAACAGGTCAGGACCAACCGGCCGGTAAAGGACGAAGAGGAAGCTGCAGCCACAATTTTCCCTCCTTCAGCTGCGGGTCGAGGGACCGCGATGGTGGATTTGGTAATTTAAAGAAAATGAAACCAGAATAAGGAATTATAGGGAAGAAAGTGTAAATAAATAATAATTATAAAAGAGAACGAGAAAAGAAAAAGAAAAAGAAAAAGAAAATACTACTTAAGTAACTAGAATAAGTAACGAGATCATTTGCATTTCAGGGGACAAGAAAAGAAAAGCAAAATAATAAAAATGCCAAATAGAGAAAATCATACTTACTACTAGGGGGGAAGAAGAAAGCCAAGAAACCTAGACATCAAACGAGAAAAGCAAAATAATCAAAAAATAAAATAAAATTACTATACTATAATTTCGAAAAATAATAATAATAATCATCATTAAAACACAACCCAGACAATCAGTCAGGGTGGAATCTCTGGGGTTAGCGAAAGCCAAGATGTTGAGCGCCACGGTACGACCGGTCAGATGCTGATCTCCAGACAGTCCTCACAGCCAGTCATGAACGGAGCAGTGCCGGAAAAGGAGAGAAAAAGAAAATACTGCCACCACGATGGCCGATCTGGATGCTCAGAGAAACTGAACAAGCCAGGGAAAAGAAAAAAGCATGATGATGGTGGTGGGGGGGTAATGAAATCCGTCGAGTGAGCCTAGCCCCGACATGGGGGAAGGGTAAGTTGGGAGGAGCAGGAGGATCGGACCATGGCTGCAGGCAGGGGGGGTGTGTTGATGGTCTGAATGACTCGGGTAAGAGAGAATATTGTGAGTAAGATTGTGAGAAGTGATGATTTCATCTGGCCAAGTGAAGAACCGACCACCAAAATCATCGTGAGTATTGGCAGCAGCAGCAGCAGCAGAAGGATGTCAGGCTCGCTCAGATTACTGTTTTCCGGATTATTCGCGCTGGGAATTTCTCCATTGGCACGACTTGAGCCTCTTCTGCCGAGACAGGCTTAGCGCAGGCGAGGCAGCTGGGATCCACATTCTGTTTTGAGATGAGTATTCTGGTTTCTTATTGGCTGCTAGAATAACCCCAGGGCCAATGAAGACGAGGGCACGGGGCGGCCACATGGCAGCATCACCGCCAGTGGAAGTGCTTGGGCCATCCGTCCAAATGAAACACGCCAGATTCCCTCCCTCTTGAGTTAGTAGCCCGAGCAGAATCCAGTATGGAGTAACTAATCACTTAGTGTACTGCTGACTCTGCCGGTGATGAACTGACGGCCGGTGTGGAAATTTCCTGATCGATCCTCGCTCGCTCCATCCCGCCTAGATTCGGTCTGGTTCCGTTCCCTCTACTTGCTGGCTAGCTTGTCCGTTTCAAGTCCAGTCTGTGGTAGTCGAGTACTACTGGCATCTCCCCTCTTTCATGGTGATCCCTCCACTTTTTCCCTTCCAGTGGGCGGGACGGGATTCACAAGCCTCCGAGGAAGAAGAGGCCCTCCTCATCCTCAGGTCTAAGCCGCAACAATCTGGAGTTCATCGCCAATCCACTGCCTTCGAATCGACGGAACCAGAAACTCAAACGCCCTTCCTCATCAGAAGAAGCAATGTCATCCTCCCTCTCCATCCCTTTCCATCCCTCACTCTCCCATTTCCAAGAATTAAATAAAAAAAAGAAAACAATATCATCTCTACGCCCCAAACCCAGAATCATGCCACAGCCCTTCTAGCCCCAGAGACGGTGGTGGCGGTCAGGGTCTGTCAGAGGAATGCTTTCCCTCTTTTTCCCACCCCCCATTCCCTCCCCAAGGCTCGGGCGCAGCGGGAACACAGATACAGAAGTGAACGAGCAAACGAACAACAGAGATTGGTAAGTTAGTAGAGTAACCCCGGGGGTCGTCTAGAGTCCAGATAGTCTGGACAGGGTCTGCGGAATTCTCACCCAAACTCTGGCGGGATACAGGTGTGGTTCCGAAGCGCTCTACCTTTCCGATTTCCATTCTTGATATTGGTGGAGAGCGCTTCCCCATACCAAGCCAGCGGCGTCTGCTTGTTCTATGGTTCCTCCTCCATTTAGACTTGGGCCGGAGGAACTTACATACACAGACACTGTGTTTTTTTTTGGCTGGGCTTTAATCACATTGTTGGTTCGCCATTGGGCTGCTTTCCATGAAAAAGTAAAATAAAATAAAATAGAAACAAATGACACACGGTTGGACAGACAGCCTGTCACTTGCGGCGGAGTTGGTCCGTCTATCATCATTCAGATCGGCTGCAAGTACCTTCCACTAAGAGTTGTACTTTTCTTGGATCAAAGGCGGCCGGCCGGTCAGGCTTTCTTCGTCGTGAGGACCACTCTGGGAGATGGAATCATCAGTGGGCAATAGAATCTGTAGGCAACATCACTGTGGCCTGGTCTAGTACCTACATCTCCGCCCTTTTCTTTGGTACCTACGTAGCCCGTCCGCTTCCTTTGGTTTCTTTTTCCTCCCCCTACCTCTGCCTGACCTGACGGACAGATCATCCCCGCGGGACTGCAATAAGCCTAATCAGACCCGCTCGAACTGTGTCAGCCGCCTTCTCTTTTCTTTTCCTCTGTTCACGTTGGCTGACGTACCGGTAAGGATGCTAATCGGAGAACCATCGAATAAGGTGATCGATGGGCCACAGATCCTACCACATTGGGCCATCCAGGATGATCGTTATAGTAGGGACTGAAGCTAAGTCGTCCGCCCGTGCTGGGATCGCTGCCACGATTATAAACGGAACGACACTTGACTTGCTCGGGTCTACCGTAGTAAAGTTCGACAAATAACCATGCCGCTGATGATGCGGACTGCAAGACCAGGGTCCTCCCTCTTCATCGGAAACACCAAGAAATGGCAAGAAATGACCAGGGTCTGTGAGTTTTGACGGGCAGTTGTCACTAGCAGTTAGTTAGTCGTCTGCCATAAGCGATGCATCGCTGATTGGGCAGCTCGTAAATTCTATCCCCCTTATTCATACCAATTAGGGGGGCGTTGTTGCTTTTTCCTGGCTCGTCATCCATTCTCACCCCCCATCATCTTCTCCTCTCCTCTCCTGCATTCATCAAAGTACTTGGCTACTCAACTTAGCCTCTCGTGGAGATGTCAACTTTCGTCAAAGTGTGCCCCCGACGCCAAGACAGGCAAAGTACTGAGCAACTGAACTAGTCGTCGCTTGCACTTGACACATATACACCGAATGGTTTGCCTTGCAGGGCGATCCGAGCGCACCGTTCATGGTGCCTGAAAAGTTGACCCAACAACCCCTCCTTTCTCCCCGTTCGCTCTCCGGAGGGGTGACCAGCAGTGGAAAATAACAGATTACCTAAAGTACTCTTCACAGCCAGGTCACAACCTTAATGTGCGCTAGGGTGGAGGCACCGGTCGCTAGTAGATTCCCTGTGGCCCTCTGATGGCTGTTGGGAGATAACTTCCCCCTGCCAGGGTGGGTATTCGATAATTGCAGCGGGTCACCACCTTGTCGCGGTTACTTTGATCTGAATAGGCACCGGAGGAGACCCATGATTCAAGCGCGTTGGACTCCGTAGATGGCCACAGTCTCATCATGTTCCAAAGATCGATAATGAGCCAATGTGCAGTGACTATGGGTCTGTCGGTGGAGGATGCGATCTTTCACAAGCTCGCTCGCTCCTATCCAGACCTTACGGGCGCACACCTACTTACACTTAGGACGTCATCAGCAGGACTCTCTGAATCTGGCCATGACAGCCGACCAAAGCGCAGATGAAATTCCAATCTGCAGGATTCATTTCGGTGATTGGCCGCCCGGGGGACTGTGCCCAGGGGTTGCTAGTCAGCCATCCTGCTCTCTTGCCGAGCAAGACCCTGTGTAACGGTGCAGACAAGCCATGCAGCATGCGACCCGCGGGACAAGGGGGGGTAGACAATAAGTACAACCTTCAGAAAACCTGCAGAGAGATACCTTCTTCGGTCCATCAGTTGGCATGGAGGCGATGACAAACCCAAGTCACCGGCCAAGACCCCAAGACCCCGACTCAACCTTTGCCCTGCTGGAAGGCGTCCATCATCCTTAGTCTTGGGTTCTGGCGCTGCTCGGTAGGTTTAGTCTAGTCCCGGCCGAACTAAAGTTTTGGGATCGAGGCTGTAAAGCAACAGCCCTCTCCCTCTACTAGATACTGTTTAAATGACATGGTGTAATGGACAGTTCGGGGCGCATTTTTAACCCAGGATTGCCCACGTAATGACTGACAGGACCTTCCATGGAGCATGGAAGATGAGCCTCGCGAGAGGATCCTAGTAGCTTAGGCCTTCCTTTCGTAGAAAATCTGACCTTCTATTGCATCAAGTGGGGCGACTGGAGTTACAGGAGAGACCGGGCGGTCGATTATGATAGACGCGCGATCCACCGCGAGGATGAAGGCGCAGTGGACGGACGTGGCATGGCGCCTTACCTCAGCCGATATGTTAGTACGTAGTTGGTTAGATATCTGTAACGCGGACAGATCGTCTGCTTCTAAACGCACTCCATGCACAGGCGAAGTCTTCTGTATGACAGACCTGGTCCACATGCACAGTCTGGATAAGACGATACGGAGGTAACACGGTTTCAGCCTCGACGGACGGAAGCCAATGTGATCTTGCAAGTGTCGGTTCCCAATCGACCGGATGAAACAGCGTCAGCTGTCATACCTCATGGCCAGCCAGACTCTCGGTGATTTTTGCCATTCTATTCTTCTCTTTTCTTTCATCAGACGGGAAACTCTAGCAGGGCTGGACTGCAAGCGATTAATGATTAGTCGTGGTTTAGTCTAGTGGTAGGAAGTAAGTAAGTGAGTGATCTGGCCCGTTACGGAACGGTCGAGCGGGACAGATAAAAAAGAAAAGAGAGAATTGGGATAATAATAAATATATAAATTAATTCCGTTTAAAGAATAATCAACGATCAGTAAAGAGAAAACAAAGAACGGCGGCGATACCGGTCTGAAGGGTAAAGTTAAACTAGAATAAAGCTAAAGGGAAATCTCCACGACCAGCATTGTTAGTGTGTTGATTGGAGCCAGGATTCGAGAGGGCGCTGATGGATAACGCTGGTAAGAGGCCAGAAGAACTCCGTTATTTAGTTTGCCCACGCTTGGACAATCACAGTTTAGTGGGGAGGGACCAACAATCTGGTCCGACCACACAACCACCGCCATCCACCGGACCCATCGAAACTCTGAAGATGACCCAAAGGACTAAAAGCAGAGCCAGGGTTGACGGTGCCAAACCATCCGGGGCTGCGGGCCGGGTCCACGGTCACGGGGAGGCTGAGACTGTAAAGAAAAAAAGAGTGGGAAAAGGTCTGAGGCCGAAACCTTGTTGGGGGGAGGAGCAGCAAAGAATCCACCAGTCAATTTCTCTTGATAGTCGGTCTTCTCTCGGGTCGTCTCAACTAAGCTAAAATCTAGTCTAGAGCCCGCCTGACAGCGGAAAAAGGGCTCGACCTGCATCAGCCATGGAGGGATGAGATGGAAGGGGGGTGAGGGAAGGGGGCTGGATGGTTGCATGCATCGTTGCACAAAGCCTCATTGCCACGTTTTCGTCCCGGAGATCGCGACAAAGTTCCCAAGATCCCGAAGTAATCGAGCATATGCCATGTGATGATGGAGGGGGGGGGGGGGGGGGGGAGTGTAGGGATGATGCTCTTACATCCCTGTTGGAGGGAGAAGCGAAGGGGATGAGATTTGTTGTTTGTAGATTATTTCTTAGCTCGTGAGTACACTACTCGTAGATTAATACCAAGAGCGGACTGGAAAGGAGCAGCTGGACCCTTCTCGGCCGTCAAAATTAAATTTGAAGCGATCTTCAGGAAGGCGTCCATGGTTCGTTGGGACGATGCTCCCAAGTTCAACTAGCTCTCCAGCAAGATAGAGATAGACCGATAGAATTAGATAATAGATCGCGACCGACTGCCGCACCAAACTAGGAGTAAACATCCGTCAGTACACAGTAGAGTATACTCCATACCTCCTCCGTACTCGGTGTACTGTGTAAGTACCTCGAAAAGTAGTTGCTTGATACTGGTTGATTGGATCCATCAGTCTAAAGTACCCTTGATCACGGGGACAAGAAGGTCACTCAAGACTAGCCCAGGTAGCACAGCCAGTGAGACCCAGTCAGGCAACTGTCGGTCGGAGCAAGCCGATCCCAGATCCCGACCAGCCAATGACGCAGACATAACCATTCTCCGCATCAGTTTGGATGGCGACCAGAAGAGGGAAGAAGTGGGCCAGTCACAGACAGGCGCTGAGCTCGGCAGATCCGCCGTCTTCTTTTCTTCTCACTTCTCAGTCAATTTTCAATCTCGCCAGATACAACCGCATCTGGTTAGTGCGGGAGGAGTCCAGAGGTCTTTCGCACTAACCCGGAATAGGGATCTGCCAACTTTAAGAAAAAATACCAATCGAATAATACACATTTGATTAAAAAAGAAAGGATAAAAGAAAGTAAACAAAAGATGGGATGATGTTCACTCACCATCATCATCAGCATGAGCAGAAAAAGCAAGTCAAGGCGACCAACCTATCCACCTAACTAACTGCTAAATAACTGCCACACTCCAAAACTAGCCCCCAACTTCACACGCGGCCCAGGATCAACCATGTCAGAACCCAATAACTCGTCCAGTTTCCCTCGTGGCCAGCCTGAAGGATCGATCATCCACCAGTGATGTGATGATTCTATTCTCTCGCTCAGTATCACCATCAATTCCAGCCCCAGGATCCAGCCCGTCGGGCGCGCCTATGGAAGTTAATCAATCATTACTGCGCCGTCCTCGGAAATGGGTACACAGGGGGGGAAAACAAAAACAAAAAGTTGGCCACACAGCCTCATTGAACTGGGTAGTAAACCACTGACTTGGTTTACTAATTGAAGACTAAGTCTAGTATGGATATGACTGGGAACCCCATCCAATTCAACGATAAATGGATTAGCCGACAGACCACCCAGTACGGAGTACACATTATCTACAGTACGTTGTAAACAGTGAGAGAGTGTGTGAGAGAGATAATAGTTCCCGGCGAAATGGCCAATCTCCGAAAAGGAAACTAAAAACCTGCTCAACTAAAAAACCACCACTACCACCACCTGCAGTAAGTAGATTTTTAGCGGCCGAAACATTTTCGCCTTCGCCGAAGATACCCTGATTGGGTAGGAGTCATATTTGAGTCAATTACTGACTACTCCTACTAAGTCCAGAATGGCGTACGTACATGGATGATGAGAATGATTACCTGTGTCTTATCAATCCATACTAGACAAGGAGACTGTAGCTGAGTGATGATTCATTACCAGCAATTAGTTAGTTATTTCCAATGAGGCAAATCAATCAGTTCCAGAGTAAGCCGCCATACCGCCATCCATGATGCCATCTCACTAACCTACCTCACTAACCTAACTCACAGACTTATTCCATCCATCCATCCATCCATCCATCCCTAAATCAACTAATAAACTAGTAACTACTAACTGCCTAGTCACCAAACTAAAAACATATCCCCTGCTCACCACCTGCATGGAACCTTCCACAGAAGAATCCCCCCCAAACCGAGCAAACAAGCAAGCAAGGTAAGCAAACACACATCAACACCCTCCCCTTCCTTACTCCGTACATAGTGCTTACTTCTTACTGTAAGTACTTAGAGACAGCCAGCCCACCAGAATAAGTAATCGCTTAGGAAAGATTATCAATCAATCAATACTCTCCCCCAACTATTAACCAGGATTAATCTGTCATGTCGTACACACATCCACCATATCTTAACCCATAGACATGAATCATCCTATCGGAGATGCCGATATGACTATTCTTCTTCTTCTGATTTAATCATTATGATGACGATGATGATGGTGGTGGCCTTAACCCAGACCCTACCTCCCTACCTGTACTTCCCATAAGTGAGAGAGAGTGTGTGTGCTGCGCTGTGCTATGCTGTGCTGGAAATGACCTGTCCCAGACCGACTGGGGTACTACTACTAGTACTAAGTAGTTAGTAGTATGTATGCTGCAACGCTAAACGCTCCAGGGGTGTGCCCTACCTGGCTAAGTTGTCCGGGATTGCAGGGATTAAGAAAGAAAAAATATTGACCAGGGTTTTGGTGGTGTTCGGATCCGAAGGGTTCGGAGATAGGCATTGACTACTCCGTGGTAAGTAGTACTAGTATTATTGCTAGTGATTTTAGTACTACGTAGGTGATTTGCAGGGGATTGAGATTGGGATTGGGATTGGGTAGGGGTATAGATAGGCATTAGGTAGAATTATGAAGTGAAGAATGAGTATTGGTATAACTTCATACTATTATGCCTGGAATCTAGGTTAATGCTCTTTGTTGATAAGTACTGTCATGTAGATCGGACCAGAACTAAGTAGGACTTGCAGTTGGCTAGCTGGCTGGCTGATGCATCACTTTCATGTCAATCGCATCTGTTTGTCGATCATGATGTCGAACTTAAAATTCATATACATCATTCGTATAGATTATAGACTATATCTTCCCCCTTCTCCCCTCCCTTCCATCGTAATTTGCAGAGAAAAGAAACTTCACATCATCAGAGTTGATAAAAAGAGAACGCCAACGGTTGAGAAGCACACAGCAGGTTGTCGGCCGACTATCCCCTGCGTGCATCGAAAGGCTATCTAATATACTATTCTACTGGTCTATCTAATAACATAAAGAAAGAAAATTGAAGAATAAAAAAGGTACAGGATCGATAGGCATGTCTCATTGTTCATTTCCCTTCTTGCCATCTTCTTCTTCCTGGTTATATAGTCCCGAGCTATACTATCCCAGGGTTTCATGTCCATCCGCTTTTTGCTCTTTTCGTTTCGTCCCTTTTTTTTATTTTGGTTGCCCACGGTCCAGCCAGCCATTAGCCCTCCCTCTATGCAGACCCCGACACGGCGATCCACGCACAGTCGATTGAAACAGATTCCAAACACGCCACATCAAGGCTTAATCATCAGACGGTGTGCATACTCCCTCCGCCCGGAGAAAGGTCCATGATTCCGGAGAAGCCAACCACCGAGCCAGGTGCCGGCGTGGGAGAAGGAAAAGGAAATGCAATTTTATGCGCCTTTCGCCATGAAATTTTGCGTTCAAACGAAACATTAACATGACAAACATATAGATCTAAATCTGGTATACAGAACGAAGCTTCTGAGCAACATGGGCCGGAAGTTGCGACAGGAATGAATCGAAATTGGGTATCATATTTTTATATCCCTGCAACACCTACATCATCATTGAGTCAGTTACACATATTGAACAGTATGGGGGGAAGGCTACACACCTGCTGGAATGAGGTCTGAATGTCACGGTAGTCCTCCTGGTTCATCGATTTGGTGGGGAAGGCAGCGATGGCCTGGAAGTAGTCCACCAGGCAAGACTCCATGGCTGCGGGGTTCTTCATCACCACCTGGTTGAATCCGAGGAAAGCGGAAGCCTTCTCGCGGGTGAACTCAATCTTGTTCATTGACTTCAGGAAGACTCCGGCGAATTCGTTCAGACGAGCTGCAAGTTGATCGGAGCAGCAGATACCAAGCCGGCCCAGGGCCATCGCGGCGTTCTCGTTCACTGAGTCGATGATCTCCTCGTTGTTAATGATGATGAAAAGCCCCTGGTACAGCTTCTCCATATACGGAGACAGCGCGGCTTTCTCGTTGACGGCGATCTCTCCGCACGACCAGCAGGCATTGTTGAGAACGCTGAATCCAGTGTGACGATCATCATCCCGGATCTGATCCAGATCCAGTTGCTTGATCAAAGTGGGCATAATGTTAGGGATGAAGGACTCGAGTTGAGGGAAGATGTTGATCGCACAGTCACCCAGCAGAGCATACGATGACTGACGGACCTCATAGTTCGGATCTTCCATACAGAAGCAGAGCAGGTCAAAGAACCGGGGCTGGGAGTTGGCGACCAACTCGCCGCTCTTCTGCGGATCGATCGCCTGGATGATCGCGCTCAGAAGGTCCAGACTCGTCACCAGGAAGTCCTTGTCAGGCTCATCAATGGCCTGGTTGTTGACGGACGCCATGTACTCCTGCAGGTTCTCATAGATGATCTTGATGCACCGCTGGAAGAGGGGAGTGGCGAAGGGAGAAAAGGCGTCGCCATAGGCCGCCGCAATATATCCGAGACACTCCAAGAGGGGGAACAGCTCCCGAGACTGATCCGAGACCTTGTTGTAGCGATCAATGAGAGCAGGCATCAGGATATCAACCAGTTGAGGCTTCGCCAGCTCTCCCATGACGCACTCAGCCAAAGTCTGAACACAGTCATACAAGATGTACATGTTCCGGTCCTTGTACCTTCCGAAGCACTGCACAAACTGTCGAAGGATGGGCTCGCAGTAGGGGATCAAGTTCGCGTCCGACTTCTCCTCCAAGCTTGCAAAGGCAGAAGCAGCCGCCTCTTGAACCTTCTTGTTGCCGTCCAGCATCCTGCGCAGGATACCCTCCATCATAGGCTCAAAGAAGCGCGCCCTCTCCGACGGGTCTCCCAAGTGCGACGCCCATTCGGAGTAGCGGCCGAGGCACCAGCAGGTGATCTGTCGCACAACAGGTTGAGCGTCGTTGAGCAGGGAGATGAGATAGGGAACGAGCTCGGGAAGATGAGGCGTGACAGCATCCATACAACCATCTGCAACAGCACCAAGAGTCAGGACAGCAGCTTCGCGATGAGGCCACTGCTCGTGACGGAGGGTCTCCTTCAGGTAGGGCAGGATGATTTCGAAGATCGGGTCGTGGTAGACGTTCGAGAAAACATCCAACGCGGCGGCGGAGCACTTTCTGAGCGTCCATTCGTCCTCGGGGTCATCTCCAAATTCGGAATCCTCAATCTCGCCTTCGCTCAGATCGTCATCGTCTTCCTCCTCGGGAGCAGCGTTTCCGTTCGCTTGACCTGACTTGGACATATCCAGTTTGCCGCTCTTGGACTTGGCGAACTGTGGCTTGAGGTCTTCCTGGCGGTCTTCGTCCTCGGCATCATCTCCTTCGCCCGTCAACCGAATGGCTTCATCCTCGTCATAAACCATGCTCTGGAGCAAGACCGGCACGATCTTGCTCATGTGGGGAGCCAAGGGCTGCTGGAGCTTGATCTGCTCGCCCGCGACAAGCCAGAACTCAGCGGCGTCAAGCGCAAGCTCCGGGTCCTCCTGGTTGTGCTGTTGCATGATGATGTAGTTGACCAATCCTTCCATGTGGGGGATAAGCTTCTCGGGGGAGAAGTCCACGAGCTGCGCGAAAGTCTGACAAACTGTGCGACGAACATCGGTACTCGAATCATTGGCGAGCTGGAACAATTGCGACAAAAACAGATCCATTGAAGCAATGAGGGCCTTAGGTCTGTGCGGGAGGAAGACATGGATGGTGCCGAGGGCCATTGAGCGGACCTTCGAACTCTGATTGGAGGTGAATTCGAGCAACTTGGGAATGATGACGTCGAGAGGGCATTGTCCCTGGTAGTCACGGTCGAGGATCTTGCGATTATCTTCGCACACCTTGGAGAGAGCCGACATGGCAGCCTCCTGGGCCATGGGCGGGATGTCACCGGAGCTATTTTCGACGAGGGTCAGCAGCTCCTGCAGCACATCAGGCCAGGCTAATAGCCCCGCCTGTTGCACCAATTCTGTGATGATTGTTCCGGCCGACTTCCGCACGTGAGGGTTCTCGTCGCGCAATCCGAGCAGGGTGGCCGATCGGATATAGGTCAAGCAGGGTTGGGGGATCGTGTTGTAGGCAACGTGAATTTTGGTCTTCAGGTTCATCGCAGCCGCGAAACGGACCATATCGTAGGTCTGGCTGTCCATTCCCAGCACCGGAGAAGCCTGCGGGGTGCTGAAGAGGTAGGTGATGTAGTTGACATAGTCCGGCGACGAGGTTGCTTGTACTAGCATCTATCAGACGACAGAAGACGGAGAAGAGCTTCGGTCAGCCAAATTTTTACTTTTCGAAGCGAAAGATAGGTCCTAGAACAAAGCTAAACAGAAGACGGGGTAGAGCCGGCGCTTGCAGCGACCGCGAAGCTCCCAGAATCATCATTCTGTTGAGGTGGTCGAGGGGAGGGGAATCATAAAAAAAAACTCAAAGTAGGGAAATAAAGCGGAGCAAGAGAGGGGAGAAAAGCGACAGCAAGGACACACCTGTTCGGCCTGTTTTTGGAGGGGGCGATCATAAGGATTAAGGGAATCCTTGAGGCAGCAAGCCAGCTGCCTCAATGGATCGTCCTGCGGTTGCCATTCCATGATGTCGCAAAGGTGGAAGGCAGAGGGAGAGGGGGGGGAGCAATTGCGGGTAGAAGGACGAGGGAGAGGAAGAGAGACAGAGGCAGAGAGAGAGAGACCGAGAGTGGAAGGGGACGTTGTGTAGCCCAAAGAAACCCCGCCGTGAACTTGTGGGAAGCGGCTCCAGCCCCTTCTTCCCCGGAAGGCTAAGAGAGAAAAAAAAATTGGAAGACAAGGAAAATAAATAAGATAAATTATAAAAAAGATATTATTTGATAGAATCAACAAAGGATTCTAATTTGGAAAAAAGAAAAAGAACAAAAAAAAAGGAACAATCCGATGTTCACAGTAGAAGAAGCACAATTCAAGCGCACAAAATATTCCCAAGTGGACCAAAGTAGTCGCAATGGAGCCAGAAGGCTGTCCGGTGACGACAAGAGAAAATTCCCCTGGGCTGGCGGAGAGAGACTGACTGAGAGAGAAACCGAGAGAGGGAGGGAGAGGGAGGCAGCGAGAGAGAGGCAGAGGCAGAGAGGCAAAGGAGACAATCCTACTTAGCAACCACCACCAAAATGCTACCAAAGTTCTGAGTGGATGTGGCACTAAGTAGTGGTCCTCCTGGCTCTGGTTCTTTACATGGAAGAGGCCGTGCACCCGGAGATACTTGCTTGGGTTGTAGCAGTACTTCCAAGCACCTTCCTTACGTAGGAGAATTTGGCTGGCTGGTTATGAAGAAGGGGAAAAGATATTCAGGCTATATGTTCTTGAAAAGAAGATGAAGCCACCTAGTATTCTAGTGCATTGCCTCTGTACCCAGCCAGAGGGATAAACTCTGGCTGATGATCCAGTTGGGACGATGCGATGGGCAGGAATACATCCATGGAAGAAGGAATGTTCATGTTCATGTTCATCACTGGTATTGTCACCGGGGATGTCCTTCTATCTTTCAGAGGTCTGGTGGCCGCGGTAACCAGCGAAACAGTAATAAACATGCCACCGCCAGGCAGAAGAAGGCAACCAGCTGCCCGGTATGGTAACCGGCGACTATGACTGATACACTTTGTTTCCCCCAGTTACCTTCTGATACATACCTTTACCTTCGGACACAGCCCAGCGAGGGGCAGCAGACATATTTCCAATAAACAGAAGAAAATACAACAGGATTCAGGTTTGATACAATTTTGCAGTTTACTCCGACTGTTAGTACCTATCTCCATACTGAACCAACCATGCGTCTATCCCCCCAAAGTTGTATCTATCTCCCTTAAAAACCAAAGATACTATCTTCCTCCCTACTACTTCCATGCATGGATGCCAATCCCGGAATCCTAGTGTCGAAATCTCCCCCACCCACACCCCCAGTCTTCCAGCAGTACGTATCATGAGACCTGGTCGGCGGCGGAGGAGGCCATCACGATGCCAGAAATGACCTGTCAGAGAGAGATTTAGACTCCGATCCCATCGTGCACACCTCCCACGAGGTGTCCGTCCCTTCAAAGCTAGCTTACGTACGTACGTATCTCAGGAAATAGTTCCGTTCGCCTAAGCGCCGCCCTGATCGCGTGCATACTATGGTGGATCGGTGGATCTATACCCTGGAAGTTGACTAGTATAAAGTAGTTGGTAGTTGATGATACTGATGATATGTATGTACCCCAACAATGAATGCATTTATTACCCATGGAAGGTTACTTTCTGAAAGTTATGAACATCATTATTACTATGCTCTTGTGCAGAAAGTCACTTGATGTATAAGGTGGGAAAATGAACGAAATGTCTACAACCCCCCGTCTACGCCCACACCAGTTTCTTGATGTCGTAGACCAAATGCTCCAGATATCCTGTCCGCTTCTTTGCCTCTTCGACCGATATAATGTCTGACGACTCGATAATGGAGGTCTGTGTTCCATCATCGTCATCATCTCGTGTCTTGCCTGCTCTCATGGCCCGTTCGATCTCCTCGCAGATACTGCGCACCCAATCCGGCTGTCTCACTGCCGCCCCCGTCGAGTTCTGCGGGAGCGCCTTGAACGCGATGAGTCGGGTGGTCGATCGGGGAGTCCCCTTGAACCATGCATACATGTTCCACTCGGTGCTGGGGCGCGCATTGCTGTCGAGGGTTTGCGAGGTAACCTGGCTCTGGAGGGAGCGGGTGTTGACCCGCAGCGCGTTTTCGTCGCCAGCAAGATACTCAATCACTAACCCCACGTTGTTCTGCTCGTCGGCCTGGGCCTCGGTCAACACTGACGTGATGTAGGTGCCATAGTTGATCCGGGTCACGGACTGCAGGTCAATACGTTCGTAGGATAGTACCTTGTCGACGTTCCAGTCAAAGCGACAACTGTAGATAGCTGCGTCTGTGAGTAGAAGCACCGCCTCCTCGAATGGCATGGTCCTCAAAGTATTCGGCTGCCGAGGGGTTAACATAGTCCACCCACCCAGGAACTCTTCCGACTGGTCGCTAATAACAATCTTGCAACTGCTGTCGATCGCATTCTGTCGGAGCTTCTGAACTGAGATTCCTGGGTCTGTAGTCTGCATCTCTACCGCAAATTCCTGGAAGGCCTGGGTGGAGACATTGCCCAGCAGATAGTCAATGCACGCCTGCGAGAAGTAGTCGTTGACAATGTTGTTGTAATAACGGGAGAGTGTCAGGCCAAAGTCATTCAGTGCTCCCCGGTAATTCCGCTTCCGGGTCCTTGTGTAGTCACCCTTCAGGGCAGCTGTCGAGGAGTATTGCTTCGAAATAGCATCTCCGTTATCTGCCCATAGAGTATTGAACCACCGAGTAGAAGAGTCACGGCCAAGATCGATGTTGATGCCCTCGCGCTTCAGTTCACGTTCTAGAGCCCATTGGCCAAAGGCGCATTGCGCGACCCCAGTGCGGTCTAGACAGTCCATGCAATTCGTGCGCACAATACCCTTTTGCGACTGGAGGACAGTGTCGTTGCGGATAACAGTATCACCAAATTCGCTCAAAGTATCCTCCAGTTGCTTCACCAGGCGGCTCACATTTTCGAATTTCATACCGCGACACTCGTGGTGGAAGTCAAACCACTCCAGTGCAAGCGGCACACCATCTATACCACCTGACTCATTCAAAGCCTTTGCAAACTTCTCATATTGCTCTCCGAGCTTTAACTCTCCGGCTTGCTTGTCGATAAGGGAGACTCCCTGGATTTTCCCGTATCTCCGACTCAGATTTCTGAAGTGTCGGTCAAAGGCGAGTTGATTCGTTTCAGTAGAGTGGTGCAGAACAGGGACTGGCTTGAAAGCGTATGGCGACTGCGAAAAGTACAGTGGGATTGACCCACGTATTTGAAGGTACGAGTAAGCATTATGGGACGGATCCCAATCCGGGACGGAGAGAATCTGCTCTGTCTCCACAAAGTTGGCTGTATTCCCAAAGTCATCAACACCGCGACGAAGGTATCGTAGACCTGGACGCTTGACAGACCGTCGCGAGATCAGGGTGAGTAGATAATCACGCTTCTTCTCGCTGGTTTGAACAGCGTCTGCCTCTTGCTTGTCACCTAGTATGCGTCCTTCCTTGAGCTCCTCGTCCGGCTTTTCCGTGTCGGAGGATTGATTCTCAGCCGTAGTCTCGGTAGCCTCAACGGTGAACTCTCGCTGGCCAACAAAATCTTGCATTAACGGAAGAACATAGTTGTGGGCATCAGCTGTGATAAAGGGAGACATCAGATGCCGGTTCCAAAAGTACTGAAGATGATGGATTAGCACGTGCATACTGTCCGTCACAAAGGAAAGGCTAATACCAGTTCATCAACAATCTTGTGCGACGGCAGATGAGTCTTGAGAGACGACTCTTCCTGCGTCCCGAACTGTCTAGTGAGATCGTAATCATATGCAAAAAAGAAGTTCTGGGAAGAAAAGATCATCTTGGTATAACGGAGCAACTTCGGAAGCAACTCCACGGTTGGATCGGAGGGAAACGGCTCTCCAAGTGTTTTAGGCGTTGCATCATGATTCTCTGAAACGGGGTTTGAACGTTCATCATTCACCTCAGAGGATATGGTCTCAGGCTCCCCCTTGTCATCTTCCACGAGCGGCTCTGCAGAATTATGACCTACAGTACCAAGTCCGGGCAAACCAAGAGTTTTCCTTGAGAGCCAGTTTGCAGCAAAACGCCCGAATCGCACTCTTTTGCCAATCACGTCTTCAGCGATGCTGCCGACACTGCGAGCCCGGGAATGAGTGACTTCCTGCTCAGGGGAAGCTGGCACTGTGCCAACTTCAGTGTCGTCGCCTTCAGTCTCGGTGTCCGAGATCGTGCTACTGTCATCGGAGGCAGTCTCGCCCGGTCCACCTTCTCCGTGAGACAGGCTCTCCTTTGCCTGAGAGATCGCACGAATCGCATCGGCTTGCGACGAGGTCGGGATTACCGCGACGTTAGTCACAGCATAAATGGGCTTGCCCTGTATCTGAGCCACTTGTTGCCGCTGAGTGATAGAGATGAGGAAAGAATATGACGCAACGGATAGCAGCCCTTTGAAGCACGTTGGACGTTAGCCATGGGAATCTCTGTAACTAAGTCGGGATATAAACCGCCAACGCGAGATGGAATATCCGGCGCAGAGAACAGCTACACTAATATTCAATCAAGGAACGGGCTGCTTACCGACCAGGCCATAAGCCTCTAAGCCGGAGTCTCTGTCCTCGTCCAGGTCCGAGGCCGGCGCGGGGAGCGAGGAGACCTTGTTGGTCTTGTAGTCGATGCGGAGAGAGCTGGGCTCATTATTCCCAGAATGTCTCAAGCCATTGCCGGAAGATTGAAGGATCAAGCCATCGACAGCGGCGATGATGACTAGCTTTCGCAGCAAGCCCGGCATGTCGCTTGAGCTTTCGCGGGGTTGCGACGGTCGCGGTCAGTGGGGAAGCGCAAAGAGCTCCGAGGCAAGCGAAGCAGCAGTGGACGATGCGGTGCCTAAGCTGCTGCAGAGCCGAACATCTCTAGTCTGTCCATCCACACCATAGCTCGGCATATATCTTCAATAATTATGGCGTCCGCAGTGGGGAATTTGTAGAACAGGCCATCCGGCAAACGAAAGTCGGTAGATGCACTAGTCCAAGACTAATCCCAACGCCTGTCAGGACAACAAGGCAGAGAAGCCGACATCATCGATCTTCAACCGCCAACCCCACTGGGCGGCCAAACCCAACCGCAAACCAAGAACCTGCCCGATCGCGAGGGGTTTTCCATCGTTCCTCTACGTCACCTGCGCCCCAGCCACTAAGTAAGTGGTCGGTTAGTTACTTGTTTGTAGAAGATAAGTAGACATCTACTGTGTACCTAGTCTAGTCAGAAGAAAACACTGGAGGAATGGCCTCACAGCCAAGTCCGCGCGCGTCAATACACAAAGATCTATCTTGCCAAGTTTATCCTAGGGCCTATATACAGTTCGGATCTATCGCAGTCGATTCGCCCGCGATTCATGCCAGAAGAGAGGATAACCAGCAAAAGTAAAAGGAAAGAGAAAAAACGAACTCAAACAAACAATCCCAATGCACATCCAAATCATTCATGGGCATCTCTTGTTCCTCGTCCTGGTATTTCCTCGCGCTTGGAGAGGGAAGTAAAAGTACAATGCATCCAATAAGCAGCCATCAACACAAACCACGGGGTGATAGATAGAGGTCATCGAGGGGGGTGAGAGGAGGAACAAAGTGGGGTGGAGAAAGGAGAAAAGCAAGTTGAGAAGCACAGCAGATAAAAGGAAAACGTCACAGCAATATTCTGGGTCGTAAATGTAGCCGGTAAGCAAATGAAAAACCAGTCAGGCGTCGCATCATTCTATAGTGCGGATGGCTTGTTGGGCTGATGAGAAGAATGATCTACTTCTTCGCTTCGCTTGTAGGTAGGACCTGGCTCTCCGTCGCTGTCCCCGGCTAGGTCGGACAGCCCAAATGCCTGGTTCTCGACATCATAGGCACGCATAAGCCCTTCACGGTCTCCGTGCCCGTTCATGTAAGTCCCCGACAAGCTCCGGCGATGAGGCTCGTTGCTGCGACGGGATTGCATGGACCTCCGAGTCTGAAATCCGGCGATTCCGTCAGTGGGGATTCCCTCATCGTCAAGTTTCGCGTTGAGCATCTGTCGTCCATCTGGGTCGTGTCGGGAAAGATTCAGAAGATATACACCGGAGAAAATGATCAAAAATCCACAGAGCAAGGAGATGGTGTTGACAGCGTCGGTGGTGTTGAATCCCTTGAAAAGGATGAATGAGGCGCACAGGGTCGCAGTCGTAAATGTGACATAGTAGAGGGGGTTGACGCTGACAGACATCGTTAGCAATCGCACACGGCTTGCAAGGTCGACATGCACCTACATTGATGTAGAAAATTGGTTCAGCGCCTTGTTGATGTAGTTCATCTGCGTCAAAATGCAGAAACCCGTGACGATCATGAAAACGTAGGTCGAAGCCTGCGTGAACTGGTTGTTGCCTCCCAACGTGAGCTTCACCGCAATACCAAATGCCTTGATTGACATGACTGAGACGGAGCCGACGGTGGAGCAGATGGAGATGTAAATCAGAGGGTTCTTTCTGCCGTAAACGGGAGCGACGCGGTAAATCATGACGGTAGAGAAGATAGCAACAGCGAGACAGTAAATCAAGAATCCTATTAGAGGGAATCTGTCAGCTAACAACCGGAAATTCAAGAGATTTGTCAGTCCGTACCTGGCTGCAGCGCGTAGCCCAGAATCTCATCAATTCTCTCCACCGGCTTGTCTGGGGGCGCATGAAGGACGATGACAACGGAGCCAAGGAGGCACATCGCACATCCTAGTTTCCCAAGTATACCCAGTCTTTCCTTGAGAAAATATGATCCGAGAACAGCACTATGGCCTGTTAGCCCACTGTATAGTAACTTCGGTCTGTGAAGGGGAGCCTCACCCGATCAGGACACTTAGCGCACCAAGGGGCGTGACGAGGATAGCGGGGGCGAAGGCGTAGGCTGCGAAATTGGCGACTTCTCCAACGGCCACTACAACATCACCAGTCAGCTCCGCTCGTTCAAGCGACAATCGAAAGAACAGGGCCTGTCGTACATGTAACCACTCCTCCCCACCATATGGGACTCTTGAGATATGAGAAACCCTCTCCTTCAAAGCCATGCCTCTCGGATGCTTGCATCAAGCCCTATATGATAGATATCAGTCGTTTATTCGAGACAAGGATCGATAAAATCGAGGAGAGGCAATTCCGCGCGGCTGGTCATCGGCGGCGATTGGACACGAACGAACCTTTTTCGTAATGACGAAACTTGTACCTAATACTTGTCAGCTCTTGCGGAGAGTAAATCCAATACGAAAGACTCATACCGATCGCCATTGTGGATGTAATGGCCAGAATGAGGCCGATATACCTACGCCACGGTCAGTACATTGCGAATCCGACGACGGTCCCAACGGGCCAAGA